>NC_069787.1:29343768-29968768 GCF_027406575.1 Nycticebus coucang
GGTTGTTAATTCATAGTAAGTGTAATTATGGCGATTTAAGTGAAGGAGCAGCTCGAACTCTTCCCATGCTAATTTCTCTAGGGCTGGCACTGTGTAAACAACCCCAAAGAGTTGCTTTCTAACAGTAACACCTGTCTGGGAGATGTTTGGGAGCGAGGTTCCTACCACAGTGCCTTCCAGTCTGATTCCCCTCCCAGCTGCCACCCTGCATCCAGAGCTGGGGTGAACACCTCCAACCCCAGAGTAAGACCTATACTTTCCTTTTATTAACATCCACCTAGAGGAAAATATCAAAGAGCTCAGAGCGTTTTTCCCTTTGACTTTGTTGCTCCCCAGTGGTGTTCTGAATTCCCAGCAAGAGGGAGCTGTTCTTAGGGCTTTCCAATTTTCAGGCTATCACAGAAGAAAAACTGAGTTTGATCTCTTGGGGCTTAAAAGAACAGCTACGATCCCCAGAGCACTTGAACAGGTGACACCTTAGCCCTCCCGCTTTTCAGTTAAGCCCCTTATTTATTCTCTTTGAATGCAGCGACACACACAGATGAGTGAGAGTTGATTAACGGCGTGCTGGTTGCTTGCTCATCTGGTCCCAAACACTTCGAAAACGCAGGAGGATGGTGTGTGTGAGGTGAGCCTGGGGGACCGGAGGGTTCATTTTGCAGAAAGAAATAAAAACCCAATATAGTGTTGCTCATCCCATTTCGAATTAATGCTTCTGTTTTGCATTTAATTAGTGGCCAGAAGTTAAGGCAAGCATCTAACATTTTTTTTTTTTTTGTAGAGACAGAGTCTCACTGTACCGCCCTCGGGTAGAGTGCCGTGGCGTCACACGGCTCACAGCAACCTCTAACTCTTGGGCTTCCGCGATTCTCTTGCCTCAGCCTCCGGAGGAGCTGGGACTACAGGCGCCCGCCACAACGCCCGGCTAGCATCTAACATTTTGGTTGTGTCCTTGAGCTACAGCAGTCTTTTAATCATGGCTAGCCTCCCTTCTGTTGATGTCCTATTCTGCAAGCAAATAAAAGAAAAAGAACCAGATTAGATGAAACTGGTGAAAGTGGAAGGGAGATTTTGGTTTTCAGGTCTTTTTCTGTTGTGTTTTGTGATGAAAAGGGCCTCAGCAGGTGTAAAAAAAAGCAAAATCGCTGCTATGCCCTTTACGAGTGGGCTCCTTATTAATGTCCTGGGAAGTGGGGAACAGACAGTGGGGAAAATAACAGAATGACTTCTTCAATGAGTGGGGGATGGTATCAGGTGAAAAAGGACATGAAGGTGCCTAAATATTCTATGAGCCTGGACCCAAAGAATGAAGGAGCAGTATCAGAGATTCACTTGAATGTAGCAAATGAAACATTGATCCAAGGGGGCTTACGGGAAGGAAGTGATGCCTCCAAGGTGAGGTGCAGAGAATTGAAATGATTTCCCAGTGCCTGGGCACCAGAACCCTCTGCATGGGTAAGAAGCATATTACTACTAATAAGGGCTTTGAGCCAAGGTAGTCCATCTGCTGACACCAGCCCCCAGCCCCATCCCCCCAGCTTTGTGGCATTTTATCTTTCTGTTTCACCTTTTCTGACTTACTGATTAAAATTAAGTCATCTTCCTTTTCTATCCCCTCCCGGCTAACCCAAGGTTACAGATGAACTTGCATCTTTGTGTCTCCCCTATTTCTTGGTTCTCTAGTTCATTTTTGAGCCATGCAGTGGCTGGTGGTGTCCAGCACATAGAAGATTTTCAATTATTTGTTGAACAAATAGTTGGTTTAGGGGATTCTGCAATGTTGGAGACATACTATGTTTTAGAAGATTGCCCCCTCTGAGGATGTAGCTTCCAGATCAGACTTGGGGTGGCCTTGGGCAAACCATTTAACCTCCCTTACAGCTGCTGTTTTTGCATCTGTAACACAGAGTTGATCATACCCGTTACTTGAGCCAGCTCTGGACCTTGTCCAACACAATGCTGACACCTAATGTTGTTAGTGTCCTTCTCTGCCTCAGTTGAAATTCATAGAGAATATAAATCTCTCAGAAAAGAACATTTGATACTAATTGGACAGCGCCTTTTTATTATTATTCTTTCTATTTTTTTCAATTAAATCATAGCTGTGTACATTAATGCAATCATGGGGTACAATGTGATGGTTTTACATACAATTTGACATGCTTTCATCAAACTGGTCAACATGCATTCACGGCATTTTTTTAGTTATTGTGTTAAGACAGCACCTTTTTAGGGTTGGTGTCTTGTCTTTGTCTTAGGCGGAGACATGGGGGAAAGCTGTTAAGAAATCTCCAAATGCAGTCTTTTGTAGGAAAAAAATGGATTATGGAGGGTTAATCTTTACAGTTCATTTTATCGATTGGTTTGGCATAATTGCTCTCCTCTCTAACATCAGTAGTGTCTTTGCTTTCAGCAGTGAGCTGTTCAGAATAACAGTGCCCTTAACATGTTTTGGGGCTACAGTTATTGAAATGTAAATGCTGCAGAAGAAAAAGATAGGGAGTTTGACCCTCTTTTGGGATGAACTAAGATTTCAGGCAAAATCTATCATCATACCTTTTTTACATGCTTAGTAGTTTAATAGGAGCAAGAGTTGATTGTTATCAAGTGCTTAATTAAATACCAAACATTGTGTCAACCTCTTATTTATGTTTTATTAGAATGAATGTGAGGTTGGTACAATGAGTTGTACAATGCAATCTGATTGCACATGGGATTTGATGCTGAGTTGTGTAAAAGAAAAATTGTAAGTAGTCAGAAATACTCCCTGAAAAATCTCATAGAATATTTTTGTGTACAACCGTGAGGAAGAATTTCTTAGCCCTAAAATTTGAGAATTGCTGTTCCCATAGGAAGGAACAAAAGGAATGTCTTTATGGAGAAATCTGGGCATCACATTTGTTGAATAAATGAATGTCGAATGAATTCTTCTAACTCTCAAAGTTTTAGAGAGTGGGTGATGGCCTGAGAATTCTTATGTGTTTCTTTGCCTTGGAGGGTTGGCTCACTTCTCTTCTAATCTTAAGCCTCTTTAACCTAAATCTGTCTTACTAGATTTGTTGTGAGGTTTCAATGCTATTGTGGAAAACCTGACTCTGGTTACATCATAAAGTGAGTCTGTGTATGAAGTGTGCCTCTGATGATTCTACTGTGCTGTTAGTGGCTTCCTTTTTATAGACAAGAAGCTGGAGTGTGCTAAGTGACTTGGTAAGGTCACTGTCACAAACACTAGTGTGGTTACCTGTGATCCCCACATCCTGGTGTTCCTGCCTTTGTGTAATCTCCACCCCTTGAGTATGTGGAAGCCGACTAGCCTCTCACCAATAGCAAAGGCGCTGGGATGTCACTTCTGTGATTATGTTATATTACATAAAACCCAGCCTTGCTAGCTGACTTGTTCTAGGGACTATCCTTGATGTCTTGAAGAAGTGAGTAGGTCCATTGGGAAAGCCTGCGGGACAGGGACCGTAGGTGCCTCTAGGAATGCTCAGAGTTAACAGAAAGCCCTGAAGCTCTCAGTCCTGCAGCTGCTGAAGACCCGGGTGGTGTCTTGACTGCAGCCTCTTGAGACCTTAAGCAAAGCCCCCAGCTAAGTCATGCCTGGACCTCTGACCCAAAGAAGCTGTGAGATAACAAATGTGTATTGTTTAAAGTTGATAAATTTTTATAGTTGCTTATGCAGCAATAGATAAGTAATGCAATCCCACAAGTAGTGTCAAGATTTAAACTCAGTCCCATCTGGTGATGGGGGTGAAGCTCTTGGCAGATCTGGAAAGCCCTTTAAAGGTCATTTAGTCCACCTGCCTTTTGGGAGATGCCTGGATCTTCCACAGTCTCCCCAGCAGATGGTCAGCTGGCTCCTGTGGGACTTCTTCAGACTGGTGGATTCATTGTCTTTTGAGGCATTTCTGTTCTACTTGGACAGTTTCCTGTTTTGTGGTTGACTAGTTCACTCAGTCATACAGTATTTACTGATGGCCTATTCTATGCTAGGTACTGTGCTAGGTGCACGGTGGTGAGTACAGTGGCCACTGGTCCAGCCCTCATAGACTTGACTGTTGTAATTTTTAAAGCAGTTATTTCTATAGGGCCTTGGATATAATCTTATTATAATTTCTCTAAGTCCTAATTCTGACCAATGGGCTTCCAACTATTTCTAATCCCTCTTCCACAAGACAGCACTTCAGACATAAAATACTGTTGTCATTTTGTCCTCAAGTCGTTTTTTTTCTCAGGTTTGCCATGCACCCAGTTACTTCCACATTTGGCATGTGGTGTTGGCTAGAGCTGTGCCCGACGGGGGTAGCCCTGGGCCACGGGAAGCTACATACATTTAAATTAATTAAAACTAAAGAGAATTAAAGATTCAGTTCCTCAGCTGCGCTAGTTACATACCAAGAACCTAATAGCCACGTGTGGGTGGTGAGTCCTACATTGGAGATAAAGAACGTTTCATCATGGCAGAGAGTGCTGTCTCATGGGGCTGGTCTGGACCTCCCCCCTCATTGTGGCCTGGATGCTGAATGAATCCTGGTTTGTCAGTGTCATTCTTAAGTGGAACTGAATAATGAAATAGTTTCGATTCCAGTCCAGCTAATTCAGAGGATAACAAAACCATCCCTTCTCTGGTTTTGAGTAGTGTCCTTTTATTTATGAAACATAAGATCAAAGTAATGCTTTTAACAGCCATCTTGTATCCTCTTGAATTTAACAGCAAGACATTTATGTGACTCTTTCTTCATGCTGAGAGCAGTGTTCCTTCTCTCTTGTACTTGTCCACTTAGGTTTTTAGACTCACATTTAATATTTTGCATTTAACTCTAGAGAATTTCCTCTTGCTAACTTTCTCCCTTCCTTCCTCCCTCCCTCCCTCCCTTTTCTTTCCTTTCCTTTCCTTTCTTTTCCCTTCTCTTTCCCTTCCCTTTCTTTCCTTCCCTTCCCTTCCCTTCCCTTCCCTTTTCTCTTTTCTTTTCTTTCACAGAACTTCCTCTGTTGCCCTCAATAGAGTGCCATGGTGTCATAGCACACCTTAAACTCCTGGGTTTGAGTGTTTCTCTTGTCTCAGCCTTCTGAGTAGCTCCGACTGCAGGTGCCTGTCAGAAGGCCTGGCTAATTTTAGTAAAGATGCAGTCTCACTCTTGCTTAGGCTGGTTGAACCCCTGAGCTCAAGTAATCCACCAGCCTTGGTCTCCCAGAGTGCTAGGATTATAGGTGTGACCCATTGTGCCTGGCTATCTGGCTAACTTTCAATGAACTGATTACTTTGTTGGATTTTTTTTTTTTTTTTTCAGTTTTGCTTCTGACTTTGCAGAAGGGTAGTTTCCTTTCCTAGCTTCAGGCCATCTTCAAATTAGTGCAGAAGGTGGTGGTATCAACATCCAAGTTATTGATAACACGAATAGGACAGGGCTGTGGATAGAGTGCAGTGTCATACCACAAGAAGTCACATTCTAAATTGACAAAGACATAATCAGTACTTTGAGAATAAATTTTTAGCTGTTTAGTCTACTTATTTTTATTATGTCCAGTCTACATTTCTTTATATTTTTATATTGGAGATATATGAAAAACTTAGTCAACATGTCCTGGTGAATTCCGTATTTTATAGCAGTCTAACAGTCTCTTGATCACCAACTTCAGTGACTATGAAGAAAGGGCATGAGCATTGCCTAGTATGAATTATTCTTAATGAATCCACGCTGATTCCAAGTAATCATGGGCCCACTGAGTGTTCACCCTGCCCCCTTGTTAATAATGCATTACAGAATTTTGTCTGGGATTTGCATGAGGCTTACTGATTTATGATTGTAGAACTTCTATTTATATTCCATTTCACTTGCTGGTATGTCTCCTGTACTCCAGGATTCTTCAGAGTTTGCCACCAATATTCTGGCTACTTCAGACTTCATGCCATGAGTAGCCTGGACTTTAATTCATCAGGGCCAGGAGTGTCGGACTTATTTAGAGAGAGAAGGCACTTTGACAACCCTGGCACCTGTTTTGGGCCTCAATTCCTAACCGGTGTCCTCTCTGTTCTTTATGAAAAGTATCTTCTCCTTCTTGAGGAGACACAGATGCAGACCAGAGGTTGAGGAATTGCACTCGCTGTCACTGTCAGCATCACAGCACCCACTCCAGATGGGAGACCTGTGTTGTCTTGTTGTTCTCCTTGCCCTGAGCATAATAAAAATAGCCCTTTAAAAAAAAATAGTCCTTTTGTAGTTCTTCGTGTTTTCTGCTGGGCTTAGCTCATTCTAGCCTTTTGCTTTCCTGACACTTGTATCAGAAGCTGGAAGAATTTTCATTCGAGGATCGAGGCATTATCCAAAGTAGAGGGCTTTAAAAGAGGCAGCTAGGTAGAAAGCTATTCTATTGAGGATGACAGTTGGTGCATATCTTTGCCTCCACCTTTTCTTTGGACAACAGCACTAATTTCTTTGCCTACTTTGGATATTAGTGGAGGATCAATTTCTCTAAACCTTCTCTCCCCGGCTTTTTTCCTTCCTCCCTCTTGGCTAAAATCGCTTTAGTGAAACCTTTTCACAATGGGTATAATGTACTAGGGACACTGGGTTTGGATGGCAATGACTTCTGAACAAGATACAAGGTCTTCTCTGCATATAGGCAGGCTCCTAGCACCTATGAAACACACTCAGCTCTCTGATGCTAATTTAACAAAACTGTAGAGCTGTGGTTAAGAAGAGGACTTTGGAGTCAGTGCCTCTCAGGTTTAAATCCCATCTTCTCTACTTACCAGCTTTATGACGTTTCCCAAATTATTAACCTCTCTGTGTTTGAATTTTCTCTTAGGAGGTCCTTGTTTCAGAAGGGCATTGCAAGATATAAATGAGTTAATGTGAGTCACAAGTTTTCAACATAGTATTTGGCACATAGTTAATGTTAAATAAAAGCTCTCTAATAGTAGCTATTATTATTTGCATATTGAGTCCCTCAGGGTTAAAAGACCACAAATAATTGAAAGGAAAGAGCAGTCAGCTGGCAAGATCTTCAATTTCAATGCCTAGAGAGAGCCATGTGAAATCAATACCTGATTTTCTATTCCGCCAATCAATGTGTCATCACCCAGGACGCATGAGAGGAGAGGAGGGGCAGAGCCAGCCTTGCCGTTTTGAGGAAGTTCGTATCCTGCTTCCACATCTGACCTACTGTGTGCATAAAATGTTACTGCACTTCGCATTCATGTGGTCCCACTTGCTCCTTTTCTCCCTCAGCTGTGAAATTACTGTATGATTTAACTTTTGCTTCTCTCTTTCCAAAATGCCCTGAGACTACAAGCAGTTTGGGATTTTCACTTTGGTTTAGGCCTACCTAACACTATGAAACTCCAAGGTCAGGGATGTGTGAATGGTAATTCAGCAAGAAAAAAAGAAAGAAAAGAAAACTTTGGGAGCCTACTCAATGAAAAGACCTTATATTTTGTACAGATCTCAGCACCCTCTGAAAATGAATTTCCACAGTACATTATTTCCTGACCAATGGGAACTCCTGGTTATAATAGCTGTTTGCTTCACCCACCTTGTGGGGAGACTGCACTGACTAGTGATCTTTGTACCTCAGGGCCTTTGGACATGCTGTTCCCTCTGCTGAAATGCTCTTCCGCCATGTGTTCCAGGGCTAACTCCTTCTTGTCATTCAGGCTCCAGCTCAAAATTGAGCTTGCTCATTTAACCTTGCTAAGTTATTCTCTCCACCCACTCCCTATCCCTCATGACTCTTTCTTTCATCGGTTTATCCATCTCTGAAATACTGATTTTTCATGACTACATATATAAGGTTTTTGAAAGTAGTGACCTTGCCTACTCTGCTCACTCTGGTGTCCCAGTACCTGGAGACAGGGCCTACCACATCGTTGGGGCTCAGAAATATTTGAGGAGTGAATGAATTTTAAAATTCAGTGCAAGGGGGAGTTACTGAAGAAGGAAAAAAAGCTCATGTTCTGCATTTGGTCATGGGTAGCAGCCACCTTTGGCACCTAGTCAGATCTGATCACTGGCACTTCTGATCAATGTCAGATTCACCTGGAGCAGTTCATGTCCCATCTCTTGGATTCACCAAGCATCTTTCTGCCTTCCCCATGGGGTCTTCTCTGAGGCAGGGGTGTATTAGCACTGATAATAACTTCCCTTGACCTGGAAGTTAATGACCTCAAGCCAGTGGAGGTGACAAGCTGGTGAATAAATGGGCTCACCTCCTGTCCCTCAGTGGACTATTCTGGGAGCCATTCCCTATGCTTCTTGGGAGGTCCTTGCAGAAGGTAGCTACCATTGCTCACAACAGCAACCTTAATCCTGCATTCTTGCATCAAGTCCTTGTCTCAGGTCCTGCTTTGAGAAGACTGACCCCAGGACCCCATTCATACTGAAAGTTTACTTCATTGTTGCCTATCTTTGTCAAAGCCTGCATAGACACCTGCAGTATAAATTGGGAAACTTTTATGATCTTCTTTACTATTATTTGCCTGATTATTTTATTTTTTTCACAATAAGTGTCTCTTTTTCCTTGGACTTCTGACACCTGTCATCCTAAATATCTTAGAAACTTCATCTCCTTTTCTTTTTTTTGAATGCTTACTTTTATTTATTTATTTATTATTTTTATTTATTTATTTTTGTGTTTTTTTTTTTTTGTTTTTTTTTTTTGGCCGGGGCTAGGTTTGAACCTGCCACCTCCGGCATATGGGACTGGCGCCCTACTCCTTGAGCCACAGGCGCCACCCTTCATCTCCTTTTCTTACAACTGTTCAGTGAGCAATTCACTGGCTCATGATTCCCCCAGTTTCCTTCTTAAAGATACAATCATGGAATCAAGCCTGCTATTGCTTTCCCAGGTCATGCGTATTTATAGTGTGGGCTTTTAGATGGTGGGCTAACTTTTGGAGGTGCTTGCTTTGAAATAGACTTTCTGAAGGACCTTTGTGGGGATAATGAGGCCATTTCTACACTTGCAAGTTGGAATACATTATAGGATAGTGTTTGCAAGAGGCACTTGAAATGATGGAGCTTTCTATACAGGACAAATCTTTTCTTCTTTTTTTTTTAACCTTCCAAAAACCATTCTGTAACTGTTTCTTGGTGCTTTGTGACTTTTATGCCTTACAAAGAAGTCATTGCATAATCTGTCAGTCTTCTTTCAAACTTCCTGCAGGATTGATGGGTGATAAGTTGAACTTACTTGGGATGGGAGGGAGGACAGAGAAAGAAGGCAGGTGTGATAGTGCACATGAAAGGTGAGGTTTTGCCAACTCCTGAGATGGAGTTCTTTAACCTTTTTTGTGCCATGGGTCCCTTTGGAGGTTTTGTGAAGCCAATGGATCCTGTCTTAGAACAATATTTGAAAACATATAAAATAAAATTCATCGGATTACAAAGGAAGCTACTATATGGAAATGTAGCTTATATTTATTTCTATTGATTTTTTTCTCACTTCATGAACCCCTAAATTCTATCCAAGGACCCCAGATCCACAATCTCCATTCTTGGTATTTGCAGTTCCTTTTAAAGCCTGTGCTGAAGCTCTTATTGCTAGGTAGGTGGGTGACCGTTTGGCCCAGCATTAGATACTTGGGAAATGTTGGCTGAGTGAAAGCCGTGCTGAAATGTTGGGTGAGATACATGTTAATAAGAGTGAGGGTGCTGGGAGGTTACCTCTCAGAATTCCTCTCCCTGATTTTTTTTTTTTTTTTTTTTTTTGGTTTCCTTACAGAAACAGCCATTGATTGGGGGAACCAATGATGTCTGAAATTACTTATTAGATTGAAAATACTTTGGAAAGTGATTTTACTAACTTGGTTTGTCAGGTTTTCTCAAGCAGGATCTGTTTGCTGATTACTATTTTGCATAATGTTGTAAGATGAACAAGCCTGCTTCTTGTTTGGAAGTCAAGTATTTTCATGTCCAGTAAGATTCCCGTTGGTTCTCACACCCATATACAAAAATACATATATACAAGGGAAAAATACTAGAAAAGAAAAGACCAAAAGACAAGATTATAACTAGAGTGTACATACAAGAAAGTGAGTGATACAGGTATTGGCTGAAAGAACATGGCGGTAGGGGTGGCGCCTGTGGCTCAGGGAGTAGGGCACTGGTCCCATATACCAAGGGTGGCAGGTTCAAAACTAACCCTGGTCAAAAAACTGCAAAAGAAAAAAAAAACACAACATGGCAGTAGGGGTAAAAGAGAGGAAGGGGTGAATGTGTTAATTACGGTGTACCCACTTCTAGATCGGAGAAAGGCGGTGTTGCTCAGTGCTGAAGAAGGTGGACTCTGGAACCTAGGCTCATCTCCCAGATCTGCTCCTCGGTACCTGACCTTGGCGAGTTACATCCCCTCCCTGCTTCCAAAGTTCCTCCTCTGTAATGGGGATAATGATAGCCTCTGCCTCAAAGAATAGTAGGGAGCATGAAGTGAGTTAATGCATAGAAAGCTCTTAAAGCAGTGCCGGGCGTTTATATCTGGAGGTGATGTTAGCTGCTGCTGTCATTGACTTTAACAACTATTGTTAGTACAGGTACAATTTACAGAGCCCCTACTCTGTACCATATCTCATTTGAACATTGCAGTGACCCAGGTCGCTGTTTCTAAATTTATTTTCAGATGAAGAACTTGAAGTTCAGAGAGGTCCAGTGCTTTGCCCATTGAAAGGATGTAAAGCATGAGGACGAGTACCCAGGCCTTGGAATGTCAGGAGCCACCCTCATTCCAGTGTGGTTCACTGTGTTCCACTGTGTTGGGTATCAGCTGAAGTCAGCTTTTGCGTTTTGTGTCAGATTTTTATAAATGAAGAGAGCTGATCCTTCAAGAAGCCAGCGCTATCCAGTGGAACTTTCAGCAGTGGGAGAGATGCTCTGTAACTATACTATCCAGTATGAAGATATTTAAAACAGGAACAGTCGAGTATTTTAAATGTGGCTCCTGGGGCTGATGAATTTAATTTTAAATTTTAGTAAAGGATAAATGGCCACACATGGCTAGTAGCTGCCAAGTGGATGGTGTAGGCAGACTTGCTCTTGTATCTGAAGGGTTGGGTCTAAACCCAGCTTTACTGCCAGTTAGCTTGGTAACTTGGGAGGGTAATTTCTGGGGGCTCTGTCTTCCTATTTATGAAATGGGCAAATTCTATTTATATTCACTTAAAAACTCCAGTGAGGCTAAAGAAAGATGAGAATTATTAAAAAAAAAAATTGTGGAGGTGGCGCCTACGGTTCAAGGAGTAGGGCTCCAGCCCTATATACTGGAGGTTCAAACCCAGCCGTGGCCAAAAACTGCAAAAAAAAAGAAAAAATTGTGAGAGTTCATGTGGAATCTAAGAGAAGGCTCCTGTTTTCCTAATAACTTTCTTACTGGGCTGTGAAGGACTAAAAATCTAAGCATGTAGCATATATGGCAATAAAGTGTGAATTGGTGGGACTTACCTATCAGCTTATCAACATTTGAAGATACTGGTACTTGATATCCTCTTAAGGAAAATTTGCCTCCAAATTTTAATCTGGAAAGTCACTGGAATAACTGTTTAAAAAAGAATTACAATAAATGGCTTTTTAGATTTTGGATACATATGTTAAAAATTGTGTATACAAATTGAAATGTCTGTACTGATGCTCAACATAACCAATAAAATCTCAACTACAAAAGAAAAAAAATGTAGAGTGTAATATTGTCTGTGGATAATCACTTTGGGTTATGCCGATGTGCCTGAATTTTACTTTTAATTTTTGAAATATCTTTCATTTAACCCACTATATATAAAATAATATTTCTACAATGTAATTAGAATTAAAAATTACTAAGGAGATAGTTTTTTTTGTACTAAGTCTTAGAGCTATGGTATGTAATTTACACTTAGGGAACATCTCAATTTGGATGCTAAATTTTCATCAGAAATATTTGGTAGGTATTTCATTTATTTAATAAAGTTTACAGATGAAGAAGTAGATACGTGGCTGAAATTTATGTGATGTATTCCTTCTTCAAGGATGGCCAATTGTTGGGAGGACTCCATCTTTTAGAATAACTTCCTTCTTGAACTGAGAGATGCTTTGAGTTGGACTTTCTATATTGCTCAAGCTTCAATTCAAACAATCTTCTTGTTCAGACAGGCTTGGGTGACCAGTTACTGCCCTACCCCAATTCCTGTCTCGTTGCATCAGGAGTTTTTCTATCTTACCTGCCTCCTTCCCAGACAGTGGGATCTCCCAACCTAGTTTGGAATCTTGAGTCTACCATGTATTGGTGTCATACCCTTGGGTCAGTTAGTGGAGTTACTTATTTTCTCCTCTGTTTAACAGAGATTTTAAAAAAAAGCAAACAGCAATAACTGTTTCCTAGGGTTATTCTGAGCGTTAAATGAGATGTGAGGTGAAGTGCTCAGTTGGTCCAGTGTTTGACTCAGAGTACACGTTGGCTAAATTATTATCATGGTATCAGATTCTCTGGTTCTCTTCTCTTAAACGAGATGCGAAACAATTAGATGTGGCTTTTCAGTATTTTCTAGGGCCCATGAACATTTTTCTGGATTCTTAGATCGTATATAAGATGTTGATCATAATTTCAGATAACGTGATTGGTTGTGGATCACTGCTGACCAAGACTGATCTTTGCCAAAGCTGTAAGGTACATGTTCTTGAGGTCCCTTCTTGTGTCACCCTTTTTCACTTTGCCCTCCTATAGTGACTGTGCTCATCTCCCTGTACCACATGCCCTGGACCTTCTTTACCTTAAGCCAAACTTGACCAGTCCTTTGTCCCATTTCCTTGCAGCCTTGCTATCTACCAGAAATCAATCAGATCCCAGTGTGATCCACTGCCAGTAGGCAACAATTTACATTTTATCACTTAGAAATAATGCTGTAGCCTATGAAACTGTGTCAGGTAGACATTTTGAGTTGTGGTCTGGCAAGTAGAATGAGTGAGAAAAGAAGAGTCAATGAAGAGACAGGACTAGTTGAACTTGGACCTGTTGACGCATTTGGTGTCATGTCAATATATTCATATATTTATATCTGTGTCCATCAAAACAGAGTTGAGAAAGCCTTCAAAAATATTTGGTGAAATGAGAGATAGAGGGAAAAGTAAGGATAATTATGTATAAGATTAGCATATAAAATGCTTAGTGTAAGGCCCCATACACTTATTGAAGATTAACTATAAAATTTGGCTCTGAGCTTCCTGGTAGCTAAAGTGAAGGGTAAAAAAATTAACCAATTGGCTTGGTGCCTGTAGCTCAAGCAGCTAGGGTGCCAGCCACATACACCAGAGCTGGTGGGTTAGAATCCAGCCCGGGCTTGCCAAACAACAATGACAACTACAGCCAAAAAATAGCCGGGCATTGTGGTAGGCACCTATAGTCCCGTCTACTTAGGAGGCTGAGGCAAGAGAATTGCTTAAGTCCAGGAGTTGGAGGTTGCTGTAAGCTAGATGCCACGGCACTCTACAGAGGGCTACAGCTTAAAGCTCTGTCTCAAAAAAAAAAAAAAAATCAATCAATTGTATGCTGCTCAATGCCTATGAGATTAAAAACTAGTATACCTGGTACCAAGATCTGAGACTTGAACTTTGCTCCTGTGTACAGTGTCGGAGATAACCAGCAGGGCATAGGAGAGGACAGCATGTAGGAGACCTGGCTTCGTTGGTGCCTTACTTTGCAGACAGCAGGTCAAATTCATTCTCACGGAAACCTTAGTCTGTGCCAACAAATAGTCAAAAAAGTGTTTTGCCACTTTTTCTTCTCTTGAGGCCATAGATAAGTCAGTATTTGTTGTACTTACTTATAAGACTCTAAAAAGAGTTAATGAAGAAACCAGTGAGAGATTGAAAAACTAAAATGGTTTGTTCATTCCTTCTCTCACTCCCTTGCTCACTCACTTGGTCACCAAAGTGCTAGTGCATTCATTCACAGACAATTCTTGAGAACTTGTTGTATACTAGGTGCTGTTTTTGGCCTTGGAACATGGGCTTTTTTGGGCTTTGTAGTCACCATCCTGCACCAAGCCATCACTATCTTCTGCTTGGAAGTATCGCAGTCTCTCATCTTGCCCCTACCCTGAAGGCATCCTCCACCCAGCAGTCAGAGGGCTCTTGTGAACCCTGAACTCTCCCCTATTTCTCTCACATCTGGAATCAAATTCCCAAGTCCACAGGATGGCTCCTTCATGGTCTGCCCCCTGAACTCTCTGGCACCCTTTCCCATATCTCTTTGCCTTGCTCACCATTCCACTCCTGTCACCTTGGCTTCCTTTCTGCTCCTGAGGATGTCTGTCTTACTTTGACGTTAGATCTCTGTCTATGCTGTTTCCTTCCTGGAATATGTTCCCTGTGGAAGGTCACATTGTGTCTTTGCCAGTGATATCAGAGTGTCCTTCTCAGAAGGGCCAGGCTGTTTTTGGCAAAGGTAAGGAACCTGCAGCCTCAAGGCCACATGTGGCCCTGTAGATCCCCTTGACCAAATCCAAACTTCATAGCACAAATGTCTTTATTAAAAGGATTTGTTTTGGCCAGGCACAGTGACTTACACCTGCAATCCTAGCACTCTGGGAGGCCAAAGTGGGTAGATTGCTTGAGCTTAGGAATTCGAGATCAGACTGAGCAAGAGCAACACTCCTATCTCTACTGAAAATATAAAAATTAGCCAGGTGTGGTTGCAGGTGCCTGGTAGTCCCAGCTACTTGGGAGGCTGAGGCAAGAGGATTACTTGAGCCCAAGAGTTTGAGGTTGCTGTGAGCTATGATGATGCCACAGCACTCTACCCAGATTGATGAAGAGAGACCTTGTCTCAGAAAAAAGAAAAAAAAAAAAAGGATTTGTTCTGTAAAATTTGGATTCAGTCAAAAGGCTACACTCAAGGATCCAGAAGGCCGCATGTGGCCCCAAGGTGGCAGGTTGTGAGGCTCTGAACCCAGCTAGTCTCCATCATGCATTCACTTCTGTTTGCTCTGTACACCTTCTCTTAGCTCACAGTTACCTTATTCATGCTTGCTGGTTTATGTCACCACGCTAGTATGCAAGCTAGGACACCGGGGACCTTGTCCACCCTGTGCATCCAGCACCCCACACAGTCTGGCACACAATTGTTGAATACCCTCACGCGATGGAACATGGAAGGCTGCGTTCAGCTCTCCTGCACGCTCCCCATGCAGGCACGTCACCCCGTACTTCCCTTCCTCTTTTGCATGGGTCCTGTGGTTCCCTTCAGTGGCTCCTCCACTTCCCCATCAAACCAAATCAAATCAAAGTAAAACAAAACAAACTGCCCCGACAGATCTTCTCTCCTCTAAAAGAACAGCAACAAATGAAACAAAACTAAAAGCACCCCCAAATCCTTTCCTCTTTGCCATCTTTTCTTTGACTCTTCTGTGCTGTTGCCTCTTCGGGGAAGTTTTCTTGTATTACAGCAGCCCTGCTGACTTCACTCTGCTGTACTCTGTTAAAAATCTTTGCTCATTATTTATTTATTTATTTATTTTGAGACGGAGTGTCACTATGTTGCCCTCGGTAGAGTGCTGTGGCATCTCAGCTCACAGCATGTCAAACTCTTGGCCTTAAGCAATTCTCTTGCCTCAGCTTCCCAAGTAGCTGGGACTACAGGTGCCCACAACAATGCCTGGCTATTTTTTTGTTGCATTTGTCATTGTTGTTTAGCAGGCGTTGGCCGGGTTAGAACTCACCATCCTCGGTGTATGTGGCTGGCACCATAACCACTATGCTAAGGGCGCCAAGCCTGCTCTCATTATTCTAAAAGGGATATTAAGATAATCATTACTCTAGTGACTGTTCATGCGTGTTTTTCTTTTCCAGTTATGTTGTCACCTCCGAATTGACACAGACTTTTTAATTTTCAGTTTCCCCTGGCATGCCCCGGCGTGAATATGCTCCCAGGCCGAGTGTTTTGGGCGTCTTTTTTTTTTTTTTAATTTCAGGTTAATAGGAGGGTATAAACATCCAACTTAAAATATTTGAATTTGTTAGGCAGAGTCCCTCTTGTAGTTATGCCCTGCATTTGTTTTGGGCATCTTTAAATTGCTTAGGAGCTTTGATAGATTATAGCATGTATTTGTGTTATGGAAAGAACAGGAAGAACCCACAAATACCAAATCCCATTAAGCTTGCGTTTATTGTGTGTAGTATTCCATAGACATAATTACCGTTTTCATTTAGAAGCTATTAGTTTATTTTGATGTAACTATTATTTTTGGTAATGCTATCTGGTGTGATAGTGTTATTTGAAATATATCTTAGGTTTCTTTAAGAATAGTTTGCATTCTGTTTGAAAATATGGCTTTATGGAGGCTGAGGAGGGAGAATCGCTTGAGCTCAGGAGTTCGAGACTCGCCTGAGCGACAGTGAGACCCCGACTCGTGAAAAAAATGGAAACACCCAGCCGGGCGCTGTGGCGAGCGCCTGTAATCCCAGCGGCTTCCGGAGGCTGAGGCAGCGGGGTGCCCGCAGCCCGAGTCTGAGGTTGTGGTGAGCTACCACGGTCACTGCACTCTGCTCAGGGGCATAGGGTGGGACCCTGTCTCAACAACAACAAAAAAGTAAAGAAATAAAAAATAAGCAACGAAATAAAATAAAAAAGCCAAAAAAAAAAAAAAAGTCATCATAATAACATACAAGGGGTGTGTATTGGTTAGCACAGTCAAAACACTTCCTTTTTTGCCCACAAGAGGGCACCATTGTCAAACAAAAGATGATTTTAAGATTGAAAATTTAATAAAGGTTTAGATGAAGCTATTAAGAAGCATTTATCCTAGGAATAGATTACAATGGCCATTACTGTCTGCTCTGGGCTTTGTCTTCCTCTGTAATCTTGCCGTGGCTTAATATATTGTATAGATGCCCATGAGCTGTCTTTTATCAATAGCTGAATCACACTATGCTCTGAGTCACTGTTATACAGTCAGAAGGCACCTTGGAGGTCATCTAGTTGAATTGTATTAGAAAGATACAGATAAGAAATTTGGGGAGCATAGAGGTTAAATAACTACTTATTTAGGAGTGAAACTACAGGTTTATAATTATTTATTTATTACCATATTTAAGTCCCATGTTAGGCAAGATACTATACTAGAGGTTGGGGTAGAAGAGAAATAAAACAGCCCTCTTTACAAGAAGTTTGCATTCTGTGAATAGATCCCTGCCTACTGATAGTAATTATTAAAGTCTTAGAGGTGCAACTACTTTATTTCTATGAATTTTTTTTTTTTTTTGTAGAGACAGAGTCTCACTTTATGGCCCTCGGTAGAGTGCCGTGGCCTCACACAGCTCACAGCAACCTCCAACTCCTGGGCTTAAGCGATTCTCTTGCCTCAGCCTCCCGAGTAGCTGGGACTACAGGCGCCCGCCACAACGCCCGGCTTCTATGAATATTTTTAAATGTCGAAGTTAGATCCTATCACATAAAAACTTCTTGCATAAAAGTTCAAGTGCTTGGCAACTTGTAGCTTAGCCTCCAAAATATTACACCGGCTATTTATTGTGTTAAATCCTTAGACACTCTGTTTTGATTATTTGAAAAATGAGAACTGAGAGAAAAATTTCCAATTAAAAACTGATCTAATTAAAAGAAAGGAATCCTCTGCAGTAAGGATAATTGGGCCTTGAGAAATTTATGGCTAAATTGTTATTACCGTTCACATTTGTTCAGCCCCAGACCCTGGCAATTTCACTTGGACAACAAGCCATGGAGCCATGCTGGGTGTTGCTGCATTTGGTGAGCGCATTTTATTTTATGTAACTTGCCAGTTCAGTTCATTGTCTCTCTTCTGTATGCACTGGCTCTCAATTAACCACGATCACTCAGCAATGATTGCTTTTGTCATTTTCATGGTCACTCGAAGGCTAGAGTTTTTCTTCATTAACAAAATGTGCCACATGACCACATATCCATCAGAAAGGAATGTGTCACTGCACTTAAATGAAGATGCTGTTTGGTTTTAAGGAATTTCTCAGCTCTTAAAGGGATGGAGTATGAACCTTATACAAACATAGCATGCCTGTTTAATTTATTTAAATCACCTCTGATTAGAAAAGCCTTTTAAGGGTGGCACCTGTGGCTCAAAGGAGTAGGGTGTTGGCCCCATATACCAGAGGTGGCGGGTTCAAACCCAGCCCCGGCCAAACACTACAAAAAAATAAATAAATAAAAATAAAGTTAAAAAAAAAAAAAGCCTTTTAAAAGACCTCTCTACCACCTAATTTAGATGAGATGGTATTGTTAACACTTGAGATTAAAATGCCATTTATAAAATTCTTTAATATTTAATAGACACTATTATTGTCTTTAATGGTTCATTTATAACACACTTTAGCATGTTATAAAATAGTACAGTAGTAAATTCTTCACTGATGTTTTTAAGGAAACATAAAAAGGCAATTTATGACATGTATATACCACATGTTGGCAGGAAAATGTGCCTGCTTTTACATAAGATGGTCATTCTCTAAATTACAAAGATGGACATTCTCTAAATTACAAAGTAATTCCACATATCCTATGGTAATTATAAATGACAGCTCAGTGGAGGCATCAGCCATGTTATCAATGTCTGAGATATATTCACAAAAATGTTGGTAACCTATTAAGTACATTTACTGTCACCAGCATGCTCTTCCCTATGAGAAGCTCATTAACACCAGTCTTTGTTTCTGAATAAATTTGTCCAGAGAGGGGTTATATTTGGTTGTGCGTACTTCAGTGGAAAAGCTTTTTTGCAAACTTCCAAAAACTATTCAATGTGGGGGTGTTATTTAAACAACTGGAAATGGAAACATTTTTCCTCATTTTTGCCTGGAGGAATGATGAATGGTTTTATATAGGCATTCTGTTTTGAAGATTTCATTGGTTATCTATTGGATGAGACCTTACTTAGTGGGACTGTCTTTTCATCCTTTACTCATAAAACCCTTTTTTCACTCCTCAAATTTAAGTTGCTAAATTATGAAATGTCTCCCACTTCCAGCATCTTCTGTCTCAGATAGAAAGTAGTGTGGAAAAATGATTTACCACAGTTTCTAAACTCTTCAGGGTGATAGAGAGTTCAGAATAGAACTCTTTAAAACAAACTGGTGCAGTTGTTTTCCACCAGTTTGAAAAATGGTGGCTGGAGGCGGAGCAAGATGGCAGCCGAGTAACAGCTTCCTTGCATCTGGGCACCGTGAGTCTGGGGAGATAGGACTCCAGGCGTCTCTGGCTGGTGAGAACTGCCTATCATCACTCCTATGAGGATACAGGGAGTCAGCGAGAGACTTCTGGACCCCAAGAGGAGGACTAAATCCGTGGAAAACCGGCAAGTGGTCGCGTGTGTTCAATCCGTCTAAACCCGCCCACAACTGTAAGTTCAGTAGCAGCGAGACTGCAAACCAGAAAGGCCTTACCTGTGAACTGTTTTGATGTCCTTGGACTTAGCACTGAGTTGAACTGCCTTGGGGAAGGCCTGAGCGGGAGTGCGAGAACTTTGGCCGTTGTCTAGGGCCCCAGTCTGAGCCGCTGAGCCAGACGGAGCTACTAGTGTTTGGCGGTGGGTCACACGGATCCATTGTCAGCGATCTGCCCCGGCAAGCTCTGCCCTCAGGGTCGCAGAGCTAGAAACGGGTGGGAGCCGGTAACCCAGCAACCAAGTAGCCTAAGGGTGGGGTCTGAGCCGCCTTGCAGCCCTAACCCTCAGGGGCAGAGTGAGACCGGTTTTGGCACACTGAGTAAGTGGATAGCCACTTCAGCAGCGATTCCAGCAAGAAAGCTGGGAAAGCTTCTGCTCAACAAGTTTACAAGTTCGAAGTGCCTTTTAAGTAGGCTGAAGAGAGATTCAGGGTGTCTACCTGCTGGGGTTTGAGTAATCAGCAGCCTCCAGTCGTATCTGAACTGTGACTAACATCTCATACCCCAGAAGACCACGTGTTGCCCAGACAATATTCAATAACATATACAAACTGCTTTGTTTTTGGTTGTGTATTTTTTTCTTTCTTTTTTTGCTTGGTTGTTTTTTTTGTTTGTTTATTTTGACGTTGCTGATATTCTTTTGTTTTTTTAATTTCAATCTTTTCCACACAGATCCCTTTTTCTTTCTCAATTTTCCTAGTTTAATTATAATTTCCCATTGCTGCTTTTTTTAATAACTTCAACTTCATTTTTGCTAGTGTTTCTACCGATATAATTTGGTTTTTCACCCAATTTTATCCCTGTAAAGTTTTCTGTTTGCTTCTTTTGGTTTGATTTATAGCATTTTTGTCTTTCCTCTCTACTTGGTGGAGGTGGGGTACTGTGTCTGATCAGGTTAGCAAAGAGCTGCTGACCTCAAGGGAACCACGCAACTGGGCACCCCCAGAAGGTGGGGTTTTTTAAGGTTGTGTCAAAGTACCCTACTGTACACCTATATTGCCCTCTTTCTGTGCCTCTCTTCTTTTTGTCAATATTCCTTATACCCACCCCCTCTCCTTTCTCTATCTTTCTTTTTTTCTTATCACTCGGTCCTCCTTTCTTTCATCCCCTTTTTTTTTGCTCTTCAACCTTCTCACCCTTCTGGTCCTGTAACCTTTAGTCCACAGGCACAAGAACTTAAAGAGCAAGAGGAAGTGAAAGGAATATTAGGGCAAGCAAACAGATAAAAGAAATCACTCATGAGGAAGAATCAGCAGAAAACTCCAGGCAACATGAAGAACCAGTCTAGAACAACCCCACCAAGGGACCATGAGGTAGCTACTGCAGATGATTCCACCAGTATAGAAATGTTAGGAATGACAGAAAGGGAATTTAGAATACACATGTTGAAAACAATGAAAGAAATGATGGAAACAATGAAGGAAATTGCTAATAAAGTGGAAAATAACCAAAAGGAAATCCAAAAACAGAATCAAATAAGAGATGAACGATATGAAGAATATAAAAAGGATATAGCAGACCTGAAGGAACTGAAACAGTCAATTAGGGAACTTAAAGATGCAATGGAAAGTATCAGCAACAGGTTAGACCATGCAGAAGAAAGAATTTCAGAGGTAGAAGACAAAGTTCTTGAGATAACCCAGACAGTAAAAGAGGCAGAAAAGAAGAGAGAGAAAGCAGAACGTTCACTGTCAGAATTATGGGACTTTATGAAGCGTTCCAACATACGAGTTATAGGAATTCCAGAAGGGGAAGAAGAATGCCCCAGAGGAATGGAAGCCATACTAGAGAATATTATAAAAGAAAATTTCCCAAACATCACCAAAGATTCTGACACACTGCTTTCAGAGGGATATCGGACCCCGGGTTGCCTCAACTCTAACCGAGCTTCTCCAAGACACATTGTGATGAACCTGTCCAAAGTCAAGACAAAAGAAAAGATTCTGCAAGCTGCCAGGAGTAAGCGCCAGTTGACCTACAGGGGCAAACCCATCAGAGTTACCACAGACTTCTCTAATGAAACTTTCCAAGCAAGAAGACAATGGTCATCTACCTTTAATCTACTTAAACAGAACAATTTTCAGCCCAGAATTCTGTACCCTGCTAAGCTAAGCTTCAAAATTGACGGAGAAATCAAACAATTTACGGATATACAAACATTGAGGAAATTCGCCACAACAAGACCAGCTCTACAGGAAATACTTCAACCTGTTCTGCACACTGACCACCACAATGGATCAGCAGCAAAGTAAGAACTCAGAAATCAAAGGACAGAACCTAACCTCCACACTGATGCAAAAGATAAAACTAAGCAATGGACTCTCACCAAATAAGACGAATAGAATACTACCACACTTATCCATTATCTCAATAAATGTTAATGGCTTGAATTCCCCACTGAAGAGACATAGATTGGCTGACTGGATTAAAAAACACAAGCCATCCATTTGCTGTCTGCAAGAAACACACCTGGCTTCAAAAGACAAATTAAAGCTCCGAGTCAAGGGTTGGAAGACAATTTTTCAGGCAAATGGAATTCAGAAGAAAAGAGGAGTTGCAATCTTATTTTCAGATACATGTGGATTTAAAGCTACTAAAGTCAAAAAAGACAAAGATGGTCACTTTATATTGGTCAAGGGAAAACTACAACAAGAAGACATTTCCATTCTAAATATTTATGCACCCAATTTAAATGCTCCCAGATTCTTGAAGCAGACCTTACTCAGTCTGAGCAATATGATATCTGATAATACCATCATAACAGGGGACTTTAACACACCTCTTACAGAGCTGGACAGATCTTCTAAACAGAAATTAAACAAAGATGTAAGAGATTTAAATGAGACCCTAGACCAACTATGCTTGATAGACGTATATAGAACACTCCACCCCAAAGATAAAGAATATACATTCTTCTCATCACCCCATGGAACATTCTCCAAAATTGATCATATCCTGGGACACAAAACAAATATCAACAGAATCAAAAGAATTGAAATTTTACCTTGTATCTTTTCAGACCATAAGGCACTAAAGATGGAACTCAACTCTAACAAAAATGCTCAACCCCACCCAAAGGCATGGAAATTAAACAATCTTCTGTTGAATAACAGATGGGTGAAGGAAGAAATAAAACAGGAAATCATTAACTTCCTTGAGCATAACAACAATGAAGACACAAGCTACCAAAACCTGTGGGATACTGCAAAAGCAGTTTTGAGAGGAAAATTCATCGCTTTAGATGCCTACATTCAAAAAACAGAAAGAGAGCACATCAACAATCTCACAAGAGATCTTATGGAATTGGAAAAAGAAGAACAATCTAAGCCTAAACCCAGTAGAAGAAAAGAAATATCCAAAATCAAATCAGAGATCAATGAAATTGAAAACAAAAGAATCATTCAGAAAATTAATGAAACAAGGAGTTGGTTTTTTGAAAAAATAAAATAGATAAACCATTGGCCAGACTAACTAGAAATAGAAAAGTAAAATCTCTAATAACCTCAATCAGAAACGATAAAGGGGAAATAACAACTGATCCCACAGAGATACAAGAGATCATCTCTGAATACTACCAGAAACTCTATGCCCAGAAATTTGACAATGTGAAGGAAATGGATCAATATTTGGAATCACACCCTCTCCCTAGACTTAGCCAGGAAGAAATAGACCTCCTGAACAGACCAATTTCAAGCACTGAGATCAAAGAAACAATAAAAAAGCTTCCAACTAAAAAATGCCCTGGTCCAGATGGCTTCACTCCAGAATTCTATCAAACCTTCAAGGAAGAGCTTATTCCTGTACTGCAGAAATTATTCCAAAAAATTGAGGAAGAAGGAATCTTCCCCAACACATTCTATGAAGCAAACATCACCCTGATACCAAAACCAGGAAAAGACCCAAGCAAAAAGGAGAATTTCAGACCAATCTCACTCATGAATATAGATGGAAAAATTCTCAACAAAATCCTAGCCAATAGATTACAGCTTATCATCAAAAAAGTCATTCATCATGATCAAGTAGGCTTCATCCCAGGGATGCAAGGCTGGTTTAACATACGCAAGTCCATAAACGTTATCCACCATATTAACAGAGGCAAAAATAAAGATCACATGATCCTCTCAATAGATGCAGAAAAAGCATTTGATAAAATCCAGCATCCTTTTCTAATTAGAACACTGAAGAGTATAGGCATAGGTGGCACATTTCTAAAACTGATTGAAACTATCTATGACAAACCCACAGCCAATATTTTACTGAATGGAGTAAAACTGAAAGCTTTTCCTCTTAGAACTGGAACCAGACAAGGTTGTCCTCTGTCACCTTTACTATTCAACATAGTGCTGGAAGTTCTAGCCAATACAATTAGGCAAGACAAGGAAATAAAGGGAATCCAAATGGGAGCAGAGGAGGTCAAACTCTCCCTCTTTGCTGACGACATGATCTTATACTTAGAGAACCCCAAAGAGTCAACCACAAGACTCCTAGAAATCATCAGAAAATACAGTAATGTTTCAGGATATAAAATCAATGTCCACAAGTCAGTAGCCTTTGTATACACCAATAACAGTCAAGATGAGAAGCTAATTAAGGACACAACTCCCTTCACCATAGTTTCAAAGAAAATGAAATACCTAGGAATATACCTAATGAAGGAGGTGAAGGACCTCTATAAAGAAAACTATGAAATCCTCAGAAAGGAAATAGCAGAGGATATTAACAAATGGAAGAACATACCATGCTCATGGATGGGAAGAATCAACATTGTTAAAATGTCTATACTTCCCAAAGCAATCTACCTATTCAATGCCATTCCTATCAAAGTACCTACATCGTACTTTCAAGATTTGGAAAAAATGATTCTGCGTTTTGTATGGAACCGGAAAAAACCCCGTATAGCTAAGGCAGTTCTTAGTAACAAAAATAAAGCTGGGGGCATCAGCATACCAGATTTTAGTCTGTACTACAAAGCCATAATGCTCAAGACAGCATGGTACTGGCACAAAAACAGAGACATAGACACTTGGAATCGAATTGAACACCAAGAAATGAAACTAACATCTTACAACCACCTAATCTTTGATAAACCAAACAAGAACTTACCTTGGGGGAAAGACTCCCTATTCAATAAATGGTGTTGGGAGAACTGGATGTCTACATGTAAAAGACTGAAACTGGACCCACACCTTTCCCCACTCACAAAAATGGATTCAAGATGGATAAAGGACTTAAACTTAAGGCATGAAACAATAAAAATCCTCCAAGAAAGCATAGGAAAAACACTGGAAGATATTGGCCTGGGGGAAGACTTCATGAAGAAGACTGCCATGGCAATGGCAACAACAACAAAAATAAACAAATGGGACTTCATTAAACTGAAAAGCTTCTGTACAGCTAAGGAGACAATAACCAAAGCAAAGAGACAACCTACACAATGGGAAAGGATATTTGCATATTTTCAATCAGACAAAAGCTTGATAACCAGGATCTATAGAGAACTCAAATTAATCCACATGAAAAAAGCCAACAATCCCTTATATCAATGGGCAAGAGACATGAATAGAACTTTCTCTAAAGACGACAGACGAATGGCTAACAAACACATGAAAAAATGTTCATCATCTCTATATATTAGAGAAATGCAAATCAAAACAACCCTGAGATATCATCTAACCCCAGTGAGAATGGCCCACATCACAAAATCTCAAAACTGCAGATGCTGGCGTGGATGTGGAGAGAAGGGAACACTTTTACACTGCTGGTGGGACTGCAAACTAGTACAACCTTTCTGGAAGGAAGTATGGAGAAACCTCAAAGCACTCAACCTAGACCTCCCATTTGATCCTGCAATCCCATTACTGGGCATCTACCCAGAAGGAAAAAAATCCTTTTATCATAAGGACACTTGTACTAGACTGTTTATTGCAGCTCAATTTACCATTGCCAAAATGTGGAAACAGCCTAAATGCCCACCAACCCAGGAATGGATTAACAAGCTGTGGTATATGTATACCATGGAATACTATTCAGCCATTAAAAAAAATGGAGACTTTACATCCTTCGTATTAACCTGGATGGAAGTGGAAGACATTATTCTTAGTAAAGCATCACAAAAATAGAGAAGCATGAATCCTATGTACTCAATCTTGATATGAGGACAATTAATGACAATTAAGGTTATGGGGGGGGAAGCAGAAAGAGGGATGGAGGGAGGAGGGTGGGGCCTTAGTGTGTGTCACATTTTATGGGGGCAAGACATGATTGCAAGAGGGACTTTGCCTAACAATTGCAATCAGTGTAACTGGCTTATTGTACCCTCAATGAATCCCCAACAATAAAAAAAAAAAAAAATTAAAAAAAAAAAAAAAAAAGAAAAATGGTGGCTGAGGCATTTAAGGTGTTTATAATTCTTGCATGTTCAGTCTTAATTTGGGAAATGACGTTGGTTAGCTTTAAATAAATCTGTAGCAAATCTGAACCCTGACCCGCTGTTTTTTTCAACAGCTTTTCAGAGATGAGGCAAAATTTATTTAGGGATTAATATAACCATTGTAGGCTCAATCCCAGGATCTGCTAACAAATTCATTCCAATTGCCTACAGAAATTAAGCCACAGAAAGGATTTTTAACTTCAGATGACCAATGTCTTCAAGTTCTGAAGAAAGATGTATTTATTTTCAGCCTATGTACTAAAGTATGGAAAAGCAATGATAATTTTTAGAAATACTTTTACTAGAAGCAAAATAGTAGGTTGCCAGGTGGCCTGAATTGGAATCTTGGCTCAGCCACATACCAGTGGAGTGAGCTTAGGCAAGACACTTACCCTTTTTATTCCATACTGGCATGGAAATAATCCTACTTTTAAGTGAGTTACTATTTTAAAATAATGAACACAGTGCTTGGTCCTTAATAGACATTGTGTAAGTGTTTTTAAAGTTACAAACAAACCTCCTCTGGAGCTTGAGTAAAAGCAGGACATTCAAACCGTCAGCTCTCCTTATTGTGTAGCATTGGTAGTAAATCCTCATTTTAGTAGACTCCATTTTATAAATGGAAACCTTTTAAGTGCATATTTAATGTCTTATTTTGATATAATTTCTAGCTTAATGAAAAGTTCCAAGACTAGTACAAAGAATTCCTGTATACCCTTTTATTTCAATTCACCCTTTTGTTTTTGCATTCATTCATTCATTCATTCATTCATTCATTCATTCTTTCTTTCTTTCTTTCTTTCTTACCTTCTTCCCTTCCATCTCTCCTACTCTCTCCCTTTATTCTTCCCTTCCTGATTTTTTTTCTTAAAATAATTTGAAAATAAGTTGGAGTAGTTTGCCTCTTTCATTTTTAAATATTTCAGGGCATAAATTTTTAGTAACAAGGACACTTCAGGCTGGTGCGGTGGCTCGCGCATATAATCCTAGCACTCTGGGAGGCTGAGGTGGGTGGATCACCCAAGCTCACAGGTTCAAGACCAGCCTGAGCCAGAGCAAGATCCCATGTGCAAAAATAGCCGGGCATTGTGGTGGGCGCCTGCAGTCCTTGGGAGGCTGAGGTAAGAGACTCACTAGAGCCCAACAGTTGGAGATTGCTGTGAGCTATGATGCCATGGCACTCTACCAAGGGTGACTCTACCAAAGTGAAACTCTGTCTCAAAAAAAAAAGGGACATTTTCTTTGTTAACTACACTATGATGATCAAAATCAGGAACTTTAATGCTGATATAAGATACTGTACATTGTCCCACTGATGTCCTCTGTGTCTGTGGTGGTGTGTCTGCGTTTGTTGTGCAGTTCATTCTGAGAATAACTGTGTCCATTTTTCCTGATTAAAGAGTCAATGTAGGATCACAGATGCACTTAATTGCCAAATTTCTCTCCTTTATTTAGAACAGTTCTTCTGGCATATTTTTTTATGACCTTGACACTTTTTAAGAATACAGAGAAATTATGTTGCAGGTTTTTCTCAAATTTGAGTTTGTCTGATTTTCCTTATGATTAGATCCAGCCTGAAGGTCATTGTGTCTTCTAATTCTCAGAAGAGTTGATGTTTTATTGTTGTCAATTTTTAGAATGAAAATATGGGGCTACCATTTGCTGTATAGATTCACAAGTGGAAGGAGGTTTTCTGAGGATGCTTAGCGGCAGCAAAGGAATGATCATATTCTGAAAGAATAATTCACACCATTAATAGTGAAGGCAAGTAGATCAAGAGAGGAGAAAGTCACAGTCTCACTATTTTCCTTGATAAGAAGGCAAATGTGGGCAGAATTCTTTCTTATATAACATGGAAATAAATCAAACGTGAAGAATGGTCTCTTTTTCTTGGGAACCTCAAAGTTTCTTAGTATCAGGAAACATAAATAGGCATTCTGCTCTTTTGTAGTAAAAGAGTGACTGTCTCTACATTAATACCAACACATCAGGTGAAAGATGAAAAATGTAGGCTGGCATCCTAATGCTCAGTCTTTTAGAGAATGACTGCATTTGTTCTAAAGACGGTTTTAAATCTAGATACAGGCGATGTCTTTGAGCATTGAGAACACTGAGACTCTTTAAAAACAAAAAACTTTTGAAGCAGACTGATAGAAAGGGCTGTGCTATAATTGGGACTGATACAGAGAGAAATGAAATGACTGCAAGTAAATGCTTTGGTGCCATGCCTTAAATTATTGATCTTGAGAGACGCCATCTTCCAGTAATTCACCAAAATGACAAACACAAAGGGAAAGAGGAGAGGCACCCGATACATGTTCTCTAGGCCTTTTAGAAAACATGGAGTTGTTCCTTTGGCCACATATATGAGAATCTACAAGAAAGGTGATATTGTAGACATCAAGGGAATGGGTACTGTTCAAAAAGGCATGCCACACAAATGTTACCATGGCAAAACTGGAAGAGTTTACAATGTTACCCAGCATGCTGTTGGCATTGTTGTAAACAAACAAGTTAAGGGCAAGATCCTCGAGAAGAGGATTAATGTTCGTATTGAGCATATTAAGCACTCTAAGAGCCGAGATAGCTTCCTGAAACGGGTGAAGGAAAATGATCAGAAAAAGAAGGAAGCCAAAGAGAAAGGTACCTGGGTTCAACTGAAGCGCCAGCCTGCGCCACCCAGAGAAGCCCACTTTGTGAGAACTAACGGAAAGGAGCCTGAGCTCCTGGAACCCATTCCCTATGAATTCATGGCATAATAAGCATATAACATAGCTCACAGGAGTACTAGTGGACCCATGTTTTTAGGAGCAAGAACCTATTTATTCCCCATTAGCTCATGGCATAATATGTGTACAGCATAGCACACAGGATAACCAATAGACCCCATGTAACAGTGATACAAGGTGCTGGGACCTATTTCCCACGAATTCAAAAGTCAATTAACACTTTGTCACATTAAATGGCAAGGTGCCTCCCTGAGCTGCTGGAACCTCTTCCCCTATGAATTCATGGCATGGTAGATACAAATAATAGCATAAAAATGTTTCTTGTTCATTCACTACAAGTGTGTTTTTTTTCCCCCCAAAGAAGTATTAAAGCAAATTTTAATGTGTCCTAAAAAAAAAAAAAAAAAAATTATTGATCTTGAATGTACTGAAGTTTAGAAGTGACATGCTGGGGTTTGAATGTCTTCTCCAAAACTCACGTTGAAATTTAATTGCCATTGTGATGGTATTAAGAGATGGGGCCATTAAAAATTGATTAGGCTGTGAGGGCTCCACCCTCATAAATGGATTAACGTCATTATCTCAAGGGTGGATTCTTTATTGTGGGAGCTCGTTGTTGTAAAACTGAGTTTGGCCTTCGGCCCTGGGATGATGTAGCAAGAAGACCTTCACTGGATACCGGCACCTTGATCTTATGCTTCTTAGCCCCCAGAACTCTGATAAATGCATTTCTTTTCTTTTTTTAAAAATAAATAATCCAATTCCAGGTATTCTATTATAGCAGCAGAAAATAAACTAAGACAAAAGATTGGTATGGAGCAGTGATTTGCAACTGGTGTGCTGTGAGAGGATCTTAGGGGTGCCTTGAAAATTTTTACTGATCCAAAAAAAAAAAAAAGAAAATTTTTACTGATCATTAAGTAAATTATTTTCGAGAGAATTTCAAAGCACAGTAGGTAAATCCTTTTTTTTTTTTTTAATTCTTTTTTAATCACAAACTGCATAAGTTTAACTATAGGTTCAAGTGTGCTGTGAGATAAAAAAGGTTGAAAAACACTGGTAGGGCTCCTGCTATAACAGATACCTGAAAAGTGTGGAAGCAGTTTTGGGATCAGTATTGAGTAGATGCTGGGACAGTTTTGAAGCGATTAGGTGTCAGGTGTGGGGATCAGGTGTCAAGTCTCTATGTCCCCAGGTTTTTGGTTCCCAGGACCAAAGAATGGTTACTGGTACCAAGTTGATGGGGTGAATGAGCAGAACAAGCAGAAGCAGGCTGGCAGAATGGCAAAGCTCATTAGAACACAGTACATTCCAGAGAAGGAACAAGTCAGTCCTGTGAGTGGAGGAGACACTGAGTTTAACAAGATTTCTCCTTTTATGCTGATTCCCTAATTTTATGTTATGTGTGTGTGTGTGGGGTGGAATATTCATGGTTTTTCTTGGAAAAAGGTGGAGAATTCCTGGAATGGTCAATACTTCCCCTTTTCTATCCTTATAAGGTAATTGCCATGGTATTTATAAACTGTCATGGTGCTGGTGGGTGTGATTTTTTTCCTATGTCACCGAGGGTAGGTCATTTAGGGACACTGTTACCTTAACTGCGCACATGCTTCAAAGACCCTCTATTGAGGCCTTGATTGTATCTCCACTTTGTGGTTTTTCTACCTCTTTCTGGTTGGTCAGTCCTTGGACCAAACATCTGGTAAGTCCTTGGGGACTGCCCCCCCCCATGTGTCATCTGTTCTTTTTTGGGACCCCCCTCTCCAGTCAATTTGTTATTCCTAGTAGACAAAGCATCTCCTAGCGTCATCTCTTTCTCAATGGACTCCCCCTCCCCCTAGACAAAGAATCTGTTCCCCTTTCTACTTATCCCAACCTGAGGTAGTGAAGAAGCCTGGATTTCTGTGAATGGACTATTATGGCAATTCTGGTGAGGGCTCAGAGGAAGAGAATAGTGTAGATAAAGTCTGAGATTTCTTTGAGATGAGTTTAGTGGTTGTAATCTGAATGTTGGTAGAAATGTGGATAGTAAAAATTGTTCTGATGAAGTCTCAGAGATAGAGACGAGGAGCATGGTATTGGAAACTGTTGGAAAGGCCATCTTTGTTTGAGCTCCGCAAAGCCACAGGGGTGGGGCTGCCAAAAACCTTGGGGAGCCAACCCCTGGCACACTGTGCCCATGATGCAAAACATGGTGGCGACATCTGTAATCCTAGCACTCTGGGAGGCTGAGGTGGGTGGATTGAGCTCAGGTGTTCAAGACCAACCTGAGCAAGAGCCAGACCCTGTCTCTACAAAATTAGAAAAACTAGCTGGGTGTTGTAGGGGGGTGCCTGTAGTTCCAGCTATTTGGGAGGCTGAGGCAAGAGGATCACATGAGTCTAGGAGTTTGAGGTTGCTGTGAACCTCAAACTACAGTGATGCTACAGCACTCTACCTAGGGCTACAAAGTGAGACCCTGTCTCAAAACAAAACAAAAACAACAACAAAAAAAGTGAGTTTGGGGTAGTGCCTGTGGCTCAAAGGAGTAGGGTGCTGGCCCCATATACTGGAGGTGGCAAGTTCAAACCCGGCCCTGGCCAAAAACTTCAAAAGAAAAAGTGAGTTTGGGGGCGGCGCCTGTGGCTCAGCGGGTAGGGCGCCGGCCCCATATGCCGAGGGTGGTGAGTTCAAACCCAGCCCCGGCCAAACTGCAACCAAAAAATAGCTGGGCATTGTGGCGGGTGCCTGTAGTCCCAGCTACTTGGGAGGCTGAGTCAAGAGAATCGCCTAAGGCCAAGAATTTGGAGGTTGCTGTGAGCTGTGTGACGCCACGGCACTCTACCGAGGGCGATAAGTTGAGACTCTGTCTCTACAAAAAAAAAAAAAAAAAGTGAGTTTGGTCTTCTCTTTTTTTTTTTTTATTAAATCATAACTGTATACATTGATATGATCATGGGGCATCATACACTCGCTTCTCTTTTTGCTTCTCTTTCCCCTTCTGCCTTCTGCTGTGGTATGATGAAACAAGAAGGCCCTCACTAGATGTCAGCACCTTGTTATTGAACTCCCTAGCTTCCAGATCTTTGAGAAATATATTTCTTTCTAAATTACCCAATTTCAGGTGTTCTGGTGTAGCGGTGGAAAATGGACTAATGTAACAAGAAAGAGTTAAGCCTTTTAAGCAAGTGCCTGAGGTACACTGTGGGAGAATATGATGGAATGAATTACCGTTCAGCCTAGACTCCTGGTCCTTGTCTGGAATGTGAACTCTTAGATTGCTTTTCTTTTCACTGATGGATCCATTCTTCAATGATTTGAAAAAAGAATACCCAGAATACCTTTTGTGTGAAGAAAACAAGATAAATATTAGCCGGGAAAGGTCATTTTACTTTCCAATATGTGGGGAGTTCATTATGATGTGTTCTGATAAATTATACTGTGTAGTTCCTTCTGATAGCAGAAGGTCATATCATGCCCTTGGGTGGACATAAGGACAAACATACTTAATAAAGTTGGAGGATCCGGGAGATGAAGATTTTCAAGTTATTTTTTTCTGAGAAGTTCACATTTATACAGTTACTAAAAACCATTTCCCTTTTGTTGAACTAATTACTCAAGGCCTTCTCCCTCTCCTGTAGCCCCAAAGGGACGGGTCTTCAAGTTTATCACCTAAAGTATTCTTTAATCAAACCTGTGGAATAATCTTTGGGTTATCTTACAAAGAGCAAAGTCTCAGTTGTGCTTATTGATGGATTTGGAATGGGTTCTTTGGGTTTCTAAAGTAATTATGCTGCATTTCAAAAAATCATGTTTATATTTGTAACTTTAATATTTATTAATACATATCATTATTTTTCTCTGATCTTTACCAATGGGATGGATGTACTTAACTAGCAACACTAAAAATAATATAGTTTCATGTTCTGTTTTTTTCTTAGAACCCTGAACCCTTCTTTTAAACATATGTTTACCCACTGAGGAGAAAATTACGGTTAGGTCTGTGTGTCGGGGAAGGGTCTTCACTGTCAACAATGTTATTCCCAAATGTTCTTTGCATTTTGGCACAGTGGATTATATATTGGAAAGACTTTCTCTCTGTCTCATTAACATTTTTCAGAAAGCAACTTTGTACTGTCTAGTTGCTTCTTCACATTTATATCACGTAAATCTAGGAATTTGAATCTTCATGTTGGCTTTTCCACTGCTCTGTGAGCTTGGGAAAATTGCACATTTTAGAAGTGGATTATCTCCAACTTTTGTTTCCAACTAATAGTCAATAAAGTGGGAAGGTGAAGTTAATTATGCATCCAGAATAGTTTGGGGTTGTCTGTCAAATTTTGGGTGCTTTTGCTACTGGGGAACTTCCTCAAAACTGTATTTTGTTAACTAATATGTGGCTAGTTAATGAGTATAGAATTCTGTGTCTTTTCCCCTTTTCACATATGGATATTTTTGGCTTTTAACATGGTAAAAAACGGGTGGCGCTTGTGGCTCAGTGAGTAGGGGCCGGCCCCATATGCCGAGGGTGGTGGGTTGAAGCCCATCCAAGCCCAGCCCTGGCCAAACTGCAACAAAAAAATAGCCGGGTGTTGTGGCGGGCGCCTGTAGTCCCAGCTGCTCAGGAGGCTGAGGCAAGAGAATCGCGTAAGCCCAAGAGTTAGAGGTTGCTGTGAGCCGTGTGAGGCCACGGCACTCTACCCGAGGGTGGTACAGTGAGACTCTGTCTCTACAAAAAAAAAAAAAAAAATGGTAAAAAACACTATTTGGCAACAGGTAATCTGTTTCATTTCAAAACCAAAATGCTAATTGATTCCTGTTTCATGTATTTTCTTTTTTAAATGTAGGTCCTCCAAGCTAAGATAACTTTTTAGAGCTGCGAAAATGATTGGTTCTAGCTGCAAATGGGAATTTAGAGTCACTCAGAAATACATCCTGGAATAGCTGTGTTTGGCTGGAACCAACTCTTACGAAGTCTCCAAGGTAACAGCATTTTAACATATACCTACAGAAGATCCTGTTACAAAGTACTGAGAATTAAGCAAAACGGAGTGTTTTAGAGTTGGTGATCTTGTATAAAAGCTTTCTTTCATACAGGATTTTTTTAGAATTTGGGGAGTCATTATTTCTTAAAATTTGGTTTTCGTCTTTAAAATGAAATTGTTTTAGTTAGCAAATCGTGGCTTTGGCTTATTCAGTCTGGAAAAAGAGGAGTAAATACAGATGAATGGCTTTCACTCCCATACCTACCATTCTGCCCTGGCATTTCTATGGGAGATCATATCTGTTGTTAAGTAAATACTTGTTTGAGAGGCTGAGAATTTGCAGCTACTCATCCAGGAAGCTGGTATCTAGAACTCTCCATGTAAGAAGAAGTTGGATTAGGGATCATGGCCTGGGATGTAAAATGTCTACCTTTAAGACTTTTGATTCAAGGGGCTAGTTGTTGAGATCTATCCAGGAAAACAGAAACCACTATGATAATGTGGAAGAGGGGAATACAAATTTAGGGAACTGGTTATATGGTATCAGAGTCTGAGAAAACAATAAGAAGCCCAGACATAGCAACTGCATGAAGCCATTACTGTCCTTGGGCCAGTGTGACAAAGGAAGGAGGAGCTGCAAAGCCTAGGGGAGGGGACATTGAGTGGCAGCTGGGACCACAGTATGCCTTCCTGGCAGGAATCAGAGCCATGGAAGGGAAATGGCCACTCCACAGATTCTGTTCAGGACAGAGAAGGGAGGAACTAGCCTGGCTTGTCCCCTTTCCCCAGCCTCTAGTCTCTATCTGCTTCTCCTATTAGCTGGGCCCATCTAGCCAGGAGGCAGCTGACCTGGGAGCCTGGGAAATTCAGCCTAGAGGCCCCTAGTCCTCAAAACAGGGTAAGGTGGCTGAGTAGATCTTAAGGCAAAACAGGCCCCAAGGTGGAATAGAGTTTATGAATTTTTTAAAAAAAATTTGGGCTGGGTGTGGTGTTTATGCCTATAATTCTTGCATTTTGGGAGACTACAGCAGGAGGATCTTCAAAGTCAGGAGTTCAGGATTGGCCTGGGCAACATACTGAGACACCTGAACTCTAAAAAAAAAAAAAGAAAAATTAGCAGGGGATGGTGGCACATGCCTATCACCCCGGGGAGCTATTCGGGAGTCTGAGGTGGGAGGATCACTTGAATCTAGGAGTTGGAGGATGCTGTGAGCTGTGATTGAGCCACTCCACTTTAGCCAGGGCAACAGTATGAGAGCCTATGTCTAAAAACAATAACAACAAAAAACAAAAATAAAAACAAAAAACCCACATTTGTTTCTTTTTCTTTTTTACATTGTCACTTTAAGAGCTGAAGCACAGGTGGTGCATGTGGCTCAACGGAATAGGGTACCGGCCCCATATGCCAGAGGTGGTGGGTTCAAACCCAGCCCCAGCCAAAAACTGCAAAAAAAAAAAAGAAAAAGAGCTGAAGTACATCTCATCTCAGGGCTATGTCATGATTCATTTAGCCAGTCACATAGGGTTAAATAGTTGGATCATTTAATAGTATAAACAATAGCAAATTTTCCCGATATGTTTGTGGTTATTTCTATAAGATTAAATCCTATAAGCAATTTGTTAGATTAAAGCATAGAAACCTTGTAAACATTTGACACGTATCAAATGATCAACCAGTTTATAGTTTCATCAAATTAAAGCCTTTCCCGATTATATTAGAAATATTTTATTCAATTATTGCCAAAAGTGGATTTAAAGATTTGTGTTAATTTTACAGGCCCCCAAATTTCCTCATTGTTACTTACTTTGCATGTTAGACATTTCTATTTCTTCTTTTGTTATTTTATAAAGCTACTAGGTTCCTTAGGCTAAAGTAGGAGATTGGCACAAAAATATAAGATAATTGGAATACACACACACAAACACAGTGTCCATAAAGTTCGTGTGCAACTATTTTAAATTAGACAAGAACTTTATGGACATCCTGTGTATGTGTGTGTGTATATATATATATATCTAGAGAGAGAGAGAGGCATTTCAAATCATTTATGAGAGGATGGATTATTCCAGTGGTTTTCAAAGTACTCCCTGGAGTCTTTGGTGGGGAGCGCATAGGAATGGGGACTGCTGGCTTGTGATGAATTCATATTTGAGACCTCTTTCCATTGCATTTTAATGTGCATGGAATGAGCTTTTGATACCTCAGGGATGGGTCTCCTCTTAAGGATGCCTGTCAATGCCCCACAAAGTCAATTATGTATATACCATGGAATCTTCTATTTGAAGATGGAGGATAGTGGATGCTGTGATGTGCTATCCAGATCCCCTTCAGGAATAAGGGTTTATTCCTTCTACTGTTGGGGATGTGGCCAGCTATCAGCTCACTTGGAAAATTTTCTCTCAACCAAAAGACCCACCTTGCTCAAACAGCTCCTCCTTTTAGGGGCAGCTCATATATGACTGATCAATATGGACGTATAAAGGCCCTAACACCACTTTTGGACCACAAAGAAGGGGCATTCCAGCTTTGGAATTGTCCACAGGGTTACCCGAGTTCTTTTCCTCCTTCTGTCCTGTCTTCTTATCTTCCTGTGTTCCCTTCCTTCCCCATCCCCTGCTCCTCACAGGTGACGATTCCAAGAGCACTCTTTATTAGACCTGCTTGCCAATTTCCATCTTAGATGTGGCTTCCCAGGCAACCAGATCTTTGTGACTCAGATCATCCCAACTATACTGCTCCAAACTTAGTGAAATCCATCCAGACAAGTTTAGGTGAGGCAGGGAACTGATAAATAGATTGGAACAGAGGAAGTCCCCATCTCTAGAGAAATAAAGAAAAATTAGTCAGGCATGGTGGCACACACCTGTGATCTGACCTCAGGAGGCTGAGACAGGAGGATTGCTTGAGCATAGGAGTTTAAGGCTGTAGTGAGCTGTGATCCTGCCACTGTACTCCAGCCTGGGTGACTTAGTGAGACCCTGTCACTTAAAAAAAGAGAGAGAGAGAAAAGAAAAGAAACCGAATTTCATTTGTAGGTTAGGTGGGAGAGATGAGTCTCTCTCACTTGAGAGACTTAGTCTGACATTGGGGGCTAGAGATTAGGTGGACACAGAGTTAGGGAGCCAAGTCATTAAGCAGAAAACATTCCTCACTGATAACCCAGCTGAGGGTTGAAGATTTAAGAAGCCAGTCAGAGACCTGGGCATCTGAAAATTGGATTAAGAACAAGAAAGTGAATTTCAGAACTAGGTTGATTCAGATGGTTTTGACAAAGGAGAAGGAAGAACTTATACTTGAGGTTCTCAGAAAGGTTGCTCATGTCCCAGAGAGTAGAAGTGAGTACTTGGATTGAGCAGGCAGATCCTGGTGAGAAGGTCCTCTTAGGAGCACTAGAGAAAGCCAGCTGAAGGAAAGGGCACAAGGGACAGTGCTTTTGCCTTTTGGTAATTGTTATTCAGTGGTCTGTTTTAAGTGATGTAATTCTTGAGATTAGCCTGTCTGCAATCATAAACCAAATATATGGATTGACTATCTGGTTGGACTTTTGTAGACCAAATAAATACATGGATGAACTTTTATGAGTGGATTGTTTGCCCATTTGTTGTGGATAGAATTCTAAACTGGCTCTCCAGATTTGCACCCTCTTGTGTGTACACTACATGTAATCTCCTCCCTGTGAGCATGGGTGGGATGATGGTTCACTCCTTTGATTAAACAACAGCTATATGGCAAAGATGAGAGGTTATGTGGATGTCATTAAGGCTCCAGATAAGTTGACTCTGAGTTAATCAAAAGAGAGATTATCGTGGATGGGACTGACTAATCAGGGGAGCCCTAAAATGGGGTGGGGTTTTTACTGGAAGAAGAGGTTTGAAGTGGGAAGGAGCCAGTGGAGGGTCAGATGTATGAATGTAGCCTGTAGGGCCAGAGAGCACGTCCTGGCTGACAGCAAGAACACCAGCACCTTAGTCAGAGAGTTCCAAGAAAATGGCTTTTGCCAACAACCTGAGGGGGCTTTGATGTGATCTTTCCCCCGTTGAGCCTCCAGATGAGAACACAACCCACTGACGACCTTGATTTCAGCCTTGTGAGTCCAGTGGAGGACTCATCTAGAATGTGTCAGCCTCCTGACTTATAACTGTGAGATATTTGTGTTGTTTTAAACTTCTAAGTTTGGTAATTCACCTTAGAAATTTGTGTTTTAATTTCTGAAAGTCTGTCCTCCATTTCTCCCACCTCAGTGTGCATAGAAAACTTTAGAAGGAGCTCAAAAGATGGCAAATAAATAAGATGTGGGCCTGATGAGATTTTGAGTGCCATTATTGATTATATAATTTGGGGGAAGCACAGAGGTTCAAATTTCCATATTTGATGATTTTTTTTAAGTGGGATATTCTGTCTCACATATATAATATTTTAAAATCCCACTTGTCAACCCCAAGATCTGTTATTAATATAATTGTTACAAAGGCATATTCCTTTTAGCCAAGGATCAAAAATTACAATGACTATAAGTGAATGAGCAGGGCTGGCTGGGCTAAGGCACTGGCCAGGGGTGAGGCGGTATGGAGCCCCATCTTGGAGCTGCTGTATCACCCAGCCTTTTACTTCTGCACAGAAACGTAAGCTCGGGGATGTCAGGAATTATTCTTCAAGAGAAGGTGGATTCTGAAATGCAGTCTGTGTATTTTATGTTTTGGCAACTAATTCACTTTATTTTAAAAAATATGGTAAAGAAAAGAAATTATAGTCCAGAGCAAATAAAGCACATTTGCAGGCTGCATCAGGCCCCCAAAATAGCAATCAGTAGCCCCCAAAAGAGATTATCAAGGGATCAGATAAATGGAATATTAGTTTTCTATTGCTGCATAACAAATCGCCAACCCTCAATGAATCCCCAACAATAAAAAAACTGTTTTAAAATAATGTAAAAGGGCAAAAAGAAGCCAATGTTTGTGTTAACCTTTGCCACTGAGTCCTTCAAAGATTATCTCAGAATCTCATCTTGGCCTGGCTGCTTCAAAAGCAGACTGAGTCTCAGATCAATGAACAGTGCATCTTTTTAACAAGATCTATTTGACTAAATTGTGAGAGGCTGCCGAGGGAGGGCTGGCAGCAGTGCCCACGTCGAGGAGTGTGATATGGACATGCAAGTCCCCTGAGGCTATGATAGGCTATGATATTCCCTCAAGCAGGGAATCAGGGCTCTTGTAGAGGCTGTCCCTGTTCCTGTCAGCTGGAGAGGCTTCCTGTGAGGATGCCCTCAAGAGCCTGGCCTGTTGTGTCACCCGGCAGGAATCCAGCCTTTTTATCACTTGCCCATGAGTGTTTATACATTTCATGTATATAAAAAGGGCTTCCTTGGATCCACTGTGGTGATGATAGGTACCTGTGAGCCATGTGCCAGGCAGACCTAATATCACTGGAATTTCAAATGCCAAGTGCCCTGACTTGCTTGTATAGTTAATTAAAAAAAAAAAAACAAAGAGAGCAAACATCAAAAAAAAAAGCATATCAAGTTCTGTTTAATTCCCTCATAATGTTAAAAAGAGCAGAAAATGAGAAGGCTGAGAATAATGTTATTGTTACTTCCCTTTTTTATTTGTTTTTTATCTTTTCCCCTGAGATGGGGTCTCATTTCGTCATCTGGGCTGGAGTGCAGTGGTGTGATCATAGCTCACTGCAACTTTTCTTTCTTTCTTTCTTTTTTTTTTTTTTTGAGACAGAGTCTCAAGCTGTTGCCTGAGTAGAGTGCCGTGGCATCACAGCTCACAGCAACCTCCAGCTCTTGGGCTTAAGTGATTCTCTTGCCTCAGCCTCCCAAGTAGCTGGGATTACAGGCACCCACCACAATGCCCAGCTATTTTTTTTCTTGGTTGTACTTATCATTGTTGTTTGGCGGGCCCAGGGTGGATTCGAACCTGCCAGTTCCCGTGTATGTGGCTGGCGCCCTAGCCGCTCAAGGTATAGGCGCTGCCCACTTCAGCTTTTCTTGTGGGCTCCAGCAACCAGCCTGCCTCAGCCTCCTGAGTAGCTGGGACTACACATGTGTATTACCACACCTGGCTAATTTTTAAAATTTTTATATTTTGTAGAGTTGAGACCTTGAGATATTTCCCAGGTTGGTGTAGAGATCCTGGCCTCAAGGGATCCTCCTTCCTCCATCTTCCAAAGTGCTGGGATTAGAGCATGATCCACTCACTGTGCCCGGCCTATACTTTTGTTTTAGAGTGGACCGTGCAACCATATTGTGAACAGAATTATCTTTGAGCAACTGTTTAGATACTGTTTATCAAATGAAGTGAAATTTATTTTATATTCACCCGTACTTGCTCATACTCCGCACCCAACTTTGAGGTTGGTTTAATAAAGCTGAAAGTCCAGCCTTACAGACCACAGGGCCTTAATATATAGTTAGAAAAGTACTAGGAGAATTTCTTATACCCTCAATGAATCCCCAACAATAAAAAAAAGGGAGGGAGGGAGGGAGGGAGGAAGGAAGGAAGGAAGGAAGGAAGGAAGGAAGGAAGGAAGGAAGGAAGGAAGGAAGGAGAAAGAAAGGAAGGAAGGAAGGAGAAAGAAAGGAAGGAGAAAGAAAGAAAGAAAAGTACCAATCTCCATGGATTCTTTCAGATGTGGAAACCATGTATATTTTATTTGAATGCAGCCCTAAGTGTTTTTACATTTCATGATATAAAATAGAATAAAACCCCCATGCTCTGTCAGGGCAACTTGAACCACGCCCTGGGGACACATGAATAGACTTTGCATGGTGTTAACTTGGAAAATTCTTTATTATAAAAGGTATTTATTGGAAATGCAAGGTGTGGATAAGGTGTGATAGGCTCTGTTTTCTTGGAGCAGAAGGATGTCTAGTGCCAGTGTCTGCCCCTGCTTTCTCCCTCGGTGCTAGGATGGTGCTGGCTAGGGAGCCTGGCCTTCCTCAGCCCTCCCTGACTCAGCCCTGTTTTCTCTCCAGGATGAGAGTCTGTGCTAAATCTGTGTTGCTGTCACACTGGCTCTTTCTGGCCTATGTGTTAATGGTGTGCAGTAAGCTGACATCCGCCTCAAGCCAGCACCTCCGGGGACACGCAGGTAAGCCCTTTAAGCTCATTATGTGCTGCTGAGATCAATTAGTAAGGCCCTTCCAAACTTCAGAGTCCACATTTTAGACACAAGTGATTGATAAGAGCTTTTGATGATGTGTAAATAATCAGAGGAAGAATGAAATATGGCAGAGTGAGCAGTTTGATGCTTAAGGAGTTTTAAAGATATTTTCCAGGATTTTGAAAACATTTCTTTTCCTGACTACACTTCTATTTTTATAGTGCTTTTTCTAAATAACCAAATAACCAGCAGCACTATGTGTGTGTGTATCTGTCTATTTATTCTTCCTTAGAATGTAAAATGTCTTCATTAATAATCATCTATTAACACATACAAGAAAAGGGAACTTTCAGATAATTTAAGACTCTTGAGATATGTGGAGAAAAGATGCTGAATGATTAAAAAAAAAAGAAGAAAGAAAAGAGTAAAAAAGCTGTAGTAACTTTTTCATAGGACCTTCCATGGAATGTGTCTCAAGTTTTGGAGGCAGTCATTCCGGTAATTTCTAGTGAAACTCGTGTCTGTGCATTTTTTATTTTTAAAGGCAAGATTAAAACCATCAACTAAGGAGCAGTTTATTTGTGTGTGTGTCTCCCCCTTTCTTTATTATATCTACATTTAATGTGACATGGAGCTGGAAACTTCCTAGTGAATTATGTTTTCTTGGATAATTCATATTTGTGGACTTCACACAAAATAATTAATTGACTGTCTTAGCTGTGGTAATTTGAGGCACAGAGGTGCTAGAAATGTTTTGACTTCTTGGAGGAAAGAGTGAAGCATGACCTCTCAGTCGTGTATATGTCAGAATTGTAAATTTTCTCTCCAGAACGCCTTGGATATGGAAGTTCGTGATATCTCCTCACCCCACATATATAAGATGTCATGCTTTCTACTCCATTATTCTGATATCTTAAGGTTAGCCATAATTTTAGGATCCAGATAATTTTTAAGATTTTTCACAACTTAATTTTCCCTTCTCAAGCAACCGTTTGGAGATAAGAAAAATAATGATTGAAGTTTTAGCAAATCAGCATAAAATTAACAGTATTTGGCTGCTGTGAAGTGCCTACAGCTAGTTGGTTCTTGTGCTGTGCATCTTGTAATGAGTTTGTTCATGAGGAGAGAGTGTTCAAAGTTGTTAATCTTACCTGTTTAACACACATCTCTTTTATAGTGTGGCAGTCGAGAGTCAGGCTAGTCAACCAGCAAAGCATTTCAGTGGGTCATCAAATATCCCCATTCCATGCCATGAATTTTCTCTTTTTTTTTTTGGCCAGGGCTGGGTTTGAACTCACCACCTCCAGCATATGGGACCAGCGCCCTACTCCTTGAGCCACAGGTGCCGCCCGAATTTTCTCTATTTACGTTCAGGAGAAGAAAGTCCGTGAACTTTGTGGTGGCCATGTGGCATTTTCTTCCCAGTTTGGTGCTCACCTGATGGAGAACTCAGTGGTCAGGACCAGTTGGGGGCGATGCCCCAAGATGCTGAGAAACTCCTGTCCGATCTTTGCTCCACTCCAGGCATATCATCACAGAAATCCCACTGCAGCTGAACGTTGCAGAGAGTTTTACCCACAGAGCCTATGTCTGAGTGTCCAGAATGGATCACTGTCTCAAGGGCTTTGTGGTGAGTCCTGACCAATTACAGAAATTGAAGAACTAGGAAACCCTTGTTAGAAGTTTGCTTCATGCTTTTCATGGCATAGATTAGGAGAGTGCCCCACTGTGCATGAACAAGGAGATATTTTGAAGCCCCATCTGTGTAAGATAGAGACGCAGAGGAAGGAGGCAGGAGTCTACCCACAATTTTGGGAGACAGGTGTTAGGTATTGATTAAAGATTCAATTTCACATCAGGCATTAAAAGTTAAAATAAAAAACCACCTAATTTCTACAGAATAAGTATTACGAATCTTTCTTGAAGGCAAATGGCATTGATGAAATTCCACAAGAGTCCAGAAGTAGTATTTAAAACAAAATTATAAAACATAAAAGACCGCTTTTGTTTTTAAAATTCTATTTGCCATAATGATTGAGCAGATCATGTATAGGACTTGTGTAGTGACAAGCCATAGAAAGTGAAGGGCCAATTGTCAGGTTCATTTTTTTTTAAATATAAATTTAATTTTTTATTAAATAGTAACTGTATACATTTATGGGGTACAATGTGATGATTTGATATTCTTTTAAAATCAAGGTTTTTAAAAAATACTGTTCTTTAAAGAAAGAGGCTTTTAACTGTTATTTCATCAACCAGCAATTTGTCCTCTTGTTCCCTTTTTTTGCCCTGTAAGTAGCATCTTTTCTCCAAAAGAGTACAGTAAATGTAATGCAGTGGAAAGATGTTGGCCGAAGGGCAGTTTCGGAAACTTTGAGAGTCCTGTGGAGTTAATGGTTCAGGGATCTTTTTGGAAGTTTCATCTGATGTAGGCATGGTGTGATTGGGACACAAAGCACCTATGCTTTTAAGATTTATCTTTGGGGAAGAGAGCAAGATGGTGGCCAAGTAACAGCTTCCTTGCATCTGGGCACCGTGAGTCTGGGGAGATAGGATTCCAGGCGTCTCTGGCTGGTGGGATCTGCCTATCATCACCCCTGTGAGGATATAGGGAGTCAGCGAGAGACTTCTGGAACCCAAGAGGAGGACTAAAACAATGGAAAACTGGCAAGTGGTCATGTGTGTTCAATTGGTCTAAACCCGCCCGCAACTGTAAGTTCAGTAGCACCGAGACTGCAAACCGGAAAGGCTTACCTATGAACTGTTTTGGTGTCTTTGGACTTGGCACTCAGTTGAACTGCCTTGGGGAGAGCCTGAGCGGGAGTGCGGAGAACTTTGGCCGTTGTCTAGGGCCCCAGTCTGAGCCGCTGAGCCAGACGGAGCTAATAGTATTTGGCTGTGAGCCTCAGGGAGCCATTGTGAGTGATCTGCCCCAGCAAGCTCCGCCCTCAGGGTCACAAAGCTAGAATTGGGTGGGAGCCGGTAACCTAGCGAATGAGTAGCCTAAGGGTGGGGTCTGAGCTGCCTTGCAGACCTAATCCTCAGGGGCAGAGTGAGACCGGTTTTGGCACACTGGGTAAGTGGATAGCCACTTCAGCAGTGATTCCAGCGACAAGCACTTTCCTGGGAAAGCTTCTGCTCAGCAAGTTTACAAGTTCAAAGTGCCTTTTAAGTGGGCTGAAGAGAGATTTAGGGTGTCTACCTGCTGGGGTTTGAGAAATCAGCAGCCTCTAGTCGTATCAGAACTGTGATTAACATCTCATATCCCAGAAGACCATGTGTTGCACAGACAATATTCAACAACATATACATACTGCTTTGTTTTTGGTTGTGTTTTTTTTTTGTTTGTTTATTTTGATGTTGTTCATGTTGTTTTGTTTTTTAATTTCAACCTTTTCCGTACAGATCTTTTTTCTTTCTCAATTTTTCTAGTTTAATTATAATTTCCCATTGCTGCCTTTTTCAATAACTAAAACTTCATTTTTGCTAGTGTTTCTACCAATATTATTTGGTTTTTCACCCAATTTTATCCTGTAAAGTTTTCTGTCTGATTGTTTTGGTTTGACTTATAGCATTTTTGTCTTTCCTCTCTACTTGGTGGAGGTAGGGTACTGTGTCTGATCAGGTTAGCAAAGAGCCGCTGACCTCAAGGGAACCACCCAACTGGGCACCCCCAGAAGGTGTTTTTTTTTTTTTTTAAGGTTGTGTCAAAGTACCCTACTGTACACCTATATTGCTCTGTCTCCCTCTTTCTGTGCCTGTCTTCTTTTTGTCAATATTCCTTTTACCCAACCCCTCTCCTTTCTCTATTTTTTTTTCTTTTCACTTGGTCCTCCTTTCTTTCATCCATTTCTTGCTCGTCAACATTCTCATCCTTCTTATCCTGTACCAAAAGGACTCATTGAACCCTTAGTCCACAGGCACAAGAACTTAAAGAGCAAGAGGAAGTGAAAGGAAAATTAGGGCAAGGAAACAGATAAAAGAAATCACTCATGAGGAAGAATCAGCAGAAAACTCCAGGCAACATGAAGAACCAGTCCAGAACAACCCCACCAAGGGACCATGAGGTAGCTACTGCAGAGGATTCCACCTATAAAGAAATGTTAGGAATGACAGAAAGGGAATTGAGAATACACATGATGAAAACAATGAAAGAAATGATGGAAACAATGAAGGAAACTGCTAATAAAGTGGAAAATAACCAAAAGGAAATCCAAAAACAGAATCAAATAAGAGATGAACGATATGAAGAATATAAAAAGGATATAGCAGAGCTGAAGGAACTGAAACAGTCAATTAGGGAACTTAAAGATGCGATGGAATGTATCAGCAACAGGTTAGACCATGTGGGAGAAAGAATATCAGAGGTAGAAGACAAAGTTCTTGAGATAACTCAGATAGTTAAAGAGGCAGAAAAGAAGAGAGAGAAAGCAGAACATTCACTGTCAGAATTATGGGACTTTATGAAGCGTTCCAACATATAAGTAATAGGAATCCCAGAGGGGAAGAAGAATGCCCCAGAGGAATGGAAGCCATACTAGAGAATATTATAAAAGAAAATTTCCCAAATATCACCAAAGAGTCTGACACACTGCTTTCAGAGGGATATCGGACCCCAGGTCGCCTCAACTCTAACTGAGCTTCTCCAAGACACATTGTGATGAACCTGTCCAAAGTCAAGACAAAAGAAAAGATTCTGCAAGCTGCCAGGAGTAAGCGCCAGTTGACCTACAGGGGCAAATCCATTAGAGTGACCACAGACTTCTCTAATGAAACTTTCCAAGGAAGAAGACAATGGTCATCTACCTTTAATCTACTTAAACAGAACAATTTCCAGCCCAGAATTCTGTACCCTGCTAAGCTAAGCTTCAAAATTGACGGAGAAATCAAACCATTTACGGATATACAAACATTGAGGAAATTCGCCACAACAAGACCAGCTCTACAGGAAATACTTCAACCTGTTCTGCACACTGACCACCACAATGGATCAGCAGCAAAGTAAGAACTCAGAAATTAAAGGACAGAACGTAACCTCCACACTGATGCAAAAGACAAAACTAAGCAATGGACTCTCACCAAATAAGACGAATAGAATACTACGACACTTATCAATTATCTCAATAAATGTTAATGGCTTGAATTCCCCACTGAAGAGACATAGATTGGCTGACTGGATTAAAAAAAAAAGCCATCCATTTGCTGTCTGCAAGAAACACACCTGGCTTCAAAAGACAAATTAAAGCTCCGAGTCAAGGGTTGGAAGACAATTTTTCAGGCAAATGGAATTCAGAAGAAAAGAGGAGTTGCAATCTTATTTTCAGATACTTGTGGATTTAAAGCAACTAAAGTCAAAAAATACAAAGATGGTCACCTTATATTGGTCAAGGGAAAAAATACAACAAGAAGACATTTCAATTCTAAATATTTATGCACCCAATTTAAATGCTCCCAGATTCTTGAAACAGATGTTACTCAGTCTGAGCAATATGATATCTGATAATACTCTAATAACAGGGGACTTTAACACTCTTCTTACAGAGCTGGACAGATCCTCTAAACAGAAAGTAAACAAAGATATAGAGATTTAAATGAGACCCTAGAACAACTGTGCTTGATAGACGCATATAGAACACTCCATCCCAAAGATAAAAATATACATTCTTCAAAACCCCATGGAACATTCTTCAAAATTGATCATATCCTGGGAAACAAAACAAATATCAACAGAATCAAAAGAATTGAAATTTTACCTTGTATCTTCTCAGACCATAAGGCACTAAAGGTGGAACTCAACTCTAACAAAAACGCTTGACCCCACACAAAGGCATGGAAATTAAACAATCTTCTGTTGAATAACAGATGGGTGCAGGAAGAAATAAAAAAGGAAATCATTAACTTCCTTGAGCATAACAACAATGAAGACACAAGCTACCAAAACCTGTGGGATACTGCAAAAGCAGTTTTGAGAGGAAAATTCATCGCTTTAGATGCCTACATTCGAAAAACAGAAAGAGAGTGCATCAACAATCTCACAAGCCATCTTATGGAATTGGAAAAAGAAGAATAATCTAAGCCTAAACTCAGTAGAAGAAAAGAAATATCCAAAATCAAATCAGAGATCAGTGAAATTGAAAACAAAAGAATCATTCAGAAAATTAATGAAACAAGGAGTTGGTTTTTTGAAAAAATAAATAAAATAGATAAACCATTGGCCAGACTAACGAGAAACAGAAAAGTAAAATCTCTAGTAACCTGAATCAGAAATGATAAAGGGGAAATAACAACTGATCCCGCAGAGATACAAGAGATCATCTCTGAATACTACCAGAAACTCTATGCCCAGAAATTTGACAATGTGAAGGAAATGGATCAATATTTGGAATCACACCCTCTCCCTAGTCTTAGCCAGGAAGAAATAGAGCTCCTGAACAGACCAATTTCAAGTACTGTGATTAAAGAAACAATAAAAAATCTTCCAACCCAAAAATGCCCTGGTCCAGATGGCTTCACACCAGAATTCTATCAAACCTTCAAGGAAGAGCTTATTCTTGTACTGCACAAATTATTCCAAAAAATTGAGGAAGAAGGAATCTTCCCCCAACACATTCTATGAAGCAAACATCACCCTGATACCAAAACCAGGAAAAGATCCAAACAAAAAGGAGAATTTCAGACCAATCTCACTCATGAATATAGATGCAAAAATTCTCAACAAAATCCTAGCCAATAGATTACAGCTTATCATCAAAAAAGTCATTCATCATGATCAAGTAGGTTTCATCCCAGGGGTGCAAGTCTGGTTTAACATACGCTAGTCCATAAACGTTATCCACCATATTAACAGAGGCAAAAATAAAGATCACATGATCCTCTCAATAGATGCAGAAAAAGCATTTGATAAAATCCAGCATCCTTTTCTAATTAGAACACTGAAGAGTATAGGCATAGGTGGCACATTTCTAAAACTGATTGAAGCTATCTATGACAAACCCACAGCTAATATTTTACTGAATAGAGTAAAACTGAAAGCTTTTCCTCTTAGAACTGGAACCAGACAAGGTTGTCCTCTGTCACCTTTACTATTCAACGTAGTGCTGGAAGTTCTAGCCAATACAATTAGGCAAGACAAGGAAATAAAGGGAATCCAAATGGGAGCAGAGAAGGTCAAACTCTCCCTCTTTGCTGACGACATGATCTTGTACTTAGAGAACCCCAAAGACGGGCGGCGCCTGTGGCTTAGTGAGTAGGGCGCCGGCCCCATATACCGAGGGTGGCGGGTTCAAACCCAGCCCCAGCCAAACTGCAACAAAAAAATAGCCGGGCATTGTGGCGGGTGCCTGTAGTCCCAGCTACTGGGGAGGCTGAGGCAGGAGAATCGCCTAAGCCCAGGAGTTGGAGGTTGCTGTGAGCTGTGTGATGGCACGGTACTCTACCGAGGGCAATAAAGTGAAACTGTCTCTACCAAAAAAAAAAGAAAATGAGAACCCCAAAGACTCAACCACAAGACTCCTAGAAGTCATCAAAAAAAAAATACAGTTAATATTTCAGGATATAAAATCAATGTCCGGAAGTCAGTAGCCTTTGTATACACCAGTAACAGTGAAGATGAGAAGCTAATTAAGGACACAACTCCCTTCACCATAGTTTCGAAGAAAATGAAATACCTACGAATATACCTAACAAAGGAGGTGAAGGACCTCTATAAAGAAAATTATGAAATCCTCAGAAAGGAAATAGCAGAGGATATTAACAAATGGAAGAACATACCATGCTCATGGATAGGAAGAATGAACATTGTTAAAATGTCTATACTTCCCAAAGCAATCTACCTATTCCATGCCATTCCTATCAAAATACCAACATTGTACTTTCAAGATTTGGAGAAAATCATTCTGCATTTTGTATGGAACCGGAAAAAGCTCCGTATAGCTAAGGCAGTTCTTAGTAATAAAAATAAAGCTGGGGGCATCAGCATACCAGATTTTAGGCTGTACTACAAAGCCATAGTGCTCAAGACAGCATGGTACTGGCACAAAAACAGAGACCTAGACACTTGGAATGGAATTGAAAACCAAGAAATGAAACTAACATCTTACAACCACCTAATCTTCGATAAACCAAACAAGAACATACCTTGGGGTAAAGACTCCCTATTCAATAAATGGTGTTGGGAGAACTGGATGTCTACATGTAAAAGACTGAAACTGGACCCACACCTTTCCCCACTCACAAAAATTGATTCAAAATGGATAAAGGACTTAAATTTAAGGCATGAAACCATAAAAATCCTCCAAGAAAGCATAGGAAAAATACTGGAAGATATTGGCGTGGGGAAAGACTTCATGAAGAAGACTGCCATGGCAATTGCAACAACAACAAAAATAAACAAATGGGACTTCATTAAACTGAAAAGCTTCTGTACAGCTAAGGAGACAATAACCAAAGCAAAGAGACAACCTACACAATAGGAAAGGATATTTGCATATTTTGAATCAGACAAAAGCTTGATAACTAGGATCTATAGAGAACTCAAATTAATCCACATGAAAAAAGCCAACAATCCCATATATCAATGGGAAGAGACAAGAATAGAACCTTCTCTAAAGATGACAGACGAATGGCTAACAAACACATGAAAAAATGTTCATCATCTCTATATATTAGAGAAATGCAAATCAAAACAACCCTGAGATATCATCCAACCCCAGTGAGAATGGCCCACATCACAAAATCTCAAAACTGCAGATGCTGGCGTGGATGTGGAGAGAAGGGAACACTTTTACACTGCTGGTGGACTGCAAACTAGTACCACCTTGCTGGAAGGAAGTATGGAGAAACCTCAAAGCACTCAAGCTAGACCTCCCATTTGATCCTGCAATCCCTTTACTGGGCATCTACCCAGAAGGAAAAAAATCCTTTTATCCTAAGGACACTTGTACTAGACTGTTTATTGCAGCTCAATTTACAATCGCCAAAATGTGGAAACAGCCTAAATGCCCACCAACCCAGGAATGGATTAACAAGCTGTGGTATATGTATACCATGGAATACTATTCAGCCATTAAAAAAAATGGAGACTTTACATCCTTTGTATTTACCTGGATGGAAGTGGAAGACATTATTCTTAGTAAAGCATCAGAAGAATGGAGAAGCATGAATCCTATGTACTCAATTTTGATATGAGGACAATTAATGACAATTATGGTTATGGGGGGAAGCAGAAAGAGGGAAGGAGGGAGGGGGGTGGGGCCTTGGTGTGTGTCACACTTTATGGGGTCAAGACATGATTGCAAGAGGGACTTTACCTAACAATTGCAATCAGTGTAACCTGGCTTATTGTACCCTCAATGAATCCCCAACAATTAAAAAAAAAAAAGAGATTTATCTTTGGGAATATTTGGAAACTTGAACAATTTAAATTTTCTCCTTTAGATGTATAATTATAGCTACTTAAAAAATAATTAATTAATTAATTAATTAGAAACATCCTCTCACTCTGTCATCTAGGTTGGAGGTGCAGTGACATCATCATAGTTCACTGCAGCCTTGAACTTCTGGATTGAGTAATCTTTCTGCTCCAGCCTCCCAAGTAGCCAGAGCTGCAGATGTACCACCATGCCTGGCTAATTAATTTTTACATTAAAAATTTTTTTGTTGTTGAGATGGTGTCTCACTATGTTTCCCAGACTTGTCTCAAGGTCTTGTCCTCAAGCAACCCTCTTATCTGGGTTTCCCAAAGTGCTGGAAACAACTGTGAGCCACCATGCCCTGCCCCTAGTTACCTTTTTTTTTTTTTTTTTTTTAATAGAACTGAGAAAGTTGGGAACTTGGGTGCCACTGGTTTGCAAGTTCATTTTAGTAGTTCCATTTCCCCAGAGAGCTTTATGTATGACCTGGATTCTGGTGGTTTTTTATTTTTGAGACAGAGTCTCTACGACTCCAGCTAGAGTGCAGTGGTGACATCATAGTTCACTGCCACCTCACACTCCTGAGCTCAAGGGATTCTCCTGCCTGTCTTCCCAGTAGCAGAGATTGCAGCTGCCCACAAGACCCGGCTAGTTTTTCTATTTTCAGTAGGGACAGGGTCTCATTCTTGCTCTGGTCGGTCTTGAAATCCTGGCCTCAAGCGATCTTCCCACCTTGGCCTCCCAGAGTGGTAAGATTACAGGTCTGTGGTGTTTCAATTCTACCAAATGCTATGGTTCCTGGTGACTATTTAATATGTCTGGGCATAAAAGGTCCACCCAAATTGGGGCATGTGTGAAATGAGGCAACAGAGCAAAATCAAGTGTTGAGAGGCTGGAGTCAAATACAGTCTTGGTTTTGCTACATGCTGGCTGTGTGACCTTATCTAGGCTACTTAACCTCTCAGAACCCATCTCATCTATAAAAATGAAACACTAGATGAGCCTACCTATTTAGTTCTTGGCATGACTAAATAAGAAAAGTAGGTGAAGGGATTATCACATAATGAATGTTCAATACATGGCAACTATTTTTGCATTTGGAAGAATCCAGATTGGGAAGCCTAAAAGTTTCACATTCCAGGAATGGCTGACGGCTACCAGTATATGGAGAAAAATAAGATCAATATCTTCAGGGTTTGAAGCTTTATCATATACAAGGGAAGTTTTTCATTGTTTGAAAGGCTGACTTGAATTAAGAGAGTCCCTTTATGAAGACTGAGCTTTCAGCTCACTCTTAAGGAAAGAAAAACTTCAAACACCTGGGGAGCAGAGTGATCCAGGGGAGTGTGGACAGCCCTCTACTTGCTGGCCTTGAGCTACATCTGCTGGAGAGAGGACACCTCACTGACTGGGAGCTGGGTAGGTGTCAGTAATTGTGAGATTTTACCAACTTGCAAGCAAACAGGTTAGCCAGTTCTAGCTGCACAGACATGGTTAGAAAACGTGAGATGCTTGGGTCAGGGACAAAGGATTTTGTTACTCAGTACAGTAAGCAGCATGAGCTTCTGGTTTGCTTCAGTCCTCTTTTCATACCTGGATGAGCTGTAAAACCTCTTTGGGGCTCAGTCTCTTCTTTTCTAGAATGAGGATAATTAAAACAATCCTGATAGTGTTGTAATGAGGAATCAAGTAGTTAATGCCTGGCAAATGCTGAGCACTTTGTTTACTTAAGTGATTATGTGCTCAGTAAATGCCAGTCATCTTAATGGAGACCTACCTTTTCCTTTTGAATGTTTTGCATTTCATAGAGGTTCTGTACTGTTTATATTTATGGACATTTGGGTTTTCTGTGTTCTCTGTTAATAAACGATAATGTAAACTATGCATGCTGTGATTGTATGTTTTGGTGCCTTGAGTTATTTTTTCAACTTTGAGTAAGTTCTTTGAAGAGTAAGTGTTACATCCAAGTTTGGGCTCATGTCTATTGTGCTCTACTGGCTGAAATGTTTAGGAAGCATAAAGAAACTCTGGACTGACTCTCTTAGTGTTAATTTTCTATCAGAAAACCTCTATTTCAAACATAAGAATTGAGTGGGCAACATAAATTCTAATATAGGAATTTCTTTGTGAGAACTGTGTTATCTTGTTTGTGAAAATGATGAAGCTGCATGTATAAGCTGCTATTTGTACTTTGCAGGCTGAAATGAATGATACTTACACAGATGGTTTTGAAAAGCGATTTGCCTGCATTGCCTAAGTTCTGACAATAGGGGATAGGCAAAGCTTACACTAGCTAAATAGAACTCTAACTTTTTTTTTTTTAATTAAATCATAGCTGTGTACATTGATATAATCATGGGGCATCATTCACTAGCTTCACAGACCGTTTACCAAGTTTCACATATACCCTTGTAAGATGCTAACTTTGAATGTTTCACAGCCACATGGAAAAAGTCAAAAGAAACAACTGAGCAGGAGAGAGGGCAAGAGAGAGGGGGTGGAGTCTTGGTGTGTGACACCTTTTGGGGGCAAGACACGATTGCAAAAGGGACTTTACCTAACAAATGCAATCCGTGTAACTTGGTTTCTTGCACCCTCAATGAATCACCAACAATAATAATAATACTAAAAAGAAACAACTGAAATTAATTTTACTAATGTTTTATTTAACTTAATACATTCAAAGTATTATCATTTCAATATGTGGCCCTAGGCATATTTCAAATGCTCAATAGCTCCATGGGACTAGATCCTACTGTAATAAATAATATAAACTAATACATTGGATCTTAATATTGCTTTCTTAAAAATTAGAATTAGGAGTTATTTGTATTTTCATGGGCCTTTACAGGGCACACTGTTTTATATCACTTGATTTGACTTAATTTCTTTTGTGTTTTGTTTAATTTTTGTTATCGTTCTTTAAAAAAATGACTACTAAGTTTAGAAAAATTGTCAGGTAAGTAGGGTTTGTAACCTCAAGTCATAAAGAGTGGGAAGACAATTCCATTTCCTGGATAAACTTCCTATGTGATCATTCTTTGCAAGAGCATAGTTTTAGGCAGAGGGAAGTGGCAAAAATAACATGAACTAGAATGCATGTGTGTGATGGTGTTAGCCATTAAGTCATAAAGTTAGCCACCAGAAAGCTTAGTTTGACCAATTTGTGGCATTTTCCCCACTGGAGTGAAACCTGATAATACAGTTTTAATATATTATAGTTTCTCCCATAATTCTCCCTGACTTCCTTCCTGCTGCCCCACTCCCAGTGGACCGTTACTTCATTAAATTAATAGATGTATTGTTATATGGGCAACTCGACAATGATGTACTCTTATTATTTTATGAAGAAGAAAAGGAAAAGTTTATGGAATGGCCTAAAGAGCCTGTGTTTTGGAAGTGATGGGAGAGGACATCCTTTGTAGCGTTTACTTCCTTCTCTTTATGGGGAGTTCTTATGCTAAAAAGCACGAGACCCCATATAGCTATAGGTCATCAAAACTTTATGAGGGGTGGTATCCAGGCACCTGTATTATCTAACAGCTATACTGGAGATTATTCAGACATGCAGCCAAGAAGAAAATAAATTGGAAGCTTGACTCTAGCTCTTGTCAAGGTACAGTTTGATACCAGTGGTGTTGCGGCTCCATTTTAGTCTTATAGTTAGGCAGAGGGGTACATTTTCCTCCTATAAAGGTGACCTCGATCTCCATTTCTTCAGGAGGACTGTGAAATACTTACTCATTTTGCACCAGCATGGCTCTTCGTGGATGCTAAAAGCCTGCATCGCAAGGGAGTCTATTGACCTCCTTTGTACCCCATGTTATTTTTCTGCAGTGCCATCTTGATGTGCTCATCATAATCTCAGCATTTAATAAGAAGGGAAAGGAACAGATTATATTAATATTCAGCTCCTTCTCATCTCCTTGGCTGCAAGTTTAAGTCTCAGTGCCATTGGCAAGGTCAGCTTCGGAAAGTATCTGACAAATGAGTGTGCTTTGCATCCTTTTTTTGTGGAAAGAAAGAGTTGTCTCACTGACAGGAGTAGAGAATCTCAGGCTCTTAAGTGAGCTTTCGAGCCATCCTGGCTGGCAGAGCAGGCTTTTTTGCCCTCCCTATTTTGAGTCTTTGAGGCAGAACAGGGAACTGTCTTTGAAGAGTTCTCCAGGTAGTTGGGAAAAAGATTTCTCCTTACCCTATTGTCACTGTGTACAGAAAAGAATTAACATTGGCCTGGGAATACTTAGAAAGCCCTATTGCAAAATTGGTCCATGACTGGCATTGGGAAATTTGGATTTAAGGAGGGTTCCCACCATCACCAGAAATGTTTGTACAAATAGTATTGTTTATGCCAAATACTTGCTTTTCTTCAAAGAGACTGGAATTCTGGTACACGGTAAGCAGGAAGTGCCTTCATGACCAGCCTTCAAAACAGCCTTGAAGCACTGACTTTCCAACAAGCTTCTTTAGTAGACAACACTTTGCATATGTTGTCCTGACTTGTTGGTGGAGGAATTAAGTGTATATTATGTGACTCCACTAGGATAGGACTGTTGGAAGTTTGCCTCCAGACTTAGTTTCCTCTGGTCTTTGCCTCACATGCCTTTTTCCCTGGCTAATTTTGTTTTGTATCCTTTCACTATAATAAATCAAAGCCATGAGCACAAGTGTAAAAAAAAAAAAAAAAAAGAAAAAGAAAAAGATTTCTCCTTACCTGTGAGAAGAAAGTCCCTTTTTCTTCTTTTGAGCAATTAGACTTATCTGAACAAAGCCTAGAATTTAGGGTTTAAAAAGCCACAGGTCAATATCTCATCAGAATCTTTTGTTCCATATAAGGAATTTCAAAATCTCATCAGAATCATCAGAGTCTCAATCAGAATCTTTTGTTCCATATAAGGAAAATAAAATCATTTGTAAAAAGAAACAGGAGGGCTAGGAAGAAAAATGAGGTTTCATATTTTGTTAGGTGTTGCTTGGATGCTTTAAATATTTTGGCCCATGTGATTGTCTCAGAATAGCATGCTGGAAATAATCTTATTGAAGGGACAATAAAAATCCATTTAAAAGGATTAATTTATTGTAAGAAGAGTATGCTTGCAATAGTTAAAAAGCAGCTTAACTCTTAATGCCACACACCATCAATGCTTATGTTTTATGGAATGTTTGAAATCAGATATAAAGTGTAAAGTCCAACAGGGCCTGAAGGTGGTGGGTTATCTCCACCTGGGCTCTGTTTTCCTGTTCATTACCTGTTGTGGCAGAATAACGGAATCCCAGAGCCGGAGAGGGAAACAATAGAGAAATTTGTTTCAGGAAAAATATAATATGGACATGAAATGAAATAAATAAATAAATACCCACAGTGTCATTAACCCCAGATAATTTTTCTATAGCTCATCGCTGACATTGCACGGTGATTGGAAATAAATACCAGTGATTGAGGAGTGTGAGGGATTTGAACAGTTTGAACTGGGTTGAACGTGAAGGAGTACAAAGTTAAGATGCGTGTCTTCCTCAAAATCAAGCAGAGTTATAAATTTTGGAAAATCTTATTTGTTTTGGAAAGTCTTCTTTGTTATTTGGAAAGCGTAGGTGAGAAATGGTGGAACACCATGGCTAGCTTTGAATTAGAGAATCGAATGAACATATTGCTAATTTCTGTCTTCCCTGCAAGCGGCCTGCAGTCATTTTCCAGGCTTTCAAGGAAGTGTTGTCCAGTAGAGGAGAGTGATTTCTGATTAGGGATACTCTATTGCGTTTAAGCTATTTCCTGCTAAACATATCCTATTGGAAGTAATGCCCATATTTAAAAGGAGGGAGCAGAAATAAAGATTTATTACTTTCCCAGTTACTGTGCTTATAGGATACCATCTAGAAATTTGAAACATCCACACAATAGCTAGATTGACATTTTGTTTGCCCAGGGTGTGCATCTGTGTCTGTCTGTTCCAAAAAAACAACTCCCCCCCCTCAAAAAAAAAAACAAATATGACATTGTTTAATCTCCCTAGGTGACAGCAAGGCTGTTAGCCTCTCTCTTCTACTTTATGTTGTAGAAATCTTGAATTTCTTTTCTAATGAGCCTGATTCATGCCTCTTAGGTGAGTGACATGTCAGAACCTGGGTTGTTTCTGTTGAGTCACTGAAACCTGAATTTGGACCCTATTAATTTTAGAACTTGTGATGATCCTGAAACGATAGGGCTGATATTTACCCATGTGCAGTCTATGAAAAGAGATCTGCTAAGCAAACAAATAGTGTAAATATATTTACTTGGGAGCTGTTTAAGTTATTTCAGAAAAAATTGTCAAGTGCTTTAGGAAGCAACATGAAATGAAAAATGCTTGTGCCTTTGCCCTGCAATCCTTGCTGTGTGACTCTGAGCAAAGTTATTTCATCTCTATGAGCCTCAGTTTCCTTTTCCTTGACACGTTTTTATGAGGTTAAATGAGACAATTCATGTAAAGGACTTAGTGTTATATCTGGAACTTAATGCATTTATTTATTTATTTACTTATTGATGTGTCATAGTTGTACGTATTTTGGGGGGTAGAGATGATATTTTGATACATTCGTATAATGTGTAATGAACAAACCAGGGATACTGTGACATCCATGATTCCAAACATTCACCTCTTATGTTGGGAACGTGTGAATTACTTTTTTTTTTTTTATTTTGCAGTTTTTGGCCGGGGCTGGGTTTGAACCTGCCACCTCCTGCATATGGGGCCTTGCCCTACCCCTTTGAGCCACAGGTGCTGCTCCCGGGAATGTGTCAATTCTTTTTCTCCAGCTATTTCGAGCTATACAAACAAAACATTACGGTTAACTACAGTTGCCTTATTATACTATCGAACACCAGCCATATTCTTTCAGTCTAACCCACTAACCTCTTTTTGTCTCAATCCACACCTACTGTTCTAGGCTCTGGTAACAACCAGTCAACTGTCTACCAAATGAAATCTACTTTTTTAGCTTCCAAATTTAAGTTAGAACACATGGTGATTGTCTTCTTGTGCCTGGCTTATTTCACTTAATATTATGACTTCCAGTTCCATGCATGTTGCAAGTGATAGGATTTCATTCTTTTCCATAAATATTCATTCATTGGTAGACATATAGATTGATTTCTTAACTTGGCTGTTGTGAATAGTGCTGGTGGGTGTAGGTATTTCTTTGATTATACTGGCTTTTTTCTTTTGGATATGTACCCAGCAGTAGGATTGCTGAATCATGTGGTAGTTCTATTTATTTATTTATAATTTCAGTTTAATACAAAGGTACAATGATTAGGTTACATTACTTGCATTTGTTAAAGTCTAAGTTGTATTTGTAGCCTTTACCCCGGAGGTGTGCTATATCCCTTTAGATAATGCCTGTTAGGTGAGAGCTTGGCAATCTCCTCTCCCTACACGCATTTGAATTTAACTGTTTTTTTCTCTCTTTTGAGTGGGTAGTTGTTCACCTACTGGTTTCATATTAGTTTCGATTACATTGGACAGTTGCTTTTCCATTCTTGTGATACTTCACTAAGAAGAATGTTCTTCAATCCCCAACAATAAAAAAAAAAAAAGAAGAATGTTCTTCAACTCCATCAAAATACAAAATGATGTAGTCTCCATCATTTTTTTATGACTGAATAGTATTCTATGGTATACATATACCACAGTTTATTAATCTATTCATGTGTTTATCAGCACTTGGGTTGATTCTACATCTTGGCAATTGTTAATTGAGCTCCAATAAAGATAAACATTCTAATGTGAATGTTTACCATTTTATATGGTAAAATGATTTTTTTCTTCTGGGTAGATACCTAATAATGGGATTGTGGTATCAAATGGAAAGTCTACTTTTAGCTCTTTGAAGATTCTCCCCACTTCTTCTCAAAGACGCTGTATTAGTTTGCAGTCCCACCTACACATAAAATGTTCCCTTCTCTCCACGCTCTTGCCAGCATCTGCAGTTTTGGGACTTTGTGATGTGTACTATTTGCACTGGGTTAGGTGATATCTCCAGGTAGTTTTGATTTGCATTTCCCTGATGGTTAGGATGATGAGCATTTTTTCTTTATTTTTTTTTTAATTTTAATTTTTTATTATTAAATCACAGTTGTGTATATTAATGCATCATGGGGCACCATACACTGGTTTTATATGCCATTTGACATATTTTCGTCACACTGGTTAACATAGCCTTCCTGACATTGTCTTAATTATTGTGTTAAGACATTTGTATTCTACATTTAGTAAGTTTCACATGTACCCTTGTAAGATGCACCATGATGTGATCCCACCAATCACCCTCCCTCTGCCAAACCTCCCCCCTTCCCTCCCCTCCTCCCCCTTTCCCATATTCTTAGTTTATAACTGGGTTATAGCTTTCATATGAAAGCCATAAATTAGTTTCATAGTAGGGCTGAGTACATTGGATACTTTTTCTTCCATTCTTGGGATACTTTACTAAGAAGAATATGTTCCAGCTCCATTCATATAAACATGAAAGAGGTAAAGTCTCTATCTTTCTTTAAGGCTGCATAATATTCCATGGTGTACATATACCACAATTTATTAATCCATTCGTGGATCAATGGGCACTTGGGCTTTTTCCATGACTTAACAATTATGAATAGGGCTGCAATAAACATTCTGGTACAAATATCTTTGTTATAATGTGATTTTTGGTCTTCTGGGTATATACCTAGTAGAGGAATTATAGGATTGAATGGCAGGTCTATTTTTTTTTTTTTTTTTTTTTTTTTGGTTTTTGGCCAGGGCTAGGTTTGAACCCACCACCTCTAGCAAATGGGACCGGTGCCCTACTCCTTAAGCCACAGGCACCACCCTGAATGGCAGGTATATTTTTAGATCTCTAAGTTTTCTCCAAACATCTTTCCAAAAGGAACATATTAATTTGCATTCCCACCAGCAGTGTAGAAGTGTTCCCTTTTCTCCACATCCACGCCAACATCTCTGGTCTTGGGATTTTGTGATGTGGGCTAATCTTACTGGAGTTAGATGATGTCTCAAAGGAGTTTTGATTTGCATTTCTCTGATGATTAAGGATGATGAGCATTTTTTCATATGTCTGTAGGCCGTGCACCTGTCTTCTTCAGAGAAGTTTCTCTGCAAGTCCCTTGCCCAGCCTGAGATAGGATCACTTGTTCTTTTCTTGTTAATACCTTTGAGTTCTCTGTGGATTCTGGTTACTAAACCTTTGTCAGAGACATAAGCTGCAAATATCTTCTCCCATTCTGAGGGCTGTCTGCTTGCTTTACTTACTGTGTTCTTGGCTGTGCTGAAGCTTTTTAGTTTGATCAGGTCCCAGTAGTGTATTTTTGAAGCTGCTTCAATTGCCTGGGGGGTCCTCCTCATAAAATATTCACCCAGACTGATTTCTTCAAGAGCTTTCCATGCACTTTGTTCTAGTATTTTTATAGTTTCGTGTCTTAAGTTTAAATCTTTAATCAAGTGAGAGTCTATCTTAGTTAATGGTAAAAGGTGTGGGTCCAGTGTCAGTCTTCTACAGGTAGCCAGCCAGTTCACCCACCACCATTTGTTAAATAGGGAATCTTTTCCCCACTGAATGTTTTTAATTGGCTTGTCAAAGATCAAATAACAGTAAGCAGCTGGGTTCATCTCTTGGTTCTCTATTCTGTTCCATATATCTACCTCTCTTTTTGTGCCAGTACCATTCTGTTTTGGTCATTATTGATTTATAATATAGTCTGAGGTCTGGTAGCATGATTCCTCCTGCTTTGTTTTTATTTCTGAGTAATGTCTTGGCTATTTGAGGTTTTTTCTGATTCCATATAAAACGAAGTATTATTTTTTCAAGATCTTTAAAGTATGACAGTGGAGCTTTAATAGGGATTGCATTAAAATTTTATATTGCTTTGGGTAGTATGGACATTTTAATAATCTTGATTCTTCCCAGCCAGGAGCTTGGTATGTTTTTCCATTTAACATCTACAGCTATTTCTTTTCTTAGAGTTTCACAGTTCTCTTTATAGAGATCTTTCACGTCCTTTGTTAGATACACTCCCAAATATTTCATCTTCTTTGGCACTACTGTGAATGGAATAGATTCCTTTACTCTTTTTTCAGCTCGATTATTGTTGGTATGTATAAAGGCTACCAATTTATGGATGTTGATTTTGTAACCTGAGACACCGCTATATTCCTTGATCACTTCTAAGAGTTTTGTAGTAGAATCCCTGGGGTTTTCCAGATATACAATCATATCATCTATGAAGAGTGAAAGTTTGATCTCTTCTGACCCTATATGTATACCCTTGATAGCCTTTTCTTCCCTAATTGCATTGGCTGAAACTTCCATACAATGTTAAAGAGCAGTGGAGACAATGGGCAACCTTGCCTGGTTCCTGATCTGAGTGGAAATGATTTCAATTTAACTCTATTCAATATGATATTGGCTGTGGGTTTGCTGTATATGGTCTCTATCAGTTTAAGAAATGTCCCTTCTATACCAATTTTCTTAAGTATTCTGATCATGAAGGGATGCTGGATATTATCAAAAGCTTTTTCTGCATCGACTGAGAGAATCATATGGTCTTTGTTTTTTAATTTGTTTATGTGCTGAATTATATTTATATATTTACGTATATTGAATCAGCCTTGAGACCCTGGGATAAAACCGACTTGGTCATGATGTATAATTTGTTTGATTTGTTGCTGGATTCTGTTTGTTAGAATATTTTTACATCTATATTCATTAGTGATATCAGTCTATAATTTTCTTTTCTTGTTGGGTCTTTTCCTGGTTTGGGGATCAAGGTGATGTTTGCTTCATAGAATGAAGTAGTTTGCTTCATACTACTTCAAAGGTAGTCTTTCTTCTTTTTCTATATTTTGGAACAGGTTAAGTAATATAGGTACTAGTTCCCCTTTAAAGGATTGGTAGAATTCCAACGTGAAGCCATCTGGTCCTGGGCTTTTCTTTTTAGGGAGATTTTGTATGGTTGATGCTGTTTCAGAACTTGATGTAGGCCCGTTAAACATTTCCACTTCATTCTGGCTAAGTCTTGGAAGGTGACGTGCTTCCAAGTATTGGTCAATTTTCTTCAGATTTTCATCTTTCTTTCTTTTTTTTAATTGTTGGGGATTCATTGAGGGTACAATAAGCCAGGTTACACTGATTGCATTTGTTAGGTAAAGTCCCTCTTGCAATCGTGTCTTGCCCCCAAAAGGTATGAAACAAACCAAGGCCCCACCCTCCTCCCTCCTTCCCTCTCTTTGCTTTTCCTTTCCCCACCCCTCCCTCCTTCCTTCTCTTTCTGCTCTCCCCTTTCCCCACCCCCACCGTGACTTTAATTGTCATTAATTGTCCTCATATCAAAATAGAGTCCATAGGAGTCATGCTTCTCCATTCTTGTCATGCTTTACTAAGAATAATGTCTTCCACTTCCATCCAGATTAATATGAAGGATGTAAAGTCTCCATTTTCTTAATGGCTGAATAGTATTCCATGGTGAACATATACTACAGCTTGTTAATCCATTCCTGGGTTGGAGGGCATTTAGGCTGTTTCCACATTTTGGCGATTGTAAATCGAGCTACAATAAACAGTGTAGTACAAGTGTCCTTATGATAAAAGGATTTTTTTCCTTTTGGGTAGATGCCCCGTAATGGGATTGCAGGATCAAATGGGAGGTCTAGCTTGAGTGTCTTGAGGTTTCTCCATACTTCCTTCCAGAAAGGTTGTACTAGTTTGTAGTCCCACCAACAGTGTAAAAGTGTTCCCTTCTCTCCACATCCACGCCATCATCTGCAGGTTTGCGATTTTGTGATGTGGGCCATTCTCGCTGGGGTTAGATGGTATCTCAGGGTGGTTTTGATTTGCATTTCTCTAATAGATAGGGATGATGAACATTTTTTCATATGTTTGTTAGCCATTCATCTGTCTTCTTTAGAGAAGGTTCTATTCATGTCTCTTGCCCATTGATATATGGGATTGTTGGCTTTTTTCATGTGGATTAATTTGAGTTCTCTATAGATCCTAGTTATCAAGCTTTTGTCTGATTCAAAATATGCAAATATCCTTTCACATCGTGTAGGTTGTCTATTTGTTTTGGTTGTTGTCTCCTTAGCTGTACAGAAGCGTTTCAGTTTAATGAAGTCCCATTTGTTTATTTTTGTTTTTGTTCCAATTGCCATGGCAGTCTTCTTCATGAAGTATTTCCCCAGGCCAATGTCTTCCAGTGTTTTTCCTATGCTTTCTTGGAGGATTTTTATTGTTTCATGCCTTAAATTTAAGTCCTTTATCCATCTTGAATCAAGTTTTGTGAGTGGGGAAAGGTGTGGATCCAGTTTCAGTCTTTTACATGTGGATATCCAGTTCTGCCAACACCTTTATTGAATAGGGAGTCTTTCCCCCAAGGTATGTTCTTGTTTGGTTTATCGAAGATTAGGTGGTTGTAAGATGTTAGTTTCATTTCTTGGTTTTCAATTCGATTCCAAGTGTCTATGTCTCTATTTTTATGTCAGTATCATGCTGTCTTGATCACTATGGCTTTGTAGTACAGCCTAAAATCTGGTATGGTGATGCCCCTAGCTTTATTTTTATTACTAAGCACTGCCTTAGCTAAACGGGTTTTTTTCTGGTTCCATATAAAATCAGAATCATTTTTTCCAAATCTTGAAAGTACAATGTTGGTATTTTAATAGGAATGACATTGACTAGGTAGATTGCTTTGGGAAGTTTAGACATCTTAACATGTTGATTCTTCCCATCCATGAGCATGGTATGTTCTTCCATTTGTTAATATCCTCTGGTATTTCCTTTCCGAGGATTTCATAATTTTCTTTATAGAGGTCCTTCACCTTCTTCATTAGGCATATTCCTAGGTATTTCATTTTCTTTGAAACTACGGTGAAGTGAATTGTGTCCTTAATTAGCTTCTCCTCTTTACTGTTATTGGCATATACAAAGTCTACTGACTTGTGGTCATTGATTTTATATCCTGAAACATTACTGTATTTTTATATGAGTTCTAGGAGTCTTGCCATTGAGTTTGGGATTCTCTAAGTATAAGATCATGTCGTCAGCAAAGGGGGAGAGTTTGACCTCCTCTGCTTCCATTTGGGTTCCTCTTATTTCCTTGTCTTGCCTAATTGTATTGGCTAGAACTTCCAGCACTGGTGACAGAGGACAACCTTGTCTGGTTGCAGTTCCAAGAGGAAAAGCTTTCAGTTTTACTGCATTCAGTAAAATATTAGCTGTGGGTTTGTCATAGATAGCTTCAATCAGTTTCAGAAATGTGCCATCTATGCCTATACTCTTCAGTGTTCTAATTAGAAAAGGATGCTGGATTTTATCGAATGCTTTTTCTGTATCTATTGAGAGGATCATATGATCTTTATTTTTGCCTCTGTTAATACGGTGGATAACGTTTATGGACTTGCGTATGTTAAACCAGCCTTGCATCCTTGGAATGAAGCCTACTTGATCATTCTGTATGACTTTTTTGATGATAAGCTATAATCTATTGGCTGGGAGTTTGTTGAGAATTTTTGCATCTATATTCATCAGTGATGGTCTTTTCCTGGTTTTGGTATCAGGGTGGTGTTTGCTTCATAGAACGTTTTGGGGAAGATTCCTTTCTCCTCAGTTGTTTGGAATAATTTTTGCAGTATAGGAATAAGCTCTTCCTTGAAGGTTTGATAGAATTCTGGCGTGAAGCCATTTGGACTAGGGCAATTTTGGTTGGCAGCTTTTTTATTGTTTCTTTAATCTCAGTGTTTGAAATTGGTCTGTTCATGAGCTCTATTTCTTCCTGGCTAAGTCTAGGGAGAGGGTGTGATTCCAAATATTGATCCATTTCCTTCACATTGTCAAATTTCTGGGCATAGACTTTCTGGTAGTATTCAGAGATGATCTCTTGTATGTCTTTGGGATTAGTTGTTTTTTCCCATTTATCATTTCTGATTGAGGTTCCTCAAGTTTTTATTCTTCTATTTCTAGTTAGTCTGGCCACAGCTTTATCTATTTTATTTATTTTTTAAAAAACCAACTCCTTGTTTCATTAATTTTCTGAATGATTTTTTTGTTTTCAGTTTCATTGATGTGTGATTTGATTTTGGATATTACTTTTTTTCTACTGGGTTTAGGCTTAGATTGTTCTTCTTTTTCCAGTTTTATAAGATGGCTTGTGAGTTGATGTGGTCTCTTTCTGTTTTTTGAATGTGGGCATCTAAAGCCATAAATTTTCCTCTCAAAACTGCTTTTGCAGTATCCCACCGGTTTTGGTAGCTTGTGTCTTCATTGTTTCTTATGCTCAAGGAAGTTAATGATTTCTTGTTTTATTTCTTCGTGCACCCATCTGTCATTCAGCAGAAGGTTATTTAATTTCCATGCCTTTGTGTGGGGTCAAACATTTTTGTTAGAGATAAGTTCCAGCTTTAGTGCCTTATGGTCTGAGAAGATACAAGGTAAAATTTCAATTTTTGATTCTGTTGATATTTGTTTTGTGTCTCAGGATATGATCAATTTTGGAGAATGTTCCATGGAGTGATGAGAAGAATGTATATTTTTTATCTTTGGGATGGAGTGTTCTATATGCGTCTATCAAGCACAGTTGTTCTAGGGTCTCTTTTAAATCTCTTATATTTTTGTTTAATTTCTGTTTAGTGGATCTGTCTAGCTCTGTGAGAGGAATTTTAAAGTCCCCTGTTATTATGGTATTATCAGATATCATATTGCTCAGACTGAGTAGGGTCTGTTTCAAGAATCTGGGAGAATTTAAATTGGGTGCATAAATATTTAGAACTGAAACATCTTCTTGTTGTATTTTTCCCTTGACCAATATAAAGTGACCATCTTTGTCTTTTTTGACTTTAGTTGCTTTAAATCCACATGTATCTAAAAATAAGATTGCAACTCCTCTTTTCTTCTGAATTTTGTTTGCTTGAAAAAGTGTCTTCCAACCCTTAACTCGGTGTTTTAATTTGTTATTTGAAGCCGGTGTGTTTCCTGCAGACAGCAAATGGATGGTTTGAGTTTTTTAATCAAGTCAGCCAATCTATGCCTCTTCAGAGGGGGAATTCAAGCCATTACCATTTATTGAGATAATTGATAAGTGTGGTAGTATTCTATTCATCTTATTTTGTGAGAGTCCATTTCTTAGTCTTATCTTTTGCATCAGCGTGGAAGTTAGGTTCTCTTCTTTAATTTCTGAGTTCTTACTTTGCTGTTGATCCATTGTGATGGTCAATGTGTAGAATGGGTTGAAGTATTTCCTGTAGAGCTGGTCTTGTTGTGGTGAATTTCCTCAATGTTTGTATATCTGTAAATGATTTGATTTCTCCATCAATTTTAAAGCTTAGCTTAGCAGGATATAGAATTCTGGGCTGGACGTTGTTCCATTTAAGTAGATTAAAGGTAGATCACCATTGTCTTCTTGCTTGAAAGTTTCATTAGAGAAGTCTGCAGTTACCCTGATGGATTTGCCCCTGTAGGTCATCTGGCACTTACTCCTGGCAGCTTGCAGAATCTTTTCTTTTGTCTTGACTTTGGACACGTTCATCACAATGTGTCTTGGAGAAGCTCTGTTAGAGTTGAGGCGACTTGGGTTCCAATTTCCCTCTGAAAGGAGTGTGTCAGAATCTTTGATATTTTGGAAAAATTTTTTTTTATAATATTTTCTTGTATGGCTTCCTTTCCCCTCGAGCATCTTCTTCCCCTTCTGGGATTCCTATAATTCGTCTGTTGGAACGCTTCATAAAGTCCTCTAATTGTGTCAGTGAATGTTCTGCTTTCTCTCTCTTCTTTTCTGCCTCTTTAACTATATGAGTTATCTCAAGAACTTTTTCCTATACCTCCAACATTCTTTCTTCTGCATGGTCTAACCTGTTGCTGATACTTTCGATTGCATCCTTAAGTTCCCTAATTGACTGCTTGAGTTCCTTCAGCTCTGTTATATCCTTTCTATATTCTTCATATCATTCATGTCTTATTTGATTCTGTTTTTGGATTTCCTTTTGGTTAATTTTTAGTTTATCAGCAGTTTTGTTCATTGTTTCCATCATTTCCTTTATTGTTTTCATCATGTGTATTCCAAATTCTCATTCTGTCATTCCTAACAATTCTTTGTAGGTGGAATCATCTGCAGTAGCTACCTCATGGTCCCTTGAAGGGGTTGCTCTGGACTGGTTCTTCATATTGCCAGGAATTTTCTGCTGATTCTTCCTTATGAGTGATTTCTTTTATCTGTTTTTTTCCCCTAATGTTCCTTTCACTTCCTCTTGCTCTTTATGTTTCTGTGCCTGTGGACTAGGGTTTTGATGAGTCCTTTTGTAACAGGACCAGACGGATGAGAAGGTTGAAGAGCAAGAAGGGATAAAAGAAAGAAAAAGAAAGAAAGGAAAGAAAATATAGAAAGGAGAGGGGGTGGGTAAAAGGGAATATTGACAAAAAGAAGAGGGAGACAGAGCAATATAGGTGTACAGTAGGGTACTTTGATATAACCTTATAAAAACTCCAACCTCTTGGGGTGCCCAGTTGGGTGGTTCCCTTGTGGGCGGCAGCTCTTTAGTAACGTGATTGGACACAGTACCCCACCTCCTCACAGTAGAGAGGAAAGACAAAAATTTGTAAATCAGATCAAAACAAGCAAACATAAAACTTTTTGGGATAAAATTCGGTGAAAAAATAAATAATAGAGGTAGAAACACTGGCAAAAATGAAGTTGTAATTATTGAAAACGGTAGCAATGGGAAATTAAATTAGAAAAATGGAGAACCCAAAGAAAAGAAAAAAGAAAAGAAAATCTGTAGGGCAAAGGTTAAAATTAAAAAACAAAACAACAACAACAACAAATAAAGTAAAAATAAACAAACAAACAAAAAAAACTCTTCCAAACAAGGCAGTATATATATCTTGTTGAATATTGTCTGGGAACAGGTGGTCTTCTGGGGTATGAGATGTTAATCACAATGCTGATACGACTGGAGGCCTCCACTGATTTCTCAAAATCCATAGGGTGGAGATCCTAAATCTCTTTTCAGTCCTCCTAAAGGCACTTTAAACTTCTAAACTTTAAGTAGAAGGTTTCCCAGGAAAGTGCTTGTCGCTGGGATCGTTGCTAAAGTGGCTATCCACTTACCCAGTGTGCCAAAACCGGTCTCACTCTGTACCTGAGGGTTAAGGCTGTAAGGCGGCTCAGTCCCCACCTTTAGGCTGCTCAGTCACTATATTACTAGCTCCTGCCCCATCCTTGCTCTGGGACTCTAAGGGAGGAGCTTGCCTGGGCAGTTCTTTCACAATGGTTCCCTGTGGCCCACAGCCGAACACTATTAACTCTGTCTGGCTCAGTGGCTCAGTCTGGTGCCCTAGATATCACCCAACGTTCTCCGCACTCCTGCCCTGGCTCTCCCCAAGGCAGTTCAACTGAGTGCCAAGTCCAAAAACACCAAAACAGTTCACAGGTAAGGCCTTTCCAGTTTGCAGTCTCACTGGTGGTGTACTTAACAGCTGCCGGCGGGATTATACCCATCGAGCACATGCAACCACTTGCCAGTTTTCCACTGTTTTTGTCCTTCTCTTGGGGTTCAGAAGTCTCTCGCTGACTCCCTGTGTCCTCATAGGGTTGAATATAAGCAGATCCCACCAGCCAGAGATGCCTGGAGTCTTATCTCCCCAGACTCTCGGTGCCCAGTTGCAGGGAAGCTGTTAACTCGGCCGCCGTCTTACTCTCACTCCAGCTGAGTTTCTTTATAACTGCTGTTTTGATTTCTTGATCTGGGCGCTCACATACTGCTATCTCATCAGGGTCTATCACTGACTCCTTGCTTGTCTGTTTGAGGAACTTGTGGTTCTCTGCTTAGTGTTGTTTCTTGTGCATGTTTGTCTGTGGCTTTGCATTTGAAGGATTAGTTATTTATTCTCCTTTTTGCTGTCTGGCTTGTTTTGGTCTTTCTGAAGTGTGTTTGCTTAGAGGTTCTTTTCAGTTGCATGTTGAATCCCCTCAATCTCAGATCACTGCCTCCTTTTTGGCACTAGTTGGTGCTTTAAGTCCAGGTTTGCTTCGACTGTCACTAATGTTCAAAGCACTGCCTATCTCCAATGTGGGAGTCCCCCTTGAGACTCGCTCACCTTTGCTCTATGAGAAATCTGACTGGGTTTCATGCCCAGAAGACCTGTGAAGTGTACTTCCGACAGTGTGGTGCTACCGATTAACCACTCTGATTTGGTGTCTCCTTTAGGTGAGATAAAGAGCAGAGCTTTGCAGGACAATGTGGCTTGTTATGCCTCCTGTCTTTGTGTTGATATTATTCCTTTATCAGATAATCAAATTGCAACTATTTCCTCCAAGTTTGTGGCTTATCTTTTCATTCTCTTAACAAAGTCTTTTGGAGAGCAGAAGTTTTTTATTTTGATTAAGTCCAATCTACTGTTTTGTTCTGTTTTTTTTTGTTGTTGTTGTTTGTTTCATTTTGTTTTGTTGAGACAGACTCTCACTCAGTCACCCTGGGTAGAGTGCTGTGACATCATAGCTCACAACAACCTCCAACTCTTGACCTTTAGTGATCCTTAGGTTGGTTGGATTCTATCCTTGCCTTAGCCTCCAAACTAACTGGGACTACAGGCATTTGCTACGATGCCTGGCTAGTTTTTTTCTATTTTTAGTAGAAATAAGATCTCGCTCTTGTTCAGGCTGATCTCAAACTTCTTAGCTCAACCAATCTACCTGCCTTGGCCATGCACAGTGCTGGGATTATAGATATGAGTCACTGCACCTGGCCTACCAGTTTGTTCTTTAATTTGTGTGCTTTTGGGGTCTTAGAAATATTGCCCGTAACCCAATGTTATCTTTGAGACATGTTTTTAGTTTTAAGCTTTACATTTATATCTGTGATCCATTTTGAGTTAACTTCTGTATATAATATGCTTACTGCCTTTTTAGTAGATAAAAATGGCTCATTATAAATTCTTTTCTCATTACCTAGGAGAAGTTGTTGAGAATACTTGAAAATAATAAAATAATAGACTTATTATGCCCAAGGCATTTTAATAAGTCAGACTGGTATACCCATACTAATTAGTATGAATTAATGAATTAAAATAAAGGATGCAATAATTTAAGCTATATGACTTTTCATATAAGAATTTTTTTTTTTGCAGTTTTTGGCCGGGGCTGGGTTTGAACCCACCACCTCCGGCATATGGGTGGGGGGGACTCCCTACTCATTTAAGCCACAGGTGCCCCCCCATATAAGAATATTTTGAACAGTACTCATGTCTATGAATCTCTGAACAATGAGAAGAACATCAGCCTGGAAGTGATGAGATGTTCTTTTCTTCCAGACTAGATGTGTAGACTATGCCACATGGCTACGATAAATTGTATACTCTCTCAACCTCAGTTTCTACAGCTGTAAGGCACAGACAGTAGATGAGTTTTTAAATTCACAACAGGTAGGCCAGTGTTTTTCAACCTTTTTTTTTTTTACTCTCACAGCATACTTGAACCTATAGTTAAACTTCCTCAGCACACTTAAATTATGTTAATAAAAAAAGAGTAAAAAAAGAGATTATACGTACTGTGCTTTGAACTTCTTTTGAAAATTATTTATTTATTTATTTATTTATTTTGAGACAGAGTCTCACTTGGTTACCCTTGGTAGACAGCTTATAGCAAGGTCAAAATCTTGGGTTCAGAAATTCTCTTGTCTCAGTGTCCCGGGTAGCTGGGACTGTAGGTGCCCGCCACAGTTTTTGGCTATTTTTCAGATACGGGGTCTCGCTCTTGCTCAGATTAGACTTGAACTCATGAGCTCAGGCAATCCACCTGCCTCAGCCTCTCAAGTGCTGGGATTATAGGCTTGAGCCACTGCGCCTGGCTTTGAAAATTAATTTAATTAATTATCTTTAAAAGTTTTTGTGGTACACCTAAGATCCTCTCACAGAGTACTGGTTGAAAATCCCTGATGTAGACCTTGGAGCACTGGAGGTGGGGACAGAGTCTTAGGGGACCTCATATCTATGTTCCTATGCATAATTGACGAGATTGGTTAAAATTTTCTTCATCTGTATGTATCTCATTCTTCAAGCATTGCTGATGGTGTTTTGTTGGAAAAAGTACAAATTGACTTAAATTACTCTTGACTTCCTATTAATGATGTATTATTTAAATACATCATTTTTGTAAAGAAAAAAGTGTAACAATGCACCTGCTGTCTGATGAGAAACATGCTGCAAGCTTCATCTTACTAGTGTGATGTATTCTTACTCATTTTCACTGGGGAAGCTTCAGCTAGAATAGATGATATTCTACTATGGTTCTTCTAAGCTTGGAGTTTTCTTTTGTTTCGGTTTTCAGACAGAGCCTCACTCTCACTCAGACTAGAGTGCCACAGCAACCTCAAACTCTTGGACTCACGTGATTCTTTTGCTTCAGGCTCCCTAGTAGCTGTGACTATAGGTACCCTCTACCATACCCTGCTAGCTTTTCTATTTTTAGTAGAGATGGAGTCTTTCTTGCGTAGGCTGGCCTTGAACTCCTGAGCTCCCAGAATGCTAGGATTGCAGGTGTGAGCCACCGTGCCCAGCCTAAGCTTTGAGATTTAATAAGGCCTTACTGTAATACATTGTTCAGCACTTGTGGTTAGTGGCAGTTTCAGTAGCATTGAGATGCAAGTTTGCTCAGATGGCTCCAAGCCCAAGAAGGCTTAATGGTTTGACTGTGCTCCCAGTGGTCCTTACCTTGCTGGATCATGCTTCTGGTGGCTCAGAAGGTGGCAGAGAGGTAGATAGAATGGTGAAATGTATCTGTAGCTCAGATCCTTCTGAAGGCATAGAGCCGGAATAGATGTATGACCATCCTATGTTATGTGCTAATCTGGAAACCTTTAGGAACATATTAATATGTCCCTTAGGAACATACTAACATGCAAATTATTTAGTGCAAAAAGAAATATCCTTACAAGGACTGTTATGTGGTCAAAATGCCTGTTTGCAGTAATAGCAGTACATCTCCACACTCACATATACACACACACAAACATAATCATCTCATAAGTGGCATTTACAAATTGCTTGGTTTCTTTCTTCTTTTTTTTTTTTTATTAAATCATAGCTGTGTACAATAATGCAATCATGAGGTACAATGTGCTGGTTCCATATACAGTCTGAAATATTTTCACCCAACTGGTTAACATAGCCTTCATGGCGTTTTCTTGATTATTGTGCTCAAACCCTTATACTCTACACTTAGTAAACTTCACCTGCACCCTTCCAAGATGCACCATAGGACCCACCAATCACCCTCCCTCCATCCTACCTCCCCCCCCTCTCCCTTGCCCCCTTCCCCATATTCTTGTACTGAGATTGGGTTATAGCCTTCGTATGAAAGCTATAAATTAGTTTCATATTAGAGCTGAGTACATTGGGTACTTTTTCTTCCACTCTTTGGATACCTTGCTAAGAAGAATATTTTCCAGCTCCATCCATGTAAACATGAAAGAGGTATAGTCTACATCTTTCTTTACGGCTGCATAATATTCTATGGTGTACAAATATCACAATTTATTAATCCATTCATGAGTTGATGGGCACTTGGGTTTTTTCCATGACTTAGCAATTATCAATTAGACTGCAATAAACACTTTGATACAAATATCTTTGTTATAGTGTGATTTTTGGTCTTCTGGATATATATCTAGAAGAGGAATTATAGGACCGAATGGCAGATCTATTTTTAGATCTCTAAGTGTTCTCCAAACATCTTTCCAAAAGGACCATATTAGTTTGCATTAACACCAGTAGTGCAGAAGTGTTCCCTTTTCTCCACATCTGTGCCAACATCTCTGGTTTTGGGATTTTGTGATGTGAGCTAATCTTACTGGAATTAGATCTCAAAGTAGTTTTGATTTGCATTTCTCTGATGGTTAAGGATGATGAGCATTTTTTCATGTGTCTGTAGCCATGTGCCTGTGTTCTTCAGAGAAGTTCTTTTCCTTGTCCAGCCTGAGATGGGATCACTTGTTCTTTTCTTGCTAATACGTTTGATTCACTATGGGTTCTGGTTATTAAACCTTTGTCGGAGACATATCCTGCAAATATCTTCTCCTATTCTGAGGGCTGTCTGCTTGATCTACTTACTATGAACTTCGCTGTGCAGAACCTTTTTAGTTTCATCAGGTCCCAGTAGTGTATTTTTGATGCAGCTTCAATTGCTAGGGGAGTCCTCCTCAAAAAATATTCACCCAGGCCAATTCCTTCAAGAGTTTTCCCTGCGTTTTCTTCTAGTATTTTTATAGTTTCATGTCTTAAGTTTAAATCTTTAATCCAGTGAGAGTGTATCTTAGTTAAAGGTGAAAGGTGTGGGTCTAGTTTCTTCTACAGGTCACCAGCAAGTTCACCCAGCACCACTTGTTAAATAGGGAATCTTTTCCCCATTGAATGCTTTTAATTGGCTTGTCAAAGATCAAATAATGGTAAGTAGCTGGATTCATCTCTTGGTTCTCTATTCTGTTCCTTACATCTACCTCTCTGTTTTTGTGCCAGTAGCATGCTGTTTTGATCACTATCTATTTATAGTATAGTCTGTGGTCTGGTAGAGTAATTCCTCCTGCTTTGTTTTTATTTCCGAGTAATGTCTTGGCTATTCAAGGTTTTTTCTGATTCCATATAAAACAATGTATTATTTTTTCGAGATCTTTAAAGTATGACAATGGAGCTTTAATAGGGATTGCATGAAAATTGTATATTGCTTTGGGTAATATGGACATTTTAACAATGTTGATTCTTCCCAGCCATGAGCATGGTATGTTTTTCCATTTGTTAAGATCTTCAGCTGTTTCTTTTCTTAGAGTTTCATAGTCCTTTTTATAGAGATCTTTCGCTTTCTTTGTCAGATAAACTCCCCAAATATTTCATCTTCTTTGGCGCTACTGTAAATGGAATAGCGTCCTTGATTGTTTTTTCAACTTGGCTATTGTTGGTATATATAAAGGCTACAGTTATATGGGTGTTGGTTTTGTATCCTGAGACATTGGTGTATTCCTTGATCACTTCTAAGAGTTTTGTAGTAGAATCCCAGTGTTTTCCAGATATACAATCATATCATCTGCAAAGAGTGAAATTTTGATTTCCTCTAACCCTATATGGATACCCTTGATCGCCTTTTCTTCCCTAATTGCGATGGCTGAAACTTCCATTACAATGTTAAAGAGCAATGGAAACAATGGGCAACCTTGCCTGGTTCCCGATCTGAGTGGAAATAGTTTTGATTTAACTCCATTCAATACGACATTGTGCGTAGGTTTTTTGTAGATGGTCTGTATTAGTTTAAGAAATGTCTCTTCTCTACCCATTTTCTTAAGTGTTCTGATCATGAAGTGATGCTGGATATTATCAAAAGCTTTTTTTGCATCAATTGAGAGAATCATATGGTCTTTGTTTTTTAATTTATTTATGTGCTGAATTATATTTATAAATTTACATATATTGATCAAGATAGGTTTCTCTTGCTTCTTGATACTGCCTCATTATTTCCTCTCGATCTCCATGACTAGCATGTTCTGCCTGTATCTTAGTAAGGACTTTAAAAAGGTTTATTAAATTACTGGAAGAAATAATGCACCATAGATACAAAACATATCAACAATTTAGAAGGTGTTTGACTTTACGATGCAAATTATACTTCGACAACTTACTATCTCAGCGAGCCTATTGTGGAAAAATGAATATTGACCACAAGAATGAAACTCTTACTATATCAGTTCAACCTGGAGAAGGAAATAAAGCTGCCTTCAATGACATGAGAGCCTTGTCTGGAGGCGAACGTTCCTTTTCCACGGTTTGCTTTATTCTTTCCCTGTGGTCCATTGCTGAATCTCCTTTCAGATGCCTGGATGAGTTTGATGTCTACATGGATATGGTTAATAGAAGAATTGCCATGGACATGATATTGAAAATGGCAGATTCCCAGCGTTTTAGACAGTTTATCTTGCTTACCCCTCAAAGCATGAGCTCACTTCCTTCAAGCAAATTGATAAGAATACTTCGAATGTCTGATCCTGAGAGAGGACAAACTACATTGCCTTTCAGACCTCTGACCCAAGGAGAAGAAGATGACTAAAGTTCATTTGTAATTTAACATGCTTTGTCCTCACATTGAAAGATTTGTGAAGGGAAAAAAATTCTGGACTTTTTGACATAATAAAATGAGACTGGAGATATTCTAAAAAATAAAAAAATAAAAAATAAATTTACATATATTGAACCAGCCTTGAGACCCTGGAATAAAACTCACTTGGTCGTGGTGTATAATTTGTTTGATGTGTTGCTGGATTCTATTTGATAGGATCTTGTTGCATCAATATTCATTAGTGATATTGGTTCATAATTTTTTTTTCTTGTTGGGTCTTTTCCTGGTTTGGGGATCAAGATGATGTTTGCTTCATAGAATGTGTTGGGTAGTATTCCTTCTTTTTCTATATTTTGGAACAGGTTGAGTAATATAGGTACTACTTCCTCTTTAAAAGTTTGGTAGAATTCTGATGTGAAGCCATCTCGATCTGGGCTCTTCTTTTTAGGGAGATTTTGTATAGTTGATGCTATTTTAGAACTTGACATAGGCTTGTTCAACATTTCCACCTCATTCTGGCTAAGTCTTGGGAGGTGGTGTGCTTCCAAGTATTCATCGATTTCCTTCCAGTTTTCATATTTCTGAGAATAAAGTTTCTTGTATATTCATTAAGGATTTTTTGAATTTCTGAGGAGTCTGTTGTTGTCTTTACCATTTCTGATTGATGAAATTAGAGATTTTACTCTTTTTTTTTCTAATTAGGTTAGCTAAAGGTTTATTTATTTTATTGACCTTTTCAAAAAACCAACTTTTTGATTTATTGATCTGTTGTATAATTCTTTTGTTTTCAATTTCATTTAATTGTGCTGTAATTTTGGTTATTTCTTTTTATCTGCTGGGTTTTGGATTGGAATGTTCTTCCTTTCCAATTGCTTGAGATGTCTTATTAAGTTGTTAACTTCCTCTCTTTCTATTCTCTTGAGGAAGGCTTGCAGTGCTATAAATTTCCCTCTTAGGTCTGCTTTTGTGGTATCCCAGAGGTTCTGATAATTCATGTCTTCATTGTCGTTTTGTTCCAAAAATTTGTTTATTTTCTTCTTTATCTCATCTATGACCCAGCTATTGTTCAGCATGAGGTTATTCAGTTTCCATGTTTTTTTAGTATGCAGGTTTTTGTTGTTACTGAGTTCCACTTTTATTCTATGATGGTCTGAGAAGATACAAGGAATAATTTCTATTCTTCAAGTTGCTGTGGTTAGATTTGTGACCTAAGATGTCATCAATTTTGGAGTATGTTTCGTGAGCTGATGAGAAGAATGTGTATTCAATTTTGTTGGAAGAAAATGTTCTGCAAATATCTGTTAAATTCAATTGTTGGATGGTTAAGTTTAAATCTAAAATTTCATTGCTTAGCTTCTTTTTGGAGGATATATCCAACACCACTAAAGGTGTGTTAAAATCTCCGACTACTATGGACCTGGTGGAAATGAAGTTGCTCATGTCAGTTAGAGTTTCTCTTATAAATTGAGGTGCATTTTGGTTGGATGCATAAATATTAATAATTGAAATCTCATCATATTGAGTCTTGACCTTAACAAATATGTAGTGACCCTACTTATCTTTCCTTACTTTTGTTGGTTTAAAGCCTATTGTATCTGCAAGTAAAATCGCAACACCTGCTTTTTTCTTTTTTCCATTTGCCTGAAATATAGATGACCATCCTTCACCCTGAGTGTATATTTATCTTTTAAGGTAAGGTGAGATTCTTGTATGCACCAGATAACTGGTCTGAGTTTTTGTACCCAGTCAGCCAGCGTGTGCCTCTTTAGAGGATAATTTAATCCATTCACATTAATTGAGAATATTGATAGGCCTGGTATAATTTTGGGTATCAAGTTTTTCAAAAGTCCAGTGAACATTTTTAATTCTTTCACCACTGTGGAATTTGGAATTTGATCAAAAGTTTCAGAGTGAGTTTACTTTTGTGGTGGAGAGTTGTGCTGGCCATTATGGAGAATAGGTCTGAGGATATCCTGGAGAGCTGATTTAGTTATGGCAAATTTCTTCAACATATGAATGTCATTAAAGTATTTAATTTTTCCACCATAAATGAAATTCAGTTTAGCTGGATACAGGATCTTGGGTTGAATGTTATTTTGTTTTAGGAGATTAAAAGTCAATGACCACCCTCTTTTAGCTTGAAATGTTTCAGCAGAGAGATCTGCAGTCATTCTAATATTCTGCCCTTTGTACGTAATGGCCTTCTTTTGCCTGGCAGCTTTGAGAATTTTCTCCTTCATATTAACTTTAGTGAAGTTAATTATGATGTGCCTGGAGGGTGTCTTATTTGGGTTGAGTTGTGATGGGGTTCTGAAACTATCTGCTATCTGGATTTCTGGATCTCTTGGCATGTCTGGAAAGTTCTCTTTCATAATCTCATGAAGAAGGGCCTCTGTGTCTTGTGAAGCTACCTCATCACCTTCAGGAATCCCTATAAGGTGAATATTGATTTTCTTCAAGTTATCCCAGAGCTCTCTGAGAGAATGATCTGTTTTTGCTCTCCATTCTTTTTCTTTGAACATTTGGGATCATTCAAAAGCTTTGTCTTCCATGTCGGACATCCTTTCTTCTGTTGTTCCATTCTGTTACTGAGGGATTCTACTGTATTTCTCATATCATGTAAGGCTGAAACTTCTTTTCTCAATGTGTCTAAATCTTTGGTGATTTTGTCCTTGAATTCATTGAATTCTTGATACATCTTCTGAATTATTCCTATAATTTCTACCTTCATCTTTACTTCCATTCTGTTTATTTTTTTTGCAGTCCAAATTCTAAATTCAATTTCAGACATCTCAGCTATCTGTTTGTAAATGGGATCCTCCTGATTGGCTGTTTTGTCATTCCTTGGGGGAGTTGAACTGTTTTGTTTATTCATGTTGCCAGAGTTTTTCTGCTGATTTCCCCTATGATTGTTTTTCAGTGTTTAGCTAGATGAGCAGGTAAGGTGAAATTGAACTGGAAACTTCTGCGGTTGTGGTTGACCAGCCCTCTACCTAGGAACTGGGACTGGTGAATGCAGCTTTTCCTGTACAGTTTTGCAAAGGACCAGTACAGTATTACAGTCTGTGACTCTAGAGGCCTGCTTGGTGTAGTAGGGGTAGGTGGCTCTGTCTTGTGTTCAGCTGATCTCTGTCCAATCCTAGTGAATCAGTAACTCTAGGTTGCAGTCTCAACTTTGGTGAAATACAAGCAACTAGGACATCCCTTCTCCCACCAGTAATATCTGGAAGAGGACAATCAAACCTTCTCACTACAGTAAAACCAGGGTCCCACCTTGGAGGGTCCTTGGGTAACTTGTCCAGTTCAAGAGTTCCAGACAATCCCAGACAGTCCCCAGTCTCTAGTTGAAGAGTTCAAGAGGACTCTAGCAACTAGATGTTAGGGGTCTATTGGCAGCTGAAGTGTGATTTTAGCACCTCTGGTGCTCTGAGAGGTCAGAGAGGCCCATCTAGTAGGAGGTTTAGAGCCAGGGTGTTGATACCTCTTACCCCACCTTGGTCATTTTTCGCCACCGGACTTTGGTCGCCCAAGTCTCTAGTATTCCCACCGGCTGTCTCTGTGGCCCTGTTCTGTCAAATAAGCAAATGTGCCAGGGTAGTTGCCTGCCAGAGTCAAAGGGTGGTCGTTGCTGCCTCCTCGTGGTTACCACAGTCTACTACCATCCAGCAGGGGAAGCTGACTTCTGCCTGCCTCAGGTGCTCAATGGCAGGTAATGAAATTTCCACCTGAGCTCAGTCCAAACCTGAGGATATCCAGACAGCAAAAGAATTTCTCCCTCAGCCATTGCACCTTTGTTGCCACTGTTGTGGAGCTCTGGAATCCCTATAGGGTGAGGTCTGGTTCCCTCTGGCAGGCCACAAAGTTGGGGAGATGAGTCTCCAGAGGTAGACTCCAGCAGGATCACTCTATTAATTCTGAAGTTGGGTGGGAGGTGCCTCTTCTTGGGTTCGTGCAACTCAGCAGTTTCTGAGCCTCCACCCACAGTGCCTGTCTGCTGCTGAGATACTCTTTTTTTGGGCCAGGTCAGTCACCTTTCCCTCCATGTCTTTCTTTGCAGTTACTGGATTCACAGGTACAGCACAGCTGTACTGCCACCGTGTATGCAATGAAATGCAGACATTCTGGATTCTGAAGGAGTTGGACTTCTAGATTGCCAGGCACGCGTGGGGTGGGGTGGGTAGACTGAAGGATCAAGGTGGCAAGGAAAATATTTGTTCAAATTTCCTGCCAGACAAGGGAATTCCTAGACTCACAGCAGGGGCTCTCTTGAGAAGGAGTCCCAACTTCCAGCAATTCCCTTCGGTGGGGTGAGGAAGAAGAGCCTCAGTTTATCGCTTACCAGTAGAGATCACACAGTAAGCAAGCAACTCTTTTAGGGGAGGGGACAGCCACACAACCTCTTTTGGATGAGATCTGTACCTGAAAATAGTTTCTTTGGACTCGAAGCTTGCCCAGCAGGGAAGACGAGCAATTATCTCATCTCTCAGCTCGGCCCCCCTCTTTTGGCTTTGTTGGGTTCTTTCTGGCCATTATCTCTCCCTCTGGACTGGAGCTTCTGTTGAGAGCTGGCTCCAATCAGCCGTTGTTCCCCATTCCTTGTTGAATGTGAAAATTGGAGTTAGGGAAAATAACCAACCCAAGGATTTAGCAAAACACCAAACACATCGAAACCAATTGAGCAAAAAAACAGATAAAAGGCTACCAGACACAAAAGACTACAGATGCACAATCAGAAACACATAGACGTAGAAACAACAAAAAACAACTACAATGAAAATAATGATAATCATAAAATAATTGAAAAAAAGGAAACAACAAAAAAAAGCAAACAAAGAAAAAAATCTCTATATATCTGACGTAAGCACTCTCAGAAACTGTAAGAAGGGAAGAAGAGGAAGAGAGAAGGGGAAAAAATGTTCATAAAAAAGTTAAAAAAGAATAGGATCTATAGAGAACTCAAATTAATCCACGTGAAAAAAGCCAACAATCCCATATATCAATGGGCAAGAGACATGAATAGAACTTTCTCTAAAGATGACAGACGAATGGCTAACAAACACATGAAAAAATGTTCACCATCTCTATATATTAGAGAAATGCAAATCAAAACAACCCTGAGATATCATCTAACCCCAGTGAGAATGGCCCACATCACAAAATCTCAAAACTGCAGATGCTGGCGTGGATGTGGAGAGAAGGGAACACTTTTACACTGCTGGTGGGACTGCAAACTAGTACAACCTTTCTGGAAGGAAGTATGGAGAAACCTTAAAGCACTCAAGCTAGACCTCCCATTTGATCCTGCAATCCCATTACTGGGCATCTACCCAGAAGGAAAAAAATCCTTTTACCATAAGGACACTTGTACTAGACTGTTTATTGCAGCTCAATTTACAATGGCCAAAATGTGGAAACAGCCTAAATGCCCACCAACCCAGGAATGGATTAACAAGCTGTGGTATATGTATACCATGGAATACTATTCAGCCATTAAAAAAAATGGAGACTTTACATCCTTCGTATTAACCTGGATGGAAGTGGAAGACATTATTGTTAGTAAAGCATCACAAGAATGGAGAAGCATGAATCCTATGTACTCAATTTTGATATGAGGACAATTAATGACAATTATGGTTATGGGGAGGGAAGCAGAAAGAGGGAAGGAGGGAGGTGGGTGGGGCCTTGGTGTGTGTCACACTTTATGGGGGTAAGACATGATTGCAAGAGGGACTTTACCTAACAATTGCAATCAGTGTAACCTGGCTTATTGTACCCTCAATGAATCCCCAACAATAAAAAAAAAAAGAAGAAAGAAAAAATTAAAAATAGAAAAAATAAACAATCTCTCCTCCAAGAAAAGGATGAGGGGGGGAAAAAAAGAAAAAAAAAGGCACCAACCACGAAAATATTATTCTTGTATATATATAGAAATATACATCTATATGTATGATGTAGGGGTCAAGTATAGTAGGAATATGTTTATAATTCAATATACTTTCTGGACACCAGGTGGCACTGTGAGCGGTTCCCAGGCTTATACCTGATTCACAGTTTACATTGTTACCATGGTAACCACCCTACCTGGCTAATTGCCATTTTGGAGTTTCTATAAAAGTTTATTTCCTAATTGTGGTCCAACCTCGGCTGCTCTGTTCCAGACAGCACTCCTATCCAACCTCCCAACTCGGTGCAGGAGTCCACGCTTCACAAATCTTTCCACTCTGCTCCCACTTTCTCATGCAAACTGGCAACTGCAATCGGCTGTGGGGGAGGGGCTGGCTCCCATCTCCTGCCGCTCTGGCTCACGGAGACCTTTTTCTCAGTTTTTGTGGCTCGGAATCTGACTTTTGAGTCTGGACCTTTGACTCCAGCCACCCACCAGTTCACCGCACAGCCTGAACTGACAGTCCACACCAATACTCCCAGCCAGGAATGGTCCAGTCTATTTAATCACTCCTGTTGTTCTGGGAGAAGGTGTCCACCAATTCAAAATGTCTGTTTCCTGGGCGGGATCCCTTCCCTTCAATTTTCCATCAGGCTGCTTAGCCCCTTGTGGCTCTGAGCAGCACCCCTTTCTGGTCACCAAACTCTGCTCAAGAATAACTTTTCATCAATTGGGTTTTGCCAGGAATTGCGAACTGCTGTCCTCCATGAGGGAGGGGCTGGTTGCCAGCCAGCATGGCCAGGCAGGGAAAATCTCTACAATAGAGTCCGTGGTTTTAAATTACACCTCATATACAGCAATCTGCCAATTCACTGCGTGTCTCCAGCTGTCTGTCCACACCAATAATCCACACAGGGAAAAGATCCAGAGTCCCCTCCCTCTCACCTGATGACTTGGGAGAGGTGGGCAATTGCTTGGTTTCTTTACTTGGAGTATTTTAATGTAACTGATTTGCTTTGCAAGCCTATGAATATAATTTTATGCACTGGCAATATGTGTTCTGAAATGAAGTTCATACATTTCCCCACAGCCATAAGAAACAAAGAATTGCTGTGAGTGTTTGCAGCTATCCCTTAGCTTACCTGCCCTTATTTGACAAGTCTCCAAATTTAGTAAGTATTGCTGGTGGCCCAGGTATCTAGTAGCATTGTCAGATAACTATGTCTTCACAGGGAAGGGATGTGATGGTTACTAAGGAAGCTACCTGTCGTGACCTCAAGTTTCCCTGTTTACGCAGTGTGCTGGGAAAAGGGAGAAGAGGAAAAACCTGTCAGTGGCAGGCAGATGGGGAACCAGTTACATAATATTGTGATATGGGAACATGGAGCTTGCATGCGAATGGTTTGAGGGTACAATAGAGAAGGTTCTGTGGCAGCGTCCCCTCCCCCACACCGTGTGTAGCAAGGTAAATCTCCATTTCCCACTTTCATCCTTTCCATCTGCATCTCCAGAAGTTAGTAAGCCAGTGTCAGGTCACGAGCAGCCTGATTATTTCCCTGACTCTAATGCCCTTTCCTCCACATTTGTGGAGCCAGACGTGTTTGAAAACCTCTAGGGCTGAGGTGTTTTCTTAGGGTGTTGAGCTGTTTTGGGGGACATTGACTCACTCTCTTCTGTGGCAAGTCTTCCTCTCTTCACATCCCTGGGCAGAGTTAGCACTTTGGGTGCTTTTACTGCATCACTGTATGTGTCTTTTGTGGCGTTTATTATTATGTGTGAAAATCACTTGTATCTGTCTCCTTTGCAGTGTGACATTTCTAAAGGGTAGGAATAGCTGTTTTATCTTTGTGTCACAAGGAATGCTTCGCTAAAGAAGATTAGAAAACAACCTGAATAAATGAGAAATATTGAATCTAATGGAATGTCCTCTCTTCTAAAGTGCGTTTTCCTGTGGCCTGTCATCTTGGCTTGTCAGCATACAAGTGGGAAGGTTTTCCCAAATTAGTTCCCGCTAGTGAATGACACACTAAGATTCCTATTGCCAGAGTGTTCCTTTTCTTCTGCTGGGTTTAGGCTTAGATTGTTCTTTTTCCAGTTCCATAAGATGGCTTGTGAGTTTGTTGATGCTCTCTCTTTGTTTTTCAAATGTAAGCATATAAAGTGATACATTTTCCTCTCAAAACTGCTTTTGCAGTATCCTACAGGTTTTGGTAGCTTCTGTCATCATTGTTGTTGTGCTCAAGGAAGTTAGTGATTTCCTGTTTTATTTCTTCCTGCACTCATGTGTCATTCAACAGAAGGTTGTTTAATTTCCATGCCTTTGTGTAGGGTCGAACGTTGTCAGACATGAGTTCCACCCTTAGTGCCTTATGGTCTGAGAAGATACAAGTAAAATTTCAATTCTTTTGATTCTGTTGAGGTTTGTTTTGTGACCTAGGATATGATCAATTTTGGAGAATGTTCCATGGGGTGATGAGAAGAATGTATATTCTTTACCTTTGGGATGGAGTGCTCTATATGCGTCTATCAAGCACAGTTGTTCTAGGGTCTCATTTAAGTCCCTTATATCTTTGTTTAATTTCTGTTTAGAGGATTAAAGTCCCCTGTTATTATTGACAGACTGAGTAAGGTCTGTTTCAGAAATCTGGGAGCATTTAAATTTGGTGCATAAATATTTAGAATTGAAATGTCTTCTTGTTGTATTTTTCCTTGACAAAGTGACCATCTTTGTCTTTTTTGACTTTAGTTGTTTTAAAGCCACATGTATCTGAAAATAAGATTGCAATTCCTCTTGTCTTCTGAATTCCGTTTGCCTGAAAAATTGTTTTCCAACCCTTAACTCAGAGTTTTAATTTTTCTTTTGAAGCCTGGCATGTTTCTTGCAGACAGCAAATGGATGGTTTGTGTTGTTTAATCCAGTCAGCCAATCTATGCCTCTTCAGTGGGGAATTCAAGACGTTAACATTTATTGAGATAATTTATAAGTATGGTTGTGTTCTATTCATCTTATTTTGTGAGAGTCCATTGCTTAGTTTTATCTTTTGCATTAGTGTGGAAGTTAGGTTCTGTCCTTTAATTTCTCATATCTTACTTTGCTGCTGATCCATTGTGATGGTCAGTGTGTAGAACAGGTTGAAGTTTTTCCTGTAGAGCTGGTCTTGTTGTGGCGAATTTCCTCAATGTTTGTATATCTGTAAATGATTTGATTTCTCTGTCAATTTTAAAGCTTAGCTTAGCAGGATATAGAATTCTGGGCTGGAAATTGTTCTGTTTAAGTAGATTAAAGGTAGATGACCATTGTCTTCTTGCTTGGAAAGTTTCATTAGAGAAGTCTACAGTCACCCTGATGGATTTGCCCCTGTAGGTCAACTGGTGTTTACTCCTGGCAGCTTGCAGAATCTTTTCTTTTGTCTTGACTTTGGACAGGTTCATCACAATGTGTCTTGGAGAATCTTGGTTAGAGTTGAGGCGTCCTGGGGTTCGATTTCCCTCTGAAAGGGGTGTGTCAGAATCTTTGGGAAATTTTCATTTATAATATTCTCTAGTATGGCTTCCATTCCTCTGGGGCATTCTTCTTCGCCTTCTGGGCTACCTATCACTTGCATGTTGGAACGCTTCATAAAGTCTCATAATTCTGTGAGTGAATGTTCTGCTTTCTCTCTCTTCTTTTCTGCCTCTTTAACTATCTGAGTTATCTCAAGAGCTTTTTCCTCTACCTCTGAGATTCTTTCTTCTGCATAGTCTAATCTGTTGTTGATACTTTCTATTGCATCTTTAAATTCCCTAATTGACTGCTTCAGTTCCTTCAGCTCTGCTATATCCTTTCTATATTCTTCATATCATTCATGTCTTATTTGATTCTGTTTTTGGATTTCCTTTGGTTATTTTCCACTTTGTCAGCAGTTTCCTTCATTGTTTCCATCATTTCCTTCACTGTTTTCATAATCTGTATTCTGAATTCCCTTTCTGTCATTTCTAACATTTCTTTATAGGTGGAATGCTCTGCAGCAGCTACCTCACTGTCCCTTGTGGGGGGGGGGGGTTTGCTCTGGACTGGTTTTTCATGTTGCCAGGATTTTTCTGCCTATTCTTTCTCATGAGTAATTTATCTGTTTCCTTGGCCTAATTTTCCTTTCACTTCCCTTGGTCTTTAAGTTGCTGTGCCTCTGTACCAGTGTTTTGATGAGTCCTTTTGGTACAGGACCAGAAGGATGAAAAGGTTGAAGAGCAAGGGGGGGGGGAGGAAAAAAAGAGAAAGGAGAGGGGGTGGGTAAAAGAGAATATTGACAAAAAGAAGAGGGGCACAGAAAGAGGGAGACAGAGCAATATATGTGTACAGAAGGGTACTTTGACCCAACCTTAAAAAAACCCCAACTTCTGGGAGTGCTTGATTGAGTGGTTTCCTTGAGGTTAGTAACTCTTTGCTAGCTCGTTTGGACACAGTTCCTCACCTCCACCAAGTGGAAAGGAAAGACAGAAATGCTATAAATCAAACTAAAATAAGCAAACAGAAAACTTCCTGGGATAAAATTGGGGGGAAAACCAAATAATAGGGGTAGAAACACTATCAAAAATGAAGTTGTAATTGTTGAAAAAGACAACAATGGGAAATTATATTTAAACTAGAAAAATGAAGAAAGAAAAGAAAAATCTATAGGGAAAATGTTGAAATTAAAAAACAAAATGACAACAATAACAACCAACCAACCAAACAAACAAACAAGAAACCCCAAACAAATCAGTATATATCTTTTGCTGAATATATATATTTTTTATTTTCCTTCTGTATATCTTTATTCCATAAGTTTTTTTCTAGGTTCAAATTTGATTATTTCTTTAGTTTTAGTTTTTAAGCTTTTTGTTTTTGTTTTCTTTTTTTTTTAATTAATTTTAACTAATAGCTGTGTACATTAATGTGATCATGGGGCACCATACATTGGTTTTATAAACAGTTTGACACATTTTCATCACACTGGTTAATATCGTCTTCCTGGCATTTTCTTAGTTATTGTGTTAAGACAGTTATATTCTACATTTACTAAGTTTCACATGTACCCTTGTAAGGTGCACCGTAGGTGTTATCCCACCTATCACCCTCCCTCCGCCCATCCTCCCCCTTCCGTCTCCTCCCTCTCCCCATTCCCCAAATTCTTAGGTTATAACTGGGTTATAGCTTTCATATGAAAGCCATAAATTAGTTTCATAGTAGGGCTGAGTACATTGGATACTTTTTCTTCCATTCTTGAGATACTTTACTAAGAAGAATATGTTCCAGCTCCATCCATGTAAACATGAACGAGGTAAAGTCTCCATCTTTCTTTAAGGCTGTATAATATTCCATGGTGTTAATATACCACAGTTTATTAATCCATTTGTGGATCGATGGGCACTTGGGCTTTTTCCATGACTTAGCAATTGTGAATTGGGCTGCAATAAACATTGTGGTGCAAATGTCTTTGTTGTAATGTGATTTTTGATTTTCTGGGTATATACCTAATAGAGGAATTATAGGATTGAATGGCAGATCTATTTTTAAATCTCTAAGTGTTCTCCAAACATCTTTCCAAAAGGATTGTATTAATTTGCATTCCCATCAGCAGTTCAGAAGTGTTCCCTTTTCTCCACATCCATGCCACCATCTCTGGTCTTGGGATTTTGTGATATGGGCTAATCTTACTGGAGCTAAATGGTATCTCAAGGTAGTTTTGATTTGCATTTCTCTGATGATTAAAGATGATGAGCATTTTTTCATATGTCTGTAGGCTGTGCACCTGTCTTCTTCAGAGAAGTTTCTCTTCAAGTCCCTTGGCCAGCCTGCAACATTTGCTGAATATTGTTGGGCAACAGGTGATCTTCTGGGGTATGAGATGTTAATCACAATGCGATACGCCTGTACCAGCTGGAGACTGGAGGCCTCTGCTGATTTCTCCATCCCTGCAGGGTGGAGAGCCTACAGTGGAGACCCTAAATCTCTCCTCAGCCCACATAAAAGGCACTTTAAACTCCTAAACTTGGCTAAGCAGAATCTTTCCCAGGAAAGTGCTTGTTGCTGGGATCACTCCTAAAGTGGCTATCCACTTAACCCATGTGCCAAAACCGATCTCACTTATGTCCCTGAGGGCTAAGGCTGCAAGGCCTCTCAGTCCCCATCTTTAGGATACTCAGTCACTAGATTACTAGCTCCCATTTGATCCTTGCTTTGCGATCCTGAGGGCAGAACTTGACAGGGCACTTCTCCCATAATGACTCTGCTCGGCCCACAGCTGAACACTATTAGCTCCGTTTGCCTCAGTGGCTCAGTCTGGGCCCTAAACAACACTTAAAGCCCTCTGCACTCTTGCCCAAGTTCTCCCAAGGTAGTTCAACTGAGTGCCAAGTCCACAAAAACCAAAGCAGCTCACAGGTAGGCCTTTCCAGTTTGCAGTCTCACTGCTGCTGTACGTATAGTTGCTGGTTGGATTAGACTGAACGAACATATGCAACCACTTGCTAGTTTTCCACTGTTTTTGTCTTCCTCTTGGGGTCCAGAAGTCTCTCGCTGACCCCCTATGTCCTCAAAGGGATGTTTATGGGCACATCCCCCAGCCAGAGATGCCTGGAGTCTTGTCTCCCCAGACTCACCCTGCCCAGTTGCAAGGAAGCTGTTACTTGGCCGCCATCTTGGTCCTCCTCTCTGCCAGAGTGTTCCATAGTGAACACTCACCATTGTGCACTTTTTCATTCCCTTTGTGAAGGACGCTTAGGTTGCTTTAGCTCCCCATTTACTCCAAGATAAAAATAAACCAGACCAGCAACAGCAAAAGTGTACTGGTGAGCATCTGTGTATATGTCCCTTTATGAATCTGGTTAGGAATTTCCCTGGAAGTACAGATGGGAGGGATTGCAGAGTTCGTGGGAGGGTGTGTATTTAATGTCACAAAATGCTAACAGATCGCTGAACACAGTGGCCATTCTGCTTTTACAGTCCCAGAAGCTGTGTGTGAGAAGGTTCTTCTTCGAAATGAAGGAATTTAAAGGCAAGTATGTTAGAAAATAATTACTGTGCTTCACTTACTTTTAAGTTCATAGTCCAATGATTAGCATATGTGATTAGAATACATCTTACAAGGGTATATGTGAAACTTAGTAAATGTAGAATGTAAATGTCTTAACACAATAACTAAGAAAATGCCAGGAAGGCTATGTTAACCAGTATGATGAAAATGTGTCAAACGGTCTATAAAACCAGTGTATGGTGCCCTATGATCGCATTAATGTACACAGCTATGATTTAATTAAAAAAGAAAAAGAATAGGTACTTATGAACTTGAACTGTCTTTAAGAAAATTCCTTAAAACCACAGGATTTAAGTGTCCTACACACATTAGTCATGACACTTGAATTTTGTAGTATTCTCCTAAGAACACCTGATGCTAGGATGTCAGTGGTAGCTATTTGACTACTTGTGTTTGAAACATTTTATTGGCTCGGTGCCTGTGGCTCAAGTGGCTAAGGCGCCAGCCACATACACCTGAGCTGGCAGGTTCGAATCCAGCCTGGGCCCACCAAACAACAACGACAGCTGCAACCAAAAAATAGCCGGGCGTTGTGGCAGGTGCCTGTAGTTCCAGCTACTTGGGAGACTGAGGCAGGAGAATCACTTGAGCCCAGGAGTTGGAGGTTGCTGTGAGCTGTGATGCCACGGCACTCTACCCAGGGCCACAGCTTGAGGCTCTGTCTCAAAAATATTTTATTCTCCTTTTGTTAGAATTAGTGTCCACAATGGTAGGGGAGCTCTTCATGCCCAATCTGTTTGATGAGCCACAGTCTTAGTGTTGTTCTCACGGCCCAGCATTCAAGGTTGATGCATGGCTGGGAAGTTCTCAGCCTAAATTATTTCCCAAGTCTCAGTCCATTAACTAACTTGGTCAAAAGGCCAGAAAGAGAAATGGCATTCTCAAAATATTATTAGCATTTTGCGGTGAATGCTAACTACTGTACATTTACAGGCGATTAAGTTTTGCTCTCTCCATTTTATTATGGATTATGACAGGGATTTTGAGACTTGAGTTCTGTTAAATAATAAATAGAACTAGCAAGGTCATTTTCTACCTGACTAAAGGAAAACTTTCCAGAAAGAAGATATGAATTAAGAAATAGGTTAAGTGTCTCGGGGGGAGGAGGAAATTCAAGCTTTTCAGAGCTGCTCAAGCAGATATTTGCAATAAAATGTGAACATTACCAATTACTTATTGCTGGGGATATGTTTTTCTCTGCCAAAAAATGTGTTTAAGGTCCTGTTTGAAGCAGAGATCTCAAAGTGGTGGCCCACAGGTAATCTAGGCCCATAGACATGTTTATTTTGGCTCAGATCATGTTGTTTGGGAACTATTTTTTGAAGTGGTTGCATTATTTGAAAATCACAGGAGTTCACATAAAAATCCAGATTTAGGTCAATATTTCATTTTTATTTGTTGCAGCTGACTGCTTGCTGCCCGCCGCCCCAACCATCGCCATGGGGTATTTTTTGTGTGTTCTCTGTGTTACCACCAGGGCTTCCTCCTTTTTCTATGTTGGCTCACTCAGGCAAATGAGCTTGAGAACTTTGACTCACATGTTCCAGAATGAAGATAATAACTAGAAGATTTTATTGCTAGTTTCAAGTGTTTTTGTTACAGTAGTTAAGAGTTTGGGTCCTGAAAAAAAAATTGGGGCCTTCATATCAAGTGCTGGTTCTGCCCTGACTAGCTGTGTAACCTTATGCAGATAACCTCTCTTAACACCGATTTCTTCTGTTGAATGGGGACAACAGTTGTATCTACCTCATATGGTAGATGTGAGAATGCCATTTGTGTTTATGTGGCTGTGTATTCGTTAAAAATGTATATGGCCCACATAGGAGAAAACTTAAGTCTATTCAAGTTGGGGAGAGAAGGAATGAGGGAGGGGGAGAGAGGAAGAGGGGATTGGGTTGCTCCCACTGAATGAGCACAAGGTAGGGATGTATGGCATACCTTTTGGGTGCAGGACACACCTATAAGAGGGATTCTACCTAACAAATTCAAAAATTATAACCTGGTTGTTTGTACCCTCATAATAACCTGAAATAAAAAACACCGAACAAGCATCCTTGAACACATACACCACTTAGAGTAGTTCCTAGTACATGCTAACCTATCAAATATTTTTATATTTGATTGTGAGAATTTTTCAGGCCAGGTGTGGTGGCTCCATTTGTAATCTTAGCACTCTCGGAGGTTGAGGCAGGTGTATTGCTTGAGCTCAGGAATTCAAGACCAGCCTGAACAAGAGTGAGTCCCCATCTCTACTAAAATAGGAAAAACTAGTTTCTTTGCCTCTTTACCCACTTGCCCTGGCAGTAGAGACCCATTCACTGTTCGTGGTGAACATATCTTGCTCTGTAAGCCTGTATCTTGCTCTTACTCTGTAAACCTACCTTTTTCTTCCTCGGTAAAGTTTATTTCATACTTGCCTTAAAAAAAAAATAGCTGGGCATAGTGTAATCCTAGCTACTTGGGAGGCTGAAGCAAGAGGATTGCTTGAGCCTAAGAGTTTGAGGTTGTGAGCTATGATGATGCCATGGCACTCTACCCAGGGTGATAGAGTGAGACTCTGTCAAAAAAAAAAAAAATTGTTCCGATGTTCAAGAAAGAAAAAGTAGTTAGCGAAAAGCATATTTTCTCATTTTTATCAGCTGAGAAAGGCAAGAAGTAATGTTTTCTTTCATAGACATTCATTAAAATGGCAGGTACAATGTGTCATCAATCCTTGCTGTAGCGTTAATAACTAGAAAAAGGAAGTGGTGATGGGTTACTGTCCTGTGCTCGAGATCTTTTACAGCAGTGAGACTTGAGGTGCATTACAAGCGACGCCAAGCATTTCCATGAAGCATTTTGCTTGTATGTGAGTCTTGTTTCTTACACATGAATCAGATGTCTTAAAGTGGTGTTGTCTGCTCCACTTGGGGAGATGGCAGTACCGCCTTACTGATTACTGAAGAGATCAGAGTCCCACAGCCCACGAAAGGAGGAAGAGCCAGGTCACTCAGGAATGGTGTCTCATGGTGCTGTTTGATAAGCAGATGGAGAATCAGAAATCAGATTTAAATTCCTGGATGATAGGAAGAAATGGAGAGCAGCTGGCCTGCTCTGGGCATTGCATCTTCTCTTAACTTGAATCAGAGCTTAATATATTGCATTTCTTCAGCTAATATGGCTTTCCCCAACTCCTTTTCTTTTTCTTTTTTTTAAATGATGTCAGTTTCTAAAGCTATTTAACAACAACAAAAAAGCGCTATATATATGGGTATATATATATATATTTTTTTTTTTTTTTTTGAGACAGAGTCTCACTTTGTCATCCCCATAGAGTGCTCTCGGGTCATAACTCACAGCAACCTCTAACTCCTGGGTTCATGTGGTTCTCCTGCCTTAGCCTCCTGAGTAGCTGAGACTACAGGACCCTGCCACAACGCCTGGCTATTTTTAAGAGATGGGGCCTTCCAGCTCAGGCTGGTCTTGATCGTGAACTCACGCTATCTGCTCACCTTGGCCTCCCAAAGTGCTAGTATTATAGGCATCTTCATCTCAGGAGCTGTACCACTTAAAGAAAATTATTGGGCGGCGCCTGTGGCTCAGTGAGCAGGGCGCCAGCCCCATATACCGATGGTGGTGGGTTCAAACCCAGCCCTGGCCAAACTGCAACAAAAAAAAATAGCCAGGCATTGTGGCAGGCACCTGTAGTCCCAGCTACTGGGGAGGCTGAGGCAAGAGACTCGCCTAAACCCAGAAGTTGGAGGTTGCTGTGAGCTGTGATGTCATGGCACTCTACCAAGGGTGATAAAGTGAGACTGTCTCTAAAAAAAAAAAAAAAAAAAAAAAAATTATTAACATTTAACTGTGGTATATGTCTATGTATTTATGTTCCACAATGTATTCATATATCATTTATTTTTAGGTAATGATAAGTTAGTAAAAAATCATCAGTTTTGAAAAACTGATTTTAATTTCGATGATTTGAAATTGTTTTGATGTTTATTAAGAATATTTTCTGGGTGACTAAAGGTTGCCCTCTTTTGGTCTTCATTACCTAACATCTAACATTATTTCCTATTTACCTATTTTTCAAATTAACTTCATACTTTAGGGTACAGGCATTCGTTTTCTGTTTCCAGTTCTCCATGGATGTTTCACGTACTTAATGAATCAACAAGCCATAATATTCCTTAATTAAGAAGAACTATTATTAGCTTGGCACCTGTAGCACAGTGGTCACAGTGCCAGCCACATGCACTGAGGCTGGCAGGTTCGAGCTTGGCCCAGGCCAGCTAAACAACAATGACAACTGCAGCAAGAAAATAGCTGGGTATTGTGGTGGGTGCCTGTAGTCCCAGCTACTCAGGAGGCTGAGGCAAGAGTATTGTTTAAGCCCACAAGTTAGAGGTTGTTGTGAGCTGTGATGCCACGGCACTCTACCGAGGGTGACATAGTGAGACTCTGTCTCAAAAAAAAAAAAAAAAAAGAAGGAAAGAAAAAGAAGAAGAAATACTGTTTTCAGATGTGCCCAACTTTTTACCATTTGTGCCACCCATATAGCTTTGTGTTTTCAGAAATGACTATGTGGCAACATTTCGACAGTTTGCAGAAAATTGGGAGAAATCACTCATTGCCATTGTGAAAGGAAATCTAATTGCCACATTTTGCACATATAATGATAACAAGAATGCTCAAGAAATTTAAATTTCATCCCAAAAGAATGTTATTAACATGGTGGCTTAATTATTAGTAATTATTATGCTATTTTTTTTTTAATTTTTTTTAATTTTATTAAATCATAACTGTATACATTGATATGATCATGGGGCATCATACACTCACTTCATAAACCATTTGACACATTTTTATCACAGTGGTTAACATAGCCTTTCTGGCGTTATCTCAGTTACTGTGCCAAAACATTTACATTCTACATTTACCAAGTTTCGCAAATACCCCTGTAAGATGCACCACAGGTGTGATCCCACCGATCCCCCTCCCTCTACCCACCCCCCCTTCCCACTTGCCCCTATTGTTAAGTTGTAGCTGGGTTATAGCTTTCATGTGAGAGTCCCAAATTAGTTTCATAGTAGGGCTCTGTACATTGGGTACTTTTTCTTCCATTCTTGGGATACTTTACTAAGAAGAATATGTTCCAGCTCCACCCATGTAAACATGAAAGAGGTAAAGTCTCCATCTTTCTTTAAGGCTGCATAGTATTCCATGGTATACATATACCACAATTTATTAATCCATTCATGGATCGATGGGCACTTGGGCTTTTTCCATGACTTAGCTATTATGAATTGGGCTGCAATAAACATTCTGGTACAAATATCTTTGTTATGTTGTGATTTTTGGTCTTCTGGGTATATGCCCAGCAGAGGAATTGCAGGATTGAATGGCAGATCTATTTTTAGATCTCTGAGTGTTCTCCATATATCTTTCCAAAAGGAATGTATTAATTTGCATTCCCACCAGCAGTGCAGAAGTGTTCCCTTTTCTCCGCATCCACGCCAACATCTCTGGTCTTGAGATTTTGTGATATAGGCTAGTCTCATTGGAGTTAGATGATATCTCAAAGTAGTTTTGATTTGCATTTCTCTGATGATTAAAGATGATGAGCATTTTTTCATATGTCTGAAGGCTTTGCGCCTGTCTTCTTCAGAGAAGTTTCTCTTCAAATCCCTTGCCCAGCCTGCAATGGGATCCCTTGTTTTTTTCTTGCTGATGCGTTTGAGTTCTCTGTGGATTCTGGTTATTAAACCTTTGTCAGAGATATACCCTGCAAATATCTTCTCCCATTCTGAGGGCTGTCTGCTTGCTCTGCTTACTGTGTTCTTAGCTGTGCAGAAGCTTTTTAGTTTGATCAAGTCCCAGTAGTGTATTTTTGAAGCTGCTTCAATTGCCCGGGGGGTTCTCCTCGTGAAATACTCACACAGACCAATTTCTTCAAGGGTTTTCCCTGCATTCTCCTCTAGTATTTTTATAGTTTCATGTTTTAAGTTTAAATCTTTAATCCAATGAGAGTCTATCTTAGTTAATGGTGAAAAGGTGTGGGTCCAATTTCAGTCTTCTGCAGGTTGCCAGCCAGTTCACCCAGCACCATTTGTTAAATAGGGAATCTTTTCCCCACTGAATGTTTTTAATTGGCTTGTCAAAAATCAAATAGCGGTAAGTAGCTGGATTCATCTCTTGGTTCTCTATTCTGTTCCAGACATCTACTTCTCTGTTTTTGTGCCAATACCATGCTGTTTTGATCACTATCGATTTGTAGTAAAGTCTGAGGTCTGGTAGTGTGATTCCTCCTGTTTTGTTTTTATTTCTGAGTAATGTCTTGGCTATTCGAGGTTTTTTCTGATTCCATATAAAATGAAGTAATGTTTTTTCAAGATCTTTAAAATATGACAGTGGAGCTTTAATAGGGAGTGCGTTGAAATTATATATTGCTTTGGGTAGTATGGACATTTTGATGATGTTGATTCTTCCCAGCCATGAGCATGGTATGTTTTTCCATTTGTTAACATTTTCAGCTATTTCTTTTCTTAGAGTTTCATAGTTCTCTTTATAGAGATCTTTCACATCTTTTGTTAGGTAAATTCCCAAATATTTCATCTCCTTTGGCACTACTGTGAATGGGATAGAGTCCTTAACTGCTTTTTCAATTTGACTGTTGTTGGTGTATATAAAGGCTACTGATTTATGAATGTTGATTTTGTAACCTGAGACGCTGCTGTATTCCTTGATCACTTCTAGGAGTTTTGTAGTAGAGTCCCTAGTGTTTTCCAGATACACAATCATATCATCTGCGAAGAGCGAGAGTTTGATCTCTTCTGACCCTACATGGATACCCTTGATCGCCTTTTCTTCCCTAATTACAGTGGCTAAAACTTCCATTACAATGTTGAAAAGCAATGGAGACAATGGGCAGCCTTGTCTGGTTCCTGATCTGAGTGGAAATGATTCCAATTTAACTCCATTCAATATGATATTGGCTGTGGGTTTGCTGTAGATAGCCTCTATCAGTTTAAGAAAAGTCCCTTCTAGACCAATTTTCTTGAGTGTTCTGATCAGGAAGGGATGCTGGATATTATCAAAAGCTTTTTCTGCATCAATTGAGAGAATCATATGGTCTTTGTTTTTTAATTTGTTTATGTGCTGAATTACATTTATAGATTTACGTATATTGAACCAGCCTTGAGACCCTGGGATAAAACCAACGTGGTCATGATGTATAATTTGTTTGATGTGTTGCTGGATTCTGTTTGTTAGGATCTTGTTGAATATTTTTGCATCTATATTCATTAGTGATATTGGTCTATAATTTTCTTTTCTTGTTGGGTCTTTTCCTGGTTTGGGGATCAGGGTGATGTTTGCTTCATAGAACGTGTTGGGTAGTCTTCCTTCTTTTTCTACATTTTGGAACAGGTTCAGTAATATAGGTACTAATTCCTCTTTAAAGGTTTGGTAGAATTCTGACGTGAAACCATCTGGTCCTGGGCTTTTCTTTTTAGGGAGGTTTTGTATAGTTGATGCTATTTCTGAACTTGATATGGGTCTGTTCAACATTTCCACTTGATTCTGGTTAAGTCTTGGAAGGTGGCGTGCTTCCAAGTATCGGTCTATTTCCTTCAGATTTTCATATTTCTGAGAATAAAGTTTCTTGTAATATTCATTAAGGATTTTTTGGATTTCTGATGAGTCTGTGGTTATTTCATCTTTGTTGTTTCTGATTGATGATATTAGAGATTTTACTCTTTTTTTCCTGATTAGGTTGGCCAGAGGTTTATCTATTTTATTGACCTTTTCAAAAAACCAGCTTTTTGATTTATCGATCTGTTGTATTATTCTTTTGTTTTCAATTTCATTTAATTCTGCTCTAATTTTGGTTATTTCTTTTCTTCTACTGGGTTTGGGGTTGGAATGTTCTTCCTTTTCCAGTTGCGTGAGATGTCCCATTAAGTTGTTAACTTCCTCTCTTTCCGTTCTCTTGAGGAAGGCTTGCAGTGCTATAAATTTCCCTCTTAGAACTGCCTTTGCAGTGTCCCAGAGGTTCTGATAGTTTGTGTCTTCATTGTGGTTTTGTTCCAAAAAATTGGTGATTTCTTTCTTAATCTCATCTCTGACCCAGCTATCATTCAGCATAAGGTTATTTAACTTCCATGTTTTTGTATGGGTATGCAGATTCCTGTTGTTACTCAATTCAAGTTTTATTCCATGATGGTCCGAGAAGATGCATGGAATAATTTCTATTCCTTTAAATTTACTGAGGTTAGACTTGTGACCTAAAATGTGGTCAATTTTGGAGTAAGTTCCGTAGGCTGATGAGAAGTATGTGTATTCAGTTTTGTTGGGATGAAATGTTCTGTAGATGTCTGCTAAATCTAAATATTGGATGGTTAGGTTTAAATCTAAGTTTTCTTTGCTCAGCTTCTTGCTGGAGGATCGATCCAGCACTGCCAAGGGAGTGTTGAAATCTCCAACGATTATGGAGCTGGAGGAAATCAAGTTACTCATGTCTGTTAGAGTTTCTCTTATAAATTGAGGTGCATTCTGGTTGGGTGCATAGATATTAATAATTGAGATCTCATCATATTGAGTATTACCCTTAACAAATATGAAGTGACCATTCTTGTCCTTCCTTACTTTTGATGGTTTAAAGCCTACTGTATCTGCAAATAAAATTGCAACACCTGCTTTTTTCTGATTACCATTTGCCTGAAATATGGATGACCATCCTTTCACCCTGAGTCTGTATTTGTCTTTTAAGTTGAGATGTGACTCTTGTATGCAACAAATATCTGGCTTGAGTTTTTGTATCCAGTCAGCTAACCTATGTCTCTTTAGAGGACAGTTTAAGCCATTCACATTGATGGAGAGTATTGATAAGTCTGGTGGAATTTTGGGTATCGAGTTTTTCAAAGGTCCAGTGGACATTTTTAATCCTTTCGCCAGTGTGGAAGTTGGAGTTTGATCCGAAGTTTCTGAGTGAGTTTACTTTTGTGGTATAGGATTGGGTTGGTCATTGTGGAGGATAGGTCTGAGAACATCCTGAAGAGCTGGTTTACTTATGGCAAATTTTTTCAACATATGAATGTCATTGAAGTATTTAATTTCTCCATCATAGATGAAACTCAGTTTAGCTGGATACAAGATCCTAGGTTAAAAGTTTCTTTGCTTTAGGAGATTAAAAGTTGATGACCAGCCTCTTCTTGCTTGAAAAGTTTCAGCAGAGAGATCTGCAGTTATTCTAATATTCTTACCTTTGTACGTTATAGTTTTCTTTTGCCGGGCTGCTTTGAGAATCTTCTTTTTCATGTTAACTTTAGTGAAGCTAATTATGATATGCCTGGGGGATGACTTATTGGGGTTGAATTGTGCTGGGGTTCTGAAGCTGTCTGCTATCTGAATTTCAGATTCTCTAGGCATGTCTGGAAAATTTTCTTTCATAATTTCATGCAGAAGGGCCTCTGTGCCCTCGGAGGCGACTTCATCGTTCTCAGAAATTCCTATAATCCTTATGTTGCTTTTTTTCGAATTATCTGAGAGTTCTCTGAGTGAGTGATCCGTTTTTGCTCTCCATTTCTCTTCCTCTTTGAGAGATTGGGAGCGTTCGAAGACTTTATCTACAATGTCAGAAATCCTTTCTTCTGCTTGCTCCATTCTGTTACTGAGGGATTCTACTGTATTTTTCATATCTTTGAGGGCTGTAAGTTCTTGCTTCAGTGTGTCTAAGTCTTTGGTGATTTTGTCTTTAAATTCGTTAAATTCTTGAGACAATTTTTGAATTTCTCCTCGAATTCCTAATTCCATTTTATTAATCTTGTCTGCAATCCAAATTCTGAATTCGATTTCTGACATCTCAGCCAGTTGTTTATGAATGGGATATTCAATCACATCTGCCGTGTCTTTTCTTGGGGGGTTTGATATATTCTGGTTATTCCTGTTACCATAGTTTTCCGCTGATTCCGCCCCATGGTTATTTTACTCCCTTTGGTTTTTCCCCTGGGGTTTTATCGAGGGCCCGTACAGTGTTGTGGCCTGAGAAACTGGGGCCCTGTCTGGTGTGGTGGAGCAAAGTGGTTCTGTCTTGCTTTCAGCTGGTTTCTGTTCGATCCTATTGCAACTTCTACTCTGGCTTGAAGTCTCAGCTGTGTGGAAAAATCAGCAATTAAGTCACCCCGCCTGCCCACCTCTGGCCCCAGTTGGAAAAGGAGAATCAAACCTTCCTACAATCGCACACCCAGGGCACCTCCTGAAAAGTCCTTAGTCTATTAGCCCAGTTCAAAAGGTCCAAATCAGCTGTCTCAATCGGCACTTGTCTCGGGTGGGAGAGTTCAAGAGGTCTCTAGGAACTGGATCACAGGGGCCTGGTGACTCCTCTGACACGGCTCACCCCAGTGCAGCGTGGAGTCAGGAGGAGCCACCCAGCAAACAGAGCAGTCTAAGAAGGTTGATGTCTCCTTCCCCACTTTGCCCCTCCATCGGACCCAGTCACTGGTATCTCTGCAGATGGCTAACCCAGTTGCCTGCAGTGAACAGACACTCCAGGAGTTTGCACCTGCCTGAATCACAAGGAAGTCTGCCAGGCCCCCGCAGACTGCCGCTATCTAGCAGGAGGAGATGGGGCCTGACATCTTTGAGTGTTTGATGCAGGTGATGGGAAGGAGGTGTTCACTCAGGCTTAGCCCCGTCCCTGATGGATGCTGCTAACAGAACAGAACAGAACAGAACAGACAACTTTGCGGGGTTCTGTCTCTGTTCCTGTCGAAATCGCCTACAGAAGATGGGCTGTTTTGAGTTCAAACGTCTTTGCTGCTGGAGAATTGCGTCTGAACACCTCTCTGGGTCGGCCCCGCCCTGGAAGCTTCCCGGGTTTGTGAGCCGTGTCACCCGGTGGCCTCCTCTGGTTGCCCACTGAGACAGGGGGTGTGGCCTCAGAATATCCAGAAGTGAGCGTTCTGCCGTTAAAGAAAAAACGGCTGTTGATCTACCTCCAGGGAACTGCTGCTCTGGTGTGGGCACTCACGCGACCCTTTTCTCCTCTGTCCCGCGCCCCAGAGTCAGCACTGAGCGGCCGCAGTTTGTGCTGGGTCCACACCCCTTAAGAGATCCCCCAAGAATCAGAACTCTTGGGGGATGGGCCCCCAGACCCCGATTGGGAGTGGGGGGGGGAAGCTAGAGTTTCATTCAGTTTTACGCAATACTATGGTCCGGGGAGGGCTCCTGCACTGCACCGCAGGGAAGTGCCGCCAAGGCTTGATTTCCCCTCAGCAGAGTGCCCTCTCCTCGCTCACGTATCCCAGAGTCAGCGCTGACCTGACGCAGCTCAGGCACTGTGCACTCCCCTCGAGAAATCACCCAAGGAGCCGAACTCCTGGGGGATAGGCCCTCAGACCCCAAGTGAGAGTAGGGGTTCTCAGCTCTCAGCGGGGAGGCCAGAGTCTTATTCAGTCTTGGGCCCGTATGCCCGGGGAGGGTTGCTGTACTGCACCGCAGGGAAGTGCCGCGAGGCGTGACTCCCCCTCAGCCCGGTGCCCTCTCCTCACTTGCGCGCCTCAGAGTCAATGCTGACCAGTCGCAACTCGGGGACTGTCCACTCCCCTTGAGAAATCACCCAAGGATCCAAAGTCCTGGGGCACAGGCCTCCAGACCTCAGTGGGCGGGAGGGGAGCGCCGGGGATTCAGGGTTGCCGGCAAAGGATTCCCAAAGTTTTATTCAGTTTTATGCCCGGCAGGAGAACGCCACGGCACCCCAGTAGGGGAGGTAGGTCCAGTTTTTAGAAGGTCTCTCCCTGGAGTGTAGTGGGAGGGCCTTTAATTTCTGCCCGCTTGTTCAATTGTGGGGCTCTCCAGCCGGTCTCATGGGGGAGGGGGACTCCCGTCCACTTGGTGGTGGATTTTGTACCTTTTGTTTGCGTCCTTGTGATCACAGCTTGCCTCAGCGGTGTTGATGTGCGTTCTTCAACCTTCTCTCTTGGTGAGGCTCAAGTCCACCAGGATACTTACTAAATTCCTGTCCCTTAACTCTCCTTCTGGACGGGAGCCTTTGTTGAAAGCTGGCTTCAGTCCACCATCTTGTCTCCCCTATTATGCTATTATTAACAGGCATTGGACAAAGTCTTCTATCCCGTGTGTTATCCCATTTGATTTCATCCTCAGGTCTGGATCTCTGTTCTGTTATCTTCTCGTGGTTGTACTGAGGCCCAGACCTATTCTGTAACTCTCCCCTGGTCACTCAGCTAGCAGGTGGTGGAGCTGAGGGTTCAGGAGCACTCGTGTTCTTCTAGAACCCACATCCTTCCACTACAGTGCTTCACCAATGACAACGTTTCATTTCTGTGTTGGGGCTCCTACTCGCATCTCTGTAGAGTACGAGTGATGTATAATAATTGCTATCATTTGAACCATATGAATACAGAAACTATGACCCAGATTCAGTGACTTTCCGTTTAATGATTAGCGCCAGTGGTGGAAGTAGAACCTCTAATGTCTGTTTTTCCACCTTAAGGTTCATGCCTAAATACAACTTTTATGGAGATAATTTAGAGGTCATGTGAGGGTTATTATTAGATATGGAGCTTACAAAAGTTACCCTAGGAGACTGTTTAATGTGTTGAAAGTACAGGGTAAGAAACTATAGATCAATTATAGGTCAAGAAAAGTTTCTGTAAGACTGCAGAAGTCTTTTCCAAGAGGAAATAGGTAAGATGTTTGGGAACATAATCTTTGGGGAGTGATGTTGGGTAAGGCAAACTCAGTGGCTGTCTTATTCTTTTGTGCCATATTAGAGGTGGAAGCTCAGAATGATCCTCCTATTTTTATTAATGAATAAATGACACAAATAATATAGCATTTGTCTTCTAAAACATTTAGAGAAGCAGATAAACCTGCCTTAGACCTCCCAATCTTCTTCTCCCACCTGTTCTATCCATTTTCTCCTCGGGGTAACTGTTGCTCTCGCCTGGGTATGATAAACAGAACTGTGTTCATCCCAACTGATAGCTTCCTCAAAGCAGCATATTTTTTTCCTTATGACAAGGAGTCACAGGGGTGGGTAGTCCAGAACTGTTAAAATAATTCAAAGACCCACACTCCAACTCCCTCCCTGCAGTCTTGTTGGGACTTTGGTACTTGTGGTAGGAGAATGGCTGCTCTAGGTCTAAATATCGTGTCTACATTTCAGGCAAAAAAAAAAAAAAAAAAAAAAAACAGGAAGAGAGCAAAGGGAAACATTCTTGGCAAATGAATCTGACCCTTTTTGTCAGGGCAGCAGTAGTTCCCTGGAAGCCCTGTCTGGTGAAATCTGCTCACATTCACTGGCTAGAACAGGATCGATGACCCTGGGACAAGTCATTTTTCTGATATAAAGGACGAAGGGGAGAAGGGATGTTGAGTTGGCATTTACTGTGTCTGTTTATCCACTCGATCTTTTTCAATGAATTTCCATACACATAGAAATCCCTCTGCATTTTAACATAAAAAAAGTCTACTCTAGATATTGTCTTGCAACTTATTTTTTCTTACTTAACAGCTGTCTTTGGGATTATATTCTATGTCAGTGCCAGTGTATCAGTTTTATTCTTCTTAGCTATTTCCTGCTATTCCAAAGTATGTGTTGATGGTAGTAAGCTGAACCCTTCTGATCTTGATGGACATTTAGGTTGTGCTAAATTTTACTATTACACAGAATGTTTGAATTTTTATAACAGTTGTATATTTAAGTGAAAAGTTGACTTTCAGAGGCATTTTATTTTTATTTTTTTTAGGTTTTTTTATTATTTATTTATTTATTTTATTTATTTTTATTTTTTTGTTAAATCATAGCTGTGTACATTAGTGCAATCGCCTGTACCCATTCTAAGATGCACCATAGATGTGGCCCTACCCATTACCCTCCCTCCACCAAAACCTCCCTCCCCTTCCCCTTCCTTGGCCCTTTCCCCATAGTCTTGTGCTATAGTTGGGTTATAGTCTTCATGTGAAAGCTATAATTTAGCTTCATAGTAGGGCTGAGTACATTGGATACTTTTTCTTCCATTCCTGAGATACTTTGCTAAGAGGCATTTTATGTTCTATGTTAGCAATTTATTGGGCTTCATTATAGAAGTCACATTTTCTCCCCATTATGTATTATAATAAATATAAGAATAAATCCAGCTATTCTTATTATATACCCAAACTTTGTTGATTTTAACCATTTTGCATAGAAGTAAATCTAGATTCTATTATACTATTTCTGTTTCTTTTTGTAAATTAAAACATGTGGAACAGAATTGAACTCTTTAGCATCAGCCACTTTAGAAACACTTAGCTTGAGTTTTGTAGTAGCACTCAGCATAGTTCTGTTGAGATTCACATTATTTTTATTTCTTATTAGCTTTCATGTAGTCCTTTCTTATCATTGTTAATGTTCTGGCACCTAGGAATTCCACTATTTCCTATTGTAAGTTTTATTCTGCTATTTATTTTCTTCTGTTTTTCAAGAGTCGGTTCCATTAGCTTATGGTTGTTAGAAAGTGGACTTCTGTGGAAATGGAACTGTTGTTCAACTTTTTTTGAAAATTGGTTAGGAAAAGAAACAACCCCAAAAACTGTAAAAAATGAAACCAGAGAGAAAAACATATCATAAAATACTGGGTGATTTTTTAAAAAACACTGAGCCAGTCATCCAATTAGTAAGCCTTTAATCACAAGTTCATTCTCTACTCTACGTGAACTGAATGAGATTCCAAGAAACCTAAGATGGGGGGCCTGCCCCCAAGGAGCTCAGAGAACTCACAGGAGCAATTGGTGAACCTGCAGCACTTTGGGTGATCAGTGAAAATCTGTGCAGATCTAGTATAATGTCCACATGGGAGATTATTTCACCTCTCCTTGCTCAGAACCCTCTTGTGGCTTCCTGTGGTCCTCAGAGTAAAGCCTGTAGTCATTCCTGTGACCTCTAAGTTGCTGTTTTACCTGGGTCCTGGCCACATCCCTGCTAGCATCCCTGCCATTCTCCTCTTGTTCACTTTCTTCTGGCCACACTGCCTTGTTGCTGCTTTTAGAGAACATTCTGGTTTCAGGCCTGTGTTACCTCTACCTGGAAACTTTTTCTGTGGTCACTCTCCTCTTTCACTGAGGATTTGGCCTGCCTATAAATGTCATCTGTTCAGGTGTTTCCTCTCCTGCCATGTCATTCTGTCTCCCCATACCCTCCTTTATAATTGTTTACAGAACTTAAATGGCATCCTATTATAATTTTATTTTTCTCCTGTTTGTTTCTCCTTAAAAGTGAGAATTTCCCCCTTGCTTGGCACATAGTAGATGCTCAGCAAATATTTAATAAATCAGTGAACGAGTTCTGAAATATGAGGCAGGCATTGTGCTCTATTTATTTCTGGGTGCCCTGAGCCTGGGAGTACGCCGAGCAACAGTAATAATAACAGCCGATGTTGATCGAGACTTGCTGTGCTCTAGGTCTTGTTCCAAGTATTTATTGGCAAGACTTTGAGGTAGGTCCTGCTATCATCTCTATGTATACAGATGAGGAAACAGAGGCATGGCATTTGAGCAGCTAGTGCAAAGTCATGCAGATAGTAAGTAGCAGATCCAGAGTGCCTCGGTCTTCCATGTTCTTCTTTGCCACTAGTAAGCATTCAGTAACTATTTATTGCATTGACCTGAATAATTTATAAAGGGCCATAGCATGGAAAACAGATGATAAGAGGCTGGCATGAGATGTAGAGTACTACTAATGATGTTGTATGAATGAGAAGTAGGTTAGGAATTAGCAAAGAGAGTGATCCAGGAAAAGTGGAGGCCCATTCCCTTCCCAGCTCCCATCTCCAGGGAGAGATGAGACTATTAGCAAAGAGAGTGATCCAGGAAAAGTGGAGGCCCATTCCCTTCCCAGCTCCATCTCCAGGGAGAGATGAGACTACCTGTTTTTTTTTTGCAGTTTTTGGCCGGGGCTGGGTTTGAACCTGCCACCTCCGGCATATGGGGCCAGCGCCCTACTCCTTTGAGCCACAGGTGCCACCCGAGACTACCTGGTTTTTAAGAACAAGTCTCTTCTCATAGGCAGGGGGAAAGGTGGGCAGCCCAGGGAAAATTAATAATAAATGATAAATCATGCACTTAAAATATTACTTAAAATAGAGTTTTGAAGGTATAGGAAGGAAGATGGATATTACAGAGTCAGACTTTAGAAGATTGGCAGAGGGAAAAATGTTCTCCCCCCTTAACTGTACAGTTGATAATAAAAATAATTAAGACTAATAAAGATATAAACATTGTGACATGCCAACTTTACATCTATTTCACATCATAAAGTATAATTTGCTTATTCAGAAATCACTTTGCTTCATACTTTATTACCATGTTCTTGCAAACAGGTGAATCACAATTAAACTTTTGCATATCTTCTTTTAAGAACAAGAACTTTCCATTTTCTGAGAAGGCAGAAGAATTTATTAAGGAGGAATTATTTCAGAGCTCTACTGGGAAACACATAGGACTTTTAGATCCAAAAGGATTAACTCATCTGATTTTTAATATTAGATGAGGTAGATTTTTCTTTTCCTTTTTTTCCAATATACACCAGAACCTAGTGTCTCCATCTCACTGGTTTCCTTTCTTTTTAGTAGGTGACAATGCTAAGGTAGGTAACATAATAATATCTGGGAATTTTGTTAGGGAATTTCAATAACTATAAGGACATAGGGCCAGTAAATCTGAAAATAAATTGATTATGGGTGTATATTGACTTTTATGCTGAAGCCAAAGGTTGGCAAATTCAATTCAAAACTTTTAATTGGTGTTTTGGGAGGCCTAGATAATGACACCCTCCAGCCTAAGTTCTCCAATCCCTGAACTGGTTGAGAGTGAGTTATGTAAGTGGAGGTAAGAATGTCACCTTGGCACTGTCGAACTGGGCTGGAGAAAGTGCCTTTGAGCTATAGCCAAGGAGGCTGCTAATGCTTCTCTCTGGAGTTACATAGATTTTTATACACAGCCACTGGCAGAACTAGACACCCAGAAGTAGCTCCCACTTGCCTCAGAACAGATCAAATTTGAGGGTCCGGTGGGAATGTAAGCCCCAAACAGGAGAGAAGAGGCTGGGTTCAGTTTATCCTTTAAACTCACTAATTCCATAAGTCACTCCTTTTCAGAAGCATGGTCCCTCCTAATGTTTCCTGGCATGAAAAAGCCATCTTCCTTGTAACTCGCCCTGCTGGTCTCCCTTTTTCTGTGTTGACCTCATTTGGTCCAGGAGACTTTGTATTTCTTTTCATCTTCTTCACGAATTAGGTATTAAGGCCTCAAGTAGGGATCTCAAAGAGCATCTGTGAACACTCTCATCATGATCACCAGGGAGCTGTATGAGCCCAGGAGCTTGCATTTCCAGAAATTCTCCTGGTCACCTGAGGTATGCTGATCTTTGCTCACCCTGTCCTGTAGATCTGTTTTAGTAGTGCCTCTGGATTCTGTTCCCTTCCATTACTGTTGCCGCCATCCCAGGAGACAGCCCCATCTATCCATATCTTAATTTATTTCCCCCTCTGGTCTAGCCCTCCTTTGACCTTTCCCATCTACTATAACCATGTCGGTGAGTTTTGAAATCAGATAACCTCATTTGTAATCCTATTAGCTACTAGGTATTGGAAAATTCTACAAACAATGGCTGGGAGAGTTTACATATCCATAAACCTGGGATGGTAACATTTGCCCAGCTAGAACATAAAATCTTTGTTTTCTTTAGGGAGGACTTCTTTGGCTAAAGCACCATCCTCCTCCTACCTACTTTCTGTGGCCACTGTGCTCTGTCTTTCATAGAATTTAGCATAATTTGGATTTATCATGTGTATTTTTATTTTACTTTTTGTCTGTCTAGTCCCTCACTAAGACTTATATTCCATGGCAGTAGGGAATGTAGTTTTTTTTTCTTTTAAGATTATTCTATATTTTGGGTGATTAAATTATTGGGAAACAATTTTCTTTCAGATCCAAATCACAGAAATTTATTGCTATTCATTTTAAACTAGGAAACATTTTAAATCTATCAATATAATATGTTCTTGAGCAATCTATCAATATAATATGTTCTTCTGTAATATATTAGGCAGATTAAGTCTTTAAAGTGATGTAAGTTAAACTTTGCTCGTCATTACTGTGATAGCCCAAGGTCCTAAGATCCTCTGTGAATTTCCACCACACCATCCACAACCACAGAGGATGATCTTCATGACTGATTTTGTTAGGAAGTTGTCAGGGGATTAACACCGAGGGCTGTTCAAATTTGGACCATAGGTGGTTTGTGAGCCCACGGGACAGCCTAGCAGAGGGGTTTTGATGGGGACATTAGAGAGCGACAATATTATACAGTAAAAATAAAACAGAATACAGACCTGTAATCCATGTCTTGAACCCTTGAGCCAGAAAAGTTTTGACATGTGGAGGTTTTCAAATTTTGGAAGGTAATATGATACCCATATCACACATTGGGTAACAGCCCCAGCAGCATCACTCCATAATCAAAATTGTTCATATTTCTGTAGTCAAATGTGTCTGTGTTCCCTTTAGTGGGATAAGGCTACAAATAGCCATTTGCCACTTCAGGACAGGTTTTGCTCCCAAATGAGTTAGCACAAAAAAATTTAGTTTCTAGGAATTTTTGGATCTTGACACTGTCACAGGGATGGGGACTGTGTTTTATTTACCACTGTGTTCCTTGTCCTGATGATAGTGATTGATGCTGTGTGGATGCCTGAATGAATGAAAAGAAATGAGCAACTGAAACAATGTCTGGAGTCCTTAGTTCCTTACCTTAGACAATGTTACTGTTGATCAGAACCCACCCTTGCATGTTTAGTATAATTAAGCTGCATTTATTTGAAAGTCTAAGAGCCCTGAGTGGTTCAGACAGAATGTGATGGAGGGGGGTGTGTTTCATAGTCGAGAAGGTAATTTTGCAGTTTGCAGTACGACAGTAATGAAACCCAGCAAATGGGGGCTTGTGGGAGAGGTAATAAAATTGAATATGCCTGTCTGTTTTACTTTCATGCCAAGTTCATAGTAGTACCATTGCTATTAGGGTGAGTTGACTGACCATGGTTCATGGAAAGGCTGAACAGTGGGATGAAAAGGCTGCTGAATGTTCCTATCTTATCTATCTGAGATAACTCTTTCCTGGGGGAAAAGGCCCAGGGGTCATAGGGAACTCCAGTTACATCTTATAGCTAAGGGACTGAAAAATAATAGCAAGGCCATCATTTTTTATTTGCTGAAGCACAGCAGTCTGAGAGCAGAGAGAGGGTGCTGTCTGGTTCATTGTCTCTCATCCCATGACTAAGAACCTAAGTACCTAAGCCTAAGAAGCACGTGTGGGGTGAGGCCTCAGGAAATGCTAGACAGATTATTTTTGGGTGTGTTCCATTTAAGTATGGAGAAGACAGATTCCCACAGTGTTGCCAGGCAATATTGTGGCAGTTGATGTCGCAGGCACTGGAGCCAGACCCTGTGTATTCAAATCTTGGTTCTGCCACTGTGGAAACTCCTCAACTGTAAAATGGAGATGATAATAGCATCCACCTTTTAGTACAGTTAAGAGGATTAAATGCTTTATTGTGTATAAAGTGGACACAGTAAGTGCCAGAATGTAATAGCTATTAGCAGTAATAGTTAAAATAGCTATTCCTAGCATTAGTTCTGGACACAAAGTAGGAACTTAAAAATGTTGGATCAAGTCCCAGTAGTGTATTTTTGAAGCTGCTTCAATTGCCCGGCGGGTCCTCCTCATAAAATACTCACCCAGACCAATTTCTTCAAGCGTTTTCCCTGCACTCTCCTCTAGTATTTGTATAGTTTCATGTCTTAAGTTTAAATCTTTGATCCAGTGAGAGTCTATCTTAGTTAATGGTGAAAGGTGTGTGTCCAGTTTCAGTCTTCTACAGGTTGCCAGCCAGTTCACCCAGCACCATTTGTTAAATAGGGAATCTTTTCCCCACTGAATGTTTTTAATTGGCTTGTCAAAGATTAAATAATGGTAAGTAGCTGGATACATCTCTTGGTTCTCTATTCTGTTCCAGACATCTACTTCTCTGTTTTTGTGCCAATACCATGCTGTTTTGAACACTATCAATTTGTAGTATAGTCTGAGGTCTGGTAGCATAATTCCTCCTGCTTTGTTTTTATTTCTGAGTAATGTCTTGGCTATTCGAGGTTTTTTCTGATTCCATATAAAACGAAGTATTGTTTTTTCCAGATCTTTAAAGGATGACAGTGGAGCTTTCATAGGGATTGCATTGAAATTATATATTGCTTTGGGTAGTATGGACATTTTAACAATGTTGATTCTTCCCAGCCATGAGCATGGTATGTTTAGCAAACAGCCCTCAGAATGGGAGAAGATATTTTCAGGTTATGTCTCTGACAAAGGTTTAATAACCAGAATCCACAGAGAACTCAAACGCATTAGCAAGAATAGAACAAGGGATCCCATCGCAGGCTGGGCAAGGGATTTGAAGAGAAACTTCTCTGAAGAAGACAGGCGCGCGGCCTTCAGACATATGAAAAAATGCTCATCATCTTTAATCATCAGAGAAATGCAAATCAAAACTACTTTTAGATACCATCTAACTCCAGTGAGACTAGTCTATATCACAAAATCCCAAGACCAGAGATGTTGGCGCGGATGTGGAGAAAAGGGAACACTTTTACACTGCTGGTGGGAATGCAAATTAATACATTCCTTTTGGAAAGAGATATGGAGAACACTTAGAGATCTAAAAATAGATCTGCCATTCAATCCTGTAATCCCTCTACTGGGCATATACCCAGAAGACCAAAAATCATATCATAACAAAGATATTTGTACCAGAATGTTTATTGCAGCCCAATTCATAATTGCTAAGTCATGGAAGAAGCCCAAGTGCCCATCGATCCACGAATGGATTAATAAATTGTGGTGTATGTACACCATGGAATATTATGCAGCCTTAAAGAAAGATGGAGACTTTACCTCGTTCATGTTTACATGGATGGAGCTGGAACATATTCTTCTTAGTAAAGTATCTCAAGAATGGAAGAGCGAGTACCTTCCGCGGCCGCCGCTAGTCACTACTCCGAGTGACGGGCTACAGAGAACTGTTGCTGTGGGGGGGAGGAAACGAGATGGCTGACTGAAGCCAGCTTTCCACAGAGGCTCCCGTTCAGAAGGAAAGTTAAAGGACAAAAATTCAGCAAGTAACCTGGTGGATTTGAGCTGCACTAAGAGAGAAGGTTGTAGAACGCACGTCAACCCCGCTAAGGCGAGCTGCAACCACAAGGATACAAACAAAAGGTACAAAATCCATCACCAAGCAGACGGGAGTCCCCTCCCCCATGAGAACGGCTTAGAGTGCCCCACAAAAAACCAGGCAGAGTTCAAAGGTCCTCCCACTATGCTCCACGGGAGAGACCCTCTAAAGACTGGACCTACCTCCCCTACTGGGGTGCCATGGCGTCCTTCTGCCAGGCATAAAACTGCATAAACTGTATATGGTCTCCACCTGGAATTCTGAGCTCCCAACACTCTCCTTCGCTCACACTGGGGTCTGGAGGCCAGTCCCGGTTGGTTGGCGGAGAGGGGACTGCACCGGAGTGGCAGTTCCCTGAGGCACAGTGTGACAGCCGTCTTTTGGTGATAATACGGCCAGGCATAAAACTGTAAAGCTGTGTGTGTTCTCTGCCCGCAACCCCAGGCTTCCAGTGCTCCCCACGCTCCCCTCTGCTCTCGCTCCAAGGTCTGGAGGCCTGTCCCCCAGGGGTCCAGACTCTTGGGTGATTGCTCGAGGGGTGTAGACAGTGCTGGGCTGCAGCCTGTCGGTGCAGGCTCCGGGGTACGGAGTGGAGAGAGGACGATTGGCTGGAGGGGAGATACACCGGAGCAAAGGTTGCCTGAGCCATAAGGCAGCAGCCCTCTTTTGCTAGCAATACGGCTCACTACAGAATATTCTGAAGCCACACCCCCTGTCTCCCTGGGCAACCAGAGACTCTGAGTTTGCCTGAGGCAACATAAACTTGCAAACCAGGGAAACACCCAGGGCGGGGCTGACCCAGAGGTCTGCTTTACTAAACCTAAGACGCACCTGGCCCTCAGGGGATCGTCAGCCTATAGACAATACAAGAGCAAAGACAAGCTGATTTGGAGCTCAATTCAGCTTCTCTTCTGCAGGGGAAATGCAGAGCTGTTCTGTTCTGTTCTGTCAGTAACATTAATCAGGGATGAGACTGGACCTGAGTGAAAACCCCTCAACCTTCATCTAGCACCCGAGGTTGTCAGGCCTCACCTCCTCCTCTTGGAGAGAGGCAGAGCGCAGCGGCCTGACAGACTTCTTTGTGATTCAGGCAGGTACAAACTCCTGGAGTACCGATTCACTACAGGCAACTGGGTCAGCCAACGGCAGGGCTATCAGTGACTGGGTGTGAAGTGGTGCAAGGTGGGGAAGGAGGCAGCAACCTTCCCAGACTGATTTATAGGCTGGGTGGCTTCTCCTGACTCCACGCAGCACTGGAGCAAGCCACACCAGAGTAGTCACCAGACCCCTGAGATCCAGTTCACAGAGACCTCTTAAACTCTCTCACCCGAGACAGGTGCAGACTGAGACAATTGATTTGGACATTTTTGAACTGAACCAATCACCTGAGGACAAATCAGATGGTGTCCTAGGTGCACGGTGGTAGGAAGGTTTGATTTTTCTTTTCCAATTGTTTGCCGGTGGGGGGCAGGGGTGACTTAATTGCTGATATTTCTCCACAGCTGAGACTTCAATCCAAAGTATCTGTTTCACTAGGGTGGAACAGAAACCAGCTGAAAACAAGGCAGAAACCATTTAGCCCCACCATACCAGACAGGACCCCAGTTTCTCAGGCCACAACACTGTATGGGCCCTCGACGAAGCCCCAGGGGAAAAAATCAGAGGGAGTAAAATAACCATGGAGCGGAATCAGCGGAAAAACTCTGGTAACATGAATAACCAGAATAGATCAACCCCCCCAAGCAAAGATATGGCAGATGCAATTGAAGATCCCATTCATAAGCAACTGGCTGAGATGTCAGAAATCGAATTCAGAATTTGGATTGCAGACAAGATTAACAAAGTGAAATTAGGAATTCGAGGAGAAATTCAAAAGTTGTCTCAAGAATTTAACAAATTTAAAGACAAAACCACCAAAGACTTAGACACACTGAAGCAAGAATTTGCAGCCCTCAAAGATATGAAAAATACAGTAGAATCCCTCAGCAACAGAATGGATTTCTGACATCGAAGATAAAGCCTTTGAACACTCCCAAACTCTCAAAGAGGATGAGAAATGGAGAGCAAAAACGGATCACTCACTCAGAGAGCTCTGGGATAATTCGAAGAAGGCAAATATCCGAATCATAGGAGTTCCAGAAACAGATGAAGTGGCCTCGCTGGGCACAGAGGCCCTTCTGCATGAAATTATGAAAGAGAATTTTCCAGACATGCCTAGAGATTCTGAAATTCAGATAGCGGACAGCTTCAGAACCCCAGCATGACTCAACCCCAATAAGACATCCCCCAGGCATATCATAATTAACTTCACTAAAGTTAATATGAAGGAGAAAATCCTCAAAGCTGCCAGGAGAAAGTAAATCATTACCTTCAAAGGGAAGAATAATAGAATGACTGCAGATCTCTCTCCTGAACTTTTCAAGCCAGAAGAGGGTGGTCACCGACTTTTAATCTCCTAAAGCAAAATAACTTTCAACCCCGGATCTTGTATCCAGCTAAACTGAGTTTCATTTATGATGGAGAAATTAAATACTTTAATGACATTCATATGTTGAAGAAATTTGCCATAACCAAACCAGCTCTTCAGGATATTCTCAGATCTCTCCTCCATAATGACCAACCCAATCCTATACCACAAAAGTAAACTCACTCAGAAACTTCGGATCAAACTCCAATTTCCGCACTGGCGAAAGGATTAAAAATGTCCACTGGACTTTTGAAAAACTCGATACCCAAAACTTCACCAGACTTATCAATATTCTCCATTAATGTGAACAGCTTAAACTGTCCTATAAAGAGGCATAGGTTAGCTGACTGGATACAAAAACTCAGGCCAGATATCTGTTGCATACAAGAGTCACATCTTAACCTAAAAGACAAATACAGACTCAGGGTGAAAGGATGGTCGTCCATATTTCAGGCAAATGGTAATCAGAAAAAAGCAGGTGTTGCAATTTTATTTGCAGATACAATAGGCTTTAAACCATCAAAAGTAAGGACAAGAAAGGTCACTTCATATTTGTTAAGGGTAATACTCACTATGATGAGATCTCAATTATTAATATCTATGCACCCAACCAGAATGCACCTCAATTTATAAGAGAAACTCTAACAGACGTGAGCAACTTGATTTCCTCCAGCTCCATAATCATCGGAGATTTCAACACTCCTTTGGCAGTGTTGGATCAATCCTCCAATGAGAAGCTGAGCAAAGAAATCTTAGATTTAAACCTAACCATCCAACATTTGGATTTAGCAGACATCTACAGAACATTTCATCCCAGCAAAACTGAATACACATACTTCTCATCAGCCCATGGAACTTACTCAAAAATCGATCACATCTTAGGTCACAAGTCTAACCTCAGTAAATTTAAAGGAATACAAATTATTCCATGCGTCTTCTCGGACCACCATGGAATAAAACTTGAGCTGAGTAACAACAGGAATCTGCATACTCATACAAAAACATGGAAGTTAAATAACCTTATGCTGAATGATAGCTGGGTCAGAGATGAGATTAACAAAGAAATCGCCAATTTTTTGGAACAAAACAACAATGAAGACACGAACTATCAGAACCTCTGGGACACCGCAAAGGCAGTTCTAAGAGGGAAATTTATAGCACTGCAAGCCTTCCTCAAGAGAAAGGAAAGAGAGGAAGTTAACAACTTAATGGGACATCTCAAGCAACTGGAAAAGGAAGAACATCCAACCCGAAACCCAATAGAAGAAAAGAAATAACCAAAATTAGAGCAGAATTAAACGAAATTGAGAACAAAAGAATAATACAACAGATCAATAAATCAAAAAGCTGGTTTTTTGAAAAGGTCAATAAAATAGATAAACCTGTGGCCAACCTAATCAGGAAAAAAAGAGTAAAATCTGTAATCTCATCAATCAGAAACAACAAAGACAAAATGACAACAGACTCCTCAGAAATCCAAAAAATCCTTAATGAATATTACAAGAAACTTTATTCTCAGAAATATGAAAATCTGAAGGAAATTGACCAATACTTGGAAGCACGTCACCTTCCAAGACTTAGCCAGAATCAAGTGGAAATGTTGAACAGGCCCATATCAAGGTCGGAAATAGAATCAACCATACAAAACCTCCCTAAAAAGAAAAGCCCAGGACCAGAAGGTTTCACGTCTGAATTCTACCAAACCTTTAAAGAGGAATTAGTACCCATATTACTTAACCTGTTCCAAAGGGTAGAAAAATAAGGAAGACTACCCAACACGTTCTATGAAGCAAACATCACCCTGATCCCCAAACCAGGGAAAGACCCAACAAGAAAAGAAAATTATAGACCGATATCACTAATGAATATAGATGCAAAAATATTCAACAAGATCCTAACAAACAGAATCCAGCAACACATCAAACAAATTATACATCATGACCAAGTCGGTTTTATCCCAGGATCTCAAGGCTGGTTCAATATATGTAAATCTATAAGTGTAATCCAGCACATAAACAAATTAAAAAACAAAGACCATATGATTCTCTCAATTGATGCAGAAAAAGCTTTTGATAATATCCAGCATCCCTTCATGATCAGAACACTTAAGAAAATCGGTATACAAGGGACATTTCTTAAACTGATAGAGACCATCTACAGCAAACCCACAGCCAATATCATATTGAATGGAGTTAAATTGGAATCATTTCCACTCAGATCAGGAACCAGACAAGGCTGCCCATTGTCTCCATTGCTTTTTAACATTGTTATGGAAGTTTTGGCCACTGCAATTAGGGAAGAAAAGGCGATCAAGAGTATCCATATAGGGTCAGAAGAGATCAGACTTTCACTCTTCGTGGATGATATGGTAGTATATCTGGAAGACACTCGGGACTCTACTACAAAACTCTTAGAAGTGATCAAGGAATACAGCAGCGTCTCAGGTTACAAAGTCAACATTCATAAATCGGTAGCCTTTATATATACCAACAACAGTCAAGTTGAAAAAATAGTTAAGGACTTTATCCCATTCACAGTAGTGCCAAAGAAGATGAAATATTTGGGAATTTATCTAACAAAGGACGAGAAAGATCTCTATAAAGAGAACTATGAAACTCTAAGAAAAGAAATAGCTGAAAATACTAACAAATGGAAAAACATACCATGCTCATGGCTATGAAGAATCAACATAGTAAAAATGTCTATACTACCCAAAGCAATATATAATTTCAATGCAATCCTTATTAAAGCTCCACTGCCATACTTTAAAGATCTGGAAAAAACAATACTTCGTTTTATATGGAATCAGAAAAAACCTCGAATAGCCAAGACATTACTCAGAAATAAAAACAAAGCAGGAGGAATTACGCTACCAGACCTCAGACTATACTACAAATCAATAGTGGTCAAAACAGCATGGTATTGGCACAAAAACAGAGAGTAGATGTCTGGAATAGAATAGAGAATCAAGAGATGAATCCAGCTACTTACCGTTATTTAATCTTTGACAAGCCAATTAAAAACATTCAGTGGGGAAAAGATTCCCTATTTAACAAATGGTGCTGGGTGAACTGGCTGGCAACCTGTAAAAGACTGAAAGTGGACCCACACCTTTCACCATTAACTAAGATAGACTCTCACTGGATCAAAGTTTGAAACTTAAGACATGAAACTATAAAAATACTAGAAGAGAGTGCAGGGAAAACCCTTGAGGAAATCGGGATAGGCGAGTATTTTATGAGGAGGACCCCCCGGGCAATTGAAGCAGCTTCAAAAATAAGCTACTGGGACTTGATCAAACTAAAAAGCTTCTGCACAGCCAAGAACACAGTAAGTAAAGCAAGCAAACAGCCCTCAGAATGGGAGAAGATATTTGCAGGTTATGTCTCCGACAAAGGTTTAATAATGAGAATCCAGAGAGAACTCAAACGCATAAGCAAGAATAGAACAAGGGATCCTATCACAGGCTGGGCAAGTGATTTGAAGAGAAACTTCTCTGAAGAAGACAGGCATGCGGCCTTCAGACATATGAAAAAATGCTCATCATCTTTAATCATCAGAGAAATGCAAATCAAAACTACTTTTAGATACCATCTAACTCCAGTGAGACTAGCCTATATCACAAAATCCCAAGACCAGATATGTTGGCGCGGATGTGGAGAAAAGGGAACACTTTTGCACTGCTGGTGGGAATGCAAATTAATACATTCCTTTTGCAAAGAGATATGGAGAACACTTAGAGATCTAAAAATAGATCTGCCATTCAATCCTGTAATTCCTCTACTGGGCATATACCCAGAAGACCAAAAATCATATCATAACAAAGATATTTGTACCAGAATGTTTATTGCAGCCCAATTCATAATTGCTATGTCATGGAAGAGGCCCAGGTGCCCATCGATCCACGAATGGATTAATAAATTGTGGTATATGTACACCATGGAATATTATGCAGCCTTAAAGAAAGATGGAGACTTTACCTCGTTCATGTTTACATGGATGGAGCTGGAACATATTCTTCTTAGTAAAGTATCTCAAGAATGGAGGAAAAAGTACCCAATGTACTTTTTCTCAGCCCTACTATGAGACTAATTTAGGGTTTTCACATGAAAGCTATAACCCAGTTACAACCTAAGAATAGGGGGAAGGCGGAAAGGGAGGGGAGGGAGGGGGGCAGGTGGGTAGAGGGAAGGGGATTGGTGGGATTACACCAGCGGTGCATCTTACAAGGGTATATGTGAAACTTGGTAAACGGTCTGTGAAGCTAGTGAATGATGCCCCATGATCATATCAATGTACACAGCTATGATTTAATAAAAAAAAAAAAAAAGAAAAGAATGGAAGAAAAAGTACCCAATGGACTCAGCCCTACTATGAAACTAATTTAGAGTTTTCGCATGAAAGCTATAACCCAGTTACAACCTAGAATAGGGGGAAGGGGGAAAGGGAGGGGAGGGAGGGGGGAGGGAGGTAGAGGGAAGGGGATTGGTGGGATTACACCAGTGGTGCATCTTACAAGGGTATATGTGAAACTTGGTAAACTGTCTATGAAGGTGGTGAATGATGCCCCATGATTATATCAATGTACACAGCTATGATTTAAAAAAAAAAAAAAAAAAGTTTGATGAATGAATTCTGCACAGATTCCACTTACCTTTGGAGGGGATGTTCAAAAGAGGTGCTGTCCACAAGGGTGGGAAATATTTCTAAAATATGTTGTACATCTGGGAAATTAACGTGGATTTTACGACCAAGTGATTTCATACCTTACTGTGCTCAAATACACTCATTTGGAACTGGTGGTGCTCGAGAAGCTCAGTTCTTCTCCAACTTCTCTAGTAAATCAATTGAAGGTGACAGAGCATGAATTGTGTAGGGTGATAGTTGCATGGTGTGATTTAGCTCAGGGGCAGGTGGCCTTGTGCTGTCAGGGAAGAAGGTAAGAACAATGTAGAGACAATGATGAAAGCACAGGCACTTCATGCAGATTGAAAGTTTTGTGGTGTGTGTGTGCATCTGTGTTTGTTTTATTCCTTACGGTAACTTTCTATTTAAAAGAACTTAGGGTGCCAACTGCGAAAGGATATGGAGGATTCTCTAGCTTAACAATGGATACAATGGAGTCTTGAAGGTGACCTAAAACAGACTTAAGACTAATCATTATATGGTGCTTCCACCACGGGTGCTCAGAGAGGCTCATGGGTGGTCCACCTGTGCAGTAAGTCTCTGGTTCCAACGTGAGATGGTATAAGAGAGAATCACAGCCAGGCATTACCCTTGCCTCTTTGCCTACTTGCTCTGGCAATGGAGGCCTGTTGCTGTCTATGGTCCATGTATCTTGCTTTATAAGCGTACATCTTGCTCTTACTCTGTAACACTACCTTTCTCTTCTTCAATAAAGAGAATGTTTGCCTTAAAAAAAAAAAGATAACTTCTATTTAGATTTGTAAAGGAGAGATGGTGGAACCCTTTGGATGATACTAGATTTCTGCATGGATTATGGTGCTATTGCATTGATAGCAGACAGGGAGCATGAAAAGCAGGACAAGTCCAGGTTTGAAAGGAAACTCGTTAGTCCAGCGTTTGAGGAAATAATAGTAGCTGAAGCCAGAGGAGCAACTGTTGGTAAGTCTAGCCAGGGGCTGGAGCATTAGCCCTGTGCGGTTTTTGGCAGGCCTGGTAGTACCTGAGGGCAAGTCACAGAAGGTTCCTCATGTAGGAAGAACATTTACTGATGAAGTAGCTGTGGAATTGCATGTTTTCCATAAGAGGAGGGGCTAAGGCTTTGGTTTCCCGTCTTCACTGCCATATTGGAGATGCATGAAATGTTGTTAGATGGCTTCTAACCTCTGGGTGTTGGACCAAGTGAGATAGAGCTCTCATTTTTTCTTTTTTAAAAGTCATAGGTGTTGTCTGTCTAGAGTGTTTCTTAGAGAGACTACTGACCTAGCCTTACAAATGAGTTTTCTGAAGCCAGGAAGTGGCAAGATCTTGATTTCTGGCTGGAGAATGTCCACTGTCACAGCCCATGTTTGCCACAAGTTCTTCTGTCTCACCATTTCCATCTCTTCTTGAGATCCTTAGCTTGGGACCTTAGCCTTGGAGAAAAGACAGTGGCATAGCGCAGCTTACCCCCGAAACCCAGAGGAAAGTAAGAGGAGAGTTTAAGACAACCATGTTTCTCTCTAAACCTTTCCGCCTGTATATCCAGTCTGTCTGTGGCTGGTGCTTCATTTTCATGATAGATGCAACAAGGGTCTGTCCCATTTTCCTCCCAGTTCAGCCTCTGCTCCTATCCTAACAGCGGTTCTGTTCAGCCTCTGAAACTTCTACCTAGCTTATGGAGTCGCTCTCCTTACGTTTTCTACTTTAACTCCCAAAGACCCAGCCCCTCATTTACAATAAACTTCTATAGTGAGGGGCCAATTTCAAAGGTGACTACTCTTCTAATGGATTAATGAGGGTTTGGAAAGTAGAGCTGTGGGCTGTATGTCTGGGAAAGGAGGAATTGGAATGATTTTTTAAGAGGCAAGTGAATGTTTCTCAATGTGAAAAGAATCACATCTGGGTGTTAATGAGGCTTGAAAAGGTACTGACTTTTCTGGGACCTGCTGGAAGTGTTCCCATTTACATCAGGCAGTAAAACGGCTGCTACCTGCCTTAACTAAGGCATTTGGAGGCCTGCAGGGCATTTCTTTATGAATTACTTTTGTTTGTTTTGGTTTCTTATGGACATTATTTCCAGCATTCTCAGGGGGTGTTAGTATTATCCCCTATGATGGTGATTTAACCTGAACTGGTCTTGCCTTATGTGAAAGGAGAGTGCTCATTTCCTCACTTCATTCAGTCTCTGCTTAAATGTTACCTTCCTTGGTCACCTATATTAAAAGTCCTCTTTTCCTGTCACTCTTTGTACTCCATTTGCTTATTACATGTGTCCCTTTGCTAGAAAAGTATCTCAACAAGGGCAGGGATGGTTGTCTATGCTGTTGTCTGTTGTATCCTCATCACCTAGAACAGGGGTCAGTTAAACTATGACCCACAGTCTTAATCTGGCCTGTGGCTTATTTTTTCTACTACCTGAGATCGAAGAATAATAATTTTTACATTTAAAAAAATCACATTTTTTTTGAGACTGAGTCTCATGTCACCCTTGGTAGAGTGCCATGGCGTCACAGCTCACAGCAACCTCAAACTCTTAGGCTTAAGTGATTCTCTTGCCTCAGCCTCCTGAGTAGCTAGGACTACAGGCACTCGCCACAATGCTCAGCTATTTTTTGGTGCAGTTGTCATTCTTGTTTGCAGGCGCTTGAACCTGCCAGACTCTGAATATGTGGCTGGCACCCTCCCCACTGAGCCACAGGTGCTGCCAAAAAAAAAAAATCTACATTTTTAAAAGGTTAAAAAGGAGTAGGCCAGGTGGACTGGCTCATGCCATTGGAAGGCTGAAGCAGGACATGAGCCTGAGCAACAGAGGGAGACCCCATTTCTACAAACAAATAGAAAAATTAGCCACACATAGTGGTCCACTTGTATAGTCCCAGCTACTTGGGGATGCTGAGGCAGGAGGATTGCTTGAGTCCAGGAGTTTCAGATGTTGTGATTTATAATGACACGACTGTACTCTAGTCTGGGTAATAGAGAAAGACACTAAAAAAAGGTGTGTGTGAGGGGGACCTGAAGGAATAATATGTGATGAAGACTATATGTGACCTAAAAATCCTAAGATATTTACTGGCCCTTTATAGAAAATGCCTGGTGACCCCCAACCTAGAATGGTGCCTGGCTGTGTGGCAGGTCCTCACTAAATATTTGGATCCCTTGATTTTGGATTCTATAAGGGTTATTTTTTAGTTTTTAGAACCTTGTTCTGCCTAGAATGATGCCTCACAAACATTTGGAGTTCAATAAAAATACTTGAATAAGGAAATGGAAACATAAAGTGCATTTCTGATACTGAAAATGATAATTGTGGTTAAATATTTTTTGTAGCTCAGAGTTACAGCTTTTAACCCCTAGATAGCCATGGAGACACCACAAATCATTCCTGTATAAGGTTTTGGTTAGAGTAAGATTTTGGAAGGAATAAGTTCCTGAGATATATTGTGCACCATGATGACAATAGTTAATAATGATACTTGAAAATTGCTAACAGTCATATTTGTAAAGGGTAATACTCAATATGATGACATTTCAATTATTAATATTTATGCACCTAACCAGAATGCACCTCAGTTTATAAGAGAAACTGTAACAGACATGAGCAACTTTGATTTCCTCCAGCTCCATAATAGTCGGAGATTTTAATACTCCTTTGGCAGTGTGGGATAGATCCTCCAAAAAGAAGCTGAGCAAAGAAATTTTAGATTTAAACCTAACAATCCAACATTTGGATTTAACAGATATCTACAGAATATTTCATCCCAACAAAACTGAATACACATACTTCTCATCAGCCTGCAGAACATACTCCAAAAATGATCACATCTTAGGTCACAAGTCTAACCTCAGTAAATTTAAAGGAATAGAAATTATCCCTTGCATCTTCTCGGACCACCATGGAATAAAAGTTGAACTCAGTAACAACAGGAATCTGCATACTCATACAAAAACATGGAAGTTAAATAACCTTATGCTGAATGATAGCTCAGTCATAAATGAGATTAAGAAGGAAATTACCAAACTTCTGGAACAAAATGACAATGAAGACACAAATTATCAGAACCTCTGGGATACCAGAAAGGCAGTCCTAAGAGGGAAATTTATAGCACTGCAAGCCTTCCTCAAGAGAACGGAAAGAGAGGAAGTTCACAACTTAATGGGACATCTCAAGCAACTGGAAAAGGAAGAATTCCAACCCAAACCCAGTAGAAGAAAAGAAATAACCAAAATTAGAGAAGAATTAAATGAAATTGAAAACAAAAGGATTATATAACAAATCAATAAATCAAAAAGTTGGTTTAATTAAAAAGGTCAATAAAAATAGATAAACCTTTGGCTAACCTAACCAGGAAAAAAGAGTAAAATCTTTAATTTCATCAATCAGAAATGACAAAGACTAAATAACAACAGACCCCTCAGAAATTCAAAAAATTCTTAATGAATATAAGAAACTTTAATTCTCAGAAATATGAAATCTGAAGGAAATTGACCAATACTTGGAAGCACGTCACTTTCCAAGACTTAGCCAGAATCAAGTGGAAATGTTGAACAGGCCCATATCAAGTTCTGAAATAGCATCAACCATACAAAATCTCCCTAAAAAGAAAAGCCTGGGACCAGATGGAACGTATTAGTGTACATTTCCACCAGCAGTGTAGAAGTGTAGAAGTGTGCCCTTTTCTCCACATCCATGCCAACATCTCTGGTTTGGGGATTTTGTTATGTGGGCTACACTTACTGGAGTTAGGTAATATCTCAAAGTAGTTTTGATTTGCGTTTCTCTGATGATTAAGGATGATGAGCATTTTTTCATGTGTCTGTAGATCTTGCATCTGTCTTCTTTAGAGAATTTTCTCTTCAAGTCCTTTGCCCACCCTGAGATGGGATCACTTGTTCTTTTCTTGCTAATACGTTTGAGTTTTCTGTGGATTCTGGTTATTAAACCTTTATCAGAAGTATAACCTGTAAATATTTTCTCCCATTCTGAGGGCTGTCTGCTTGCTATACTTACTATGTTCTTGGCTGTGCAGAAGCTTTTTAGTTTGATCAGGTCCCAGTAATGTATTTTTGATACTGCTTCAATAGCCTGGGAGTCCTCTTCATAAAATATACACCCAGCCCAATTCCTTCAAGAGTTTTCCCTGCACTTTCTTCAAGTATTTTTAAAGTTTCATGTCTTAAGTTTAAATTTTTAATCCAGTGAAAGTCTCTCTTAGTTAATGGTGAAAGGTGTGGGTCCAATTTCACTCTTCTGCAGGTCACCAGCCAGTTCACCCATCACCATTTGTTAAGTAGGGAATCTTTCCCCCACAGAATGTTTTTAATTGGCTTGCCAAAGATCAAATAATGGTAAGTAGCTGGGTTCATCTCTTGGTTCTCTATTGTGTTCCAAACATCTGCTTCCGTGTTTTTGTGCCAGTACCATGCTGTTTTGATCACTATCTATTTATAGTACAGTCTCAGGTCTGGTAGTGTGATTCCTCCTGCTTTGCTTTTATTTCTGAGTAATGTTTTGGCTATTCGAGGTTTTTTCTGATTCTATATAAAATGAAGAATTTTTTTTCAAGATCTTTAAAGTATGACAATGGAGCTTTAATAGGAATTACATTAAAATTGTAAATTGCTTTGGGTAGTATAGACATTTTATCAATGTTGATTCTTCCAAGCCACGAGCATGGTGTGTTTTTCCATTTGTTAACATTTTCAGCTATTTCTTTTCTTAAAGTTTCATAGTTCTCTTTATAGAGATCTTTCACGTCCTTTGTTAGTTATACTCCCAAATATTTCATTTTCCTTGGTACTACTGGGAACAGAATAGAGTCCTTGACTGTTTTTTCGGCTTGGCTATTGTTGGTATATATAAAGGCTACAGATTTATGGGTGTTGATTTTGTAGCCTGAGACATTGCTGAATTCCTTGATCACATCTAAAAGTTTTGTAGTAGAATCCCTGGTGTTTTTCAGACATACTATCATATCATCTGTGAAGAGTGAAAGTTTGATCTTTTCTGACCCTATATGGATACCCTTGATCGCCTTTTCTTCCATAATTGCAATGGCTAAAACTTCGATTACAATGTTAAAAAGCAGGGGAGACAATGGGCAACCTTGCCTAGTTCCTGATCTAAGTGGAAATGATTTCAATTTAACTCCATTCAATACAATATTAGCTGTGGGTTTGCTGTAGATGGTGTCTATCAGTGTAAGAAATGTCCCCTCTATACCAATTTTCTTAAGTGTTCTGATCATGAAGGGATACTGGATATTATCAAAAGCTTTTCTACATCAATTGAAAGAATCATATGTTCCTTATTTTTTAGTTTGTTTATGTGCTGAATTACATTTATAGATTTACGTATATTGAACCAGTTTGAGACCCTGGGATAAATCCCACTTGGTCGTGGTGTATAAGTTTTTTGATGTGTTGTTGGATTCTGTTTTTTAGGATCTTATTGAGTATTTTAGCATCAATATTCATTAATGATATTGGTCTATAATTTTCTTTTCTTTTTGGGTCTTTTCCTGGTTTGAGGATCGAGGTGATGTTTGCTTCGTAGAATGTGTTGGGTAGTATTCCTTATTTTTCTATATTTTGGAAGAGGTTTAGTAATATAAGTACTAGTATATTTTGGAAGAGGTTTAGTAATATAAGTACTAGTTCTTCTTTAAAGGTTTGGTAGAATTCTGACGTGAAGCCATCTCGACCTGGACTTTTCTTTTTAGGGAGATTTCGTAAATTTGATGCTATTTCAGAACTTGATATAGGCCTGTTCAACATTTCCACTTCGTTCTGGCTAAGTCTTGGTAGATGGAGTGCTTCCAAGTATTGGTTGATTTCCTTCAGATTTTCATATTTTTAAGAGTAAAGTTTCTTGTAGTATTTGTTATGGATTTTTTTAATTTCTGAGGGGTCTGTTGTTATTTCATCTTTACCATTTTTGATTGATGAAATTATAGATTTTATTCTTTTTTTTCCTGGTTAGGTTAGCCAGAGGTTTATCTATTTTATTGATCTTTTCAAAAAAATAACTTTTGGATTTATTGATCTGTTGTGTAATTCTTTTGTTTTCAATTTCAGTTAATTTTGCTCTGATTTTGGTTATTTCTTTTTTTCTTCTGGGTTTGGGGTTGGAATGTTTTTCCTTCTTCGTTTGCTTGAGATGTCCCATTAAGTTATTAACTTCCTTTCTTTCCATTCTCTTGAGGAAGGCTTGCAGTGTTATAAATTTCCCTCTTAGGACTGCCTTTCTGGTATCCCAGAGGTTCTGATAATTTGTGTCTTCATTGTCGTTTTGTTCCAAGAATTTGGTAATTTCATTCTTAATCTCATCTATAACCCATCTATGCTTCAGCATAAGGTTGTTTAGCTTCCATGTTTTTGTATGGGTATGCAGATTCCTGTTTTTGAGTTCAACTTTTATTGCATGATGGTCTGAGAAGATGCAAGGAATAATTTCTATTTTTTAAAATTTGCTGATGTTAGATTGAAGCCTAGGATGTGGTCGATTTTGGAGTATGTTCTTTGGGCTGATGAGAAGAATGTGTATTCAGTTTTGATGGGATGAAATGTTCTGTATATGTCTGTTAATTCCAGATGTTGAATGGTTAAGTTTAAATCTAAAATTTCTTTGTTCAGCTTCTTTTTGGAGGATCTATCCAGCACTGCTAAAGGGATGTTAAAGTATTCAACTTCTATGGAACTGGAGGAAATCAAGTCGCTCATGTCTGTTAGTTTCTCTTATAAATTGAGGTGCATTCTGGTTGGGTGCATCAATATTAATAATTGAAATCTCATCATATTGAGTATTACCTTTAACAAGTATGAAGTGTCCATTTTTATCCTTCCTTATTTTGGTTGGTTTAAAGCGTATGGTTTCTGTGAATAGGTTTGCAACAACTGCTTTTTTCTGCTTTCCATTTGCCTGGAATATAGATGACCATCCCTTCACTTTACGTCTATATTTATCTTTTAAGGTAAGATGAGATTCTTGTATGCAGCAGATATTTGGCTTGAGTTTTTGTATGCAGTCAGCCAACCTGTGCCTCTTTAGAGGACAATTTAAACCATTCACATTAATTGAGAATATTGATAAGCCTTTTGAGAGTCTGGTGGACATTTTTAATCTTTTTTGTGGAAGTTGGGATTTGGTCAAAAGTTTCTGGGTGAGTTTACTTTTGTGGTAGAGGATTACACTAGTCTTTATGGAGGTTAGGTCTGAGAATATATTGGAGAGCTGGTTTAGTTATGGCAAATTTCTTCAACATGTGAATGTCATTAAAGTATTTAATTTCTCCATCATAAATGAAACTTAGTTTAGCTGGATACAGGATCCTGGATTGAAAGTTATTTTGTTTTAGGAGATTAAAAATCGATGACCATTCTCTTCTAACTTGAAAGGTTTCAGCAGAGAGATCTGTAGTTATTCTAATATTCTTCTTCTTGTAGGTAATGATTTTCTTTCATCTGGCTGCTTTCAGAATTTTCTCCTTCATATTAACTTTAGTGAAGTTGATTATGATGTGTCTGGGGGATGTCTTATTTGGGTTGAGTCGTGCTGGAGTTCTGAAACCATCTGCTACTGAATTTCAGAATCTCATGGTATGTCTGGAAAATTCTCTTTCATACTTTCAGAAAGAAGGGTCTCTGTGCCGTGTGAAGCCACTTCATCACTTTCTGGGATCCCCATAGGACAAATATTGGTTTTCTTCGAATTATCCCATAGCTCTCTGAGAGAGTGATCTGTTTTTTGCCCTCTATTTCTCTTCCTCTTTGACAGTTTGGGAGTGTTTGAAAGCTTTATCTTAAATGTCAGAAATCTTTTTTTCTGCTTACTCCATTCTGTTACTGAGGGATTCTACTGTATTTCTCAGATCTTTGAGGTCTGCAAGTTCTTGTCTCAATGTGTCAAAATCGTTGGTCATTTGGTCTTTGAAATGGTTGAATTCTTGAGACATCTTTTGGATTACTGTTTGGAATTCTAATTCGATCTTATTTGCTATCCAGACTCTGAATTCTATTTCTGACATCTCAGCTATTTGTTTGTGCATGGATCTTGTGCTGTGTCTGCCGTATTGTTCCTTGGGGGAGTTGATCTGCTCTGATTATTCATATTTCCAGAGTTTTTCCATTGATTCCGCCTCATGTTTGTTTTTCACTGTTGCCTCTGGCCTCCTCAGAGTTGGGGAGGTGTCTCTCCAAGATTAGACCCCAGCGGTATCACTCTATTATTGCTGGATCCTTGTAGGGAGTGACCCTGTGTAGTTCCTCTGGGGCTGCCCCAGCCAGGGAGTTCTGGTTGTGGCAACAGCTCCAGAGTGTGACACACCCGGATCCAACAACAGGGTGGGGGTGTGGTGCATATGGTTCTGGGAGTGTCTAGCACCTAGTGACTTTGGCACAGAGAGCCCAAGGCACCAGCAGTCTCTGGCCAGGAGAAGGGCTCTGCACAGAGGCAGGGAGGGCTCCAGAGGGTGCACAACTACCAGAGTCCCTGCCCACACTAGCAGGGTGTTGTGGAGGCAGGGAGGGTACAGAATGGAGGACATGTGTTGCGTGGCTCCCAGAGTTCCTGGCTTGGGCATGTGCGGGCGTGGGTTGCGCACTTGCCCATGGAGTCCCTGGCTGGGGCAGGCGTACGGAGGTCTGGGCCAGCACGGGTGGCCGTATCTGTCGTGTGTCCCTGGTGGGGCGGGCATACAGATGCCTGGGTGGGCATGGGGCATGGGGTATAAGGTCACGTGGCTGCCAGGGGAGATCCTGGTGGGGGGAGCTCAGTGCGGCCCCTGGAGTCTATTGCTGGGAGTGGGGGGCACTTGGTCTGGCCAGGGTATTTGTTTTTTAAAACGTGTGTTCTTTGAGTTCCATCCAAGACTCAGTGAATCAGGATCACTGGAGAATTGGCCTAGGAGGTTGTTTTATAAAGAAGCTCTGTATGTGATTCTGATATTCACTAAGTTGAAAAATCATTGTTCTGAATTTAGTTATTGTCTGGAGTGATGGAAGGGAGCGGGTAGTGGTGGAGCCAGGATGCCAGGTTGCCATCCTGGCCCAGGAAACTGCTAGAACATGGACCACTGTACAAGCTCTCTCATGCAATGGCCTCCCCATAGGTGCCTGGGAGCCTGTTGTCTCAGTCAGGTAAAGCTCCTAATCAGGAGGAGCCAGTTGTCTCGGGCGGGTTGAGGTGCCGGAGCACCTCAAAGGTGCAGCAGTCAGTTGTTGTAGGAGGAGCAACTAGTAGGAGTGCCTCAACTAACTTCTCCTGTGGCTGTTTATGCTACAGGTGTGGAGACTGCCAAGCAATGATGTACGTGCTCTCGTGCTTTTTATCGAGAGACCAATCTCTCCCCCATTCTCTTATTACCAAGGTGTTTCTTTTCAGGTGTCTCCTACAGGGTAGGAACAGGAAGGTAGAAATATACCATGTCACTTTAGAGCAAGAAGGCGGACACCATTGTGGGCACACTCTATGGCTTCTGTGTCACGTGAATCACACCTGGAGATTTGTTTTTTTCTTTTGTTTTTATTTTGGATTTGTTAAACTGTAGATTCTGATTCAGATCTGGAGTGGGGCCTCGGATTCTGCAATTCTGACAGGCTGCCAGGTGGTGCTGAAGTTGCCTGTTCCTTCATTTAGCATAACAAGGCCTTAGAGCTGGAGTTGAGCATTGTTTGTCTTAAAGGGTCAGGTAGTAAAAGGCTGAGCAGGCCACACTGCCTCTGCTGCAACTACTCAACTCTGCTATAGTAATGCAAAAGCAGCCTAGACGATATGTAAGTGAATGGGTTTGCATGTGTCCTAACAAAACTTTACTTAAACAACAGATGGCTGGTTGGATTTGGCCTGAAGGGCATAATTTGCCAGTCCCTGGGTTCGAGACCCATACTGATTATTACCACTATTCAAAGAATTATGGAGCACTTTCCAGGTGACAGGTAATTTTCTAGGTACTTTCCTTCATTTTTATTCTACTATAATATATACAACTCAAGATCTGGAAAAGTGAGGAACTTTCCCAAGGATGCACAGCTACCCAGTGGCAGAGTCAGGACCTGAACCCTGAGCCCCGGACTCTAATCTGAATGTGTTTTCTACCATGCAAAGTGGGTGCCACATTGATATTAAATCTTACTTTGGAAATAATCATTTTTTCTGAAGGACTATTAAAATGTAACTCCCATGAAGGCAGGGCTTTTTATGTTTAGTTGTTTCTTTTTGCTGCCTGAAAGGGTGCCTTGAACGTAACAGGTGCTTAATAAATATGAATGGTTATTTCATGATTTCTCACTTGTAATGTCAGTATTTTTAATAGGAAAAGATTTCACAGCTAAAGTAATGCAGCCAGTGTCATAGTTAGTGAACCTTAGAATAAGTCTTAGACCTCAGATTTCCATACACAGGCTCCTGCATACTCAGAAGTTCATTTAGCTATTTTACAAGCACCATTTGCAGGGACTTAGATGTTACATTGTGGTTTCAGACAGATATAACCACTCTTAGTCTTGAGCTTGCACTTTTTTAGCATTGGGAATAAAGCTGTGGGTTGGCAAACCATCCTGATGGCTGGAGGAATTAAGAATTATTCCTGTCACAAAAGATCCCAGACTAAATGCTTGTTCCCCCCAAACAGAATTAGTGGTTAATTTTCTTGCCATTGCCCGCCCAGATGAATTAAAGGGCCTGACGGGAGGGGAGAATCATACCCTCCCCTCCTTTTTTCTCTGTGGTTTATTGTTCTCAAATATTTCATGAGATTTCAAAACTGAAATGCACAGACCTTGCCTGGGTGGGTTTCTTGGTAATAATATTGCAGGTTGTAAGAAAATGCACCGTAATTTGCTCATAGTTTTGACACGAAGTTGAAAGGCAATTGGGTAGATGTGTTTAAAGCATCACAAATAATTTTAAAGAAGGATATGTGAAGATGACAAATAAAATGACAGCTCAGAAATGAAACTTCCTGAAGTAGAGATGCTGCAGAAGGGGTAAGTTTGGCTTTTGCTGCTTTGGAAGCAAGACAGAAGACACAACTGCCACAACTGCAAAAAGACTAATTTGAGAAGTCAGATAGATTTTCTTTCTTTTTTTTAAATCATTTCTAGGCATTCTTGCCCTAGTGACTTAATCATGTCACCTGCAAGCTGTACTGCAAGGCTGCCACACAGCATCTGGGCTTTGTAGTGAAATTTTTCACTAAAACTTCTTTCTCAGCTCCATTTCAGCAGCTAACTTGACTAGTTTATCTTAGATGGAGGAATCATAACATTACAATTTCAAGGTTTACTTATTCATGGTATTTATTATTTATCATACCTTTTAGAAGCAGCTGGTGAGGAAGAAACACAGTTTTGCTATTGTATACCTTTGCCTCATTCCTTCATTCAACAAATATTTGAGTACTGACTCAAAGTATCAGGTACATGCTGTTCTCATTCTGGGGAAGCTGTTTTCCCTCTCAAGGCGCTTTTAATGCTCTTGAGTGGAGGCAGATGGTGAACAAACACAAAAAAGTAAATGTCAGATGGTGATGAGTGCCAAGGAGAAAAAAAAAACGGAGTCAAGGAAGTGGGAGAGCAGGGTGAATGTGGGAGAGGTACCTATTTCAAATAGCATTATCAGGGAAGGCCTCACTGAGCAGGGATATTTGGGTAAAGACTGAGGCTAACTGGGATGAGGTGTGCCAGGTGGAGTGAGATGAAACATGGGTATGTATTAGAGGGTTTTGGCCAGGGGTAGATGTTATCTGTCCCACACTGTAAAAGAATCTCTCTGGTTGCGACATTGACATAGAAAAGGGCAAGGGTAGTAAACACTTAGGAGGCTTTTGAAATTATCCTGGCAAGAAATGAGGGTGGCTTAGTTGATGGTTGTTGAGGTAGTAAGAACTGAGTAGACTCTGAAAATGTTGTGAAATAGAGCCAATCCGGGATCATTTTGCTGACAGATGGAATGTAGATTGTAGGAGAAAGAGGTGTTGAGGAGGATGCTGATCTTTTTTGCTGAAGCCAAAAAGAAGAGGCTGTTAACTCTGGAATGAGAAGTTGTATCAGAAGAACAGGTGTGTGGGGGGCGAAAGTGGAAATTAGGACTTTGATTTGGAATATGCTGGGTTGAGATGCTAATTATCTACCCAAAAGGAGATATCAGGAAGGGTATATGGTGGTGAAGGTCAGGTACAAGGTGTGGAAGATGAGCATGATGATGGCAAAAGTGTTTAGTGTTCAGTACCTGGTGCTGGGGTTGTGTGAACACAATTCAATATTATTTTCTATATCTGAATTTAGAATGAACTGATACATTAACAAAAAGGTCAGAGACTGGAAATTTTGACTTTATTGTTAATAGCAGCAACAGAGAATGTGGCTTTAGGTCTGTGGCAAAGTGGATTTGCTCACACTTTGCTCTAGAATCAGATGGGATATCTTTCAGGTATGGCCAAGACAGGTATTTTGAGGCTGTTCTGAACAGGGATGAGTCCCTTAACACATGGAATCAAGCAGGTCAGAATATTGTCTCTGCTCAGGTAGATAGATCTTAAGATAGATCTTAAAGAGAGCCTACCAAAGACTGAGCTTCTGGATACCAAACTTCCTTCTCACTAAACTTGCCAATCAGTTGGTTATATAAATCATTCCTGCTACTCCAAAGAGGGATTTCTGGGGTGTGGGGAGAAACATTAACTCTGGCTAATGGGGATGAAGAGTTGGAATGCATGCCTGCCCCACCCATCTACCCGAGGGTTAGATGCCATGCTAATTAGTTAGTATGCTAATTGTTCCATTAAATCTTCACTTTTTTTTTTTTGGTGCCATGACTCTGATATGAATTGTAAATCTTCACATTTTAATAACCATTGTATAGTTGAGGCAACTGAACTTCAAAGAAGCCAATTTATTTAAGATTACATAGCTTGGGATGGAAGAGCAAAGTATACATTTGACACTAGCCTCACATTCTTCTGCTATTTTGTAAAATGGTGTACTGAGAACAGGGCAATCATTTTATTTATTTATTTTAAACTATAGACACAAAAGTGTTTGTTGATGAGGTGCTAAGAGTAGATATCAGTTAAGGGAAACTTTTATTCAAAGTTACAAAAGGATTAAAGAAAATGATTCTTCCAACCAAATCAAATATTTGCATGCTATTTAAAGAAATGCTAAGAAGCTTCTTCTACACAGCTAAGGACACACGTAAAGCTAAAAGACAACCTTCAGACTGGGAAAAGATATTTGCAGAGTATCAGTCTGACAAAGGCCTGATAACTAGAATCTACAGAACTCAAATTAATCAACAGAGCAAGAGTAAACAATCTACCATCTGGGCAAGAGTTATGTACCTTCTCTGACAAAGACAGATGAATGGCTAAAAAGCATCTGAAAAAATGCTCCTCATCTCTAATCATCAGCGAAATGCAAATCAAAACCAACCTGAGACATCACCTAACCCCAGTGAAAATAGCCTATGTCATGAAGTCCCAAAATACCAGGTCCTGGCATGGATGTGGAGAGAAGGGAACACTTTTACACTGCTGGTGGGACTGCAAAGTAATAAACCTTTTTGGAAGGAAGTATGGAGAATCCTCAAAGAACTCAAATTAGACTTCCCATTTGATCCTGCACTCCCATTACTAGGCATCTACCCAGAAAAAAAAAATCATTTTATCATAAAGGCATTTGCATTAGAATGTTTATCACATCTCAATTTACAATTGCCAAAATGTGGAAAAAGCCTAAATCCCACCAACCCAGAAATGGATTAACAAACTGTGGTGTATGTATACCATGGAATACTATTCAGCCATTAAAAAAGATGAGTACTTTATATCTTTTGTAATAACCTGGGTAGAGGTAGAACACATTCTTCTTAGTAAATTATCACAAGAATGGACAGGCAAGAATCCAATGTTTTCAATTCTAATATGAAGGTAATATATTATCTAATACAAGGGGTATAGTAAGGGAATGAGAGATTGGGGAGAGGGGAAGAAGGAGGGAGATGGGAGGTTATGGTGTATGGCACATCACTTGGAGTCAGGACACAATTACAAAAGGGACTTTAACAAACACAATCAGTGTAACCTAATTCTTTGTATCCTCAATGAATCCCAAACAATTAAAAACATACATACATATATATATCATATGTATGAAATGAAAAAAACCTCTTGACTATTCATTATTTATGGACTTACTTTTTTTTCCTTTTTTAAAAAATTTATTTTTATTGTTAAATCATAGCTGTGTACATTAGTGTAATCAAGGGGTACAATGTGCAGGTTTCATATACAATCTGAAATATTCTCATCAAACTGTTCAACATAGCCTTCATGGCATTTTCTTAGTTACTGTATGTAGGCATTTGTATTCTGCATTTAGTAAGTTTCACCTGTACCCATTCCAAGATGCACAGTTAGATGAGGCCCCACCCATTACCCTCCCTCCACCAATACCTCCCCGCTCCCTTCCCCTTCCTTGGCCCTTTCCCCATAGTCTTGTGCTATACTTGGGTTATAGCCTTCATGTGAAAGCTATAATTTAGCTTCATAGTAGAGCTGAGTACATTGGATACTTTTTCTTCCATTCCTGAGATACTTTGCTAAGAAGAATATGTTCCAGCTCCATCGATGTAAACATGAAAGAGGTAAAGTCTCCATCTTTCTTTAAGGCTGCATAATATTCCATGGTATACATGTACCACAATTTGCTATTCCATTTGTGGGTCGATGGACACTTGGGCTTCTTCAATGACTTAGCAATTATGAATTGGGCTGCAATAAACATTCTGGTACAGATGTCTTTGTTATATTGTGACTTTAGGTCTTTGGGGTATAAACCTAGTAAAGGAATTATAGGATCAAATGGCAGGTCTATTTTTAGGTCCCTAAGTATTCTACACACATCCTTCCAGAAGGAAGGTATTGGTGTGCATTCCCACCAGCAGTGTAGAAGTGTGCCCTTTTCTCCACATCCACGCCAACATCTCTGGTCTTGGGATTTTGTTATGTGGGCTACCCTTGCTGGGGTTAGGTGGTATCTCAAAGTAGTTTTGATTTGCATTTCTCTGATGATTAAGGATGGTGAGCTTTTTTTCATGTGTTTGTAGATTATGTGTCTGTCTTCTTTAGAGATTTTCTCTTCAAGTCCTTTGCCCACCCTGAGATGGGGTCACATGTTCTTTTCTTGCTAATACACGTGAGTTCTCTGTGGATTCTAGTTATTAGACCTTTATCAGAGGTATAAACCACAAATATTTTCTCCCATTCTGAGGGCTGTCTGCTTGTTTTACTTACAATGTTCTTGACTGTGCAGAAGCTTTTTAGTTTGATCAGGTCCCAGTAGTGTATTTTTGATACTGCTTCAATTGCCTGGGGAGTCCTCCTCATAAAATATTCACCCAGGCCGATTCCTTCAAGAGTTTTCCCTGCACTTTCTTCAAGTATTTTTATAGTTTCATGTCTTAAGTTTAAATCTTTTATCCAGTGAGAGTCTATCTTAGTTAATGGTGAAAGGTGTGGGTCCAGTTTCGTCTTCTACAGGTTGCCAGCCAGTTTACCCAGCACCATTTGTTAAATAGGGAATCATTTCCCCACTGGATGTTTTTAATTGGCTTGTCAAAGATCAAATAATGGTAAGTAGCTGGATTCATCTATTGGTTCTCTATTCTGTTCCAGACATCTACTTCTCTGCTTTTGTGCCAGTCCCATGCTGTTTTGATCACTATCGATTTATAGTACAGTCTCAGGTCTTGTAGCATGATTCCTCCTGCTTTGTTTTTATTGCTGAGTAATGTTTTGGCTATTCGAGTTTTTTTCTGATTCCATATAAAATGAAGTATTATTTTTTCAAGATCTTTAAACTATGACAATGGAGCTTTAATAGGAATTGCATTAAAATTATATATTGCTTTGTGTAGTATAGACATTTTAACAATGTTGATTCTTCCCAGCCATGAGCATGGTATATTTTTCCATCTGTTAACATCTTCAGCTATTTCTTTTCTTAAAGTTTCATGGTTCTCTTTGTAGAGATCTTTTACATCCTTTGTTAGGTATACTCCCAAGTATTTCATCTTCTTTGTCACTACTTTGAAAGGAATAGAATCCTTGACTGTTTTTTCAGCTTGGTTATTGTTGGTGTATATAAAGGCTACAGATTTCTGGGTGTTGATTTTGTAGCCTGAGACATTGCTGTATTCCTTGATCACTTCTAAAAGTTTTGTAGTAGAATCCCTAGTGTTCCCCAGATATATGATCATATCATCTGCGAAGAGTGAAAGTTTGATCTCTTCTGACCCTATGTGGATACCCTTGATCGCCTTTTCTTTCCTAATTGCAATGGCTAAACCTTCCATTACAATGTTAAAGAGAATGGGGACAATGGGCAACCTTGCCTAGTTCCTGATCTAAGTGGAAATGATTTCAGTTTATATTCAATACTATATTGCCTGTGGGTTTACTGTAGATGGCCTCTATTACTTTAAGAAATGTCCCTTCTGTACCAATTTTCTTAAGTGTTCTGATCATGGAGGGATGCTGGATATTATCAAAAGCTTTTTCTGCATCAATTGAAAGAATCATATGGTCCTTATTTTTTAGTTTGTTTATGTGCTGAATTACATTTATAGATTTACATATATTGCACAAGACTTGAGACCTGGGATAAATCCCACTTATTCGTGGTGTATAATTTTTTTTATGCGTTGTTGGATTGTGTTTTTTAGGATCTTATTGAGTATTTTAGCATCAATATTCACAGTGATATTGGTCTATAATTTTCTATTCTTGTTGGGTCTTTCCCTGGTTTGGGGATCAACATGATGTTTGCTTCGTAGAATGTGTTGGGTAATATTCCTTCTTTTTCTATATTTTGGAAGAGGTTTAGTAGTATAGGTACTAGTTCTTCTTTAAAGGTTTGGTAGAATTCTGACGTAAAGCCATCTGTTCCTGGGCTTTTCTTTTTAGGGAGATTTTGTATAGTTGATGCTATTTCAGAACTTGATATAGGCCTGTTCAACATTTCCACTTCATTCTGGCTAAGTCTTGGTAGGTGGCGTGCTTCCAGGTGTTGGTCTATTTCTTTCAGATTTTCATATTTCTGAGAGTAGAATTTCTTGTAGTATTCGTTAAGGATTTTTTGAATTTCTGAGGGGTCTGTTGTCATTTCATTTTTACCATTTCTGATTAATGAAATTAGAGATTTTACTCTTTTTTTCCTGGTTAGGTTGGCCAAAGGTTTATCTATTTCATTGATCTTTTCAAAAAACCAACTTTTGGATTTATTGATCTGTTGTATAATTCTTTTGTTTTCAATTTCATTTAGTTCTGCTCTGATTTTGGTTATTTCTTTTCTTCTGCTGGTTTTGGGGTTGGAGTGTTGTTCCTTCTCCAGTTGCTTGAGATGTCCCTTTAAGTTATTAACTTCCTCTCTTTCCATTTTCTTGAGGAAGGCTTGCAGTGCTATAAATTTCCCTCTTAGGACTGCCTTTGCAGTATCCCAGAGGTTCTGGTAATTCATGTCTTGATTGTTGTTTTGTTCCAAAGATTTGGTGATTTCCTTCTTAATCTCGTCTATAACTCATGTATCCTTCAGCATAAGGTTTTTTAGCTTCCATGTTTTTATATGGGTGTATAGGTACCTGTTGTTATTGAGTTCCATTTTTATTCCATGATGGTCTGAGAAGATGCAATGAATAATTTCTATTTTTTTAAATTTGCTGAGGTTAGATTTGTGGCCTAGGATGTGGTCGATTTTGGAGTATGTTCCGTGGGCTGATGAGAAGAATGTTTATTCAGTTTTGTTGGGATTAAATGTTCTGTAGATGTCTGTTAAATCCAGATGTTGAATGGTTGAGTTCAAATCTAAAATTTCTTTGCTTATCTTCTTTTTGGAGGATCTATCCAGCACTGCTAAAGGGGTGTTAAAATCTCCAACTACTATGGAAGTGGAGGAAATCAAGTTGCTCATGTCTGTTAGAGTTTCTCTTATAAATTGAGGTGGATTGTGGTTGGGTGCATAAATATTAATAATGGAGATCTCATCATATTGAGTGTTACCTTTAACAAATATGAAGTGTCCATCCTTATCCTTAATTATTTTGGTTGGTTTATAGCCTATTGCGTCTGCAAACAGGATTGCAATGTCTGCTTTTTTCTGCTTTCCATTTGCCTGGAATATAGATGACCATCCCTTCACTTTACGTCTATATTTATCTTTTAAGGTAAGATGAGATTCTTGTATGCAGCAGATATTTGGCTTCAGTTTCTGTATCCAGTCAGCCAACCTGGGCCTCTTTAGAGGACAGTTTAAACCATTCACATTAATTGAGAATATTGATAAGCCTTTTGAGAGTCCAGTGGACATTATTAATACTTTTGTGACTGTGGAAGTTGGAATTTGATCAAAATTTTCTGGATGGGTTTACTTTGTGGTGGAGGATTACGCTGGTCTTTATGGAAGATAGGTCTGAGAATATCCTGGAGACCTGGTTTAGTTATGGTAAATTTCTTCAACATGTGAATGTCATTGAAGTATTTAATTTCTGCATCATGAATGAAACTCAGTTTAGCTGGGTATAGGATCCTGGGTTGAAAGTTATTTTGTTTTAGGAGATTAAAAGTCAATGACCATCCTCTTCTAGCTTGTAACGTTTCAGCTGAGAGATCTGCAGTTATACTAATATTCTTCCCCTTGTAGGTAATGGTTTCCTTTCGTCTGGCAGCTTTCAGAATTTTCTCCTTCATATTAACTTTAGTGAGTTGATTATGATGTGTCTGGGGGATGTCTTATTCAGGTTGAGTCATGCTGGAGTTCTGAAACTGTCTGCTATCTGAATTTCAGAATTCCTTGGCATGTCTGGAAAGTTCTCCTTCATAATCTCATGGAGAAGAGACTCTGTGCCTTGTGAAGCCACTTCGTCACTTTCGGGGATCCCTATAAGATGAATATTGTTTTTTTTTCGAATTATCCCAGAGCTCTCTGAGGGAGTGATCTGTTTTTGCCCTCCATTTCTCATCCTCTTTGAGAGTTTGGGAGTGTTCAAAAACTTTGTCTTCAATGTCAGAAATCCTTTCTTCTGCTTGTTGCATTCTGTTACTGAGGGATTCTACTGTGTTTCTCAGGTCTTTGAGGGCTGCAAGTTCTTGTCTCAATGTGTCAAAATCTTTGGTCATTTGGTCTTTGAATTTGTCTAAGTCTTGAGATATTTTTTGGGTTACTGCTTGGAGTTCTAATTCAATCTTATTTGCGATCCAGATTCTGAATTTGATTTCTGACATCTCAGCTATTTGTTTGTGCATGGGATCCTGTCCTGTGTCTGCCCCATTGATCCTTGGGGGAGTTGATCTACTCTGATTATTCATATTGCCAGAGATTTTCTGTTGATTTTGCCTCATGATTGATTTTCACCATTGCCTCTGGCTGTCCTCAGAGTTGGGGAGCTGTCTCTCCAAGATTAAATCCCAGCAGTATCACTCTATTGTTGCTTGATCTTTGTAGGGAGTGACCCTGTGTCATTCCTCTGGGGCTGCTCCAGCTAGGGTGTTCTGGTTGTGGAAGCAGCTCTGGAATGTGGCACACCTGGTTCCAGCAACAGGGCGGGAGGTGGGTCTGCCTGGTTCTGGGAGTTCCTGGCACCCAGTTTGGCACAGAGAGCCCAAGGCTCCAGCAGTCTCTGGCCAGGGGAAGGGCTCTGCACAGAGGCAGGGAGGGCTCCAGAGGGCACACGGCTACCAGTATCCCTGGCCAGATGAGCTGGCCAGTGTGGAGGCTGGGAGGACACAGGATGGAGGATGCAGGGTTGCACGGCTCCCGCAGTTCCTGGTCCAGGCATGCGGAGGCCTGGTTGGTGTAGGGTCATTGCACAGATCTTACGGAGGTCCAGGCGGCACCAAGCCCAGGATTTTGAGGTTGCTATGAGCTGTGACACCACGGCCTCTACACGGGGCCACTGCCCAAGCCTCCAGTGTGCCCAAATCCTCTTACTATGCCCCTAAATGTTAAGGCTGTAAGGCAGGTCAGTCCCTGCCTTTAGATTGCTCAGTCACTAAGTTAGTAGGTCCCGCCCTATCCTTGCTTTGGTACCCTGAGGGCGGAGCTTGCTGGGGCAGTTCTCTCTCAGAATGGCTCCCTGCAGCCCAGGTCAGTGCCTCTGTCTGAGGCCCCAGACATTCCCAATGTTCTCCACACTCCTGCTCAAGCTCTCCCCAAGGCAGTTCAACTGAGTGCCAATTCCAAAAACATTGAAACAGTTCACAGGTAAGGCCTTTCCAGTTTGCAGTCTCAGTGCTGCTTGTACTTACGGTTGCCGGCGTGAGTAGGTTGATCGAACACACGGAACCACTTGCCAGTTTCCCAGTGCTTTTGTCCTCCTCTTGGGGTCCAGAATTCCCTTTCTGACTCCTTATATCCTCAAAGGGATGATTATAGGCAGATCCCACCAGCAAGAGATGTCTGGAGTCTTATCTCTGCAGACTCATCGTGCCCAGTTGCAGGGAAGCTGTTACTCGGCCACCATCTTTAATCTCTCCAAGGGACTTACTTTTTGAAAAAAATGTTTGTGAGATTATAGGAGTGACTCAGTAAGATGGCGACTGAGTAACAACTTCTTTGCAGCTGGGCATGCACTCATCAAAACCCTGGTCCAGAAGCATGGCAACTTAAAGAGAAAGTGAAAGGAAAAGTAGGCCAAGGAAACAGATAAAAGAGATCATCCATGAGAAATAATCAGTAGAAAAATCCTGGCAAGATGCAGAACCAGTCCAGAGCAACCCCACCAACGCACCGTGAGGTAGCTACTGCAGAGGATTCCACCTATAAAGAAATATTAGAAATGACAGAAAGGGAATTCAGAATACAGATTATGAAACCAGTGAAGGAAATGATGGAAACAATGAAGGAAACTGCTGATAAAGTGGAAAATAACCAAAAGGAAATCCAAAAACAGAATCAAATAAGACATGAACAATTTAAAGAATATAGAAATGATATAGCAGAGCTGAAGGAACTGAAGCAGTCAATTAGGGAACTTAAAGATGCAATAGAAAGTATCAACAACAGATTAGACTATGCAGAATAAAGAGTCTCAGAAGTAGAGGACAAAGCTCTTGAGATAACTCAGATAGTTAAAGAGGCAGAAAAGAAGAAAGAGAAAGCGGAACATTCACTGACAGAATTATGGGACTGTATGAAGCATTCAAACATACGAGTGATAGGTATCCAAGAAGGGGAAGAATAATGCCCCAGGGGAATGGAAACCATACTAGAGAATATTATAAATGAAAATTTCCCAAATATCACCAAAGATTCTGACACACTCCTTTCAGAAGGATATCGGACCCCAGGTTGCCTCAACTCTAACCAAGCTTCTCCAGGACACATTGTGATGGACCTGTCCAAAGTCAAGACAAAAGAAATGATTCTTCAAGCTGCCAGGAGTAAGCGCCAGTTGACCTACAGGGGCAAATCCATCAGAGTGACTGCAGACTTCTCTAATGAAACTTTCCAAGCAAGAGCACAATGGTCAGCTACCTTTAATCTATTTAAACAGAACAATTTCCAGCCCAAAATTCTATATCCTGTTAATATAAGCTTTAAAATTGATGGAGAAATTAAATCATTTACAGATTTACAAACACTGAAGAAATTAGCCACAAGAGCAGCTCTACAGGAAATACTTCAACCCCTTCTACACACTGACCATCACAATGAATCAGCAGCAAAGTAAGAACTCAGAAATTAAAGGACAGAGCCTAACTACTACACTAATGCAAAAGATAAAACTAAGCAATGGACTCTCACAAAGTAAGATGAATGGAATACTACCATACTTATAAATTATCTCAATAAATGTTAATGGCTTGAATTTCCAACTGAAGTGGCATAGATTGGCTGACTGGATTAAAAAACAATAAAACACAAGCCATCCATTTCCTGTCTGCAGGAAACAAACCTAGTTTCAGAAGAAAAATTCAAACTTTGAGTTAAGGGTTGAAGATAATTTTTCAGGCAAAAGGAATTCAGAAGGAAAGAGGAGTTGCAATCTTATTTTCAGATACATGTGGATTTAAAGCAACTAAAGTCAAAAAAGTCAAAGATGGTCACTTTATATTGGTCAAGGGAAAAATACAAGAAGAAGATGTTTCAATTCTAAATATTTATGCACCCAATTTAAATGCTCCCAGATTCTGGAAACCGACCTTACTCAGTCTGAGCAATATCACATTCTATAATACCATAAGTAAAAGGGACTTTAGCACTCCTCTTACAAAGCTGGACAGATCCTCTAAACTGAAATTAAACAAAGATATAAGGGACTTAAATGAGACCCTAGAACAACTGTGCTTAATAGATGCATAAAGAACACTTCATTCCAAAGACAAAGAATATACATTCTTCTCATTGACCCATGGAACATTCTCCAAAATTGATCATATCCTAGGGCACATAACAAACCTCAACAGAAGAAAAAGAATTGAAATTTTACCTTGCATCTTCTCAGATGACAAGGCACTAAAGGCAGAACTCAATTACAACAAAAACTTTCAACCCCACACAAAGGCATGAAAATAAACAACCTTCTGTTGAATAACACTAGGGTGCAGGAGGAAATAAAACAGGAAATTACTAACTTCCTTGAGAATAACAACAATGACAAAACAAGTTACCAAAACCTGTGGGATACTGCAAAAGCAGTTCTGAGAGGAAAATTTATAGCTTTATCTGCCTACATTCAAAAAACAGAAAGAGAGCACATCAGCAAACTAACAAGCTATCTTATGGAATAGGAAAAAGAACAATTTAAGCCTAAACCCAGTAGAAGAAAAGAAATATCCAAAATTAAATCAGAAATCCATGAAATTGAAAACAAAAGAATCATTCAGAAAATTAATGAAATAAGCTGTTGGTTTTTTTGAAAAAATAAATAAAATAGATAAACCATTGGACAGTCTAACTAGAAATAGAAAAGTAAAATCTCTGATAACCTCAATCAGAAATGATAAAAGGGAAATAACAACTAATCCCACAGAGATACAAGAGATCATCTCTGAATACTACCAGAAACTCTATGCCCAGAAATTTGACAACATGAAGGAAATGGATCAATATTTGGAATCACACCCTCTCCCTAGACTTCACCAGGAAGAAATCAAGCTCCTGAACAAACTAATTTCAAACACTGAGATTAAAGAAAAAATAAAAGAGCTTCGAAGCAAAAATGCCCTGGTCCAGATGGCTTCACACCAGAATTCTATCAAACCTTCAAGGAAGAGCTTATTCCTATACTGCAGAAATTATTCCAAAAAATTGAGGAGGAAGGACTCTTCCCCCGCATGTTCTATGTAGCAAATATCACTTTGATACCAAAACCAGGAAAAGACCCAAATAAAAAGGAGAAGTTCAGACCAATTTCATTAATGAATATAGATGCAAAAATTCTCAACAAAATCCTAACCAATAGATTACAGCTTATCATCAAAAAATCATACATCATGATCAAGTAGGTTTCATCCCAGGGATACAAGGCTGGTTTAACATATGCAAGTCCATATATGTTATCCACCATATTAACAGAGGCAAAAATAAAGATCATATGATCCTCACAATAGATGCAGAAAAAGCATTTAATAAAATCCATCATCCTTTTCTAATTTGAACACTGAAGAGTATAGACATAGGTGGCACATTTTTGAAACTGATTGAAACTATCTATGACAAACCCACAGATAATATCTTATGAAATGGAGTAAAACTGAAAGCTTTTCCTCTTAGAACTGGAACCAGACAAGGTTGTCCTCTGTCACCTTTACTATTCAACATAGTGCTGGAAATTCTAGCCAATAGAATTAGGCAAGACAAGGAAATAAAGGGAATCCAAATGGGAGTAGAGGAGGTCAAACTTTCCCTTTTAGCTGATGACATGATCTTATACTTAGAGAACCCCAAGGAGTCAACCACAAGACTCCTGGAAGTCATCAAAAAATACAGCAATATCTCAGGATATAAAACCAATGTCCACAAATCAGTTGCCTTTGTATACGCCAGTAACAGTGAAGATGAGAAGCTAATTAAGGACATAACTCCTTTCACCATAGTTTCAAAGAAAATGAAATACCTAGGAAAATACCTAACAAACGAAGTGAAGGACCTCTGTAAAGAAAATTATGAAATCCTCAGAAAGGAAATAGCAGAGGATATTAAGAAATGGAAGAGCATACCATGGTCATGGCTGGGAAGAATTAACATTGTTAAAATGTCTATACTTCCCAAAGCAAACTACCTATTCAATGTCATTCCTATTAAAATACGAACATTGTACTTTCGAGATTTGGAAAAAACAATTCTGCATTTCTATACCCGAAAAAACCCTGCATAGCTATGGCAGCGCTTAGTAATAAAAATAAAGCCAGGGGCATCACCATACCAGATTTTAGGCTATACTACAAAGCCATAGTGGTCAAGACAACATGGTACTTGCACAAAAATAGACACATAGAACTTGGAATCGAACAGAAAACCAAAAAAAAAAAAAACTAACATCTTACAACCACCCAATCTTTGATAAACCAAACAAGAACATACCTTGGGGGAAAGACTCCCTATTCAATAAATGGTGCTGGGAGAACTGGATATCCACATGTAAAAGAATGAATCTTGACTCACACCTTTCTCCACTCACAAAAATTGATTCAAGTTTGACAAAGGACTTAGATTTAAGACATGAAACAATACAAATCCTCAAAGAAAGCATAGGAAAAACACTGGAAGATATTGGCCTGGGGAAAGACTTCATGAAGAAGATTGCCATGACAATTGCAACAACAACAAAAATAAACAAATGGGACTTCATTAAACTGAAAAGCTTCTGTACAGCTAAGGAGACAACAACCAAAGCAAGTAGACAACCTACACGATGGGAAAGGATATTTGCATATTTTGAATCAGACAAAAGCTTGATAACTAGGATGTATAGAGAACTCAAATTAATCCACATGAAAAAAGCCAACAATCCCATATATCAATGGGCAAGAGACATGAATAGAACCTTCTCTAAAGAAGACAGACGAATGGCCAACAAACACATGAAAAAATGTTCATCATCCCTATCTATTAGAGAAATGCAAATCAAAACCACCCTGAGATACCATCTAACCCCAGCGAGAATGGCCCACATCGCAAAATCTCAAAACTGCAGATGGTGGCGTGGATGTGGAGAGAAGGGAACACTTTTACACTGCTGGTGGGACTGCAAACTAATACAACCTTTTTGGAAAGAAGTATGGAGAACCCTCAAAGAACTCAAGCTAGACCTCCTATTTGATCCTGGAATGCCATCACTGGGCATCTACTCAGAAGGAAAATAATCCTTTTATCATAAGAACACTTGCACTAGACTGTTTTTTTGCAGCTCAATTTACAATCGCCAAAATGTGGAAACAGCTTAAATGCCCACCAACCCAGGAATGGATTAACAAGCTGTGGTATATGTACAGCATGGAATACTATTCAGCCATTAAAAAAAAATGGAGACTTTACATCCTTTGTATTAACCTGGATGGAAGTGGAAGACATTATTCTTAGTAAAGCATCACAAGAATGGAGAAGCATGAATCCTATGTACTCAATTTTGATATGAGGACAATTAAGGTGGGGGTGTGGGAAGGGGAGAGCAGAGAGAGAAAGAAGGAGGGAGGGGTGGGAAAAGGAAGAGCAGAGAGAGGGAAGGAGGGGGGAGGGTGGGTCCTTGGTGTGTGGGGGCAAGACATGATTGCAAGAGGGACTTTACCTAACAAATGCAATCAGTGTGATTTGGTTTCTTGTACCCTCAATGAATCCTCAACAATAACAACAAAAAAAAAAAAAAAAAAAGAAGAAAACATATTTTTATATTTTATTCCCAAGTGCCTAAATGCTTTACTTAGTGAAAAGAATCTTTACACTGGCCATTTCACTGGAGTGCCTCAGACATGCTATTATAATTTTTGGTGCTATATTTCATGTAAACTGTGGTTTCACACATGGAAAATTCTAGACTTTGTCTTTATTCAGATTTACTGAATGTGTGCATTTTGTAGCATTTAAGGAATGGGTAATTTCCTTGAAAATGGAAATCTTTTCAATTTATACAGAATTACACAGAGCCTGTTATTTAAATGTTTTCATAATATTACTGAGTAAGAAAGCAATTAGAGTAGAAAAGGACTAAGTCTTCTGAGAGAATGTAGGTTGCACTGTTCTTGAACCTCATCATACTGAGTATAATACTGTTACTCCTTCTCTTCCCCTTCCTTCCCAGGTAATACTCCCTTACTGCTATTCCACCCTGAAATTAAGATGAATGTTTATGCATGCATACCTAGCGTTATTTTACTTATTTTGCATAACATCCGTCTGAATTAGCCACGTTACCCCTTTTTATGAGATTATGAAAACTTGGTGGGATCAAATATTTGTAGTTACTCAGGTAGCAGCAGAGCTGGCCCCTGGAACCTGGACTGCCTTTTCTTCTCCCTTGGATAATTGAATTGACCTAAGGTGCCGTTTGGAAGTCTTCGCAGATAGGGGAAGGCATTCCCTTCAAAGGCTACTTTGTTATTCTTATGTGTTATGATGCCACCAGGTTTATGAGGAGCTTTGAATCTCTCCTCTTTGCTTCCCTCCATGCTGAATTATTTCATTAAGGTAAGGTTGATACTAGATAAATAAAAAAGCAAAATTCAGTAACTGATTATGGCCCCTCCAGTGAAGGCACCAGGCCCAGGAAACTCATGAAAGAAAGCATTAAACTTTGTGCCCAGAAAGTAAGCAAGAGTGGGTTTTGAGAGCACAGGACAGCAAATTTAGAGACTAAAAAGTAAGAAAATACTATGTGTTTAAAGTTTCTGATTCATAGTAGGCACCAAAACATGGCTGCTGTTAGACTCTGATGGCTAACAGGACTGAATCCTCTTTCTGCTGGGTGACCTTGAACTCTGAATGCTGAACCTCAAAATAGTCACTTGTTTCAACCAAAGTTTGTTCATTTATTTATTTATTTTTATTTCCAGTCAAGATGAGGATTCTGTGAACCCTGAAGATATTTTTAGCCTCAGTTCGTTGTTCTGTCACACAGAGCATGGTTTCTGGGACTTACTGTAGTAGGTAAAATTTCCCAAAGAGGGCTTGGTGTCTGTGGCACAGTGTTTATGGTGCCAGCCATGTACACCGAGGCTGGTGAGTTTGAACCCAGCCTGGGCCAGCTAAACAACGACAACTGTAACAAAAAATAGTAGGGGTTGTGGCAGGTTCCTGTAGTCCCAACTAAGGGGAGGCTGAGGCAAAAGAATTACTTAAGCCCAGGTGTTTGACAGGGATGTGAGCTGTGATGACATGGCACTCTACTGAGGGCGATTTAGTAGATTTTGAAACTCTGTCTCAAAAAAAAAAATTTTTTTTTCTCGCAAAGAGATTCCCATCCAAATCCCTGGCACCTGTGAACATGTTATGTTACTTGGTGAAAGGGATTTTGTAGATGCAGTGAAGGATTTGAAGATGGGGAAGAGATCCTGGATTATCCAGGTGGGCCTACTGCCCTCACCATTGTCCTTACAAATGAAAGGAGGAAGCAGGTGAGTCAGAATCAGAGGAGGTGTCAGCATGGAGTTAGAGGCCGGAGTGATGTGCTTTGCAGGTGCCAGCAGAAAAGGCAAGGTGATGATTCTCCCGGAGGGCCCCCAGAAGGAATGTGGCCCTCCAGACACCTTGATTTTAGCCCAGTTATACCCATTTTGGATTTGAGACATACAAAACTGGAAGATGATTAGTTTGTATTGTTTTAAACTACCTAATTTGCAGTGATATGTTATAGCACTATTAGGACACAAATATAGTATGTATTCAAAAATGATCTATATTGTTGTTATTACTTTTTGTATTAATTTTTTTAATGTTTAATCATAGCTGTGTACATTAGTGCAATCAAGGGGTACAATGTGCGGGTTTCATATACAATCTGAAATATTCTCATCAAACTGTTCGACATAGCCTTCATGGCATTTTCTTAGTTACTCTATGTAGGCATTTGTATTCTGCATTTAGTAAGTTTCGCCAGTACCCATTCTAAGATGCACCGTAGATGTGGCCCCACCCATTACCCTCCCTCCACCAAAACCTCCCGCCTTCCTTCCCCTTTCTTGGCCCTTTCCCCATAGTCCTGTGCTATACTTGGGTTATAGCCTTCATGTGAAAGCTATAATTTAGCTTCATAGTAGAGCTGAGTACATTGGATACTTTTTCTTCCATTCCTGAGATACTTTGCTAAGAAGAATATGTTCCAGCTCCATCGATGTAAACATGAAAGAGGTAAAGTCTCCATCTTTCTTTAAGGCTGCATAATATTCCATGGTATACATGTACCACAATTTGCTATTCCATTTGTGGGTCGATGGACACTTGGGCTTCTTCAATGACTTAGCAATTATGAATTGGGCTGCAATAAACATTCTGGTACGGATGTCTTTGTTATATTGTGACTTTAGGTCTTTGGGGTATAAACCTAGTAAAGGAATTATAGGATCGAAAGGCAGGTCTATTTTTAGGTCTCTAAGTATTCTACACACATCCTTCCAGAAGGAACGTATTAGTGTGCATTCCCACCAGCAGTGTAGAAGTGTGCCCTTTTCTCCACATCCACGCCAACATCTCTGGTCTTGGGATTTTGTTATGTGGGCTACCCTTACTGGGGTTAGGTGGTATCTCAAAGTAGTTTTGATTTGCATTTCTCTGATGATTAAGGATGATGAGCTTTTTTTCATGTGTTTGTAGATTGTGTGTCTGTCTTCTTTAGAGAAGTTTCTCTTCAAGTCCTTTGCCCACCCTGAGATGGGATCATTTGTTCTTTTCTTGCTGATATGTTTGCATTCTCTGTGGATTCTGGTTATTAGACCTTTTTCAGAGGTATAACTTGCAAATATTTTCTCCCATTCTGAGGGCTGTCTGCTGTTTTACTTACTATGTTGTTGGCTGTGCAGAAGCTTTTTAGTTTGATCGGGTCCCAGTAGTGTATTTTTGACACTGCTTCAATTGCCTGGGGAGTCCTCCTCATAAAATATTCACCCAGGCCGATTCCTTCAAGAGTTTTCCCTGCACTTTCTTCAAGTATTTTTATAGTTGCATATCTTAAGTTTAAATCTTTTATCCAGTGAGAGTCTGTCTTAGTTAATGGTGAAAGGTATGGGTCCTGTTTCAATCTTCTACAGGTTGCCAGCCAGTTTACCCAGCACCGTTTGTTAAATAGGGAATCTTTTTCCAACTGAATTTTAATTGGCTTGTCAAAGATCAGATAATGGTAGGTAGCTGGATCCATCTCTTGGTTCTCTATTCTGTTCCAGACATCTACTTCTCTGCTTTTGTGCCAGTACCATGCTGTTTTGATCACTATTGATTTATAGTACAGTCTGAGGTCTGGTAGCGTGATTCCTCCTGCTTTGTTTTTATTGCTGAGTAATGTTTTGGCTATTTGAGGTTTTTTTCTGATTCCATATAAAACGAAGTATTATTTTTTCAAGATCTTTAAACTATGACAATGGAGCTTTAATAGGAATTACATCAAAATTGTATATTGCTTTGGGTATTATGGACATTTTAACAATGTTGATTCTTCCCAGCCATGAGCATGGTATGTTTTTCCATCTGTTAACATCTTCAGCTATATCTTTTCTTAAGATTTCATAGTTCTGTTTGTAGAGATCTTTCACATCCTTTGTTAGGTATACTCCCAAGTATTTCATCTTCTTTGGCACTATTGTGAAAGGAATAGAGTCCTTGAATGTCTTTTTGGCTTGGTTATTGTTGGTATATATAAAGGCTACAGATTTCTGGGTGTTGATTTTGTACCCTGAGACATTGCTGTATTCCTTGATCACTTCTAAAAGTTTTGTAGTAGAATCCCTAGTGTTTTCCAGATATACAATCATATCTGTGAAGAGTGAAAGTTTGATCTCTTCTGACCCTATGTGGATACCCTTGATCACCTTTTCTTCCCTAATTGCAGTGGCTAAAACTTCCATTACAATGTTAAAGAGCAATGGAGACAATGGGCAACCTTGCCTGGTTCCTGATCTAAGTGGAAATTATTTCAATTTAACTCCATTCAATACAATATTGGCTGTGGGTTTGCTGTAGATGGCCTCTACTAGTTTAAGAAATGTCCCTTCTATACCAATTTGCTTACGTGTTCTGATCATGAAGGGATGTTGGATATTATCAAAAGCTTTTTCTGCATCAATTGAAAGAATCATATGTTCCTTATTTTTTAGTTTATTTATGTGTTGAATTTATAGATTCACGCATATTGAAGCAGCCTTGAGACCCTGGGATAAACCCGACTTGGTCATGGTGTATAATTTTTTTGATGTGTTGTTGGATTCTGTTTGTTAGGATCTTATTCAATATTTTTGCATCTATATTCATTAGTGATATTGGTATATAATTTTCTTTTCTTGTTGGGTCTTTCCCTGGTTTGGGGATCAAGGTGATGTTTGCTTCGTACAATGTGTTGGGTCCTTCTTTTTCTATATTTTGGAAGAGGTTTAGTAGTATAGGTACTAGTTCTTCTTTAAAGGTTTTGCAGAATTCTGATGTAAAGCCATCTGGTCCTGTGCTTTTCTTTTTAGGGAGATTTTGTATAGTTGATGGTATTTCAGAACTTGATATAAGCCTGTTCAACATTTCCACTTCGTTCTGGCTAAGTCTTGGTAGGTTGTGTGCTTCCAGGTATTGTTCTATTTCTTTCAGATTTTCGTATTTCTGAGAGTAGAGTTTCTTGTAGTATTCGTTAAGGATTTTTTGAATTTCTGAGGGGTCTGTTGTTATTTCATCATTACCATTTCTGATTGATGAAATTAGAGATTTTACTCTTTTTTTCCTGGTTAGGTTAGCCAAAGGTTTATCTATTTTATTTATCTTTTCAAAAAACCAACTTTTGGATTTATTGATCTGTTGTATAATTCTTTTGTTTTCAATTTCATTTAGCTCTGCCTGATTTTGGTTATTTCTCTTCTTTTGCTGGGTTTGGGGTTGGAGTGTTGTTCCTTCTCCAGTTGCTTGAGATGTCCCATTAAGTTATTAACTTCCTCTCTTTCCGTTTTCTTGAGGAAGGCTTGCAGTGCTATAAATTTCCCTCTTAGGACTGCCTTTGCAGTATCTCAGAGGTTCTGGTAATATGTGTCTTGATTGTTGTTTAGTTCCAAAAATTTGGTGATTTCCTTCTTGATCTCATCTATAACCCATCTATCCTTCAGCATAAGGTTGTTTAGCTTCCATGTTTTTGTATGGGTATGCAGGTTCCTGTTGTTATTTAGTTCAACTTTTATTCCATGGTGGTCTGAGAAGATGCAATGAATAATTTCTATTTTTTTAAATTTGCTGAGGTTAGATTTGTGGCCTAGGATGTGGTCAATTTTGGAGTATGTTCCGTGGGCTGATGAGAAGAATGTGTATTCAGCTTTGTTGGGATGAAATGTTCTGTAGATGTCTGTTAAATCCAGATGTTGAATGGTTGATTTTAAATCTAAAATTTCTTTGCTTATCTTCTTTTTGGAGGATCTATCCAGCACTGCTAAAGGGGTGTTAAAATCTCCAACTACTATGGAAGTGGAGGAAATCGAGTTGCTCATGTCTGTTAGAGTTTCTCTTATAAATTGAGGTGGATTGTGGTAGGGTGCATAAATATTAATAATAGAGATCTCGGGGAGACAAGATGGCGGACTGAAGCTAGCTTTCAACAAAGACTCCCGTCCAGAAGGAGAGTTAAGGGACAGGAATTTAGTAAGTATCCTGGTGGACTTGAGCCTCACCAAGAGAGAAGGCTGAAGAACCACACATCAACACCGCTGAGGCAAGTTGTGATCACAAGGACGCAAACAAAAGGTACAAAATCCACCACCAAGCGGACGGGAGTCCCCCTCCCCCATGAGACCGGCTGGAGAGCCCCACAATTGAACAAGCGGGCAGAAATTAAAGGCCCTCCCACTACACTCCACGGGAGAGACCTTTTAAAACCTGGACCTACCTCACCTACTGGGGTGCCGTGGCGTTCTCCTGCCGGACATAGGGCTGAATAAAACTTTGGGAATCCTTTGCCGGCAACCCTGAATCCCGGGCGCTCCCCTCCCGCCCACTGAGGTCTGGAGGCCTGTGCCCCAGGACTTTGGATCCTTGGGTGATTTCTCAAGGGGAGTGGACAGTCCCCGAGTTGCGACTGGTCAGCATTGACTCTGAGGCACGCCGAGTGAGGAGAGGGCACCGGGCTGAGGGGGAGTCACGCCTCGCGGCACTTCCCTGCGATGCAGTGCAGCAACCCTCCCCAGGCATATGGGCCCAAGACTGAATAAGACTCTGGCCTCCCTGCTGAGAGCTGAGAACCCCTACTCTCACTTGGGGTCTGAGGGCCTATCCCCCAGGAGTTCGGCTCCTTGGGTGATTTCTCGAGGGGAGTGCACAGTGCCTGAGCTGCGTCAGGTCAGCGCTAACTCTGGGATACGTGAGCGAGGAGAGGGCACTCTGCTGAGGGGAAATCAAGCCTTGGCGGCACTTCCCTGCGGTGCAGTGCAGGAGCCCTCCCCGGACCATAGTATTGCGTAAAACTGAATGAAACTCTAGCTTCCCCCCCCCACTCCCAATCGGGGTCTGGGGGCCCATCCCCCAAGAGTTCTGATTCTTGGGGGATCTCTTAAGGGGTGTGGACCCAGCACAAACTGCGGCCGCTCAGTGCTGACTCTGGGCCGCGGGACAGAGGAGAAAAGGGTCGCGTGAGTGCCCACACCAGAGCAGCAGTTCCCTGGAGGTAGATCAACAGCCGTTTTTTCTTTAACGGCAGAACGCTCACTTCTGGATATTCTGAGGCCACACCCCCTCTCTCCCTGGGCAACCAGAGGAGGCCACCGGTGACACAGCTCACAAACCCGGGAAGCTTCCAGGGCGGGGCCGACCCAGAGAGGTGTTCAGACGCAATTCTCCAGCAGCAAAGACGTTTGAACTCAAAACAGCCCGTCTTCTGTAGGCGACGACAGGAACAGAGACAGAACCTCACAAAGTTGTCTGTTCTGTTCTGTTCTGTTAGCAGCATCCATCAGGGACGGGGCTAAGCCTGAGTGAACACCTCCTTCCCATCACCTGCATCAAACACTCAAAGATGTCAGGCCCTATCTCCTCCTGCTAGATAGCGGCAGTCTGCGGGGGCCTGGCAGACTTCCTTGTGATTCAGGCAGGTGCAAACTCCTGGAGTGTCTGTTCACTGCAGGCAACTGGGTTAGCCATCTGCAGAGATACCAGTGACTGGGTCCGACGGAGGGGCAAAGTGGGGAAGGAGACGTCAACCTTCCCAGGCTGCTCTGTTTGCTGGGTGGCTCCTCCTGACTCCACGCTGCACTGGGGTGAACTGTGTCAGAGGAGTCACCAGGCCCCTGTGATCCAGTTCCCAGAGACCTCTTGAATCCTTCCACCCGAGAGAAGTGCCGATTGAGACAGTTGATTCGGACCTTTTGAACTGGGCTAATAGACTGAGGACTTTTCAGGTGGTGCCCTGGGTGTGCGATTGTAGGAAGGTTTGATTCTCCTTTTCCAACTGGGGCCAGAGGTGGGCAGGCGGGGTGACTTAATTGCTGATTTTTCCACACAGCTGAGACTTCAAACCAGAGTAGAAGTTGCAATAGGATCGAACACAAACCAGCTGAAAACAAGACAGAACCACTTTGCTCCACCACACCAGACAGGGCCCCAGTTTCTCAGGCCACAACACTGCACGGGCCCTCGATAAAACCCCAGGGGAAAAACCTAAGGGAGTAAACCATGGGGCAGAATCAGCGGAAAAACTCTGGTAACATGAATAACCAGAATAGATCAACCCCCCCAAGAAAAGATACGGCAGATGTGATTGAAGATCCCATTCATAAACAACTGGCTGAGATGTCAGAAGTCGAATTCAGAATTTGGTTTGCAGAGAAGATTAATAAAATGGAATTAGGAATTCGAGGAGAAATTCAAAAATTGTCTCAAGAATTTAACGAATTTAAATACAAAACCACCAAAGACTTAGACACACTGAAACAAGAACTTACAGCCCTCAAAGATATGAAAAATACAGTAGAATCCCTCAGTAACAGAATGGAGCAAGCAGAAGAAAGGATTTCTAACATTGAAGATAAAGTCTTCGAATGCTCCCAATCTCTCAAAGAGGAAGAGAAATGGAGAGCAGAAACGGATCACTCACTCAGAGAACTCTCAGATAATTCGAAAAAAAACAACATAAGGGTTATAGGAATTTTGGAGAACGATGAAGTGGTTGCCAAGGGCACAGAGGCCCTTCTACATGAAATTATGAAAGAAAATTTTCCAGACATGCCTAGAGAATCTGAAATTCAGATAGCAGACAGCTTCAAAACCCCAGCATGATTCAACCCCAATAAGCCATCTCCCAGACATATCATAATTAGCTTCACTAAAGTTAACATGAAAGAGAAGATTCTCAAAGCAGCCCGGCGAAAGAAAACTATAATGTACAAAGGTAAGAATATTAGAATAACTGCAGATCTCTCTGCTGAAACTTTTCAAGCAAGAAGAGGCTGGTCATCAACTTTTAATCTCCTAAAGCAAAAAAACTTTCAACCCAGGATCTTGTATCCAGCTAAACTGAGTTTCATCTATGATGGAGAAATTAAATACTTCAATGACATTCATATGTTGAAAAAATTTGCCATAAGTAAACCAGCTCTTCAGGATGTTCTCAGACCTATCCTCCACAATGACCAACCCAATCCTTTACCACAAAAGTAAACTCACTCAGAAACTTCGGATCAAACTCCAACTTCCACACTGGTGAAAGGATTAAAAATGTCCACTGGACCTTTGAAAAACTCGACACCCAAAATTCCACCAGACTTATCAATACTCTCCATCAATGTGAATGGCTTAAACTGTCCTCTAAAGAGGCATAGGTTAGCTGACTGGATACAAAAACTCAAGCCAGATATTTGTTGCATACAAGAGTCACATCTCAACTTAAAAGACAAATACAGACTCAGGGTGAAAGGATGGTCATCCATATTTCAGGCAAATGGTAATCAGAAAAAAGCAGGTGTTGCAATTTTATTTGCAGATACAGTAGGCTTTAAACCATCAAAAGTAAGGAAGGACAAGAATGGACACTTCATATTTGTTAAGGGTAATACTCAATATGACGAGATCTCAATTATTAATATCTATGCACCCAACCAGAATGCACCTCAATTTATAAGAGAAACTCTAACAGACATGAGTAACTTGATTTCCTCCAGCTCCATAATCGTTGGAGATTTCAACACTCCCTTGGCAGTGTTGGATCGATCCTACAGAAAGAAGCTGAGCAAAGAAATCTTAGATTTAAACCTAACCATCCAATATTTAGATTTAGCAGACATCTACAGAACATTTCATCCCAACAAAACTGAATACACATACTTCTCATCAGCCCACGGAACTTACTCCAAAATTGATCACATTTTAGGTCACAAGTCTAACCTCAGTAAATTTAAAGGAATAGAAATTATTCCATGCATCTTCTCAGACCATCATGGAATAAAACTTGAATTGAGTAACAACAGGAATCTGCATACCCATACAAAAACATGGAAGTTAAATAACCTTATGCTGAATGATAGCTGGGTCAGAGATGAGATTAAGAAAGAAATCACCAATTATTTGGAACAAAACAACAATGAAGACACAAACTATCAGAACCTCTGGGACACTGCAAAGGCAGTTCTAAGAGGGAAATTTATAGCACTGCAAGCCTTCCTCAAGAGAACGGAAAGAGAGGAAGTTAACAACCTAATGGGACATCTCACGCAACTGGAAAAGGAAGAACATTCCAACCCCAAACCCAGTAGAAGAAAAGAAATAACAAAAATTAGAGCAGAATTAAATGAAATTGAAAACAAAAGAATGATACAACAGATCAATAAATCAAAAAGCTGGTTTTTTGAAAAGGTCAATAAAATAGATAAACCTCTGGCCAACCTAATCAGGAAAAAAAGAGTAAAATCTCTAATATCATCAATCAGATACAACAAAGACGAAATAACCACAGACTCATCAGAAATCCAAAAAATCCTTAATGAATATTACGAGAAACTTTATTCTCAGAAATATGAAAATCTAAAGGAAATAGACCGATAGTTGGAAGCATGCCACCTTCCAAGACTTAACCAGAATCAAGTGGAAATGTTGAACAGACCCATATCAAGTTCAGAAATAGCATCAACTATACAAAACCTCCCTAAAAAGAAAAGCCCAGGACCAGATGGTTTCACGTCAGAATTCTACCAAACCTTTAAAGAGGAATTAGTACCTATATTACTCAACCTGTTCCAAAATGTAGAAAAAGAAGGAAGACTACCCAACATGTTCTATGAAGCAAACATCACCCTGATCCCCAAACCAGGAAAAGACCCAACAAGAAAAGAAAATTATAGACCAATATCACTAATGAATATAGATGCAAAAATATTCAACAAGATCCTAACAAACAGAATCCAGCAACACATCAAAGAAATTATACATCATGACCAAGTTGGTTTTATCCCAGGGTCTCAAGGCTGGTTCAATATACGTAAATCTATAAATGTAATTCAGCACATAAACAAATTAAAAAACAAAGACCATATGATTCTCTCAATTGATGCAGAAAAAGCTTTTGATAATATCCAGCATCCCTTCCTGATCAGAACACTCAAGAAAATTGGTCTAGAAGGGACTTTTCTTAAACTGATAGAGGCTATCTACAGCAAACCCACAGCCAATATCATATTGAATGGAGTTAAATTGGAATCATTTCCACTCAGATCAGGAACCAGACAAGGCTGCCCATTGTCTCCATTGCTTTTCAACATTGTAATGGAAGTTTTAGCCACCGCAATTAGGGAAGAAAAAGCGATCAAGGGTATCCATATAAGGTCAGAAGAGATCAAACTTTCGCTCTTCGCAGATGATATGATTGTGTATCTGGAAAACACTAGGGACTCTACTACAAAACTCCTAGAAGTGATCAAGGAATACGGCAGCGTCTCAGGTTACAAAATCAACATTCATAAATCGGTAGCCTTTATATACACCAACAACAGTCAAATTGAAAAAGCAGTTAAGGACTCTATCCCATTCACAGTAGTGCCAAAGAAGATGAAATATTTGGGAATTTACCTAACAAAAGACGTGAAAGATCTCTATAAAGAGAACTATGAAACTCTAAGAAAAGAAATAGCTGAAAATGTTAACAAATGGAAAAACATACCATGCTCATGGCTAGGAAGAATCAACATTATCAAAATGTCCGTACTACCCAAAGCAATATATAATTTCAACGCACTCCCTATTAAAGCTCCACTGTCATATTTTAAAGATCTTGAAAAAACATTACTTCGTTTTATATGGAATCAGAAAAAACCTCGAATAGCCAAGACATTACTCAGAAATAAAAACAAAACAGGAGGAATCACACTACCAGACCTCAGACTTTACTACAAATCGATAGTGATCAAAACAGCATGGTATTGGCACAAAAACAGAGAAGTAGATATCTGGAATAGAATAGAGAACCAAGAGATGAATCCAGCTACTTACCGCTATTTGATTTTTGACAAGCCAATTAAAAACATTCAGTGGGGAAAAGATTCCCTATTTAACAAATGGTGCTGGGTGAACTGGCTGGCAACCTGCAGAAGACTGAAATTGGACCCACACCTTTCACCATTAACTAAGATAGACTCTCATTGGATTAAAGATTTAAACTTAAGACATGAAGCTATAAAAATACTAGAGGAGAATGCAGGGAAAACCCTTGAAGAAATTGGTCTGGGTGAGCATTTCATGAGGAGAACCCCCCGGGCAATTGAAGCAGCTTCAAAAATACACTACTGGGACTTGATCAAACTAAAAAGCTTCTGCACAGCTAAGAACACAGTAAGCAGAGCAAGCAGACAGCCCTCAGAATGGGAGAAGATATTTGCAGGGTATAACTCTGACAAAGGTTTAATAACCAGAATCCACAGAGAACTCAAACGCATCAGCAAGAAAAAAACAAGGGATCCCATCGCAGGCTGGGCAAGGGATTTGAAGAGAAACTTCTCTGAAGAAGACAGGCGCACGGCCTTCAGACATATGAAAAAATGCTCATCATCTTTAATCATCAGAGAAATGCAAATCAAAACTACTTTGAGATATCATCTAACTCCAATGAGACTAGCCTATATCACAAAATCTCAAGACCAGAGATGTTGGCGTGGATGCGGAGAAAAGGGAACACTTCTGCACTGCTGGTGGGAATGCAAATTAATACATTCCTTTTGGAACGATATATGGAGAACACTCAGAGATCTTAAAATAGATCTGCCATTCAATCCTGTAATTCCTCTGCTGGGCATATACCCAGAAGACCAAAAATCACAACATAACAAAGATATTTGTACCAGAATGTTTATTGCAGCCCAATTCATAATAGCTAAGTCATGGAAAAAGCCCAAGTGCCCAGCGATCCATGAATGGATTAATAAATTGTGGTATATGTATACCATGGAATACTATGCAGCCTTAAAGAAAGATGGAGACTTTACCTCTTTCATGTTTACATCGATGGAGCTGGAACATATTCTTCTTAGTAAAGTATCCCAAGAATGGAAGAAAAAATACCCAATGTACACAGACCTACTATGAAACTAATTTGGGGCTCTCACATGAAAGCTATAACCCAGCTACAACTTAACAATAGGGGGAAGTGGGAAAGGGGGCGGTGGGTAGAGGGAGGGGAATCGGTGGGATCACACCTGTGGTGCATATTAACGGGGTATTTGCGAAACTTGGTAAATGTAGAATGTAAATGTTTTGGCACAGTAACTGAGATAACGCCGGAAAGGCTATGTTAACCACTGTGATAAAAATGTGTCAAATGCTTTACGAAGTGAGTGTATGATGCCCCATAATCATATCATTGTATACAGTTATGATTTAATAAAAAAATTAAAAAAAAAAAAAAAGAAAAAGCAGTTAAGGACTCTATCCCATTCACAGTAGTGCCAAGGAAGATGAAATATTTGGGAATTTACCTAACAAAAAACGTGAAAGATCTCTATAAAGGGAACTATGAAACTCTAAGAAAAGAAATAGCTGAAAATGTTAACAAATGGAAAAACATACCATGCTCATGGCTAGGAAGAATCAACATTATCAAAATGTCCATACTACCCAAAGCAATATATAATTTCAACGCACTCCCTATTAAAGCTCCACTGTCATATTTTAAGGTTCTTGAAAAAACATTACTTCGTTTTATATGGAATCAGAAAAAACCTCGAATAGCCAAGACATTACTCAGAAATAAAAACAAAACAGGAGGAATCACACTACCAGACCTCAGACTTTACTACAAATCGATAGTGATCAAAACAGCATGGTATTGGCACAAAAACAGAGAAGTAGATATCTGGAACAGAATAGAGAACCAAGAGATGAATCCAGCTACTTACCGCTATTTGATTTTTGACAAGCCAATTAAAAACATTCAGTGGGGAAAGATTCCCTATTTAACAAATGGTGCTGGGTGAACTGGCTGGCAACCTGCAGAAGACTGAAATTGGACCCACACCTTTCACCATTAACTAAGATAGACTCTCATTGGATTATAGATTTAAACTTAAGACATGAAACTATAAAAATACTAGAGGAGAATGCAGGGAAAACCCTTGAAGAAATTGGTCTGGGTGAGTATTTCATGAGGAGAACCCCCCGGGCAATTGAAGCAGCTTCAGAAATACACTACTGGGACTTGATCAAACTAAAAAGCTTCTGCACAGCTAAGAACACAGTAAGCAGAGCAAGCAGACAGCCCTCAGAATGGGAGAAGATATTTGCAGGGTATATCTCTGACAAAGGTTTAATAACCAGAATCCACAGAGAACTCAAACGCATCAGCAAGAAAAAAACAAGGGATCCCATCGCAGGCTGGGCAAGGGATTTGAAGAGAAACTTCTCTTAAGAAGACAGGCGCAAGGCCTTCAGACATATGAAAAAATGCTCATCATCTTTAATCATCAGAGAAATGCAAATCAAAACTACTTTGAGATATCATCTAACTCCAATGAGACTAGCCTATATCACAAAATCTCAAGACCAGAGATGTTGGCGTGGATGCGGAGAAAAGGGAACACTTCTGCACTGCTGGTGGGAATGCAAATTAATACATTCCTTTTGGAAATATATATGGAGAACACTCAGAGATCTAAAAATAGATCTGCCATTCAATCCTGTAATTCCTCTGCTGGGCATATACCCAGAAGACCAAAAATCACAACATAACAAAGATATTTGTACCAGAATGTTTATTGCAGCCCAATTCATAATAGCTAAGTCATGGAGAAAGCCCAAGTGCCCATCGATCCACGAATGGATTAATAAATTGTGGTATATGTATACCATGGAATACTATGCAGCCTTTCTTTAGAAAGATGGAGACTTTACCTCTTTCATGTTTACATGGATGGAGCTGGAACATATTCTTCTTAGTAAAGTATCCCAAGAATGGAAGAAAAAATACCCAATGTACACAGCCCTACTATGAAACTAATTTGGGGCTCTCACATGAAAGCTATAACCCAGCTACAACTTAACAATAGGGGGAAGTGGGAAAGGGGGTGGGTGGGTAGAGGGAGGGGAATCGGTGGGATCACACCTGTGGTGCATATTACAGGGGTATTTGTGAAACTTGGTAAATGTAGAATGTAAATGTTTTGGCACAGTAACTGAGACAACGCCGGAATGGCTATGTTAACCACTGTGATAAAAATGTGTCAAATGGTTTATGAAGTGAGTGTATAATGCCCCATAATCATATCATTGTATACAGTTATGATTTAATAAAAAAAATAAAAAAAAATAAAAAAAATAAATAAATAAAAAGAAAAAGGCAAAAACAAAAAAAAAATAAAAAAAAAATAAAATAAATTGTGGTATATGTATACCATGGAATACTATGCAGCCTTAAAGAAAGATGGAGACTTTACCTCTTTCATGTTTACATGGATGGAACTGGAACATATTCTTCTTAGTAAAGTATCCCTAGAATGGAAGAAAAAATACCCAATGTACACAGCCCTACTATGAAACTAATTTGGGACTCTCACATGAAAGCTATAACCCAGCTACAACTTAACAATAGGGGGAAGTGGGAAAGGGGGGGGTGGGTAGAGGGAGGGGAATCGGTGGGATCACACCTGTGGTGCATATTACAGGGGTATTTGCGAAACTTGGTAAATGTAGAATGTAAATGTTTTGGCACAGTAACTGAGATAACGCCGGAAAGGCTATGTTAACCACTGTGATAAAAATGTGTCAAATGGTTTATGAAGTGAGTGTATGATGCCCCATAATCATATCATTGTATACAGTTATGATTTAATAAAAAGAAATAATAATAATAGAGATCTCATCGTATTGAGTATTACCTTTAACAAATATGAAGTGTCCATCCTTACCCTTAAATATTTTGGTAGTTTAAAGCCTATTGCATCTGCAAACAGGATTGCAATGCCTGCTTTTTTCTGCTTTCCATTTGCCTGGAATATAGATGACCATCCCTTCACCTTGAGTGTATATTTGTCTTTTAATGTAAGATGCGATTCTTGTATGCAGCAGATAGCTGGCTTGAGTTTTTGTATCCAGACAGCCAACCTATGCCCCTTTAGAGGACAATTTAAACCATTCACATTAATTGAGAGTATTGATAAGTCTTTCAAGAGTACAGTGGACATTTTTCATCCTTATGTGACTGTGGAATTGGAATTTGATCAAAATTTTCTTGGTGTGTTTAGTTTTGTGGTGGAGGTTTATGCTGGTCTTTATGGAGGATAGGTCTGAGAATATCCTGGAGAGCTGTTTTGGTTATGGCAAATTTCTTTAACATTTGAATGTCATTGAAGTATTTAATTTCTGCATCATGAATGAAACTCAGTTTAGCTGGGTATAGGATCCTGGGTTGAAAGTTATTTTGTTTTAGGACATTAAAAATCAATGACCATCCTCTTCTAGCTTGAAAGGTTTCAGATGAGAGATCTGCTGTTATTCTAATATTCTTCCACTTGTAGGTGATGGTTTTCTTTTGTCTGGCAGCTTTCAGAATTTTCTCCTTCATATTAACTTTAGTGAAATTGATTATGATGTGTCTGGGGGATGCCTTATTCAGTTGAGTCGTGCTGGAGTTCTGAAACTGTCTGCTATCTGAATTTCAGAATTTCTTGGCCTGTCTGGAATGTTCTCTTTCATAATCTCATGGAGAAGAGACTCTGTGCCTTGTGAAGCCACTTCTTCGCTTTCATGGATTTCTGTAACACGAATATTGGTTTTCTTCTAATTATCCGAGAGCTCTCTGAGAGAGTGATCTATTTTTGCCCTCCATTTCTCATCCTCTTTGAGAGTTTGGGAGTGTTCAAAAACTTTGTCTTCAATGTCAGATATCTTTTCTTCTGCTTGCTCCATTCTGCTACTGAGGGATTCTACTGTGTTTCTCAGGTCTTTGAGGGCTGCAAGTTCTTGTCTCAATGTGTCAAAATCTTTGGTCATTTGGTCTTTGAATTTGTTGAATTCTTGAGATATCTTTTGGGTTACTGTTTGGAGTTCTAATTCAATCTTATTTGCTATCCAGATTCTGAATTTGATTTCTGACATCTCAGCTATTTGTTTGTGCATGGGATCTTGTGCTGTGTCTACCCCCTTGATCCTTGGGGGAGTTGATCTACTCTGATTATTCATATTACCAGAGTTTTTCTGTTGATTTTGCCTCATGATTGTTTTTCACCGTTGCCTCTGGCTGTCCTCAGAGTTGGGGAGGTGTCTCTCCAAGATTAGATACCAGCGGGATCACCCTTTTGTTGCTTGATCTTTGTAAGGAATGACCCTGTGTAGTTCCTCTGGGGCTGCTGCAGCATGTGACACATCTGGATCCAGCAACAGGGTGGGAGTTGGTGCGCATGGTTCTGGTAGTGCATGGCACCCAGTGACTTTGGCACAGAGAGCCCTAGGCTCCAGAAGTCTCTGGCCAGGAGAAGGGCTCTGCGTAGAGACAGGGAAGGCTCCAGAGGGCACACAGCTACCAGTATCCCTGGCCAGATGAGCGGGCCAGTGTGGAGGCTGGGAGGACACAGGAGGCAGGATGCAGGGTTGCACGGCTCCCACAGTTCCTGGTCAGGGCTTGCGGAGGCCCAGTTGGTGCAGGGTCATGGCACAGATCTTATGGAGGTCCAGGCAGCACCAAGCCCAGGAATTTGAGGTTGGTATGGCCTGTGACACCACGGCACTCTACCTAGGGCAAGAGCCCAATCCTCCAGTGTGCCAAAGCTGTCTCACTCTGCCCCTAAGGGTTAAGGCTGTAAGGCAGCTCAGTCCCTGCCATCAGGCTGCTCAGTTGCTAGGTTACTAGGTCCTGCCCTCTCCTTGCTCTGGGACCCTGAGTGTGGAGCTTGCTGGGGCAGTTCCCTCACACAATGGGTCCCTGCAGCCCAGCTCAGTGGCTGTGTCTGGGGCCCCAGACAATGCCCAAAGTTGTCTGCACTCCTGCCTCAGCAATCCTCAAGGCAGTTCAACTGAGTGCCAAGTCCAAAAACACTGAAACAGTTCACGGTAAGGCCTTTCCGGTTTGCAGTCTCACTGCTGCTTGTAATCACGGTTGCCGGCGTGATTAGGTCGATCAAACACATGCAACCACTAGCCAGTTTCCCAGTGCTTTTGTCCTCCTCTTGGGGTCCAGAAGTTCCTTGCTCACTCCCTGTATCCTCAAACGGATGATTATAGGCAGATATCGCCAGCCAGAGATTTCTGGAGTCTTATCTCCCCAGACTCACCATGCCCAGTTGCGGGGAAGCTGTTACTCGGTCGCCATCTTTAATCCAATCCTTGTTATTACTTTTTGAATAGCTCAGATCAGTCTCTTGGCCACTTTAAGCTTTATGATCATACTTGAATGTGGTCACTGCACCACACCACTGAGGTCTTTTTTCTGGGTCATGGCTCCCCTTAGCAGGGCAGTAAAACCCTATGGATTCTTCTCATGATTATGTTTTTAAAATAAAATCAGTAATATTAAAAAAGAAACCAATTATACTGAAATATACTTATCTAATATGAAGGAGATGTAAAGGAAACAGCAATATTTGTTCTTTATTAACACATTAAAAAAGATAGTGTGTTAGGTCTAATAGCTATCATCATTTGAAGCAGTGGTGAGTATCAATGACATTTCAACATATCTGCAACAACTGAATGTGAGCTGAACATATCTCATTTTCTTGAGTGACAAAGTTGCAAGTACTGCTAGTATTATTGAGTTTCATTGCTTGTATTTGTCACTGTAGGAAATGCTAGATTTTAGTTAGAGGTTAATGGAATAAAGATAGAACTTTTTATCCTATTAAAGTTCAGCATTCCTTTCTCCTGAATTCTGTGTAGGGACCCCTGGGGGCTTAGAGAGGGGCATTGTAGAAATACCACTGGGAAGCATGGTGAAACCTCAAGATCTTAATGCTTATATCAAGAGTCAGAATTTGTATTCTGTAAATCCTTAAGGGTTGAGGGGAAGGTCTTTTAGGTAGAGGGAATTATTGCTTTGATTCATTTGGGAAAGGCCAAAGCCACTGTTGTAAACCCAAATGAGTTTATTGGGGCCTCCTGGTTTAGAGTGTTATTTGTAAAGCTGATACCAGATAGAGAAACTAGCAAATAAAAAATTTTAGGGTAGGATAGGGTGATAGGAATAAAATTAATACCTTATCAGCAAAGCATTAAAACATAATGAAAGAAAGCGTTTTAAGGATTTTAACTATGTTGCCTCTTAGAAGCAATTTTGATAAATAAAGGGGGTTAGGAAAATTTTCTTTATCAAGAATGCATAAAAGGTCCACTAAATTGTACTGACTGTTGTCACTCAGTAGGACATACAACTGAGCTTTAATCAGAGTTCTTCCTGGAGTAGCTTATTGGATAGTTTATAGCTCACTTGGTGAGGGTTTTAGGCTTAAATCTGGCACAGGGCATTTGCACATAGTAGGCATACAAATGTTGGTTAAATTGTTTTGATTCAATAACATTTTATGTCCTATTCACTGTTTGAATTATGTTTTTTAAAAAGTCAATATATGTTTTCACTGGATAATTTAGAAAGACAGCTATGGCAGCCACAAGGAAACAAGTAACTTTTCAAAGCTGTCTATACCTGCTGTATAAAAAAAGCAACCATAATACATTTTTATTTTGTTAACATGAGGCTCAATAGGACTACAAAATTAATATCAGTAGAGATTCTCTACAGGCAGTTTCCATTGCAGAATTACTGGAGAAGCATTCACAAATTCCTTTGTAAGTGATAGATTTGACAGTACAGGCTTTAAATAGAAGAAAGAGAGCTGTTAGGTACTTACTATGGTTTAAACATGTCGATATTTTCTCATTTTGCTTTTGAATAAAAAGTAACATATGGGGAAAACACCCAAAGGCAGTTTAGTTATTGAGAATGTGCCCATCATGGCTTCATTCTTTGTGATAAGATTGAAAGTTCAGGGTGGCAGTGGTGTTTACTGCCAGGATGGTGCCTTCAAGAACTCACATAATTCCTAAAGCACATCATTCAGAATTTGTTTTCTCCTGAAAAAAATAGTGTGATGGGAGGGCAGTGCCTGTGGCTCAAAGGAGTAGGGCGCTGGCCCCATTTGCTGGAGGTGGCGGGTTCAAGTCCAGCCCCAGCCAAAAACTGCAAAAGAAAAAAAAATAGTATGATGGGGGTGAGAGTTGTTTCCATGGTTCGTAAATCTATAGCCATCATATCCTATTGTTGCTTTGATGCTGTCTTTATGTCCTCAGCATTATCACTGATAGTGCCGAGTTTGCACCTAAATTAACAGAATGGTATATTTTGTCAGTGATTCAGAAGTTATTGATTTTGAGTCATGTTTTCAGCATTGGTGAATGTATGGATAACATTATTCTAGAATTTATAGAAGACTTTAACTTGTAAATATTGATTGTTAAAAGCACCATAGTGAGTAAAATTATTTACAGAATTAGTTTCCATACTACTAACAAAGTCTGTGGGCATTTGTATACTAGCATTGTGTAGTACAATATAAACAGTTTATAATTCTTCTTGGATCACCAATATTGAAATTAACTTCTTCACTTTAAAAAAAATTATGGAGAATTGAGCAAGATGGCAGCCGAGTAACAGCTTCCTTGCATCTGGGCACCGTGAGTCTGGGGAGATAGGACTCCAGGCATGTCTGGCTGGTGGGAACTGCCTATCATCACCCCTGAGAGGATACAGGGAGTCAGCAAGAGTCTTCTGGACCCCAAGAGGAGGACTAAAACAATGGAAAACCGGCAAGTGATCGCGTGTGTTCAATCCGTCTAAACCCGCCCGCAACTGTAAGTTCAGTAGCAGCGAGACTGCAAACCAGAAAGGCCTTACCTGTGAACTGTTTTGGTGTCTTTGGACTTGGCATTCAGCTGAACTGCCTTGGGGAGAGCCTGAGCAGGAGTGTGGAGAACTTTGGCCTTTGTCTAGGGCCCCAGTCTGAGCCGCTGAGCCATACGGAGCTAATAGTGTTTGGCTCTGGGTCACAGGCAGACATTGTGAGCGATCTGCCCCGGCAAGCTCCGCCCTCAGGGTCGCAGAGCTGGAATTGGGTGGGAGCTGGTAACCCAGCGACCAAGTAGCCTAAGGGTGGGGTCTGAGCCGCCTTGCAGCCCTAACCCTCGGGGGCAGAGGGAGACCAGTTTTGGCACACAGGGTAAGTGGATAGCCACTTCAGCAGTGATTGCAGCGACAAGCACTTCCCTGGAAAAGCTTCTGCTCAGCAAGTGAACCAGCGCAAAGTGCCTTTTAAGTGGGCTGAAGAGAGATTTAGGGTGTCTACCTGCTGGGGTTTGAGAAACTAGCAGCCTCCAGTCGTATCAGAACTGTGATTAACATCTCATACCCCAAAAGACCACGTGTTTCCCAGACAATATTCAATAACATATACCTACTGCTTTGTTTTTGGTTGTGTGTTATTTTTTTTTTTGGTTTGGTTGTTTTTTTTGTTTATTTTGATGTTGTTGATTGTTGTTTTGTATTTAAGTTCAACCTTTTCCATACAGATCCTTTTTCTTTCTCAATTTTCTAGTTTAATTATAATTTCCTAATGCTGCCTATTTCAATAATTAGAACTTCATTTTTGTTAGTGTTTCTACCGCTATTATTTGGTTTTTCCAGCCAATTTTATCCCATAAAGTTTTCTGTTTGCTTGTTTTGGTTTGATTTATAGCATTTTTGTCTTCCCTCTCTACTTGGTGGAGATGGGGTACTGTGTCTGATCAGGTTAGCAAAGAGCTGCTGACCTCAAGGGAACCACCCAACTGGGCAATCCCAGAAGGTGTTTTTTTTTTTTTTTTTAAGGTTGTATCAAAGTACCCTACTGTACACCTATATTGCTCTGTCTCCCTCTTTCTGTGCCTCTCTTCTTTTTGTCAATATTCCTTTTACCCACCCCCTCTCCTTTCTCTATTTTTCTGGCTTCACACCAGAATTCTATCAAACCTTCAAGGAAGAGTTTATTCCGGTACTGCAGAAATTATTCCAAAAAATTGAGGAAGAAGGAATCTTCCCCAACACATTCTATGAAGCAAACATCACCCTGATACCAAAACCAGGAAAAGACCCAAACAAAAAGGAGAATTTCAGACCAATCTCACTCATGAATATAGACGCAAAAATTCTCAACAAAATCCTAGCCAATAGATTACAGCTTATCATCAAAAAAGTCATTCATCATGATCAAGTAGGCTTCATCCCAGGGATGCAAGGCTGGTTTAACATGCGCAAGTCTATAAACGTTATCCACCATATTAACAGAGGCAAAAATAAAGATCACATGATCCTCTCAATAGATGCAGAAAAAGCATTTGATAAAATCCAGCATCCTTTTCTAATAAGAACACTGAAGAGTATAGGCATAGGTGGCACATTTCTAAAACTGATTGAAGCTATCTATGACAAACCCACAGCCAATATTTTACTGAATGGAGTAAAACTGAAAGCTTTTCCTCTTAGAACTGGAACCAGACAAGGTGGTCCTCTGTTACCTTTACTATTCAACGTAGTGCTGGAAGTTCTAGCCAATACAATTAGGCAAGACAAGGAAATAAAGGGAATCCAAATGGGAGCAGAGAAGGTCAAACTCTCCCTCTTTGCTGACGACATGATCTTATACTTAGAGAACCCCAAAGACTCAACCACAAGACTCCTAGAAGTCATCAAAAAATACAGTAATGTTTCAGTATATAAAATCAATGTCCACAAGTCAGTAGCCTTTGTGTACACCAACAACAGTCAAGATGAGAATCTAATTAAGGACACAACTCCCTTCACCATAGTTTCAAAGAAAATGAAATACCTAGGAATATACCTAATGAAGGAGGTGAAGGACCTCTATAAAGAAAACTATGAAATCCTCAGAAAGGAAATAGCAGAGGATATTAACAAATGGAAGAACATACCATGCTCATGGTTGGGAAGAATGAACATTGTTAAAATGTCTATACTTCCCAAAGCAATCTACCTATTCAATGCCATTCCTATCAAAATACCAACATCGTACTTTCAAGACTTGGAAAAAATGATTCTGCATTTTGTATGGAACCGGAAAAAACCCCATCAGCATACCAGATTTTAGTCTGTACTACAAAGCCATAGTGCTCAAGACAGCATAGTACTGGCACAAAAACAGAGACATAGACACTTGGAATGGAATTGAAAACCAAGAATTGAAACTAACATCTTACAACCACCTAATCTTTGATAAACCAAACAAGAACATACCTTGGGGGAAAGACTCCCTATTCAATAAATGGTGTTGAGAGAACTGGATGTCTACACGTAAAAGACTGAAACTGGACCCACACCTTTCCCCACTCACAAAAATTGATTCAAGATGGATAAAGGACTTAAATTTAAGGCATGAAACAATAAAAATCCTCAAAGAAAGCATAGGGAAAACACTGGAAGATATTGGCCTGGGGAAAGACTTCATGAAGAAGATTGCCATGGCAATTGCAACAACAACAAAAATAAACAAATGGGACTTCATTAAACTGAAAAGCTTCTGTACAGCTAAGGACACAATAACCAAAGCAAAGAGACAACCTACACAATGGGAAAGGATATTTGCATATTTTCAATCAGACAAAAGCTTGATAACTAGGATCTATAGAGAACTCAAATTAATCCACATGAAAAAATCCAGCAATCCCTTATATCAATGGGCAAGAGACATGAATAGAACTTTCTCTAAAGATGACAGACGAATGGCTAACAAACACATGAAAAAATGTTCATCATCTCTATATATTAGAGAAATGCAAATCAAAACAACCCTGAGATATCATCTAACCCCAGTGAGAATGGCCCACATCACAAAATCTCAAAACTGCAGATGCTGGCGTGGATATGGAGAGAAGGGAACACTTTTACACTGCTGGTGGGACTGCAAACTAGTACAACCTTTCTGGAAGGAAGTATGGAGAAACCTCAAAGCACTCAAGCTAGACCTCCCATTTGATCCTGCAATCCCATTACTGGGCATCTACCCAGAAGGAAAGAAATCCTTTTATCATAAGGACACTTGTACTAGACTGTTTATTGCAGCTCAATTTACAATCGCCAAAATGTGGAAAGAGCCTAAATGCCCACCAACCCAGGAATGGATTAACAAGCTGTGGTATATGTATACCATGGAATACTATTCAGCCATTAAAAAAAATGGAGACTTTACATCCTTCGTATTAACCTGGATGGAAGTGGAAGACATTATTCTTAGTAAAGCATCACAAGAATGGAGAAGCATGAATCTTATGTACTCAATCTTGATATGAGGACAATTAATGACAATTAAGGTTGGGGGGGGAAGCAGAAAGAGGGATGGAGGGAGGGGGGAGGGGCCTTAGTGTGTGTCACACTTTATGGGGGCAAGACACGATTGCAAGAGGGACTTTACCTAACAATTGTAATCAGTGTAACTGGCTTATTGTACCCTCAATGAATCCCCAACAATACAAAAAAAAAAGAAAAATTATTTCTTAACCATATTCTCAAAAAAAAAAAAAAAATGGAGACTTTACATCCTTCGTATTAACCTGGATGGACGTGGAAGACATTATTCTTAGTAAAGCATCCCAGGAATGGAGCAGCATGAATGCTATGTACTCAATTTTGATATGAGGACAATTAATGACAATTATGGTTATGGGGGGGAACAGAAAGAGGGAAGGAGGGATGTGGGTGGGGCCTTGGTGTGTGTTACACTTTATGGGGGCAAGACGTGATTGCAAGAGGGACATTACCTAACAATTACAATCAGTGTAACCTGGCTTATTGTACCCTCAATGAATCCCCAACAATAAAAAAAAAAAAGGAAAAAAAAAAAAGAAAGTTGGGACAGTAAATATAATTTTTTTCCTTAAAAAAAAATAAATGCCTATTTAATAAAGAAAAAAAAATTATGGAGAATTTACATTGTTTCCAATTTTGTGCACACTGTGTGACTTTAATGATATTTAATTTATTTAATTGACAAGTGAAATTTGTATTACTTGTGGTATACAACATGTTTTAATATACAGAAGGTGCCAAAAATGTACATACACATTTTAAAAGAAGAAAAGAAGAGTATTAAAATTATAGTGCTCTATATACTGATAAGAAAAAAATTAACACCAAGTCACAGTGAGCACCTCTTATAATTGCATAAGTCACATGTGACTTGACTGTTGCAAATTTAATACACATTTTTTCTTTCTTACAATGTATGTTTTTTGGCACCTCTGTATGTATATGTATATATACACACACATTGTGAAATGGCTAAAATCAAGCCACTTAGCATATGCATTATCACATATATATATTTGTGGTGAGAATAATTAAAATCTATTTCTTAGGAATTTTGAAGTATATAGTGTGTAATATATACATATATTTTTTCCTTGTTATTGTCTTTTTGAGACAGAGTTTCACTTTGTGGCCATCGGTAGAGTGCTATGTCATCATAGCTCACAGTAACCTCAAACTCTTAGGCTCAAGTCATCCTTTTGCCTTAGCCTCCCAAGTAGCTGGGACTACAAGTGCCCACTGCAAAGCCCAGTTATTTTTTAGAGACTGGGTCTCATTCGTTCTCAGGCTGGTCTCAAACTCCTGAGGTCAGGCAATCCACCTGCCAAAATGCTGGGATTACAGGCGTGAGCCACCATGCCTGGCCCTAGTTTATTGTTATTAACCATACTCACCATGGTCTACAGTAGATTTCTTGATCTTATTCTATAACATCTATGACTGCTGTGCTTTCTCTCTCTAGGTTTTTAGAGGAAGAAATGGTCACTCATGAGGGCACATTCACATGAGAATTAAATTTAACTCTAAAGAAAAACATAAAGTTTTTAGTATGTAAAGTGAGAATAGGCTTTGTCATAGAAAATCGAAGACATCAAAGCTGTGAAGATGGGATTTGAGCCTGCTCCTGACCTGCTTAGTGAGAAACATAGGCAAGATGGCTCAGTCAGATGGCTTGGGTAGGCAGCAAATTATTTTGATGAGGTAGGTTGGGTCTAGATTGTAAATTTCAAGCAGCTTGGAAATTTGGAAGGCTTTTGAATAACATGAAGACATTAGCAATGCTCCTTTTAGGACAATTGTTATGGCAGAAGGATGGATTAGAGGGGTCACAAGACTGGGGCAAGGGATGCTTTACAATGGCCTGACCTACCTGTGAGGGTAGAGGATCCAGGACCAGCTGGAAGCTGTCAACAGAAGGGCCATTTTTAAGGGCCTGCAGATGTGTGTAAATAATTCTGTCCTGTGATACTCTGCTTTTCCTGTGTGTTCTTTCTTCCCTGTTCTTACTGGTTCCTTAACCCCTTACTTTTCTATCAGTGATTTTCAACCCCATCAAACTCAACCCCAGTTTTTTTTTCAAATAAATATTTTGTAGTACTTCCTTTATTGTTCTAAGCTAAAATTGATTCATGAAATAATGCACTCACACATATAATTTACACATCCTTCCAATATAATGCTTGACTGTATTATAAAGGCAACACAAAAATGAAGGAATGAAATAATCTGTAGGTCCATATGTAAATGCTCAGGAGTGACAGTACTAGAGGACATAACTGTGTTATCAGATATATAGAGTCTTCATGAATGTCATAGCTGCAGACGCAGATCAGCACAGGTGCATCAGCTGGTAAATCTAATATAAAACAATCACCTGTAGGTGAGGTGGCTACAGAAAATGATAAGCATCTCTTGATGAAGCTCTGAACACAACAACCGTTTCTGGACTCGTGGTAATTGTTCTTCTACCTTTAATAGACAGTGATTTCTAAAACTGTATAAATACACTTTGTAAAGCAGAGTCAGGCTCTAAGTTCTGATAATTACAAATGGACTTTTGCCTATATGAATGTCCTGCAGGGCATTAAGAATCCCGCAGACCTCAGGACGAGCCCCCCCTTGTGCAGGACTCCAGGAGTGCTGTGAGACATCAGGCATCATGGTCCATTCTTGTGACAACCTCAAATGCCATACATATTTCCAAAATGTCTACTTGTGGTCAGGTTTAGGAATGATTGTTTTTGGTCATTGCTTCTGCTTGCTCTCATTTCAGCTGCACAGTAGATCACCTCACACATACCTTACCAAGGCCTCACTATCCTCCCTAGAGAGAGACAGACACGAACCATCAGCTTCAGCTCCCACTGCTAATTGCCTTTGTCTTTTAGTGGTCCCTAGTTCAAATTCAAAGGACTAGAAGAAGATACTCAACTCACTGGGGTTATTTGTTTGGTTGGTGGGTAGTTTTGTTATATTATAGGCTTCAGGTCTAAGTCATTGGCCAGCCTGTGGATTATCTGCCGTAGACTAACCAGCTGTAGCCAGTGAGGGTCAAGGTCATGGAGGGAGTTAGTGGGCCCCCGAGGGACGTGTCGGAGATGCTCAGCTCTTCATGTTCATCACACAAGTAGAAGTTCAAAAAAAAAAAAAAAAGAAAAAGAAACTATAAAAGGGTGGTGCCTGTGGCTCAAGGAGTAGAGTGCTGGTCCCATATGTCAGAGGCAATGTGTTCAAACCCAGCCCTGGCCAAAAAAAAAAAAAGAAAAGAATAAGTTCATTGAGTGTAGAACTTAACTTGGTTCTGTTCTTTCCAGATCTTAGAATAGTTTCTGGTACATGTTGGCATTTAGTAACTGTCTTAGTCATTTCAGGTTGCTATGACAGAATACCAGAAACAGGTTGCTATGACAGAATACCAGGTGACTTAAACGACATAAATTTATTTCTTATACTTCTGGAGGCTGGACATCCAAGGGTGCCAGCATGGTGGGGTTCTGAGGAGTATCCTCTTCTGGGTCACAGACTGCTGACTTCTAGCTGCCTCTCCTGGTGGAGAGTAGAGAGGGGACACGAGCTTTCTCATGTCTCAGGGAAGAGCACTGTTCCCATTCATGAGGGACCCACCTTCATGACCTCATCTAATCCTAATTATTTCCCAAAGGTCCTACCTTCTAATACCATCATCTTGTGGGGGTTGGTGGGATGGTTTCAACATACAAATTTTAGGGGGGACATAAACATTTAATCCATAACAATAACTCTTGAATAAATATTGGTGACATTTGTATATCATTTGGTGTCTTCTATACTCTTGGCCAAGGCCTGTATGTAAAATTATAATACAGAACACTTTAAAAAAAGCCTAACAACAGAGCTATTGTACATGATATAGATACATGTATATAACGTAGAATGGTAAACCAAATGCCTAGGGACAGAGATATTGTATGTGATATAGATACGCGTATATAACGTAGAATAGTAAACTAAATGGCGAGGGCTTAGTTGTACTTCCTTAGAAATGTCACTTGGATTAAAACATTTTTCTTCTTTGTTGCTTTTGACAATTTTTAAAGCAGACAATTATAGTGTATGGAAATCAGCAGAAGAGTTTCTTCTGCCCACTAGTAAATTTAAGGAAAACTATTTTTCTCCTTACTTAACAAGAAAATATCATGTCAAAGACTTCAGGCAAAGTGTTTTTTTTTTTTTTTCTGCCTCCTGATTACTGGGGCATAACCTATAAAATGAAAAACTGCCGACATCCATGGCATATTGCTTTTTAGAGTTTTCAAAATGTTGTCAGGCACTCACAATCACCCAAATTCGAGACCCAAGATGTGCACTCAATTTGTTGTTTTTGAGTTGTTTTCTAATAATTATATAATGATTTCTGTGTAACTGATGCCTTATATATAAGGATTTATTCTGAGACCATATTCTTGTGTGTGTGTGTCTGTTTCTTTACGTCTTATTTTTTTTTATTATTAAATCATAGCTGTGTACATTGATATGATCATGGGGCATCATTCACTAGCTTTACAGACCGTTTACCAAGTTTCACATATACCCTTGTAAGATGCACCACTGGTGTAATCCCACCAATCCCCTTCCCTCTACCCACCTACCCCCTCCCTCCCCTCCCTTCCCCCTTCCCCCTATTCTTAGGTTGTAACTCGGTTATAGCTTTCATGTGCAAACCCTAAACTAGTTTCATAGTAGGTCTTAGTACATTGGGTACTTTTTCTTCCATTCTTGAGATACTTTACTAAGAAGAATATGTTCCAGCTCCATCCATGTAAACATGAAAGAGGTAAAGTCTCCATCTTTCTTTAAGGCTGCATAATATTCCATAGTGTACATGTACCACAATTTATTAATCCATTCATGGATCGATGGGCACTTGGGCTTCTTCCATGACTTAGCAATTATGAATTGGGCTGCAGTAAACATTCTGGTACAAATATCTTTGTTATGATGTGCTTTTTGGTCTTCTGGGTATATGCCCAGTAGAGGGATTACAGGATTGAATGGCAGATCTATTTTTAGATCTCTAAGTGTTCTCCATATCTCTTTCCAAAAGGAATGTATTAATTTGCATTCCCACCAGCAGTGCGAAAGTGTTCCCTTTTCTCCACATCCACGCCAACATCTCTGGTCTTGGGATTTTGTGATATAGGCTAGTCTCACTGGAGTTAGATGGTATCTCAAAGTAGTTTTGATTTGCATTTCTCTGATGATTAAAGATGATGAGCATTTTTTCATATGTCTGAAGGCCATGCGCCTGTCTTCTTCAGAGAAGTTTCTCTTCAAATCCCTTGCCCAGCCTGCGATGGGATCCCTTGTTCTATTCTTGCTAATGCGTTTGAGTTCTCTGTGGATTCTGGTTATTAAACCTTTGTCAGAGATGTAACCTGCAAATATCTTCTCCCATTCTGAGGGCTGTTTGCTTGCTTTACTTACTGTATTCTTGGCTGTGCAGAAGCTTTTTAGTTTGATCAAGTCCCAATAGTGTATTTTTGAAGCTGCTTCAATTGCCTGGGGGGTCCTCCTCATAAAATACTCACCCAGCCCGATTTCTTCAAGGGTTTTCCCTGCACTCTCTTCTAGTATTTTTATAGTTTCATGTCTTAAGTTCAAATCTTTGATCCAGTGAGAGTCTATCTTAGTTAATGGTGAAAGGTGTGGGTCCACGTTCAGTCTTCTACAGGTTGCCAGCCAGTTCACCCAGCACCATTTGTTAAACAGGGAATCTTTTCCCCACTGAATGTTTTTAATTGGGTTGTCAAAGATTAAATAACAGTAAGTAGCTGGATACATCTCTTGGTTCTGTATTCTGTTCCAGACATCTACTTCTCTGTTTTTGTGCCAATACCATGCTGTTTTGATCACTATTGATTTGTAGTATAGTCTGAGGTCTGGTAGTGTAATTCCTCCTGCTTTGTTTTTATTTCTGAGTAATGTCTTGGCTATTCGAGGTTTTTTCTCATTCCATATAAAACGAAGTATTGTTTTTTCAAGATCTTTAAAGTATGACAGTGGAGCTTTAATAGGGATTGCATTGAAATTATATATTGCTTTGGGTAGTATAGACATTTTAACAATATTGATTCTTCCCAGCCATGAGCATGGTATGTTTTTCCATTTGTTAATATTTTCAGCTATTTCTTTTCTTAGAGTTTCTTAGTTCTCTTTATAGAGATCTTTCACGTCCTTTGTTAGATAAATTCCCAAATATTTCATCTTCTTTGGCACTACTGTGAATGGGATAGAGTCCTTAACTGTTTTTTCAACTTGACTGTTGTTGGTATATATAAAGGCTACCGATTTATGAATGTTGATTTTATAACCTGAGACGCTGCTGTATTCCTTGATCACTTTTAAAAGTTTTGTAGTAGAGTCCCTAGTGTTTTCCAGATATACTATCATATCATCTGCAAAGAGCGAAAGTTTGATCTCTTCTGACCCTATATGGATAGCCTTGATCGCCTTTTCTTCCCTAATTGCATTGGCTAAAACTTCCATTACAATGTTAAAAAGCAATGGAGACAATGGGCAGCCTTGTCTGGTTCCTGATCTGAGTGGAAATGATTCCAATTTAACTTCATTCAATATGATATTGGCTGTCAGTTTGCTGTAGATGGCCTCTATCAGTTTAAGAAATGTCCCTTCTATACCAATTTTCTTGAGTGTTCTGATCATGAAGCGATGCTGGATATTATGAAAAGCTTTTTCTGCATCAATTGAGAGAATCATATGGTCTTTGTTTTTTAATTTGTTTATGTGCTGGATTACATTTATAGATTTACATATATTGAACCAGCCTTGAGATCCTGGGATAAAACTGACTTGGTCATGATGTATAATTTGTTTGATGTGTTGCTGGATTCTGTTTGTTAGGATCTTGTTGAATATTTTTGCATCTATATTCATTAGTGATATTGGTCTATAATTTTCTTTTCTTGTTGGGTCTTTTCCTGGTTTGGGGATCAGGGTGATGTTTGCTTCATAGAATGTGTTGGGTAGTCTTCCTTCTTTTTCTACCTTTTGGAACAGGTTGAGTAATATAGGTACTAATTCCTCTTTAAAGGTTTGGTAGAATTCAGACGTGAAACCATCTGGTCCCGGGCTTTTTTTTTTTAGGGAGGTTTTGTATGGTTCATGCTATTTCCGAACTTGATATGGACCTGTTCAACATTTCCACTTGATTCTGGCTAAGTCTTGGAAGGTGACATGCTTGGTCAATTTCCTTCAGATTTTCATATTTCTGAGAATAAAGTTTCTTGTAATATTCATTAAGGTTTTTTTGATTTCTGAGGAGTCTGTTGTTATTTCATCTTTGTTGTATCTGATTGATGATATTAGAGATTTTACTCTTTTTTTCCTGATTAGGTTGGCCAAAAGTTTATCTATTTTATTGACCTTTTCGAAAAACCAGCTTTTTTATTTATTGATCTGTTATATTATTCTTTTGTTTTCAATTTCATTTAGTTCTGCTCTAATTTTGGTTATTTCTTTTCTTCTACTGGGTTTGGGGTTGGAATGTTCTTCCTTTTCCAGTTGCTTGAGATGTCCCATTAAGTTGTTAACTTCCTCTCTTTCTGTTCTCTTGAGGAAGGCTTGTAGTGCAATAAATTTCCCTCTTAGAACTGCCTTTGCGGTATCCCAGAGGTTCTGATAGTTCGTGTCTTCATTGTTGTTTTGTTCCAAAAAATTGGCGATTTCTTTGTTAATCTCATCTCTGACCCAGCTATCATTCAGCATAAGGTTATTTAACTTCCATGTTTTTGTATGAGTATGCAGATTCCTGTTGTTACTCAGCTCAAGTTTTATTCCATGGTGGTCCAAGAAGATGCATGGAATAATTTCTATTCCTTTAAATTTACTAAGGTTAGACTTGTGACCTAAGATGTGATCGATTTTGGAGTAAGTTCCATGGGCTGATGAGAAGTATGTGTATTCAGTTTTGTTGGGATGAAATGTTCTGTAGATGTCCGCTAAATCCAAATGTTGCATGGTTAAGTTTAAATCTAAGATTTCTTTGCTCAGCTTCTTGTTGGAGGATCCATCCAAGACGGCCAGAGGAGTGTTGAAATCTCCAACGATTATGGAGGTGGAGGAAATCAAGTTGCTCATGTCTGTTAGAGTTTCTCTTATAAATTGAGGTGCATTCTGGTTGGGTGCATAGATATTAATAATTGAGATCTCATCATATTGAGTATTACCCTTAACAAATATGAAGTGACCATTCTTGTCCTTCCTTACTTTTGTTGGTTTAAAGGCTATTGTATCTGCAAATAAAATTGCAACACCTGCTTTTTTCTGATTACCATTTGCCTGAAATATAGACGACCATCCTTTCACCTTGAGTCTGCATTTGTCTTTTAAGTTAAGATGTAACTCTTGTATGCAACAGATATCTGGCCTGAGTTTTTGTATCCGGTCAGCTAACCTATGCCTCCTTAGAGGACAGTTTAAGCCGTTCACATTAATGCAGAATATTGATGAATCTGGTGAAGTTTTGGGTATCGAGTTTTTCAAAAGTCCAGTGGACATTTTTTATCCTTTCGCCAGTATGAAATTTGGAGTTTGATTGAAGTTTCTGAGTGAGTTTACTTTTGTGGTATAGGATTGGGTTGGTCATTATGGAGGATAGGTCTGAGAATATCCTGAAGAGCTGGTTTGGTTATGGAAAATTTCTTCAACATGTGAATTAAAGTATTTAATTTCTCCAGTATAAATGAAACTCAGTTTAGCTGGATACAAGATCCGGGGTTGAAAGTTATTTTGCTTTAGGAGATTAAAAGTCGTTGACCACCCTTTTCTGGCTTGAAAAGCTTCAGCACAGAGATCTGCAGTCATTCTAATATTCTTCTCTTTGAAGATAATGGTTTTTTTTCTCCTGGCAGCTTTGAGAATTTTCTCCTTCATATTAACTTTAGTGAAGTTAATTATGATATGCCTGAGGGATGTCTTATTGGGGTTGAGTCGTGCTGGGGTTCTGAAGCTGTCTGCTATCTGAATTTCAGAATCTCTAGGCATGTCTGGAAAATTCTCTTTCATAATTTCATGCAGAAGGGCCTCTGTGCCCAGCGAGGCCACTTCATCTGTTTCTGGAACCCCTATGATTCGGATATTCGCCTTCTTCCAATTATCCCAGAGCTCTCTGAGTGAGTGATCCGTTTTGCTCTCCATTTCTCTTCTTCTTTGAGAGTTTGGGAGCATTCAAAGGTTTTATCTTCGATGTCAGAAATCCTTTCTTCTGCTTGCTCCATTCTGTTGCTGAGGGATTCTACTGTATTTTTCATATCTTTGAGGGCTGCAAATTCTTGATTCAGTGTGTCTAAGTCTTTGGTGGTTTTGTCTTTAAATTCGTTAAATTCTTGAGACAGTTTTTGAATTTCTCCTCGAATTCCTAATTTCCCTTTGTTAATCTCATCTGCAATCCAAATTCTGAATTCGATTTCTGACATCTCAGCCAGTTGTTTATGAATGGGATCTTCAATTGCATCTGCCATATCTTTCCTTGGGTGGGTTGATCTATTCTGGTTATTCATGTTACCAGAGTTTTTCTGCTGATTCCACCCCATCGTTGTTTTACTCCCTCTGATTTTTTCCCCTGGAGCTTTGTCGAGGGCCCGTACAGTGTTGTGGCCTGAGAAACTGGGGCCCTGTCTGGTGTGGTGGGGCTAAGTGGTTCTGTCTTCTTTTCAGCTGGTTTCTGTTCCACCCTAGTGAAACAGATACTTTGGATTGAAGTCTCAGCTGTGGAGAAATATCAGCAATTAAGTCACCCCACCCCCCACTGGCAAACAATTGAAGAAGAAAAATCAAACCTTCACCGTGTACCCAGGGCACCATCTGATTTGTCCTCAGGTGATTGGTTCAGTTCAAAAATGTCCAAATCAATTGTCTCAGTCTGCACCTGTCTCGGGTGAGAGAGTTTAAGAGGTCTCTGGGAACTGGATCACAGGGGTCTGGTGACTACTCTGGTGTGGCTTGCTCCAGTGCTGCGTGGAGTCAGGAGAAGCCACCCAGCCAATAAATCAGTCTGGGAAGGTTGCTGCCTCCTTCTCCACCTTGCACCACTTCACATCCAGTCATTGATAGCCCTGCAGTTGGCTGACCCAGTTGCCTGTAGTGAATCAGTACTCCAAGAGTTTGTACCTGCCTGAATCACAAGGAAGTCTGCCATGCCGCTGCGCTCTGCCTCTCTCCAGCAGGAGGAGGTGAGGCCTGACAACCTCGGGCACTTGATGAAGGTTGAGGGGTTTTCAGTCAGGTCCAGTCTCACCCCTGATTGATGTTACTGACAGAACAGAACAGAACAACTCTGCAGTTCCCCTGCAGAAGAGAAGCTTAATTGAGCTCCAAATCAGCTTGTGTTTGCTCCTGTATTGTCTATAGGCTGACGATCCCGAGGGCCAGGTGCGTCTTAGGTTTAGTAAAGTGGACCTCTGGGTCAGCCCCACCCTGGGAGTTTCCCTGGTTTGCAAGCTGGAGTTGCCTCAGGCAAACTCAGAGTCTCTGGTTGTCCAGGGAATCGGGGTGTGGCTTCAGAATATTCGGTAGTGAGCCATATTGCTAGCAAAAGAGGGCCGCTGCTTTATGGCTCAGGCAACAGCTGCTCCGGTGTAGCTCCCCTCCGGCCAACCATCCTCTCTCCGCCCCCATACCCCAGACTCTGCACTGACAGGCTGCAGCCCAGCACTGTCTACACCCCTTGAACAATTGAACAATCGCCCAAGAGTCCGGACCCCTGGGGGACAGGCCACCAGACCTTGGAGCGACAGCAGAAGGGAGTGCGGGGAGCGCTGGTAACCTGGGGTTTCAGGCAGAGAATACACAGAGCTTTACCCAGTTTTATGCCTGGCTGTATTGTCACCAAAAGACGGCTGTCGCACTGTGCCTCAGGGAACTGCCACTCCGGTGCAGTCCCGTCTCCACCGACTGACCAGGACTGGCCTCCAGACCCCAATGTGAGTGAAGGGGAGTGCTGGGAAGCTCAGAATTCCAGTTAGAGACTATATACAGTTTATACAGTTTTATGCCTGGCAGGAGGACACCGTGGCAGCCTAGTAGGGGAGGTACGTCCAGTTTTTAGGGGGGTCTCTCCCGTGGAGTGTAGTGGGAGGACCTTTGAACTCTGCCCAGTTGTTTATGGGGCACTCTGAGCTGTTCTCATGGGGGAGGGGACTCCCGTCTGCTTGGTGATGGATTTTGTACCTTTTGTTTGTATCCTTGTGGTCGCAGCTCACCTCAGCAGGGTTGATGTGCGTTCTACAACCTTCTCTCTTAGTGCAGCTCAAATCCACCAGGTTACTTGCTGAATTTTTATCCTTTAACTCTCCTTCTGGACGGGAGCCTCTGTGGAACGCTGGCTTCAGTCAGCCATCTTGTCTCCTCCCCGCCTGAGACCATATTCTTAGATGCTTTTACAGTATGGATTTCTGGTTTCCTTTTAAGTTTTCTTTAGAGGATTGAATTGAATTCATGATGTTTCTTGGAGCAGGGGGCTAGAACTTGTTTTCCATGCATGGTTTAATTATGTAAAGAATGCTTCTAAAAAATTGAGTATTAAAATCCTTGAAGGCCCTGAGCTTCCTGAGGGCCAGAATCTAATGTTATTTGATGGGGGCTTGAGGAGACAGTGAGTCACATCCTTTGTCCTCACTTACTAAACCTGTTGAAAAACAAGCACAGGAGTCAGAGAGGAATCAGAACATCAGTTTTACTACCAGCGAAGCTGTGTTAGAGAATGACACTCAGCCTGTGAGCCCATTTAGACTTCTTGATACTTCCCATGCCAAGTTTCTTCCTTGGGTCTCAGACGTAGGAAGATAGCTTCAAGTGAATGAGTGTGGCCAACATGGCTTTTATCACGCCTCTTGAATGAAGGCAGGTCACGTGAATGTAGTGACTGGGACTCAGTCAGCTCGCTCAGGACAGAATTGTAGACCATTGTCTGTTAGACTGCCATCATTTCATCTGTCAAACTAAGTCCCTCTTCTCCCGTTTGGAGGACCGAGTGCTAGCAGACAACAGATTCAAACCGATTCTGTAGAAACACAGAGAGGATTGTTCACTCTAAATTATTCATCTATTTATTTCTCATTATCTAGCACAGAACATAATAGGCATTAAGAAATAGAAGGATAGATCTCGCATTACTTATTCACTGAAGCCTGGTAACTGCAAAATATTACAACAGTGGCTGCAGCAGATACAACATGAGCTGTTTTGTAATTTAGCTATGAAGGGCATTTTTCAGTCAGTATCTTTTTGGATCCCATTTCAGTTCTTAGTTAGGAAGAAGAGAGCAAGGAGAAAGGCCACATTACCTAGAGGAGGATGGAAAGTCATATTTAAGGTAAAGCAAACCATCTTCTTAGAGTTCTCTCTTGCATTGCACAGATCTGCATTCTAATAGTGAGCTTAGATTTTGACAGCAAGTTGCCAAAGAAGAAACTACTCGCAAGCTCCATTTCAAGTTCTGTGTTGTGAAAATGCAGCAGTTTAATTGAAAGCCTAACTTCCTTGCCAGGTAACCTTTAAAAGATGGGATTGCTATAGTGTTAATTCTGCATGAAAAGCTAGGTGATGTCTCAGATGTTCTACCATGCTTATAAATCTTACTGTGTAGTGGATGGATTCATTTCTCTCCTTGTGTCAGTTTTCTCTGTGGTCTGTGTTGTTCAACACTATTGTTTTGGCTGCTCTTCAATGCAGAGGAATCTAGGGCTTACATATTTATGATAACTTCAGGCCATCTGGTGGTTGACTATCAGAAAATGAAGAACAATTTGCGACTTCAACAAAGCCATACTTATCACAGGAAAGCACTTTCCAAAGTATTTATCTTTCAATGCACTAAATTTTGATGTTCTAAACTCATGTTGAATTATTACTTGTTATTTATTTATTTTTAAGAATTATCCTTCCTGCCCTGATGGGGGAAAGAAGTCAACATGCCGCCTTTTATTTTGTGGGTCAATATTCAGGGCTCTGAACATGACAGAGATTCATTTTGACCTTCTGATTTAGCATGTAAATTAGGATACTTGACGCAGAATGCTCTATATTTTCTTCCAGTTCATGTGTAATGCCAACAGATTGGTATGAATCAAAATGGAATACTTAGCAGTGGCTACCATTTACAAAATGTCAATTAGAGACAACTGCATATAAAAGTTAGCTAACTGGCAAGATCAATTAGAAGAGTTTTCTCTATAGCTTAGAACCACCGTTATGTTTCTGTAACAGGGTAAGAAATGTAATGTGTATTCTGTTAGTCTGCAGAACCTAGTGAACATAAATGTGTATCAATATTCCTTAACTGCATTTACCTGCAAATGTAAAAAACCCTGAAGATAGGGCGGCACCTGTGGCTCAAAGGAGTGGGGTACTGGCCCCATATACCAGAGGTGGTGGGTGCAGACCCAGCCCCAGCCAAAAACTGCAAAATAAATGAATGAATAAAAATCCTGAAGATAACACTGGCTGGCTGGCTTGTACACGCTATAGATTTCTGGCATTGGAAAAAATAATATATGAAATTTTATATCAGGGATTTCAATGATTAGAATACATGTTTGAAATTCAGATTATGGGTTTTTTTTTCCTCACCTAAGTATTCCTTAATAAACTAAATCAGAGATTGGTAAACTGTAGCCCTTTGGGTCAAATCTGGCCCACTTTATCTTTTTGTCTGGTCCATGAGCAAAGAATAATCTTGACATTTTTAAGTGGTCATATTTTAAATGATTATTATACACTGATATAATAGTCTTGATTTTGTAGCCTGACTCACAAGGCCTAAAATATTTACTGTTTGGTTTCTTAAGGAACCATGATCCTTGATCTAGGTTATGTTGAGAAGCTTTACCTAATTGAATTGCCGTGATGGATGTGTAGTAGGTAAACCTACCTTTTTGGGTCACATTTGTGTTTAAGAAAAGCACCCTCACAATTTTTGCTATGAGTGAAGGTGCTTTAAGAACTAAGGGACTTCTTAATCCCAGGTTTAAATATAAGCCATTGAATAGCTATTGATAGAAAAAGACATCAGATGGTTTTATTTTTTTCTATTTTTTATTTTTTATTATTAAATCATAGCTATGTACATTAATGCGATCATGGGGCACCATATACTGGTTTTATAAACAGTTTAACACATTTTCATCACACTGGTTAACATAGCCTTCCTGGCATTTTCTTAGTTATTGCGTTAAGACATTTATATTCTACATTTAGTAAGTTTCGCATGTACCCTTGGAAGATGCACCACAGGTGTAATCCCATCAATCACCCTCCCTCCGCCCATCCTCCCTCCTCCCTCCCCTCCTTCTCCCTCTTCCCCATATTCTTAGATTATAACTGGGCTATAGCTTTCATATGAAAGCCATAAATTAGTTTCATAGTACGGCTGAGTACATTGGATACTTTTTCTTCCATTCTTCAGATACTTTACTAAGAAGAATATGTTCCAGCTCCATCCATGTAAACATGAAAGAGGTAAAGTCTCCATCTTTCTTTAAGGCTGTATGATATTCCATGGTGTACATATTCCACAATTTATGAATCCATTCGTGGATCAATGGGCACTTGGGCTTTTTCCATGACTTAGCAATTATGAATTGGGCTGCAATAAACATTCTGATACAAATATCTTTGTTATAATGCTATTTTCGGTCTTCTGGGTATATACCTAGTAGAGGAATTATAGGATTAAATGGCAGATCTATTATTAGATCTCTAAGTGTTCTCCAAACATCTTTCCAGAAGGAATGTATTAATTGGCATTCCCACCAGCAGTGTAGAAGTGATCCCTTTTCTCCACATTCATGCCAACATCTCTGGTCTTGGGACTTTGTGATTTGGGCTAATCTTACTGGAGTTAGATGGTATCTCAAGGTAGTTTTGATTTCATTTCTCTGATGATTAAAGATGTTGAGCACTTTTTCATATGTCTGTAGGCCGTGCACCTGTCTTCTTCAGAGAAGTTTCTCTTCAAGTCCATTGCCCAGCCTGCAATGGGATCACTTAATTCTTTTCTTGCTTATACCTTTGAGTTCTCTGTGGATTCTGGTTATTAAAACTTTGTCAGAGACATAACCTACAAATATCTTCTCCCATTCTGAGGGCTGTCTGCTTGCTTTATTTACTGTGTTCTTGGCTGTGCAGAAGCTTTTTAGTTTGATCAGGTCCCAGTAGTGTAGTTTTGAAGCTGCTTCAATTGCCCGGGGGGTCCAACTGATGAAATACTCGCCCAGACTGATTTTTTTCAAGGGTTTTCCCTGCAATCTCGTCTAGTATTTTTATAGTTTCAGGTTGTAAGTTTATCTTTAATCCAATGAGAATCTATCTTAGTTAATGGTGAAAGGTGTGGGTCCAGTTTCAGTCTTCTGCAGGTTGCCAGCCAGTTCACCCAGCACCATTTGTTCAATAGGGAATCTTTTCCCCACTGAACGTTTTTAATTGGCTTCTCAAAGATCAAATAACGGTAAGTAGCTGGACACACCTCTTGGTTCTCTATTCTGTTCCAGACATCTACTTCTCTGTTTTTGTGCCAGTACCATGCTGTTTTGATCACTATCAATTTATAGTATAGTCTGAGGTCAGGTAGCGTGATTCCTCCTGCTTTGTTTTTATTTCTGAGTAATGTCTTGGCTATTCGAGTTTTTTTCTGAATCCATATAAAACGAAGTATTATTTTTTCAAGATCTTTAAAGTATGACAGTGGAGCTTTAAGAGGGATTGCATTAAAATGGTATATTGCTTTGGGTAGTATGGACATTTTAACAATGTTGATTCTTCCCAGCCATGAGCATGGTATGTTCTTCCATTTGTTAACATTTTTAGCTATTTCTTTTCTGAGAGTTTCATAGTTCTCTTTATAGAGATCTTTCACATTCTTTGTTAGATAAACTCCCAAATATTTCATCTTCTTTGGCACTACTGTGAACGGAATAGTGTCCTTAACTATTTTTTCAACTTGACTCTTGTTGGTAGATATAAAGCTACTGATTTATAAATGTTGATTTTGTAACCTGAGACACTGTTGTATTCCTTGATCACTTCTAAGATTTTGTAGTAGAATCCCTGGTGTTTTCCAGATATATAATCATATCATCTTCAAAGAGCGAAAGTTTGATCTCTTCTGACCCTATATGGATACACTTGATCGCCTTTTCTTCCCTAAGTGCGATGGCTAAAACTTCCATTACAAGGTTAAAGAGCAGTGGAGATGATTTCAATTTAACTCCATTGTTAAATTGAGTGGAAATGATTTCAATTTAACTCCATTCAATATGATATTGGCTGTGGGTTTGCTGTAGATGGCCTCTATCAGTTTAAGAAATGTCCCTTCTGTACCAATTTTCTTAAGTGTTCTGATCATGAAGGGATGATGGATATTATCAAAAGTTTTTTCTGCATCAATTGATGGAATCATATGATCATTGTTTTTTAATTTGTTTATGTGCTGAATTATACTTATAGATTTACATATATTGAACCAGTCTTGAGACCCTGGGATAAAAACGACTTGGTCATGATGTATAATTTGTTTGAGTGTTGCTGGATTCTGTTTGTTAGAATCTTGTTGAATACTTTTTGCATCCATATTCATTAGTGATATTGGTCTATAATTTTCTTTTCTTCGTGGGTATTTTCCTGGTTTGGGGATCAGGGTGGTGTTTGCTTCATAGAATGTGTTGGGTAGTCTTCCTTCTTTTTCTAAATTTTGGAATAGGTTGAGTAATATAGGTAGTAGTTCCTCTTTAAATGTTTGGTAGAATTCTGACGTGAAGTTATCTGGTCCCGGACTTTTCTTTTTAGGGAGATTTGATATGCTTGATGCTATTTCAGAACTTGATATGGGCCTGTTCAACATTTCCACTTGATTCTGGCTAAGTCTTGTAAGGTGGCATGTTTCCAAGTATTGGTCAATTTCCTTCAGATTTTCATATTTCTGAGAATAAAGTTTCTTGTGATATTCATTAAGGATTTTTTGAATTTCTGAGGAGTCTGTTGTTATTTAATTTTTGTCGTTTCTGATTGATGACATTAGAGATTTTACTCTTTTTTTCTGATTAGGTTTATCTATTTTATTGGCCTTTTCAAAAAACCAACCTTTTGATTTATTGATCTGTTGTATAATTCTTTTGTTTTCAATTTCATTTAATTCTGCTCTAATTTTGGTTATTTCTTTTCTTCTACTGGGTTTGGGGTTGGAATGTTCCTCCTTTTCCAGTTGATTGAGATGTCCCATTAAGTTGTGAACTTCCTCTTTTTCCGTTGTCTTGAGGAAGGTTTGCAGTGCTATAAATTTCCCTCTTAGGACTGCCTTTCTGGTATCCCAGAGGTTCTGATAATTTGTGTCTTCATTGTCATTTTGTTCCAGAAGTTTGGTAATTTCCTCCTTAATCTCATCTATGACCGAGCTATCATTCAGCATAAGGTTATTTAAGTTCCTGTTTTTTTATGAGTATACAGATTCCTGTTGTTACGGAGTTCAACTTTTATTCCATGGTTGTCCAAGAAGATGCAAGGAATAATTTCTATTCCTTTAAATTTACTAAGGTTAGACTGGTGACCTAAGATGTGATCGATTTTGGAGTATGTTCCGTGAGCTGATGTGTCTTCAGTTTTGTTGGGATGAAATGCTCTGTAGATGTGTGCTAAATCCTAATTTTGGATGGTTAGGTTTAAATCTAAAATTTCTTTGCTCAGCTTCTTATTGGAGCATCTGTCCAACACGGCCAAAGAAATGTTGAAATCTCTGACTATTATGGAGCTGTAGGAAATCAAGTTGCTCATGTCTGTTAGAGTTTCTCTTATATATTGAGGTGCATTCTGGTTGGGTGCATAAATATTAATGATTGAAATCTTGTCATATTGAGTATAGCCCTTAACAAATACAAAGTGACATTCTTATCCTTCCTTACTTTTGTTGGTATAAAGCCTATTTGTGTCAGCAAATAGAATGCAACACCTGCTTTTTTCTGATTATCATTTGCCTGAAATGTGAATGACCATCCTTTCACCCTGAGTCTATATATTTTAAGGTAAGATGTGACTGTTGTATGCAGCAAATATCTGGCCTGAGTTTTTGTATCCAGTCTGCTAACCTGTGCCTCTTTAGAGGATAGTTGAAGCCATTCACATTAATGGAGAATATTGATAAGCCTGGTAAAATTTGGGGTATAAAGTTTTGCAAAAGTCCAGTGGACATTTTTAATCCTTTCACCACTGTGGAAGTTGGAGTTTGATCAAAAGTTTCTGATTGAGTTCGCTTTTGTGGTAGAGGATTGGGCTGGTCATTATGGAGGATAGGTCTGAGAATATCCTGAAGAGCTAGTTTTGTTATGGCAAATTTTTTCAACATGTGAATGTCATTAAAGTATTTAATTTCTCCATCATAAATGAAACTCAGTTTACCTGGATACAGGATCCCAGGTTGAATGTTATTTTGTTTTAGGAGATTAAAAGTCTATGACCACCCTCTTCTGTCTTGAAAAGTTTCAGCAGAGAGATCTGAAGTCTTTCTAATATTCCTCCCTTTGTAGGTAATGTTTTTCTTACATCTGGCAGCTTTCAGCATTTTCACCATCATATGAACTTTAGTGAAGTTAATTATGATATGCCTGGGCGATGTCTTATTTGGATTGAGTTGTGCTGGGGTTCTGAAACTGTCTGCTATCTGAATTTCAGAATCTCTTGGCATGTCTGGAAAATTCTCTTTCATAATTTCATGGAGAAGGGCCTTTGTGCCTTGCGAGGCCACTTCATCACTTTCAGGGATTCCAATTAGGAGGATATTAGCCTTCTTTGTGTTATCCCATAGCTCTCTGAGAAAATGATTCCTTTTTGCTCTCCATTTCTCTTGCTCTTTGAGAGTTTGGGAACGCTCAAAAGCTTTGTCTTCAATGTCAGAGATCCTTTCTTCTGCTTGCTCCCTCTGTTACTGAGGGATTCTACTGTAGTTTTCAGATCTTTGAAGGCTGCAAATTCTTACTTCAGTGCATCAAAATCTTTGGTGGTTTTGTCTTTAAATTCATTAAATTTTTGACACAACTTTTGAATTTTTCCTCAAATTTCTAATTCTTACTTTTGAATTGCTCTTTGAATTTCTAATTCCAAATTTTCCTCTATTCTATTAATCTTATTTGCAATCCAAATTCTGAAGTCAATTTTTGACATCTCGGGCAGATTTTTATGAATGGGATCTTCAGTTACATCTGCCTTGGGGGAGTTTATCTATTCTGTTTATTCATGTTACCAGAATTTTTCTGCTGATTCCACCCCATGATTATTTTACACTGTTTGACATTTCCCTTGGAGCTTTGTCAAGGACCTGTACAGTGCTACAGCCTGAGAAACTGGGGACCTGTTTGGTTGGTGGGGCTAAGTGGTGATGTCTTGTTTTCAGTTTTTCTGTGTCTGACCCTAGTGAAACAGTTACTCTCAGCTGTGGAGAAATACCAGCAATTAAGTCAACCTGCCCACTACAGGCAACTATTGGAAAAGGAAAATCAAACCTTCCTACAACCACACACCCAGGGCATCACTTGAATAGTCCTAGGGTGATTGGCTCAGTTCAAAAGGTGCAAATCAATTGTCTCAGTCAGCACCTGTCTCTGGTGGGAGAGCTTAAATGGTTTCTGGCAAGTGGATAGCAGGGGTCTGTTGACAACTCAAATATGACTTGCTGCGGTGCTCTGTGAAGTCAGGAGGACCCACCCAGCAAATAGATTAGTCTTGGAAGGTTGATGCCTCCTTCCCCACCTTGCACCTCTGTCACACCTAGTCACTGATAGCCCTGCAGGGCTGTGACCAAGTTGCCTCCAGTCAGCAGATATTCCAGGGGTTTGCACCTGCCTGAATCACAAGGAAATTTATATCTGCTCAGGCCACTGCTCTCTGTCTCTATCCAGCAGGCAGAGTTGAGGCCTGACAACCTTGGGTGCTTGATGGAGGCTGGGCGGTGTTCACTCAGTTCCAGCACCGCCCCTGATTGATGTTACTGACAGAACAGAACAACTTTGTGGGAATTTGTTTCCATCCCTGCTAAATTCCCCTGCAGGATAGAAGCTGTTTTGAGTTCCCAGAACCTGTCCCTCAGGCCCTGTCTTTACTCCTGCAGGTTTGTATTCACACTACGTTAGCTTTCAGCTCTAGCCTCCTGCTTGTTCTTGTTTAATGTGAAAATTGGAGTTAGGGAAAATAGCCAACACGAGGATTTAGCAAAATAACAAAGTCATTGAGGCCAAATGAGCAAATAGATAAAACTGCTACCCGCAGAAGCAATCAGAAATAATTAGAAACACATATACGTACTGACAACAACAACAAAAAACTATAATAAAAATAATTATAATTGTAAGATAATTGAGAAAAAAGGTAAAAAACAAACAAAACGAACAAAAAAACCTCTAAAAATCTGATGTAAGCATGCCCAGAAACCATAAGAAGGGAAGAAGAGGAACAGAGAAAGGAAAAAGGAGAAAGAAAAAAGTGATGTTCATTAAAAATTTAAAAAAGAAAGAAAAATTAAAAATAGAAACAATAAAAATAAAAAATATAATAATAATAATTAACAATATCTCCTCTAAGAAAGTGATGAAGAATAAATTTTAAAAAAGGCACCACCCACAAAAATATTATTCTTGTATATATGTAGAAATATACATCTATATGTTTGATGTAGGGATCAACTTTTATAGGAATATATTTATAATGCAATATACTTTCTGGACACCAGGTGGCACTGTGAGTGTTTCCTAGACTTAAACCTGGTTCACAGTTTACACTGTTACCATGGTAGCCACCCTACCTGGCCGATGGCCGTTTTAGAGCTTCTGTAAAAGTTTATTACCTAATTATTGTCCAACCTCAGCTTCTCTGTTGCAGACAGCACTCCTATCCGACCTCCCAACTCGGTGCAGGAGTCCATGCTTCACAAATCTTTCCACTCTGCTCCCACATTCTCCTGTAAACTGGCAACTACAATCGGCTGTGGGGGAGGGTGCTGGTTGCTGCTGGCTTTAGCTGCTGCCGGCTCCCTTGGCTGCAGCCACGGAGACCTTATCCTCAGTTTTTGTGGCTCAGAGTCTCACTTTTGAATCTGGATTTTTGAGTCCAGCCACCCGCCAGTTCACTGCACAGCCTGAACTGCCAGCCCACACCAATATTCCCCACCAGGAATGGTCCAGTCTATTGAATCACTCCTATTGTTTTGGGGGGAGGTGTCCGCCATTTTGGACAATTCAAAATGTCTGTTTCCCAGGTGGGATCCCTTTCCTTCGATTTTCCATTGGGTTGCCTAGCCCCTTGTGGCTCTGAGGGGGACCCCTTTCAGGACGTTAAACTTGGCTCACGAATAAATTTTTGTCAACTGGGTTTTGCCAGGAATTGCAAGCTGCTGTCCTCTGTGAGGGAGGGGCCTCCCAGCCAGCACGGCCAAGGAGGGAAAATCTCTACAACAGAGTCTGTGGTTTTAAATTACACCTCATGTACAACAATCCATCAATTCCCTGCACATCTCCAGCTGTCTGTCCACACCAACAATCCACATGGGGAAAAGGTCCAGACCCCCCCTTCCTCTCACCTGATGACCTGGGAGAGGTGGGCTACCCGTCCGTTCTGTCTGCCATCATCCAACCACCGATTAGATGGTTTTAAACTCATATCTTTATGTCCCCCCCAGCAAAGGCTACAGCAAGGCAGTAAGTTAGGCAAAGACAGAATAAAACAGGTATGCATCAGCAAAAATATTCCTCCTAATATTTTAGTCAAGGGAGATATGGGTCTGAGTTTCACTTGGAAACCTACATGCCATTGACAGTTAGATAAACAATATTTATTAAATCTCCTACCTCTTTAAAAACAAGATGAATGGCCTGGCATGGTGGGTGATCTTTCTTGGGGCTTCAATCCACACAAGGTCTGGCTATGAAACTCTGGGGTCTTGAGGGAGTGTCTGTTCCTGGTGCCTTCTTCATACCTGGCAGCTGTTGGCCACTTGGCCACTTGAAAGCTCAGTTAGCTCTGCAACTGTGGAAGAGGAAACATGTATTCTCTTTCACTTGGAGTCTTGCCTCTTGCCCATGACTTTGGTGACAAAGCTGATGCCCCATCATTTTGATCTCATAGCTTTGCCTTTTCCGGAGCCTCATTTCCCATTCCCATCTTGTTAATGATGATTCCAACTCATTTCTTCACGTGCTTCTGTTCTCATTAAATTTGTGGATTATGCATCTGGCAGAGGAACTTGCTTTTCTTTCTCCTAAGTTTTGACAAGCTTGCAAATGCACCTAATGAAATTCTTCAGGTTCGGCCTCCTCATTTTGGTGCCAGATGCTGGAGAGCAGAGAAGCTAGTGTGAGGCAGATGAGCCAGGGAGGTGAGTATGGACAGGATGGGGGGAACTCTCTCTGAGGGGGCAGTTGCCTGAACACACTATGGCTCAGCTTTTCCCATATGAAAAATCAAGGGTCTGGACAAGGCCACGGCATGTTTCCATTCATTTTGAAGTTTAATTCTGTGCCTAGGATAGAATGCCTGTAAGAAAAAACACTTTTCTTTTTTTTGAGGCAGGATCTTGCTCTGTCACCAGGGCTGGAGTGTGGTGGCAAAATTGCTACTCACTGCAACCTTGAACTCCCAGGCTCAAGTGATCCTCCTGCCTCAACCTCCCAAGTAGCCAGGACTATTGGCATCTGCCACTATGTTCTGCTAAGTTTTAAATTTTTTTGTACAGACAGGGGTCTTGCTATGTGGCCCAGGCTGATCTCAAACTCTTAGCTTCAAGTATTCCTTCACCTTGGCCTCCCAAAGTGCTGGAATTACAGATGTGAGCCATTATTCCCAGCTGAAAATTTATTTTATACTCAGATTGCTTTGCTCAGTGGCATTCAGGAATAGCACTATTCCTCCATATTAGCTTTTTACTGATGCTGTAACAAATGGCCACAATCTGAGTTTGTTAGAACAACACAAGTATATCATCTTGTAGTTCTGGAGGTGAGAAGTCCCAAGATTGAGTGCCCCGAGGGAGAAACCACTTTTTTGTCCTTTCCAGCTTCTAGAGGTTGTCCTCATTTCTTAGCATATGACCCCCTCATCACTTTGCCTTTTTTCCTCTGCTGCCTCTGTCACCTTGCCTGACCTGACTCTGATCGTCCTCCCTTCCATAAGGACCCATGTAATTAAATTGGGACTACCTGTTTCTCCATTTTAGGATGCTTAATTTAATCACACCTGCAAAGTCCCTTTTGTCAGGTTCTGTGGTGGGAATGTTTGTGTCCCCTCAAAATTCAAATGTTGAAATTCTGACCCACAGTGTGATGATATTAAGAGGTGGGCCTCCTGAGAGGTGATGAGATCACGAGGTCCAAGACCTCATCAGTGGGGTTAGTGCCCTTAAAAGAGAGACTGCAGAGAAGGCAGTCTCTTCCACCTTACAGGGGCTTTGTTCTAGAATCAAGAATTAGGGCCTCACCAGGCTGTGGACACCTTGATCATGGCTTTTCAGCTTCTAGAACTGTGAGAAATAAATGTTTATTGTTTACAAGGCACCAGTTTATGGTATTTTGTTGTAGAAGCCTGAATTGCGTAAGATACCATGTAAGGTAACATATTCACGGGCTGTGGGAATTAGGACATAGACATTGTGCCAGGAAGGGATGTTATTCTACCACGTATTTGAAACACTTCTCTGCTTGAAAACTCTTTGATGGTTCCCTGTTGCCTAGAAAGTGAAACATTTTTTAAGGTATGTCTTTTTTAAAAAATAGAACAACTAAAGGCTGTGTGTGGTGACTCACACCAATTGTCCTAGCACTCTGAGAGGCCAAGGTGGGAGTATCACTTGAGGTCAAGAGTTTGTGACCAGCCTGGATAAGAGCCAGACTCCATCTCTACTAAAAATAGAAAAATTAGCTGGACATTGTAGTAGGTGACTGTAGTCCCACCTACTGGGGGAGGCTGAAGCAGGAGGATGGCTTGAGACCAGGAGTTTGAGGTTGCTGTGAGGTAGGCTGACTTCATGGCATTCTAGCCTGGGGCAACAGAGTGAGAGTGTCTCAAAAAAAAAAAAGAAGAAGAAGAAGAACAAATAAGGACTACAACAAAATAGATTGCTGTTTCCTTTTCACCCTGATTACCAGAGAACTGAGTGACATTTAAACTGAATTGTAGTGACCATGCTGAAATTTAAATGTGCATATTTTGTTCTTTTTCTTGGTCCTTTTAAATTTTTTATAACTTAGTTTTACCAGTTTGGCTTCTCTAGTTTGATTTTGTTTTGTATGTGGTATCTTTTTAATGAAAAGCAATTTTATATGTTTTCACAAGAATTCAAACATAGCACAGCTCTGTGAATACACCATAAAGTACTGATTTGTACACTTTAATTGGATGGTATGTAAATTAAACCCCAGGCTGTCATCCACACATACAGATGAATTCAGACATAGAAAACAATTTTATGTTTTTATACTCTTGAAGGTATGCATACTCTAAATGAGCAGTGTTTCTTGAATGCTAAATGTTTAGCAACTGCCATGCGTAAATCTGGAACACAACCATCTTGTAACCGCTAATTCTGAATTTCAAATGTATCTCTAATAGGATCTACTTATTACTTCTGATTATTTTAATTTTGTTTGCACTTATATTGCCAAAACACCATACTTTGGAAAAAATTGACGGCTTGTAATTTTCTTGAAGAAGCAATTTCCTTTGCTCCATAATTACAAAACATTTTCATTTTTTAGACTTATAAACACCAATTAGAATACTGAATCTTGGGATTTTTTTTTCATTTCTGCATCATCTGTTTCCCTCCACTCACCTTTATACACACACCTGCCTTCAGCATATCTCCATTTGGCAACTGTATCAAGTAAATTTTAGTACACAGGCAATTGTCAAACAGAAGATGATCTATGTTCTTCTTGCAAAATATTGCATGATGAAATCCTTGGTGTTAAATGACTTAACTGGATGAAAATACCATGTTCCCTTTTGTCTTAAGAAATGTTTACTTATCAATACTTTTCTTATTTATCAATAAAGAAAGGTTTATTTATCAAAATACCATGTTCCCTTTTTGTCTTAAGAAATGTTTATGTATCAATTATTAAATTTTTTAAATTGTAGTGAAATGCACATAAAATTTACCATCTTAACCATTTTTAAGTGGACAGTTCAGTGGCATTACATAGATTCACAATGTTACACTAGCATCACTGCCATCTACCCAGGGAATTCTTTTCATTTTCCAAAGCTGAAACTCAGAAGTCATTAAAAAATAACTCTTGGCCAGGCACAGTAGCTCACGCCTGTAATCCAAGCATTCTGCGAGGCTGAGGTGGGTGGATTGCTTAATGTCAGGAGTTAAAGACCAGCCTGAGCAAGAGTGAGACTCTGTCTCTGCTAAAAGTAGGAAAAAACTAGCTGGGCATTGTGGCAGGAATCTGTACTCCCAGCTACTCAGGAGGCTGAGGCAAGAGGATTATTTGAGCCCAAGATGAGGTTGCTGTGAACTATGATGAAGACACGGCACTCTACCCAGGGCAACAGAGTGAACAAATAAAAAAAACACCCCAACACAAACAAAAAATTCCCATTCTCCCCTCACCCTACCCTGGCAAATGATATTCTACTTTCTGGCTTTAGGAATTTGAGTATCACATCCAGTAGAGCCTCCATAGTTGACTACCTCCCTACATTGACCACCTCCTTAAGTAGACCTAATTTTCATAGACTGGACATGCATCACATGTACTCAATAGAAGTTCCTTATGTTGACCACAACCTCCATATGTTGACCAGTTTGTCACAGTTGCTTGGGTGGTTAACTTTCAGAGGTTCTACTGTAGTATTTTTCTTTTTGTGACTGGCTTATTTCACTTAGCATCCTCATGGTTCATCCATGTGGTAGCATGTGTCAGAATATTCTTGTTTTAAGGCTGAATAACATTTTATTATATGTACCATATTTTATTTTTTCATTCATTAGTTGACAGACACTTGGTTGTTTCCATCTTTTGACTAGTGGAATCTTGCACTATGAACATGGGTATATAATAATTTATGGAAGTTCCAGCCTTCAATTCTTTTTTTTTTATTATAAATTTTTTTTATTATTAAATAATAGCTGTGTACATTAATGCAATCATGGGGCACCATACACTGGTTTTATAGACCATTTCACATATTTTCATCACACTGGTTAACGTAGTCTTCCTGGCATTTTCTTAGTTATTGTGTTAAGACATTTATATTCTACATTTACTAAGTTTCACATGTACCCTGTAAGATGCATAGTAGGGGTAATCCCACAAATCATCCTCCTTCCGCTCATCCCCTCCTCTCCCTCCCCTCCCTCTTCCCCTTCCCCATATTCTTAGGTTATAACTGGGTTATAGCTTTCATATGAAAGTCATAAATTAGTTTCATAGTAGGGCTGAGTACATTGGATACTTTTTCTTCCATTCTTGAGATACTTTACTAAGAAGAATATGTTCCAGCTCCATCCATGTAAACACGAAAGAGGTAAAGTCTCTATCTTTAAGGCTGCATAATATTCCATGGTGTACATATACCACAATTTATTAAGCCATTCGTGGATCCATAAGCACTTGGGCTTTTTCCATGACTTAGCAATTATGAATTGGGCTGCAATAAACATTGTGGTGCAAATATCTTTGTTATAATGATTTTTGGTCTTCTGGGTATATACCTAGGAGAGGAATTATAGGATTGAATGGCCCATCTATTTTTAGATCTCTAAGTGTTCTCTAAACATTTTTCCAAAAGGAATGTATTAATTTCCATTCCCTCCAGCAGTGTAGAAGTGTTCCCTTTTCTCCACATCCATGCCAACATCTCTGGTCATGGGATTTTGTGATATGGGCTAATCTCACTGGAGTTAGATGATATCTCAAAGTAGTTTTGATTTGCATTTCTCTGATGATTAAGGATGATGAGCATTTTTTCATATGTCTGTAGGCCACAGACTGTCGGCCATGCACCTGTCTTCTTCAGAGAAGTTTCACTTCAAGTCCCTTGCTCAGCCTGTGATGGGATCACTTGTTCATTTCTTGCTTATACATTTGAGTTCTCTGTGGATTAAACCTTTGTTGGAGACATAACCTGCAAATATCTTCTCCCATTCTGAAGGCTGTCAGCTGGCTTTACTTACTGTGTTCTTGGCTGTGCAGAAGCTTTTTAGTTTGATCAGGTTCCAGTAGTGTATTTTTGAAGCTGCTTCAATTGCCTGGGGGTCCTCCTCATAAAATACCATGTAGACTGATTATTTCAAGGGTTTTCCCTGCACTCTCTTCTAGTAGTTTTATAGTTTCATGTCTTAAGTTTAAATCTTTAATCCAATGAAAGTCTATCTTAGTTAATGGTGAATGGTGTGGGTCCAGTTTCAGTCTTCTACGGGTCATCAGCCAGTTCACCCAGCACCATTTGTTAAATAGGCAATCTTTTCACCACTGAATGTTTTTAATTGGCTTGTCAAAGATCAAATAATGGTAAGTAGCTGGGATTATCTCTTGGTTCTCTATTCTGTTTGATACATCTACCTCTCTGTTTTTGTGCCAGTACTATGCTGTTTTGATCACAATTGATTTATAGTATAGTCTGAGGTCCAGTATTGTGATTCCTCCTGCTTTGTTTTTATTTCTGAGTAATGTCTTGGCTATTTGAGGCTTTTTTTTTTTTATTCCATATAAAATGAAGTATTATTTTTTTGAGATTTTTAAAGTATGCCATTGGAGCTTTAATAGGGATTGCATTAAATTTGTATATTGCTTAGGGTAGTATGGACATTTTAACAATGTTGATTCTTCCCAGCCATGAGCATGGTATGTTTTTCCATTTGTTAATATTTTCAGCTATTTCTTTCCTTAGAGTTTCATAGTTATTTTTATAGAGATACTATGAAAGATAAACATCCTTTGTTAGATAAACTCCCAAATATCTCATCTTTGGCACTACTGTGAATGGAATATAGACCTTAAGTGTATTTTCAGCTTGACTATTGTTGGTATATATAAAGGCTACCGATTTATGAATGTTGATTTTGTAACCTGAGATGCTGCTGTATTCCTTGATAACTTCTTAGAGTTTTGTAATAGAATCCTGGTGTTTTCCAGATATACAATCATATCATCTGCGAAGAGCGAAAGTTTGATCTCTTCTGACCCTATATGGATACCCTCGATCACCTTTTCTTCCCTAATTGCAATGGCTAAAACTTCCATTACAATGTTAAAGAGCAGTGGAGACAATGGGCAGCCTTCTCTGGTTCCTGATCTGAGTGGAAATGATTTCAATTTAACTCCATTCCATAGGATATTGGCTGTGGGTTTGCTATAGATGGCCTCTAAAAGTTTTAGAAAGGTCCCTTCTATACCAATTTTCTTAAGTATTTTGATCATGAAGGGATGCTGGATATTATCAAAAACTCTTTCTGCATCAATTATGGGAATCATATGGTCGTTGTTTTTTAATTTGTTCATTTGCTGAATTACATTTATAGATTTACGTATATTGAACCAGCCTTGAGACCTGGGGATAAAACCGACGTGGTCATGATGTATAATTTGTTTGATATGTTGCTGGATTCTGCTTGTTAGGATCTTGTTGAATATTTTTGCATCGATATTCATTAGTGATATTGGTCTATAATTTTCTTTTCTTGATGGGTCTTTTCCTGGTTTGGGGATCAGGGTGATATTTGCTTCATAGAATGTTGTTTGGTAGTCTTCCTTTTCTTTTTTTTTTTTTTTTACATTTTGGAACAGGTTATTTAATATAGGTACTAGTTCCTCATTACAGGTTTGGTAGAATTCTGACATGAAGCCATCTGGTCATGGGCTTTTCTTTTTAGGGAGGTTTGTATGGTTGATGCTATTTCAGAACTTTATATAGGCCTGTTCAACATTTCCTCTTGATTCTGGCTAAGTCTTGTAAGGTGGCATGCTTCCAAGTATTGGTCAATTTCCTTCAGATTTTCATATTTCTGAGAATAAAGTTTCTTGTAATACTCATTAAGGATTTTTTTAATTTCTGAAGAGTCTGTTGTTATTTTGTTTTTGTCGTTTCTGATTGATGAAATTAGAGATTTTACTCTTTTTTTCCTGGTTAGGTTAGTCAAAGGTTGATCTATTTTATTGACCTTTTTAAAAAACCAACTTTTTGATTTTTTGATCTGTTGTATAATCCTTTTGTTTTCAATTTCATTTCATTCTGCTCTAGTTTTGGTTATTTCTTTTCTTCTGCTGGTTTGGGGTTGGAATGTTCTTCCTTTTCCAGTTGCTTGAGATGTCCCATTAAGTTGTTAAGTTCCTCTCTTTCCGTTCTCTTGAGGAAGGCTTGCAGTGCTATAAATTTCCCTCTTGAACTGCCTTTGCGTTATCCCAGAGGTTCTGATAATTCATGTCTTCATTGTCATTTTGTTCCAAAAATTTGGTAACTTTCTTCTTAGTCTCATCTCTGACCCAGCTATCATTCAGCATAAAGTTATTTAACTTCCATGTTTTTGTATGAGAATGCAGATTCCTGTTGTTACTGAGTTCAACTTTTATTCTATGGTGGTTCGAGAAGATGCAAGGAATAATTTCTATTTTGTTAAATTTACTGAGATTAGACTTGTGACCTAAGATGTGATCAATTTTGGAGTATGTTCTGTGGGTTGTTGAGAACTATGTGTATTCAGTTTTGTTGGGATGAAATGTTCTGTAGATGTCTGTTAAATCCAAATGTTGGATGGTTAGGTTTAAATCTACAATTTCTTTGCTCAGCTTCTTCTTGGCAGATCTATCCAACACTGCCAAAGGAGTTTTAAAATCTCCAACTATTATGGAGCTGGAGGAAATCAAGTTCCTCATGCCTATTAGAGTTTCTCTTATAAATTGATGCGCATTCTGGTTGGGTGCATAAATATTAATAATTGAAATCTCATCATATTGAGTATTACCCTTAACAAATATGAAGTGACCATTTTTATCCTTCCTTACTTTTGATGGTTTAAAGCCTATTGTATCTGCAAATAGAATTGCAACACCTACTTTTTTGGTTACCATTTGCCTGAAATATGGACTACCATCCTTTCACCCTGATTCTATCTTTATATTTTAAGGTAAGATGTGACTCTTGTAGGCAGCAAATATCTGGCCTGAGTTTTTATATCCAGTCAGGCAGCCTGTGCCTCTTTAGAGGACAGTTTAAGCCATTCACATTAATGGAAAATATTGATAAGCCTGATATAATTTTGGTTATTGAGGTTTTCAAACATCCAGTGGACATTTTTAATCCTTTCACCACTGTAGAAGTTGGAGTTTGATCAAAAGTTTCTGAGTGAGTTTACTTTTGTGGTAGAGGATTGGGCTGGTCACTATGGACTATAGGTCTGAGAATGTCCTGAAGAGCTGGTTTTGTTATGGCAAATTACTTCAACATGTGAATGTCATTAAATTGTTTAATTTCTACATCATAAATGAAACTCAGCTTAGCTGGATACAGGATCCATGGTTGAAAGTTATTTTGTTTTAGGAGATTAAAAGGTGATGATCACCGTCTTCTGGCTTGAAAAGATTCAGCAGAGAGATCTGCAGTCATTCTAATATTCTTCCCTTTGTAGGTAATGTTTTTCTTTTCTTTTTTTTTTATTAAATCGTAGCTGTATACATCAATATGATTATGGGGCACCATACACTTGGTTCATATAATATTTGACACATTTTCATCTCATAAGTTGACATGGCCCTCCTGGCATTTTCTTAGTTACTTTGCCAAGACATTTACATTCCACATTTGCCAAGCCTCACATGTACCCTTGTAAGATGCACCACAAGTGTGATCCTTTCAATTCTCCTCCTTCTACTCACCTCCCCCCTCCCTCCCCACGCTTTCCCCCTTCCCCCTGTTCTTAGGTTGTAACTTGGTTATAGCTTTCATGCGAAGGTTCTAAGTTAGTTTCATAGTAGGGGTGAATACATTGGATATGTTTTCTTCCATTCTCGAGACACTTTACTGAGAAGAATATGTTCCAGCTCCATCCATGTAAACATGAAAGAGGTAAAGTCTCCATCTGTCTTCAAAGCTCCATAGTATTCCATGGTGTACATATACCACAATTTGTTAATCCATTCGTGGATTGTTATTATTGGGTTTTTTGGTACTTGGGTTTTTTCCACGACTTAGCAATTATGAATAGGGCTGCAATAAAGATTCTGGTACAAGTATCTTTGTTATGATGTGGTTTTTGGTCTTCTGGGTATATGCCCAGCAGAGGAATTACAGGATTGAATGGCAGATCTATTTTAAGATCTCTAAGTGTTCTCCATATATCTTTCCAAAAGGAATGTAATAGTTTGCATTCCCAGCAGCAGTGCAAAAGTGTTCCCTTTTCTCCACATCCACGCCAACATCTCTGGTCTTGAGATTTCGTGATATAGGCTAGTCTCATTGGAGTTAGATGATATCTCAAAGTAGTTTTGATTTGCATTTCTCTGATGATTAAAGATGATGAGCATTTTTTCATATGTCTGAAGGCTGCTCACCTGTCTTCTTCGGAGAAGTTTGTTTTCAAGTCTCTTGCCCTGCCTGTGATGGTATCCCTTTTTCTTTTCTTGCTAATGCGTTTGAGTTCTCTGTGGATTCTAGTTATTAAACCTTTGTCAGAGACATAAATAGCAAATATCTTCTCCCATTCTGTGGGCTGTTTGCTTGCTTTACTTACTGTGTTCTTGGCTGTGCAGAAGCTTTTTAGTTTGATCAAGTCCCAAAAGTGTATTTTTGAAGCTGCTTCAATCGCCCGGGGGTCTTTCTCATAAAAAACTCACCCAACCCAATTTCTTCAAGAGTTTTCCCTGCACTCTCTTCTAGTATTTTTATAGTTTCATGTCTTAAGTTTAGGTCTTTAATCCAGTAAGAGTCTATATTGGTTAGTGGTGAAAGGTGTGGATCCAGTTTCAGTCTTCTACAGGTTGCCAGCCAGTTCACCCAGCACCATTTGTTAAATAGGGAATCTTTTCCCCACTGGATGTTTTTAATTGGCTTGTCAAAGATTAAATAACGGTAAGTAGCTGGGTTCATCTTTTGTTTCTTTATTCTGTTCCAGACATCTACTTCTCTGTTTTTGTGCCAATATCATGCTGTTTTGATCACTATCGATTTGTAGTATAGTCTGAGGTCTGGTAGCGTAATTCCTCCTGCTTTGTTTTCATTTTTGAGTAATGTCTTGGCTATTCGAGGTTTTTTTCTGATTCCATATAAAACGAAGTATTATTTTTTCAAGATGTTTAAAGTATGACAGTGGAACTTTAATAGGGATTGCGTTGAAGTTATATATTGCTTTGGGTAGTATGGACATTTTAACAATGTTGATTCTGCCCAGCCATGAGCATGGTATGTTTTTCCATTTATTAACATTCTCAGCTATCTCTTTTCTAAGAGTTTCATAGTTCTCTTTATATAGATCTTTCATATCCTTTGTTAGATAAACTCCCAAATATTTCATCTTCTTTGGCACTACTGTGAATGGGATAGAGTCCTTAATTGTTTTTTCAGCTTGACTATTGTTGGTATATATAAAGGCTACCGATTTATGAATGTTGATTTTGTAACCTGAGATGTTGCTGTATTCCTTGATCACTTCTAAGAGTTTTGTAGTAGAGTCCCTAGCGTTTTCCAGATATACAATCATATCTTCCCGAAGAGTGAAAGTTTGATCTCTTCTGACCCTATGTGGATACCCTTGATCGCCTTTTCTTCCCTAATTGCATTGGCTAAAACTTCCATTACAATGTTAAAAAGCAATGGAGACAATGGGCAGCCGTGTCTGGTTCCTGATCTAAGTGGAAATGATTCCAATTTAACTCCATTCAATATGATATTGGCTGTCAGTTTGCTGTAGATGGCCTCTATCAGTTTAAGAAATGTCCTTTCTATACAGATTTTCTTAAGTGTTCTGATCATGAAGGGATGTTGGATGTTATCAAAAGCTTTTTCTGCATCGATTGTGAGAATCGTATGATCTGTTTTTTACTTTGTCTATGTGCTGGATTACATTTATAGATTTACATATATTGAACCAGCCTTAAGACCCTGGGATAAAGCCAACTTGATCATGATGTATGATTTGTTTGATGTGTTGCTGGATTCTGTTTGTTAGGATCTTGTTCAATATTTTTGTGTCTGTATTCATTAGTGATATTGGTCCATAATTTTCTTTTCTTGTTGGGTCTTTTCCTGGTTTGGGGATTAGGGTGATGTTTGCTTGAACATGTTGGGGAGTCTTCCTTCTTTTTCTACATTTTAGAACAGTTTAAGTAATATAGGTACTAATTCCACTTTAAGGTTTGTTAGAATTCTGATGTGAAACCATCTGGTCCCGGACTTTTCTTTTTGTGGAGGTTTTGTATGGTTGATGTTATTTCCGAACTTGAACTGGGCCTGTTCAACATTTCCACTTGATTCTGGTTAAGTCTTGGAAGGTGACGAGCTTCCAAGTATCGGTCCATTTCCTTCAGATTTTCATATTTCTGAAAGTAAAATTTCTTGTAATATTCATTAAGGATTTTTTGGATTTCTGAGGAGGCTTTTTTTATTTCGTCTTTGTCATTTCTGATTGATGAGATAGAGATTTTACTCTTTTTTTCCTGATTAGGTTGGCCAATGGTTTATCTATTTTGTTGACCTTTTCAAAAAACCAGCTTTTTGATTTATTGATCTGTTGTATTGTTCTTTTGTTTTCAATTTCATTTAGTTCTGCTCTGATTTTGGTTATTTCTTTTCTTCTACTGGGTTTGGGGTTAGAGTGTTCTTCCTTTTTCAGTTGCTTGAGATATCCCATTAAGTTGCTAACTTCCTTTCTTTCTGTCTCCTGAGGAAGGCTTGCAGCGCTATAAATTTCCCTCTTAGAACTGCCTTTGCGGTGTCCCAGAGGTTCTGATAGTTTGTGTCTTCATTGTCGTTTTGTTCCAAAAATTTGGCAATTTCCTTCTTGATCTCGTCTCTGACCCAGCTATCGTTCAGCATGAGATTATTTAACTTCCATGTTTTTGTATCAGTATGTAGATTCCTGTTGTTTCTCAGCTCAAGTTTTATTCCATGATGGTCTGAGAAGATGCATGGAATAACTTCTATTCCTTTAAACTTGCTGAGGTTAGATTTGTGACCTAAGATGTGATCGATTTTGGAGTAAGTTCCGTGGGCTGATGTGAAGTATGTGTATTCAGTTTTGTCAGGATGAAATGTTTTGTAGATGTCTGCTAGATCTAAATGCTGGATGGTTAGATTTAAATCTAAAATTTCTTTACTCAGCTTTTTGTTGGAGGATCAATCCCTCACTGCCAAAGGAGTGTTATAATCTCCAACTATTATGGAGCTGGAGGAAATCGAGTTGCTCATGTCTGTTAGAGTTTCTCTTATGAATTGAGGTGCATTCTGATTGGGTTCATAGATAATAATAAATGAATTCTCATCATATTGAGTATTACCCTTAAGAAATATGAAGTGACCATTCTTGTCCTTCCTTACTTTTGTTGGTTTAAAGCCTATTGTGTCTGCAAATAAAGTTGCAGCACCTGCTTTTTTCTGGTTACCATTTGCCATGAAATATGGATGACCATCATTTCACCCTGAGTCTGTATTTGTCTTTTAAGTTAAGATGTGACTCTTGTAAGCAACAGATATCTGGTCTGAGTTTTTGTATCCAGTCAGCTAACCTATGTCTCTTTAGAGGCCAGTTTAAGCCATTCACATAAATGGAGATTATTGATAAATTTGGTGAAATTTTGGGTATCGAGTTTTTCAAAAGTCCAGTGGACACTTTTAATCTTTTCACCATTGTAGAAGTTGGTGTTTGATCAGAAGTTTCTGAGTGAGTTTACGTTTGTATTAGAGGATTGGGTTGGTCATTATGGAGATAAGTCTGAGAATATCCTGAAGAGCTTGTTTGGTTGTGGCGAATTTCTTCAACATATGAATGTCGTTAAAGTATTTAATTTCTCCATCATAGATGAAACTCAGTTTAGCTGGGTACAAGATCCAGGGTTGAAAGTTATTTTGCTTTAGGAGATTAAAAGTCGATGACCACCCTCTCTGGCTTGAAAAGTTTCAGCAGAGAGGTCTGCAGTCATTCTAATGTTCTTGCCTTTGTAAGTAATGGCTTTCTTTCACCTGATAACCTTGAGAATTTTCTCCTTCATGTTGACTTTAGTGAAGCTAATTATGATATTTCTGGGGGATGACCTATTGGGGTTGAATCGTGCTGGTGTTCTGAAACTATCTGCTATCTGAATTTCAGAATCTCTAGGCATGTCTGGAAAATTCTCTTTCATAATTTCATGCAGAAGGGCCTCTGTGCCCATCTATGCCACTTCATCATTTTCCAGAACTCCTATTATTCGTATATTTGCCTTCTTCCAATTATCCCAGAGCTCTGTAAGAGAATGATCCGTTTTTGCTCCCCATTTCTCTTCCTCTTTGAGAGTTTGGGAGCGTTCAAAGGCTTTATCTTCGATGTCAGAAATCCTTTCTTCTGCTGAGGGATTCTACTGTATTTTTTATATCTTTGAGGGCTGCAAATTCTTGCTTTAGTGTGTCTAAGTCTTTGGTGGTTTTGTCTTTAAATTCATTAAATTCTTGAGACAACTTTTGAATTTCTCCTTGGATTCCTAATTCCATTTTATCAATCTTGTATGCAATCCAAATTCTGAATTCGATTTCTGACCTGTCTGCCAGTTGTTTATGAATGGGATCTTCAATTACATCCATCATTTCTTTCCTTGGGGGGTTTGATCTATTCTGGTTGTTCATGTTACTGGAGATTTTCTGCTGATTCTGCCCCATGCTTGTTTTACTCCCTTTGATTTTCCCCCTAGGGTTTTGTTGAAGGCCCGTTCAGTGTTGTAGCCTGAGAAACTATTGCCCTGTCTGGTGTGGTGGGGCTGAGTGGTTCTGACTTATTGTCAGCTGGCTTCTGTTTGACCCCAGTGAAGCACTTACACTGGGTTGAAGTCTCAGTTCTCTGAGTCGGACCTATCCTGGATGTTTCCGGGGTCAGTGAGTCACCTCAGGCAAATCGTATACTCAGGGGTGGCCTCCTGTTGTTGCCCAGGGAGGCAGGGGGTATGGCTTCAGCCACCTCATGGAACTGCCACTCTGATGTGTGTGTCCCCCAGCCTCACTCCTGTGTCCCAGAGTCAGGACCGACCAGCCACAGTTAGGGCACTGTCTACGCCCCGACAAATCCCTCAAGAATCTGGACTCCTGGGGGACAGGCCTCCAGATCCCAGAGTGAGGGTGGGATGGGGTGCTGGGAGGTAAGAGCCACCGGCAGCAAGCTCACTCAATTCCTCCCAATCTTTGGCTCCACCGCACCACCGCAGCCCAAGCCTCCAGGCTTCAGAGTGATGGCGGAGTGTGGGGAGCGGCTGGAGCCCCAAACCGCCGGGCAGCAAACAGACTCAGCTCCACCCAATTCCTGGCCCAGCCACGTGGCATGCGCTCAGGTCTCCAGACCACAGAGAGAGGGCGCGGGGGAGCGCCAGGAGCTCAGAGCCAGCAGAGGCTCCGAGCCGCAGGGAGCCCGGTCGACAGCAAGCAAATTGAGTTTCTCCCAGTCTCTCCGCCCGGTGGTACCGCCGCAGCTCAAGCCTTCAGGCTTCAGAGTGGGGGCGGGGTAGGGGGAGCGGCTGGAGCCCAGAACCGCTGGGCAGCGAACAGACTCGGCTCCCCCGAGTTCCCTGCCCGGCCACACGGCTGGCGCTCAGGTCTCCAGAGCACAGAGTGAGGTCAGGCGGAGCGCCTGGAGCCCAGAGCCAGCAGGGGCTCCGAGCCGTAGGGAGCCCGGTCGACAGCCAGCAAATTCAGTTCCTCCCAGTCTCTCGCCCGGTTTTACCGTTGCAGCACAAACCTTCAGGCTTCAGAGTGTGGGTGGGGTGGGGGGAGCAGCTGGAGCCCAGAACCTCCAGGCAGTGAAAAACAGACTCAGCTCCACCCAGCTCCCTGCCCGGTCACATGGCAGGCACCCAGGTCTCTGGACCACAGAGCAAGGGTGGTGGGGGGGCGCCAGGAGCTCAGAGTTGCAGGGAGCTCAGAGCAGCTGGTAGCGAGGCCACACAGTTTGACTCAGTTATATGCCTGGTTGTATTGTTGCCCAAGGAGGGCTGCTGCACCTCGCCTCGGCGAAGTGCCGCCCTGGTGAGGGTCCCCCTCCGCTGACTGTCCTCACCTCTCTCCCGTGTCCCAGAATCAGCACTGACCAGCCGCAGCTCGGGTCTGTCCTCTCCCCTTTAGGAGTCACCCAAGAATCCAAACTCCTCGGGGACAGGCTTTCAGACCTCAGAGAGAGTGGAGGGAAGTGCTGGGAGCTCAGAATTGCCGCTAAAGGATATTTACAGATTTATACAGTTTTATGCCTGGCAGGAGAATGCCTAGGCATCCTAGTAAGGGAGGTAGGTCCAGTTTGTAGTAGGTCTCTCCCGTGAAGTGTAGTGGGAGGGCCTTTGATTTCTGCCCTTTTGATTGTGGGGCCCTTGAGCTGATCAGGTGGGGGTTTGGTGATGGGTTTTGTACCTTTTGTTTGCTTCCTTGTGGTCGCAGCTCTCCTCAGCGGGGTTGATGTGCGTTCTTTAACTTTCTCACTTGGTGTTGCTCAAATCCATCAGGTTACTTGCTAAATTTTTGTCCCCTAACTCTCCTTCAGGACGGGAGCCTCTGTGGAAAGCTGGCTTCAGTCCGCCATCTTCCCATCATCCCCCGGTAATGTTTTTCTACGTCTGGGTGCTTTCAGAACTTTCTTCTTCATATTAACTTTAATGAGTTAATTATGAGGTGCCTGGTGGATGTCTTATTTGGGTTGAGTCATGCTGGTGTTCTGAAAATGTCTGCTATCTGAATTTGAGAATCTTTTGGCATTTCTGGAAAATTCTCTTTCATAATTTCATGGATAAGGGCCTCTGTGCCTTGTGAGGCCACTTTATCACTTTCAGGGATTCCAATGAGGTGGATATTACCCTTCTTTGAATTATCCCAGAGCTCTCTGAGAGAATGATCCGTTTTTGCTCTCCATTTCTCTTCCTCTTTGAGAGTTTGGGAGCATTCAAAAGCTTTGTCTTCAGTGTCAGAAATCCTTTCTTCTGCTTGCTCCACTCTGTTACTGAGGGATTCTACTGTATTTTTCAGGTCTTTGAGGAGTGCAAATTCTTGCCTCAATGTGTCACAATTTTTTGTGGTTTTATCTTTAAATATGTTTAATTCTTGAGACAACTTTTGAATTTCTTCTCGAATTTCTAATTCCAACGTTTGAATTGCTCCTCGAATGTCTAATTCTAAATTTTCCTCCATTCTATTTATCTTGTTTGCATTCCAAATTATGAATTCGATTTCTGACATCTCAGCTATCTGTTTATGAATAGGGGTCTTCAGTTACATCTGCCATATCTTTGCTTGGGGGGGGTTGATCTACTCTGGTTATTCATGTTACCAGAGTTTTTTTCTACTGATTCTGTGCCATGATTATTTTACACTTTTGACTTTTCCTCTGGAGCTTTGCCGAGGACCTGTACAGTGCTTATGGCCTGAGAAACTGGGGACCTATTTGGTGCAGTGTGGCTAAGTGGCTCTGTCTTGTTTTCAGCTGGTCTCTGTCTGCCCCTATTGAAACAATTACTCTGGGTTGAAGTCTCAGCTGTGGTGAAATACCAGCAATTAAGTAACTCTTTCCTCCACAGGCAACAATTGGAAAAGGAAAATCAAACCTCCCTACAACAACACACCCAGGGCACAACTTGTATTGTCCTCAGGTGATTGGCTGAGTTCAAAAGGTCCAAATCAATTGTCTCAGTCAGCACTTGTGTCAGGTGGAAGAGTTTAAAAGGTCTCTGGCAACTAGATTGTAAGGGTCTGCTGACAACTCAAATATGACTTGCTGTGGTCCTCTGTGAGCTCAGGAGGACCTACCCAGTAAATAAATGTGTCTGGGAAGGTTGATGCTTCCTTCCCCACCTTGCACCTCTGTCACACCCAGTCACTGATAACCCCGCAGGGCTGTGACCCAGTTGCCTCCAATAAGCAGATACTCCAGGGGGTTGCATGTGCCTGAATCACAAGGAGATCTATGTCTGCTCAGCCAGGCCACTGCTGTCTGCCACTATCTGGCAGGTGGAGGTGAGGCCTGACAACCTCGGGATGCTGGGGCTGTTCACTCAGTTCCAGCCCCACCCCTGATTGATGTTAATGTCAGAACAGAACAACTTTGTGGGAATTTGTTTTTGTCCCTGATAAATTCCCCTGCAGAAGAGAAGCTGTTTTGAGTTCCCAGAACCTGTGCCTCAGGCCCTGTCTGTGCCGCTGTACAGTCTCAGCTGTAGTTTGTACTCATAGCATGGTTACCTGTCATTTCCAGCCTCTGCCTGCCCTCCTTTGTTTAGGCTGATGATCCTCTTGGGGCCTGGTGCGTCTTAGGTTCAGTAAAGTGGTCCACTGGGTCAGCCCCATTCTGGGAATCTCTCGGCTCTGCGTGTGCATTTCCTAGTCCCTGCACTCTACCCAAACCGTTACTGCCCGAGGCAAACCCTTTAGTCACAGGGTCTGCATTTCTGTGCCAGATCTGTTCCACCAGTGGTTGCCACCTGAGAAGATGCCCGGCCTCCTGTGGTTGCCCAGAGAGACAGGGGGTATGACTCCGGAATATCCAGGGGTGAGCCCTATTGTTGCCAAAAATGGTTGCTGCTCTGCACTTCAGGGCACCACCACTCCTGTGTGGTTCCCTCTCAGCTGACTGTCCTCTCCTTACTCCTGTGCTGCAGAATCAGCACTGACCAGCTGCAGTCCAGGTCCTGTTCTCACCCCTTGAGAAATCACCCAAAAATCTAAATTCCTAGGGGACAGGCCTCCAGACCTCAGAGTGAGAGTGGAGGGGAGTGCTTGGAGCTCAGAATTGCTTGTAGAGAACATATACAGTTTTACACATTTTTATGCCTGGCAGGAGAGCGCCATGGCACCCTAGTCGGGGGAGTAGGTCCAGTTTTTAGAGGGTCACTCCCATGGAGAATAATGGGAGAACTTTTGAACTCTGCTCATTTGTTTATGGGGTACTCCGAGCCATTCTCATGAGGGAGGGGAGTCCCATCTGCTTGGTGGTGGATTTTGTAGTTTTTATTTGTATCTTCGGGGTCACAGCTCACCTCAGCAGGGTTGATGTGCGTTCTTCAACCTTTTGTCTTGGTGCAGCTCTAATCCACCTGGCTATTTGCTAAATTTCTGTCCTTTAACTCTCCTTCTGGGTGGGAACCTCTGTGGAAAGCTGGCTTCAGTCAGCCATCTTGTCCCTGCCCTCCGCCTTCAATTCTTTTGGATCTCTTTTCAGTAGTGGAATTTCTATATCAAATGATAATTCTACTTTTAATTTTTTAAGAAAATGCCATATTGTTTTCCAGAGCATTTGCACCATTTTACATTCCCATCATCTGTGCACAAGGGTTTCAGTTTCTCCAAATTTTAGAAAATATTGTTATTTTCTGGGTTTTTGTTGTTGTTGTTGTTGTCGTTCTGTTTTTGACAGTAGACAGGTAAAGAGTATGAGCCATTGTTTCACTTTGGTCTTGACCTCCATCTCCCTGGTGATTGGTGATACTGAACATCTTTTCATGTGCTTATTTGGCTTTTTGTATATAGTTGGAGAAAGATCTATTCCAGTCCTTTTTAGTATAACATGAAGTCTGCTAATGTGATGCCTCCAGATTTGTTTTTATTTCGGAGCATTGTATTGACTATTTGTTTTTTTTTCTGATCCATATAAAACGAAGTATTATTTTTTCAAGTTCTTTAAAGTATGGCATTGGTGCTTTGATGGGGATTGCATTAAATCTGTGGATTGCATTGGGTAGTATGTACATTTGAATAATATTTGTTCTTCCCAACCATGAGCATGTTATGCCCATTTTTAAATTGGGTTGATTATTCTTTTGTTGTTGAGTTATAGTTTTTCTTTTTATATACTGTTGGTTTTTGTTGTTGTTGAGTTATAGGAGTTCCTTATATATTCTGGATATTAGTAACCTCATATTGGAGACATGATTAGCAACTATTTTCTCTCCTCTGTGAGCTACCTTTTCAATCTGTTGATTCTGTCTTTTGAGGTATGAAAACTTTAAATTTTGACATAGTTCAATTTATTTTTCTTTTGCTAAATCCAATGTCACAAAGCTTTTCCATGTTTTTTAAAGAGTTTCATAGTTCTAGGTTTTATATTTAGGTTTTTGATGCATTTTAAGTTACATAAATAGATTTTGAAAATATTGAGTAGCAATCCTACTTTCTTTTTGGAATATATAATTCTAATATGTCTTATGGTATATGTTGGGATTTAATACACTATAGTAATATGTAATTTCTTTAAATTTGAACCCTATCTTGGGCATTTGTTCCCATACAGTTTGTTGCCAATTTTACATTTTCAGCTTCATCTCCTAAGCTCCAACATACATATCCTGCTATAGCTAGTGTGTGGTTTATTTAGGGCCTACAGAACTTACCCTGGGTTTTACAAATCTGTTCATATAGCTCTTTATTTTACTCAGATCTCTTTCCAATTGACAGAAACTCATCTAATTTAAGCACATACTTCTCATGAAAGCAGAGCTAACTTTACAGCTTGGGCTTTAAACAGTAGCTGCAGAATTCAGTTTTTCTCTATCCTTTGCCTCTATTTTTCTCTGGTTTTTAATTTTATTTTAGGTTCTATGGGGTGGCAAGCAGCCCAAGCCTTATACACTTTTGAATTTTAGTTTAGTGGAGTACAGCAATAAACTCTAGTTGGTTGGGCCTCCTCAGGTAAGTTTGAGTGATGAACTCATCACCACACCAGGTGTTGTGGCCAGGGGTGAATTCAAGACATTGGCCATCTTAGGTCAATGGCTGAAACTGGAATTTAGGGCCCACTGGGACTACCAGATTGAGAATGGGTCGGGGGCCTTTCACTAAAAGAAAATTGGGGCTATTATTAGCATTGAGCGTAATGGATGCAAGGTGGCCCCAAATTACTAATTGTCAAAGCTGTCTCCATCTAGAACAGTGGTTCTCAACCTTCCTAATGCTGCGACCCTTCAATACAGTTCCTGTGGGTTGTGATCCACAGGTTTAGAACTGCTGATCTAGAATGTATTTAGCCCTCTCTGTTATTAACATCTGAATCTCTTCTTTAATATCTAGCTAAAATATTCACCACTTTCAGTCTTTCCTACTAAACTACAGCACAAAATAATTTATCTGAACAACTATGAAATCTATCCATTGTTTAAACAGACATCTGAAGTCTTATTTATCTCTCAGACCCCAAGTGCTAAACACACAAAGATACAATGTATGTCTGTGTATGGCTGTATGGTTGTGTATATATTGAGGCACAAACATGGTTCAGAAGCACAGGCTTAGTTTAGGTTTTATAACACTGGTGGAGTGTGTTTTCTTATCTGTATCTGCACTTGGTTCTACAATAGCTGTATACTTTTTTCTCTTTGTCTTTTTGATGTGACCAATTCCTATGACAAGTCTCCCTGCATTAAGTGGCATTAATTGGATGGTTATTAAAAATACAGACAGAATTGCTGAGTCATGTTAGATAATGGGATTACATAATGCTTTCTGAGGTCTGTGTTATATTTCTGTGTATATATTTTACCCACACCCTGAGTAATTGGCAGAGATATTGTCTTGTCTTCTGTTACAGGCAGAGGTGTCAGCTGTGGTATCTGCAGGTAGGCCTGAGCTGTTTACCAGTGAGATGAGTGTGTAGTGTGGAATTTTGAATGAAATATGATGATAAGAGGGAGGCATAGAAAGCAGAAGTGATAGGGAAGTGCCAAGGGTCAGGGGAGAAAGAGTGGCAGTGAATGGGCTGGAGGGAGGGACGAAAGTTATCCAAGGCTTTGTCTCTGTTATTTTTATTTATTTGAGAATAAGGGACTTTAAATCCAGGTGTGAGATTACTTTGTAATAATGCAGCATGTATTTAACAATGAGCGAAATACAATGATCTGTGTATACCCCATGGCTTTTAAAATTATGAGAGGATAAATAAAAACAGCCAGCGTAGAAAACAGATATCCCAAGATTAAAGATGGTGGCCGAGTAACAGCTTCCCTGCAACTGGGAACAGCGAGTCTGGGGAGACAAGACTCCAGGCATCTCTGGCCGGTGGGATCTGCCTATAATCATCCCTTTGAGGATACAGGGAGCCAGCAAGGGACTTCTGGACCCCAAGAGGAGGACAAAAACAGTGGAAAACTGGCAAGTGGTTCTGTGTGTTCGATCGACCTAATCACGCCGGCAACCGTAAGTACAAGCACCAGTGAGACTGCAAACCGGAAAGGCCTTACCTGTGAACTGTTTCAGTGTTCTTGGACTTGGTACTCAGTTGAACTGCCTTGGGGAGAGCTTGAGCAGGAGTGTGGAGAACTTTGGGCATTATCTGGCGCCCCAGACTGAGCCACTGAGCTGGGCGCAGGAAGCCATTGTGAAAGAACTGCCCCAGCAAGCTCTGCCCTCAGGGTCTCAGAGCAAGGATTGGGCAGGTCAAAGTAACCTACTGACTGAGCAGCCTAAAGGCAAGGACTGAGCTTCCTTACAGCCTTAATCCTTAGGGGCAGGGTGAGACGGTTTTGGCACACTGGAGCCTTGGGCTGTTGCTGTGAAGTCACAGCTCATAGCAACCTCAAACTCCTGGGCTTGGCACTGCCCAGACCTCCATAAGAGCTGTGCAGTGACCCCTGACCAGTGACCTGCACCCACCGGGCCTCCACATTCCCTGACCAGGAACTGCGGGAGCCATGCAGCCCTGCGTCCTCCCTCCTGTGTCCTCCAAGCTTCCACACTAGCCCATTCATCTGGACAGGGACTCTGGTAGCTGCGTGCCCTTTGGAGCCCTCCTTGCCTCTGTGCAGAGCTCTTCTCCTGGCCAGAGACGGCTGGAGCCTTGGGATCTCTGTGCCAAAGTCAATGGGTGCCTGGCACTCCCAGAGCAGTGTGCACCACCCCCAGCCCTGTATCTGGATCCGGGTGTGTCACAAACCGGAGCTGCTTCCACAACCAGAACTCCCTAGATAGAGCAGCCCCAGAGGAATTACACAGGGTCACTCCCTACAAAGATCCAGCAACAATAGAGTGATCCCGCTGGGGTCTAATCTTGGAGAGACACCTCCCCAACTCTGAGGACAGTGAGAGGCAACGGTGAAAAACAATCATGAGGTGAAATCAACAGAAAAACTCGGGCAATATGAATAATCAGAGTAGATCAACTCCCCCAAGGATCAATGGGGCAGAAACAGCACAAGACCCCATGCACAAACAAATAGCTGAGATGTCAGAAATTAAATTCAGGATCTGGATAGCAAATAAGATTGAATTAGAATTCCAAAGTTATCTCAAGAATTCAACGGATTCAAAGACCAAATGACCAAAGAATTGAACACATTGAGACAAGAAGTTGCATCCCTCAAAGATCTGAGAAACACAGTAGAATCCCTCAGTAACAGAATGGAGCAAGCAGAAGAAAGGATTTCTGACATTGAAGACAAAGCTTTCGAACGCTCCCAAACCCTCAAAGAAGAAGAGAAATGGAGAGCAAAAACAGACCACTCTCTCAGAGAGCTCTTGGATAATTTGAAGAAAACCAATATTTGTCTCATACGGATCCCCGAAAGTGACAAAGTGGCTTCACAAGGCACAGAGTCTCTTCTCCATGAGATTATGAAGGAGAACTTTCCAGACATGCCAAGAGATTCCAAAATTCAGATAGCAGACAGTTTCAGAACGCCAGCATGACTCAACCCAAATAAGACATCCCCCAGACACATCATAATCAATTTCACTAAAGTTAATATGAAGGAGAAAATTCTGAAAGCTGCCAGATGAAAGAAAACCATTACCTACAAGGGGAAGAATATCAGAATAACTGCAGATCTCTCTGCTGAAACCTTTCAAGCTAGAAGAGGATGGTCATCGGCTTTTAATCTCCTAAAACAAAATAACTTTCAACCCAGGATCCTGTACCCAGATAAACTGAGCTTCATTTATGACAGAGAAATTAAATACTTCAATGACATTCACATGTTGAAGAAATTTGCCACAACTAAACCAGCTCTCCAGGACATTCTTAAACCTATCCTCCATAAAGAGCAGCATAATTCTCCACCACAAAAGTAAACCCACCCAAAAAATTTTTTGATCAAATTCCAACTTCCAGAGTCGCAAAAGGATTAAAAATGTCCACCGGTCTCTTGAAAGGCTTATCAATACTCTCAGTTAATGTGAATGGTTTAAATTGTCCTCTAAAGAGGCATAGGTTGGCTGACTGGATACAAAAACTCAAGCCAGATATCTGCTGCATACAAGAATCGCATCTTACATTAAAAGACAGATATAGACTCAAGGTGAAGGGATGGTCATCTATATTCCAGGCAAATGGAAACCAGAAAAAGGCAGGCATTGCAATCCTGTTCGCAGACGCAATAGGCTTTAAACCAACCAAAATAATTAAGGATAAGGATGGACACTTCATATTTGTTAAAGGTAATACTCAATATGATGAGATCTCAATTATTAATATTTATGCACCCAACCACAACGCACCTCAATTTATAAGAGAAACTCTAACAGACATGAGCAACTCAATTTCCTCCACTTCCATAGTAGTTGGAGATTTTAACACCCCTTTAGCAGTGCTGGATAGATCCTCCAAAAAGAAGATAAGCAAAGAAATTTTAGATTTGAACTCAACCATTCAACATCTGGACTTAACAGACATCTACAGAACATTTCATCCCCCAAAAACTGAATACACATTCTTCTCATCAGCCCACGAAACATACTCCAAAATCGACCACATACTAGGCCACAAATCTAACCTCAGCAAACTTAAAAAAATAGAAGTTATTCCTTTCATCTTCTCAGACCATCATGGAATAAAAGTTGAACTAAATAACAACAGAAACCTGCATACCCATACAAAAACACGGAAGCTAAACAACCTTATGCTGAAGGATACATGGATTATAGACGAGATTAAGAAGGAAATCACCATATTTTTGGGAAAAAATCAACAATCAAGACACGAATTACCAGAACCTCTGGGATACAGCAAAGGCAGTCCTAAGAGGGAAATTTATAGCACTACAAGCCTTCCTCAAGAAAACGGATAGAGAGGAAGTCAATAACTTAATGGAACATCTCAAGCAACTGGAGAAAGAAGAACACTCCAACCCCAAAACCAGCAGAAGAAAAGAAATAACCAAAATCAGAGCAGAATTAAATGAAATTGAAAACAAAAGAACTGTACAACAGATCAATAAATCCAAAAGCTGGTTTTTTGAAAAGATCAATAAAATAGATAAGCCTTTGCCCAACCTAACCAGGAAAAAAAGAGTAAAATCTCTAATTTCATCAATCAGAAATGGTAATGATGAAATAACAACAGACCCCTCAGAAATTCAAAAAATCCTTAACGAATACTACAAGAAACTCTACTCTCACAAATATGAAAATCTGAAAGAAATCAACCAATACCTGGAAGCACACCACCTACCAAGACTTAGCCAGAACAAAGTGGAAATGTTGAACAGGCCTATATGAAGTTCTGAAATAGCATCAACTATACAAAATCTCCCTAAAAAGAAAAGCCCAGGACCAGATGGCTTTACGTCAGAATTCTACTAAACTTTTTTTTTTTTTTTTTTTTGTAGAGACAGAGTCTCACTGTACCCCCCTCAGGTAGAGTGCTGTGGCGTCACATGGCTCACAGCAACCTCTAACTCTTGGGCTTACACAATTCTCTTGCCTCAGCCTCCCTAGCAGCTGGGACTACAGGCGCCCACCACAACACCCGGCTACTATTTTTTTTGTTGTTGCAGTTCGGCCGGGGCTGGGTTTGAATCCGCCACCCTCGGCATATGGGACCGGCGCCTTACTCACTGAGCCACTGGCGCCACCCAGAATTCTACCAAACATTTAAAGAAGAACTAGTACCTATACTACTAAACCTCTTCCAAAATATAGAAAAAGAAGGAATATTACCCAGCACATTCTACGAAGCAAACATCACTTTGAACCCCAAACCAGGGAAAGACCCCACAAGAAAAGAAAATTATAGACCAATATCACTAATGAATATAGATGCTAAAATACTCAATAAGATCCTAACAAACAGAATCCAACAACACATCAAAAAAATTATACACCATGACCAAGTCGGGTTTATCCCAGGGTCTCAAAGCTGGTTCAATATACGTAAATCTATAAATGTAATTCAACACAAAAACAAACTTAAAAATAAAGACCACATGATTCTTTCAATTGATGCAGAAAAAGCTTTTGATAATATCCAGCATCCCTTCATGATCAGAGCACTTAAGAAAATTCGTATAGAAGGGACATTTCTTAAACTAATAGAGGCCATCTACAGCAAACCCACAGCCAATATTGTATTGAATGGGGTTAAATTGAAATCATTTCCACTTAGATCAGGAACCAGGCAAGGTTGCCCATTGTCTCCATTGCTCTTTAACATTGTAATGGAAGTTTTGCCATTAGGGAAGAAAAGGCGATCAAGGGTATCCACACAGGGTCAGAAGAGATCAAACTTTCACTCTTCGCAGATGATATGATCGTATATCTGGAAAACATTAGGGATTCTACTATAAAACTTTTAGAAGTGATCAAGGAATATAGCAATGTCTCAGGCTACAAAATCAACACCCAAAAATCTGTAGCCTTTATATATACCAACAATAACCAAGCCGAACCAACAGTCAAGGAGTCTATTCCATTCACAGTAGTGCCAAAGAAGATGAAATATTTGGGAGTATACCTAACAAAGGACGTGAAAGATCTCTACAAAGAGAACTATGAAACTCTAAGAAAAGAAATAGCTGAAGATGTTAACAAATGCAAAAACATACCATGCTCATGTTTGCGAAGAATCAACATTGTTAAAATGTCCATACTGCCCAAAGCAATATATAATTTTAATGCAATTCCTATTAAAGCTCCATTGTCATACTGTAAAGGTCTTCAAAAAAATAATACTTCATTTTATATGGAATCAGAAAAAACCTCGAATAGCCAAAACATTACTGAGCAATAAAAACAAAGCAGGAGGAATCACGCTACCAGACCTGAGACTGTACTATAAATCGATAGTGATCAAAACAGCATGGGACTGGCACAAAAGCAGAGAAGTAGATGTCTGGAACAGAATAGAGAACCAAAAGATGGATCCAGCAACTTACCGTTATTTGATCTTTCATAAGCCAATTAAAAACATTCAGTGGGGAAAAGATTCCCTATTTAACAAATGGTGCTGGGTAAACTGGCTGGCAACCTGTAGAAGATTGAATCTGGACCCACACCTTTCACCATTAACTAAGATAGAATCTCACTGGATAAAAGATTTAAACTTAGGACATGAAACTATAAAAATACTTGAAGAAAGTGCAGGGAAAACTCTTGAAGGAATCGGCCTGGGTGAATATTTTATGAGGAGGACTCCCCAGGCATATGAAGCAGTATCAAAAATACACCACTGGGACCTGATCAAACTAAAAAACTTCTGCACAGCCAAGAACATAATGAGTAAAGCAAGCAGACAGCCCTCAGAATGGGAGAAAATATTTGCAGGTTATACCTCCGATAAAGGTCTAATAACCAGAATCCACAGAGAGCTCAAACGTATTAACAAGAAAAGAATATGTGACCCCATCTCAGGGTGGGCAAAGGACTTGAAGAGAAACTTCTCTAAAGACGACCGATGCAAGATCTACAGACACATGAAAAAAGTTCATCATCCTTAATCATCAGAGAAATGCAAATCAAAACTACTCTGAGATATTACCTAACCCCAGTAAGAGTAGCCCACATAACAAAATCCCAAAACCAGAAATGTTGGCGTGGATGTGGAGAAAAGGGCACACTTCTACACTGCTGGTGGGAATGCCCACTAATACGTTCCTTCTGGTAGGATAGGATGTGTGGCGAATACTTAGAGACCTAAAAATAGACCTGCCATTCGATCCTATAATTCCTTGACTAGGTTTATACCCAGAAGACCAAAAGTCACAATATAACAAAGACATCTGTACCAGAATGTTTATTGCAGCCCAATTCATAATTGCTAAGTCATGGAAGAAACCCAAGTGCCCATCGACCCACGAATGGACTAGCAAATTGTGGTACATGTATACCATGGAATATTATGGAGCCTTAAAGAAAGATGGAGACTTTACCTCTTTCATGTTTACATGGATGGAGCTGGAACATACTCTTCTTAGCAAAGTTTCTCTGGAATGGAAGAAAAAGTATCCAATGTACTCAGCCCTACTATGAAGCTAAATTATAGCTTTCACATGAAGACTATAACCCAACTATAGCACAAGACTATGGAGAAAGGGCCAAGGAAGGGGAAGGGAGGGGGGAGGTTTTAGTGGAGGGAGGGTAAGGGGTGGGGCCACATCTATGGTGCATCTTAGAATGGGTACATGCGATTGCACTAATGTACACAGCTATGATTTTACAATGGAAAAAAAAAGAAAACAGATATCCCATGTAAATGACAAGTTTTCTGGGGAGGGTAAGAAGAAGGAAGAAAATGACACAAAGTAGTTGATCCTTCCCTTGTGTCCCTGGATGGTGACTTTTAATACATGAATCCCGTGTTCTCATCAATGGCAAAACAAATCCTCATGTACCTACCAAAGCCTGGTAAAACGACACTTCAATTTTCAAGAGCACCTTTTATTCTAAAGAGAGGCAGTTGAAAAACTAAGGGGTTGCACAGGTCAGGATCCTCAAAGCTCCTCAGGGAATAGAACAGCAGTTTTCAACCTGTGGGTGGAGACCCCTTTGTAACAGTGAACATACATCACAGCATTAGGAAGGTTGAGAACTACTGGAATAGAAGGTGTTTATGTCCCATTGATTCTGACAACCTGCCCTCTTTAAAAGGAGTCATCTGGGACAGAGCATAAAACAGAGCAGCTTTGCAATTCTAGTGTCTTGACACACTTTTTGATTATTCTGTAAATACAGTAAGGCTTCATCTTGAGTTATTATATAGACAAGTAAAGAGATGGCATTTTCTGAATTTCACTTATTTGATTTGGAATTTCTCTCTCTGCACCTACATGTGATTCATTGTTACAGAGTGAATTAAATTTGCACACACAATGCAGTTTTTAAAATCTGTAACTCAACCACAGCAATAAAAAATGGCAGCTCCCCCTTTTAAACAACCGGATCAAAGTCTCACTCATTCCTTTTACGAAAGATCATAATTGTTTCTTTCCATGAAGTTCAGCTAACTGATACAGGCATGAACATTGGCACGAACACTGCTTCGTACTAAAGGTTTTTAATGTTCTCCTGCTCAAATATAAGTTAAAATGCCATTTTTGCTATTTAGCTTTATGACTAATCATTGCATAACTGGCAATTGGATCTCCAAATTGGGCTGCCTGGCTATGAACCACCAAATAGGATTGCTTATCTGAAACACTTTGCTGCAAAACCAAATCCTGAAACGAATTACAAGCAAGCAATTAAAACAGAGGCTGTTTTCAATAGAGCAATGGCCATCTGAGTATAGTTATCGACCATATATCTTAATTACGCAAGTCTGCTTGGGGGAATTTAAAAACAGTATTATATGCTACCTTTCTTTTTAGTAAATGTTGGGGTCATGCCAGTGGACCACCATCTTTTTTCTGAATGGAATCAGATGACTCACTCAAAGGTCTATCTCCCAGGTTTCTATGACCTGAAATCACACAGCAAATCACTGCCTATATTTGCCTGCCAAAGTTGAAATGCTTTGTGAAGGCGAGAATAATAAAAACACGAATATAGGAGAAATGTAATCCCACCATGAAGAGACAATATCACTCCTTGATCTCATGGAAGCGGCAGCAGAACTGTACAAGGGGAATGAAGAGAAAAAGGAGGCCTTTTACCTTTGTGTAGATGGCCATCAATTTAATAGAAGTATGAAAGTATCAAACTCATTTCATTTCTGTGCTCAAGAGTCTGCTTGAATTTAAGATGAAAGGCCTGAGTTGGAACCAAAGTTGTTTCTATCTTCAGAATGTATTTTCATAATAAGTGGCATTTTAAAAAAAATTTTTAAAAAAATCTAGTTAATTTGAAAACATCTTCAATGGAAATTATTGCTGCATGAAGAACAATAATTGCAAAATGACGTGGGCAACTTTAGGCCAATTTAGGAACCCAAAAGATTTTTATCAGCCAAAATCAGGGCGGACCTCAATCAGTCTGTTCTGAAACTTTGGAAGCTTTGGGGGGATTATCTTAGGTGTATGAGTGCATCATATTTTGAATCTGAAGTAGAGAAAGAATGTTATCCTAGTGTTAGAAAAAGTTCTTTATTTTGTTGTGTACTGTAGAGGTTTGTTGTGCCTCATGGAGGATATTGGGGAAGCTTTGAAAAAAATACTGATATACCTTGGGCTATATCCCAGACCATGAACTCATGACATGTACCTCCACATTTGAGATTTCAACTCTCTCTCTTCCAAAAAATTTCCTTGACTTATATGGGGAGAAAATGATTGTCAATAGATAAGTCCATATGTGTAATCATGGCTATTGTTTTCAACCAAAAAAACAGAAATGAGATCAATAATTGATTAACTTCTTTCTACTAAGGGGTGTTTCATCCACTAACCTCTTATCCTTGATTAGTACTAATTAATAATGTAGTATCAGCCCAGCACTTCATTTTGTGAATGAATGAAATGAGCTTACAAAGATGGATGTTGATGGCCTGTTTCTGAGAGAGCAATCAGATTGTTTAATAACTTGAGAAAATCTTGAAAACTAGTGAAATCCATTGGTAGGCCATTAAATAGAGAAACTCCCATAACTTCTCTTTTCAGGGTTTTGTTAGAATCTGAATCTCTGCCTTGCAATACAAGAATGTGCTTGATAGCCAAGAGTACAAGCTGGTGTACTGAGGGGTGCATTTGGCTCCATGTGTTTCAGTTTCTAGAAATATCCTATCAAGGTGCTAATTTCTGGTTTCTAACAAGTTTAGCATGTCTAGGGCTGAGAAGCTGCTGCTCTTCCCAGACAGGGCTCCCATTTGCTTCTGTGTCTGATTTTCTTGTTTACCTTGCAGTCATTGAGCCTTAAGATCTCTGGTTCTTGACAAGAGAATGAGGCACAGAATGGCTTATTTCTGTGTTTTCTTATTTATTTATTTATTTATTTTTATTAAACCATAGCTGTGTACATTAGTATGATCGTGGGGCACCATACACTTGGTTCATAGATCGTAGGGAAACCTGTATATTATTTTAAAGTTTTCTTCTTCTGGGGTTATAATGGGTCAAAAAACTCAAAACACCTGAAAGGGACTAGTCTTGTCTCTTAAATATGCCAACATGGACCTAACCTTGCAATCTTCCAATTTTGCTGGACAAGCTAGAGAGAGGTCATTGTGTTAAATCTCTTGATTTTTAAATACAGACAGCGAAACAGTTAAAAATTTTTGGTAGTCCCAAGCCAAATGAAACACCTATGGGCTGGAATCCAGTTTGCAAGTTGCCAGTTTTTCAGCGCTGGTCTAGAAGCTTTATTATACAACAAGGAGGTCCATCTAAGGTAAACAATGGTTTGTGTGTAGATTGCTTTAAATCTGATTTGTAGTCTTTTGTTTAATTTGATGTGGTCAGGGACTGTGCACCACAGCTCACCCACTGTGAACAACTGGGTGAAAATATTTCATTGGCAAATGCTGCTGCTTGTGATGTAGATTAGATCTGGTGAGTGAGTCTGGGGACTCTGGCATGTAAGTGGCTCAAGGACAAGTCCCGGGATGTCCACAGGCATTGACCCTCCTCTCTTCTTTCCTCTTTCTGTGGCAGACTTTGGACATTATTCTAACTTTATTGCCTGAGAGGTTTATTACACTTAGCACAGCTTTCTCCACAGCCTGGTGATGTAATTATGATTGTTATCTTCTCTTTATCTCCTCTCTCTCTCCCTTTTATGAGATGAAAACCTCTGGTATAAATATGTGAAAGGGAGGGCATACACTTTTTCTTCTCTTAGCCTAATGGATGAACAGCTGGGAGTTAATGAGCTTTTAATAGTGAGTGTAGGGGGTTAGTTTGTTGCAATTTCAACCTCCCTTGAATACCCTGAGGCCTCCTTGTTTTTCTGTTTCTCCTTAACATTAGCTTTATTGATACCTGCAAACACCTGTTTAAAATTCACTCAGCATGGAAGGGACATATTTCTCTTTGGATCACCTTGGCCTCTTGTTCTTTAATTATAAGGCTCCCGTGGAACTTCATTTGAGATTTTATATCTTTGTTTTTAAGGGCCTCAAAAATGTTATATAGGACTAATTTTTATTTAGCACAGATATAACTTTTTGCACAGCCTTTTATATATTTTTCTTGACACTGTTTATTTTTTCTTCTCTAACCTTGAAGGCAAACAAAAGCTTTCTTCCGCTAATACATTTTGTAGCAATGTTCTTAGCCTTTATTTCTCATTTATCTTTCCTCCTAAATTAAACTTTCTTGGACCTATTCATTATAAATCCCGAGTCATAAAATGGTTTCTTGTAGCTGAAAAAAAAATCATGATTAGTAATAATACTTAACTTTTATTCAGTTTATGGATTGCCATATAAAGCTTATAAATCACTTTCATGTATCTGTATTTTCTTGTTTGGTATTCACAATTACCTTCTGAGATGAGCTGGACAATTATTATTACCATTTTACAAAGTAGAAAACCAAGATATATTGTTTATCAAACTTAAGTGTTTATAAAAGCTAATGCATGTACATGGTTAAGATTTGAAACAGTACGAAGTATTTACAAAATTTCTCAACGTAAAGGTAGCCACAGTTAAGTATTTTTCTTTTCTTCCTTTATTCCTCCCCTCGGTCTTTCCTTTCCTTCTTCCCTCTTTTCTTTTGTCTGTCCTTTCTCCCTTCCCTCTTTCCCTCTGTCCTTCCTTTCTTCCCTCTGTCCTAGCTTTACTCCTTCCCTCTGTCCTTCATGTATAAACATGTACATAAAATGTTAATATATTGACCCATATTTATAAAGCTGTGATAGTACTTAAAAATATTTGCACAGTGTAACAGTTTACATGAATGCCTTCCCCTCATAACCTCTTTAAGTGTTTTTTGATTCCTAAAGTTTTTGTTATTGCCACTCTGAGTTGTTTTAATTTGCATTTCTTTAATTTTTAGTGAGGTTGAACACCTTATGTGTTTGTAAGTCATTGTATTTCACATCTAGTTTTCTGTTTATGCATGACTCTTTGGATTCTCAAGTGATCTTTTCTTAATTGATTTAAAAAACTCTTTGTGTATTGAAGAACATAGCTCCATCTGCCCTGTTGCACATTTTTTTTCAATTTGTCATTTTTGTTTTGACCTTTTTTCCATTTAAAAGCAAGTTTCTTAAAATTTATTTTTAATTTTAATATGAGAGTACACATTTTTATTTTTATTTTTTTATTAAATCATAGCTGTGTACATTGATATGATCATGGGTGGAGTACACATTTTTAGATTACATTGTTCTCACTCTAAGATATCACATAACCCCAGCAAGATTAACCCACATTACAAAGTCATGTAAAAGCACGTTTTTAATTCAGGAGTGAACAGGCTCATTATAAACGTTAATTTGGAAAAATCAAAAAAAAAAGCAGAAAACAACAACAAAAAAACTAAAGTCTCCACTATCTTTAGTGACAATAGCTTCTATTATTTTGGCATATATTTAGTCCATCTCTTTTTTTCTATTTGTGTGTGTGTGTGCACAATTTCTTTTTTCTGTGAAGTTCATTTTATCCTGCATATTCTGGGAGCTCTCTGGAGAGTCAGAAAATGAATTGGAATCTCTGAAACAGAAAGAACCACTCATATTTTGATCACTACCCCCGCTCCTTCTTTGAGAAGAAAATTCCTCAGTGTTTTTCAGTATCATTTTCTTGTTTTTTGAGTTCATTCTTAGGAGGCAGTTGGGGTCCTACCCCAAGAGTAGAGTCCGCTAAGACCTGTGGAAACTGGTGGCAACCATCTGAAGAAATATAGAGTTAGGGGGCCTTGGTGTGTGTCACACTTTATGGGGGCAAGACATGATTGCAAGAGGGGCTTTACCTAACAATTGCAATCAGTGTAACCTGGCTTATTGTACCCTCAATGAATCCCCAACAATAAAAAAAAAAAAAAAAAAACCAGAAATATAGAGTTAGAAACAACTGTAAAGAAAGAGACATAAGACATACAGTAGAATTAAAAGTGGGAGCTCAGGGGTCCATTGCCCATTTGTAGGCTTCCAGCAATGGCCCAGAGTGTTTGCTCTACTCTGATTTTATTGAAGTCTATTTGCGCAGAAGGTAAGATGAGGGAGGGAACAAAGACATCAGCAGTTTCTGAATGAACACATCAGCTCCTATTGTTATTATTATTAATCTTAAGGGCAGCCTTCAGAAATCAGAAATCTGAGCCTTTATTGGGAGGTTCTCCTGCTTGAGATCACACACACACAGATTTCTAGGGAGGTGTTAAACTCTGCTAAGTTTAAGAGGAAAAATGCCACTATTGTTAATCTCCTCTGAGGAATCGGTGGGAGGGAAGCATCTTGCCCCATTACCACCACAGAGGATCTTCCTCTGTGATAAGGGATATAAGCTCTTCTGCCCATATCTCAGGGCTTGAGCTACTCCCTTGATCTCTGCCCTGGGTAAATGCAAATCTCCACAATGGGTATCTGCTTTGCCTGTTTAATGGGCAGGAAAAGCCCTAAAAGATACATCTTTTGCTAGGACTTGCCACAGTCTCTTCTATGGCCATTATTCTCTTCAGAGTGCTTACAGACCCAGCAGGGTGTTCGTAAGCTATATCCCCAACAGGGTAGAATTTCAGAAAAGGAAAGAAGCTTGCTAGCAATGGCTAGCTTAAATATAAACTAGCTGACTTTTCTTTGTTCTGACTCAGCTTACTTTTAACTTTCCTCTTTTTCTGGTGGTGCTTTCCTTTGCCAAGAATGGGGTCTTCAGTCTTCATTCTCCCAGCAGAGGCCTCTCCTCTTTCTCTGTTTGGTCTTTGGCATGGCTGCTGAGGCTCTTAGTGTGGCCAAAGCTCCTTTGTCTATGCTAGCCTATTTGGTTTTGAGACTATCTGCTTTTGTTTTAGATTTTCTACACAAGTGATCATGTCATCTGCAAAGAGAGATTGCTTTATTTGTTTTATTTTTCTTTTTCTTGACTAATTTCATTGGCTAGGACCCTTAGTACAATGTTGAATAGAAGCTGTGAGAGCAAATGGTCTTGCTTTGTTCCCACTCTTAGGGGCATTGCATTTGGTCTTCCCCATTTGTGTAGGTTTGCTATAAGTTTTCTGTATGTGCCTTTTATCAAGTTGTGATTTCCACCTATTTCTATTTTGCTGAGAATTTTATTTATTATAAATGGAAGTTGAATTTTGTCAAGTATTTTTCTGCATCTGTTGAAGTAGTTGTATTGGTGAATTATATTGATCTTTTAAAAAATCAACAAACAGGTAAAAGTAGACCTTTCATTTGATCCTGCAATCCCATTATTAGGTATCTACTCAGAAGAAAAAACATTTTCTTGGAAGGACATTCACAATTTGAGTGTTTATATCAGCTCAATTTGCAATTGCAAAGACATGGAAACAACCCAAGTGCCCATCAACCCATGAATGGATTAATAAACTGTGATATATGCATACCATGGAATATTGTTCAGCCATAAAAAAGATGGAGACTTTACATCTTTTGTATTTACCTGGATGTATTTGAAGCACATTCTTCTTAGTAAAGTATCTCAAGCATGGAAAAACAAGCATCCCATGTCTTGAATACTAATTTGAGACTATTAGATAAACAACTACAGGTTCACATGAGAGGAAAATCACAATTAAGTTCAGGAAGAGGGGAAGAGGCTCATTAAGCTCCCACCTAATAGGTGCAATGTAGGGGTATATGGCACACTCCTGGGTGAAGAATTCAAACACAACTTGGACTTTACCTAACAAATGCAAACAACATAACCTAATTGTGTATACCCTTATATTAATTGGAAATTAAAAAAAATATTAGAACCAACTGTGCATTCCTTGGATAAATCTTACTTGGTCAAGATGTTTTATTAATTTTATATACTGGTAGAATTGATTTATTCTTGTTTTTGTAAAATACACATTTTTACCATTTTAAGGGGCACAATTTAGTGGTACTTAGTACCTTTACAATATCGTACAACCATCATGACTGCCTAGCCTCAGAATATTTTCATCACCCCAAAAGGAAATCCCATACCCATTAAATAGTTACTTCCCATTCCTTCCTCCCTCCAGCCCTGGCAATCACTAGTTTGCTTTAGGTTTCTATGGATTTGCCCGTTTTGCCTATTTCATATAAATGAAATCATACAGTATGTGACCTTTCTAGTCTGGCTATTTTCACTCAGCATCATGGTTTTTCAGATTCATTCATGTTGCAGCATGTATTTGTATCTCATTGCTTTTTATGGCTGAATAATATTTTATTTTGTGCATATATCATGTTTATTCATCAGTTGGTAGATGTGGGTTATTTTCACATTTTGGCTATTATGAATAATGTTCCTATGAATGTTTGTCTACAAGTTGTCATTTGAGTACCTGTCTTTCACCATTTTACATTCCCATAAGCAATGTACAAAACTTCCAATTTGTCCACAGCTGTGCCATTTTTTTGCTTATAGCAATCCTCCTAAATGTGAAGTAGTATCTAATTTTGGTTTTGATTTGAGTTCCCCTAAAGACTAATGATACTGAGCATCTTTTTATATGCTTGCTGTCCATGTGTATATCTTCTTTGGGGAAATATCCATTCAAGTCCTTTGTCCATTTATAAATTGAGTTGATTGTCCTTTTATTGTTGAGTTATAAGAATTATTGACATATTTGGAATAATAGACACTTAATATTTCCAAAGTTTCTTCCACTTTGTGGGGTATCTTTCACTCTTTACAGTATCCTTTGATACTTATACTTTTAAATTTTATTTTATCATTATTTTTATTTCAGATTAATATGAGAGTACATATGATTAGGATTTTTAAAAGTTTTAAATTTTAATAAAGTACAATTTACCTTTTTTTGTTGTTGTTTTATTGCTTCTGTTTTTGGTTCACATCGAAATCCATTGCCAAATCCAAATCATGAACACTTATCCCTGTGTTTTGTTTTTTTTTTCTTAGGGTTTTGTAGTTTTAGTTCTTATTGATTTGCTGGGTTTAAAAGGACTTTTGCATATATTTTATAAGAAATATTCATCTATAATTTTCTTTATTTTTAATGTTTTTGTTTTGGTATCAGGGTACTGCTGGCCAATGTAAAATGAGGTAGCAAATGTTCCCTCTTCTATTTCCTAGAAGGATTTGTAATAAATCACAATATGATTTCTTACATATCATATGAATAATTCTTTGCATTAATTCTTCTTTACTTGTTTGGAAAACTTTAGCAGTGAAATATCTAGTCATGTGGCTTTCTTTGTGGGAGGGTTTTAAAGTACAAATTTGATCTCTTTGTTTGATATAGGGACACTGAGATTGTCAATACTTTTACTTTTTGGAATGAGTTTTGGTACTTTGTTTTTCATGGAATTTTTCCAACAAGTTATCCAACTTACTGGCATGAAGTTGTTCATAATATGCCCTTATCCTCTTATTATCAATGTGATCTGTGATATTCTCCCTTTTCTTACTAATATTAGTAATATATTTTTTTTTCTCTTTTGCTCTTTATCAGTTTGGGGAAATTTATCAATTTAATTGACATTTTCAAAGGCCAAACTATTACGTTTCTTGTTCTTCATGTTTTTCTGTTTTCTCTTTCATTATTTCAGGCTCACATTATTTTCTGTCTCTTGCTTGTGTTTGGTTAAATTTACTTAGTATGAATCTTACTCCTTTATTTGAATATAAGCACCTATTTCTATAAATTTCCCTCCCTCACTGATATAGCTATGTCCCACAAATTTTGATATGTTGTATTTTATTTTCATTTCATTAAAAACATTTTCTAATTATGATTGTGATTTATTTATTTTTTTTTTTATTTTTTTTGGCCAGGGACAGGTTTGAACCTGCCACCTCCAGCATATGGGACCGGCGCCCTACTCCTTGAGGCACAGGTGCCACCCGGTTGTGATTTATTTTTTGACCTATGGGTTATTTAGAAATGGACAGTTTAATTTTTGGTAGTTGGGATTTTTCCAAACACCTTCCTGTCATTTACTTCTAATTTAGTTACTGTGTAGTTAGGGAACCTATTTAGTGTCATTTCTGTTCTTCTACTTTTTTGAGTCTTTTTTTAAATGGCCTAGAATATGATTGTTTTGGTCAGTGTTCTATTTTGTACTAAAAAATTGTATATTCTTATGATATTAAGTATGCTTATTCAATAAATACCAACCAGTTGTGGATTATTTGTTTACTTGTTTAATCAGTTACTGAGAATCAAGTTTTGAAGTCTCCAGCTACTACTTCCGGTTCCATGAGTTTTTGCTCTATGTAACTCGAAACTCTGATAGCAGGTGCATACATATTGAGGACCGCTATGATCTCTTGATACATGTGTATATTGACCCCTTTTTACTTGTAATAATTCTTTTTCTGAAATTTACTTTGTAATTTAATATTAATATAGCCACTCTGGGTCTCCTTTCAATAATGTTTACATTGTATATATTTTCATTCTTTTGCTTTTAATCAATTGCTATATTTAAAATGAGTTTCTAATAGGCAGCATATAGTTGGGTTTTGTTATTTATTCATTCTAATAATCTCTACCTTTTAGTAAGTATATATAGACGATGTACATTTAACATAATTGTTGATACTGGTAGGTTTAAATATACAGTCATTTGTCATTTAACGACTGGGATACTTTCTGAGAAATGTGTAATTCAGTGATTTCATCATCATGTGATTATCATAGGGTGTACTTACACAAACCTAGATTGTATAGGCTGCTATAGACTTAGGTTACATGGTGTACCTTATTGTTCCAGAGGCTATAAATCTGTGAAGTATGTTACTGTGTTGAATACTGTAGGCAATTATAACACAATGTTAAGTATTTGTGTGTTAAACATATCTTAAATAGAAAAGGTACAGTAAAAATATGGTACGTTAATCTTATGGGTTCACTATTGTATATATGATCTATCATTGACTAAAATATTGTTGTGTAGCACATGACTGTATCATATTGCTATTTTTATACTTTGATGTATTTTTAAATTTTTTTGATTTTATGCCTTCTTTTGAATTGATTGCATATTTTTAAATGATTCTGTTTTCCCCATTACTAATTATCTACATCTCTTAATTTTTTTTCCTTTTTGATTTTTTTCAGTCATTATTTTTGGGCTGAACTATCCAATATGCTAGTCACTATCCATATTTAGCTACTCAAATTTGAATTTTTAGTTAATTGCAGTTAAATATTTAACATTTCATATCCTTAGGTGAACTAACCACATTTCAAATATACAGTATTCATATGTGGCTAGTGGCTACCATATTGGATGGTACAGATAAACATTTCCATCATCACAAAATATTTTCTTGGATAATGCTGCTCTGGAGTTTATCACATCACTTTGTGTCACATTATAGTAATAACATATCATCTTGTGTGCAATGGAAGTGCCTTAGAGTAGTGTGCTTCCATTTCATCTTCTGTCCTCTGTGTTATGCTTTAAAAAACCTTTAGTACATTATTATTTTTGCTTTAGACAGTTATAATATAAAAGATTAAAAATAAGAAAAATTATCTTTCATATTTACACACATTTCTACAATTTGCAGTACTCTTTTATTTCCTTGCATAGATCCAAATTTTTATGTAGTGTCATATTCCTTCCATTCTACCTGAAGAAATTCCTTTATTATTTTTTGTTGTGTTGATCTGCTGCCAATAGTTTCTATTAGCTTTGGTTCATCCAAGAACATGTTTATTTTGTCTTCTTTTTAAATTATCATACAGATTGAAATATGTTCTAATTTCTTTTGTAATTTCTACTTTGACTCAATGATTATTCAGTAGTATTGTTGCTTAGTTCACAAAGAGTTTTCCTTATATATTTTTTATTGTGGGTTTTTAATTTACTTACATTGTGTTCAGATATCATGTTTTTTTGATTTTAGTAGTTTTAAATTTATAGAAACTTATAATATGGCCTACAATGTGGTCTACTCTGATAAATCTACCACATGCTCAAAATAACATGTATGCTGAAGTTGTTCTACAAAGAAGAATTAAGTCCAGCTGGTTGATAGTGTTGTTTTGATTTACTGTGTCTTTGCTGATTTTGTCTAGTTGTTGTATTAGTTGCTGAGGAAAGGGGTTAAAAATCTCCAACTTATGGAGGTAGAATTGTCTTTTTCTCCTTTAATTCCATTACTTTTGCTTCTTGTGTTTTAAAGCTCTATAGGATACAATTTCAGGGTTTCTTTATCTTTCTGTTAAACTGACTCTTTTATTATAATGAAATGTTTCTCTTTATGAATGGTAATGTATTTTGTTTTGAAATGTATTCTATTTACTACCAATATAGTGATTCCAATATTTTTATGCTTGCTTTTTGTATGATTTACTTTTTTCCATACATTTATTTTGAACCGTCCTGTTTCATAAAGTATGTATCTTGTAGATAGCATATATTTGTTTTTTTTTTTGTTGTTGTTGTTTTTTATTAAACCATAGCTGTGTACATTAGTATGATCATGGGGCACCATACACTTGGTTCATATATCGTTTGACACATTTTCATCACATTAGTTAACATAGCTTTTGTAGCATTTTCTTAGTTATTTTGCTAAGACCTTTACATTCCACATTTACTAGGATTCACATATACCCTTGTAAGATGCACCGCAGGTGTAATCCCATTAGTCCCCCTTCTTCTGCCTCCCTCCCCCCTCCCTCCCCTCCCTTTCCCCTTTCTCCCTATTCTTAGGTTATAACTGGGTTATAGCTTTCATGTGAAGGTCCTACATTAGTTTCATAATAAGGGTGAGTACATTGGGTACTTTTTCTTCCATTCTTGAGACACTTTACTAAGAAGAATATGTTCCAGCTCCATCCATGTAAACATGAAAGAGGTAAAGTCTCCATCTTTCTTTAAGGCTGCATAGTATTCCATGGTATACATATACCACAATTTATTGATCCATTCATGGATCGATGGGCACTTGGGCTTTTTCCATGACTTAGCAATTATGAATAGGGCTGCAATAAATATTCTGATACAAATATCTTTGTTATGGTGTGATTTTTGGTCTTCTGGGTATATGCCCAGTAGGGGGATTACAGGATTGAATGGGAGATCTATTTTTTGATCTTTAAGTGTTCTCCATATCTCTTTCCAAAAGGAATGTATTAATTTGCATTCCCACCAGCAGTGCAAAAGCGTTCCCTTTTCTCCACATCCACACCAACATCTGTGGTCTTGGGATTTTGTGATATAGGCTAGTCTCACTGGAGTTAGATGATATCTCAAAGTAGTTTTGATTTGCATTTCTCTGATGATTAAAGATGATGAGCATTTTTTCATATGTCTGAAGGCCATGCGCCTTTCTTCTTCAGAGAAGTTTCTCTTCAAGTCCCTTGCCCAGCCTGCGATGGGATCCCTTTCCTGGTATGTTGCTTTCTTTTTTATGTAAAGATATTGGATCTTGTGTCTATTTTGTCTATTGTGACAATCTCTATCTTTTAACTGAATTCTGTTGCTCATAACCATTTACTATAATTATTAATATGTTTGGGTTTGAGTCTACCAGTTCTTATTTTTTGTTTGCTGTTTTTGTTCCTATCCCTCCATTCCTCTGCTTCTCTGCCATTTTTGAATACTTTTTTTTGGAATTTTACTTTAATTTTCCTGGTATGTTGCTTTCTTTTTTACATAAAATTACAGGTTGACAGATTTTGGGTTTTTTTTTTTTATCTTCAGTATTTCAAAGGTGTTGCTTCATTGTCTACTGGGTCTTTTTTTTATTGTTGGGGATTCATTGAGGTACACAGAACCAGGTTACATTAATTGCTTTTGTTAGATAAGGACCCTCTTATATTTGTGTCCTGCCCCAAAAGTTACACCACATCCCTTGACCCCCCCCACCTTCCCCTTCACAGCTCTCCCCATCCCCCACCTTTCATCATGTAGTGGGACCTTAATTGTCCTCATATCAGAATTGAGTACATAGGATTCTTATTTCTCTATTCTTGTGATGCTTTACTAAGAATAATGTATTCCACATCCATCCAGGTTAATACAAAGGATATAAAGTCTCCATCTTTTTTAGTGGCTGAATAGTATTCCACTTTTTTTTTGCACACTGATCATGACTTTATTTAAAAATTAGCAAACAGTACTATAGAAACATTCAGATGGTAAATTTCTAAAAACGCTGCATCTTATATTTAGTTGGCAAAGATTGTATTTAGCAATAAGCGTGGATTTATTTAGTCTTCCATGTAGAAACAAGATAAACTGTAAAAAAAAAGTTTCCTATTGTTTGAAAATACCAGTTTTAGATTGTAAAAATGCATAAATCTTTAATAAAAGAATTGGCTGTAAAGAGTACTCCCCTTTCACAGTATTCCTTTTTACTTCATATGTGAGTTATTGGTTATGCTGTAGGATTTAACTGTTACAGCACTAAAAGGCAACTATTTAGGGGAGAGGCAGAAAAAAGGAGAAAGGAATGTATGTAAGGCAATTTCTTTTATTAAGTACAATAAGCATAATAGTGTTTTGGAAGACAAGATAAAAATTACTCAAGGCTAGCTTGGTTCTCACTGAATAAAAACAATGCAATACTATTTTTTGGTGGCTGAATAGTATTCCACATTAGGCTGTTTCCACATTTTGGTGATCGTAAATTGAGCTACAATAAATAGTTTAGTACAAGTGTCCTGGTGATAAGAGGATTTTTTTTCATCTGGGTAGATACCCAGCAATGGGATTCCAGGATCAAATGGGAGTTCTAGCTTGAGGTATTTGAGGGTTCTTCACACTGTCTTCCAAAAAGGTTGTATTAGTTTGCAGTCCCACCAACAGTGTAAAAGTGTTCCTGTCTCTCCACATCCATGCCAGCATCTGCAGTTTTGAGACTTTGTGATAAGGGCCATTTTCACTGGGGTTAATGATATCTCAGTGTGGTTTTGATTTGCACTTCTCTAATAATTAGGGACGATGAGCATTTTTTTCATGTTTGTTAGCCATTCATCTGTTTTCTTTAGAGAAGGTTCGATTCATCTCTCTTGCCCAGTGATCTAGGGGATTGTTGGCTTTTTTAAATGTTTATTAAATTGAGTTCTCTGTAGATCCTGGTTATCAAGCTTTTGTCTTAGTCAAAATGCGCAAATATCCTTTCCCAATGTGTAGGTTCTCTGTTTGCTTTGGTTGTTGTCACCTTAGCTGTACAGAAGCTTTTCAGTTTCATTAAATCCCATTTCTTTATTTTTGTTTATTTTTGTTGTTGCCATTGCCATGGAAGTCTTCCTCATAAAGTCCATCCCCGGGCTGATAACTTCCAGTGTTTTCCCCACACTTTCTTTGAGGATTTTAATTGTTATGTGTATTAGATTTAGGTCTTTTATCCATCTTGAATCAGTTTTGTGAGTGTAGAAAGGTGTGGGTCCAGTTTCATCTTTTACATGTGGATATCCAGTTCTCCCAGCACCATTTATTGAATAGGACTTCTTTCCCCTGGTGTATGTTCTTGTTTGGTCTATCAAAGATTAGGTAGCTGTAAGATGTTTGGTTCATCTCCTGGTTTTCTATTTGGTTCCAAATGTCTATGTCTCTATTTTTGCATCAATACCATGCTGTATTGATCACTATGGTCTTCTAGTACAGCCTAAAGTCTGGTAGGCTGATACCCCTGGCTTGGTTTTCATTACTAAGAATTGCCTTGGCTACATGTTTTGTTTTGTTTTGTTACATACAAAATGAAGAATTGTTTTTTCCAAGTCTTAAAAGTATGATATTGGTATTTTAATAGGGATGACATTGAATCTGTAGATGGTTTTGGGAAGTGTAGACATTTTAACAATGTTGATTCTTCCCAGCCATGAGCATGGTACGTTTTCCATTTGTTGATATCTTCTACAATTTCTTTTTTTTTTAACTTATTATTAAATTATAGCTGTGTACATTAATGCAATCGTGGGGCACCATACACTGGTTTTATATACCATTTGACATATTTTCATCACACTGGTTAACATAGCCTTCCTGGCATTTTCTTAGTTATTATGTTAAGACATTTATATTCTCCCTCCACCAATCCTCCCCCCTCACCTCCCCTCTCTCTCCCGCTTCCCCATATTCTTAGGTTATAACTGGGTTATAGCTTTCATATGAAAGCCATAAATTAGTTTCATAGTAGGGCTGAGTACATTGGGTACTTTTTCTTCCATTCTTGAGATACTGTACTAAGAAGAATATGGTCTAGCTCCATCCATGTAAACATGAAAGAGGTAAAGTCTCCATCTTTCTTTAAGGCTGTATAATATTCCATGGTGTACATATACCACAATTTATTAATCCATTTGTGGATCGATGGGCACTTGGGCTTTTTCCATGACTTAGCAATTATGAATTGGGCTGCAATAAACATTCTGGTACAAATATCTTTGTTATAATGTGATTTTTGGTCTTCTGGGTATATACCTAGTAGAGGAATTATAGGATTGAATGGCAGGTCTATTTTTAGATCCAAACATCTTTCCAAAAGGAATGTATTAATTTGCATTCCCACCAGCAGTATAGAAGTGTTCCCTTTTCTTCTTCTACTATTTCTTTTCTTAGAGGTTCATAGTTTTCTTTATAAAGGTCCTTCACTTCTTTCGTGAGGTGTATTCCTAGGTATTTCATTTTCTTTGACGCTACTGAGAAGGGTATTGTGCCCTTGATTTCCTTCTCATCTTGGCTGTTATTGGCATATACAAAGACTACTTACTGATTTAGGCTCAGCCCCCATAGCTCAGTGAGTAGGGTGCCAGCCACATACACTGGAGCTGGTGGATTCAAGCCCGGCCCTAGCCTACTGAACAACAATGACAACTGCAGCCAAAAAAAAAAAAAAAAAAGCTGGTTGTTGTGGTGAGTGCCTGTAGTCCCAGATTCTTGGGAGGCTGAGGCAAGAGAATTGCTTAAGCCCAAAAGTTTGAGGTTGCTGTGAGCTGTGACACCATGGCACTCTACCAAGGGCGACATAGTGAGACTCTGTCTCAAGAAAAACCAAAAAACAAACAGAAAGGCTACTGATTTTTGCTCATTGATTTTATATCCTGAGACATTACTGTATTTTTTTATCACTTCCAGGAGCCTTGTGGTTGAGTCTTTGGGGTTCTCTAAGTATAAAATCATATCATCAGCAAAGAGGGAGAGTTTCACTTCCTCTGCCCCCATTTGGATGCTTTTAATTTCCTTCTCCTTCCTAATTGTATTGGCTAAAACTTCCAGCACTATGTTGAATAGTAGTGGCAATAGAGGACACTTTTGTCTTGTTCCAGTCCTAAGTAGAAAAGCTTTCAGGTTTATTCTATTCAGTATATTAGCTGTGGGTTTGTCATAAATGGCTTTGATTAGTTTAAGGACTGTTCCGCCAGTGCCTATATTCTTCAGCGTTCTAATTAGGAAAGGATGTTGAATTTTATCAAATGCTTTTTCTGCATCTATTGAGAGGATCATAGGGTCTTTGTTTTTGCTCCTGTTGATACAGTGAATTATGTTTATAGATTCGCGTATGTTAAACCAGGCTTGCATCCCTGAGATGAATCCTACTTGATTGTGATGTATGACTTTTTAAATGATAATCTGTAATTTATTTGCTAGGATTTTATTGAGAATTTTTGCATCTATATTCATTAGTGAAATTGGTCTGTAGCTTTCTTTTTTGTTTGGGTCTTTTCCTGGTTTTGGTATTAGGGTGTTATTTGCTTCATAGAATGTGTTGGGGGAAGATTCCTTCCTCCTCAATTTTTTGGAATAATTTCTGCAGTATGGGTATAAGCTCTTCTTTGAAGGTTTGATAGAACTCTTTGAAGGTGTGAAGCCTGAGTTCTATCTCTGAAGCCTGATCATCTGGACCAGGGCGTTTGCGGGTTGGGGGGATTTTTTTATTGTTTCTTTAATCTCAGTGCTTGAAATTTGTCTACTTAGAAGGTCTATTTCATCTTAATTAAGTCTAGGGAGGGGGGTGTGATTTCAAGTATTGATCCATTTCCTCTACATTTTCAAATTTCTGGGCATAGAGCTTCTTGTAGTATTCAGAGATAATCTCTTGTATCTCTGTGGCATCTGTTGTTATTTCTCCTTTATCATTCCTGATTGAAGTTACTAGCGATTTTACTTTCCTATTTCTAGTAAGTCTGGCCAAGGGTTTATCTATTTTATTTACTTTTTCAAAAAAACAACATTTTGCTTAGTTAATTTTTTGAATGATTTTTTTTTTCAATTTCATTGATCTCTGATTTGATTTTGGCTATTTTTTTCTTCTGTTTGGTTTAGGGTTAGATCATTCTCCTTCTTCCAAATCCATAAGGTGGTTTATGGGTGTGCTGATGCTGTTTTCAATTTCTGTTTTTTGAAGGCAGGCATCTAGCATGATAAATTTTCCTCCCAGGACTGCTTTTGCTGTATCCCAGATGTTTAGTACTTTGTATCTTCGTTGTTGTTGTGTTTGAGGAAATTGGAAAGTTCCTCTTTAATCTGTTCTTGGACCCAACTATAATTCAGCATAAGGTTGTTTAGTTTCTAAGACTTTGTGTGGGGTTGGACAATCTTGGTGGAGTTGAGCTTCACCATTATGACCTTGTGGTCTGAGAAAAGATATGATATAATTTATATTCCTTTAATTTTGCTTAGGTTAGATTTGCATCCTAGGATGTGATCTATTTTGGAGTATGTGCCATGAGCTGATGGAAAAAAAGTATATTCTTTTATATGTCAATTAATCCCATTTGATCTAGGGTTGTATTTAAGTACTTTGTATCCTTTTTTATTTTCAGTTTAGAGGATCTGTCCAGTTCTGTCACAGGGGTGTTGAAGTCCCCTACTATTAAGGTCTTGTAGGATATCAAATCGCTCAGAACTCTCAAGGACTGTTTCATAAATCTGGGATCATTTAAGTTAGGTGTGCAAATGGTTAGTATTAGAATGTCTTCTTGTTGTATTGCTTCTTTGACCAGTATGAAGTGCCCATCTTTGTCTTTCTTAACTAAAGTTTCTTTTAATCTGCTTGTGTTTAAGAATAAGATTGCAATCCTTCCTTTCTTCTGATTTCCATTTGCTTGATACACTGCTTTCCATCTCTTAACCCTGAGTTTTGATTTGCCCTTCAGGGCTAGGTGTGTCTCCTAAAGACAGTATATGGATCGCTTATGTTTTTTCATCCAGTCAGCCAGCCTGTGCCTCTTTAGTGGGGAATTCAATCCATTGACATTTATTGAAAGTATCAATAGTAGTGGTAGAATTCTATTCATCTTATTGTGAGGTAGTTTGTTGTGTAGTTTAATCCTTTGTGCCATTGTGAGAGCTAAATTCTGGTCTCTGGCTTCTAGATATATGCTTTGGTGGTGGTCCATTGTGGTGTTCAGTATTGAGAATAGGTCTAAGTATTCCTGCAGAGCTGGTCTTGTTGTGGCTAATTTCCTCAGTGCTTGTGTATCTGAAAACAATTTGATTTCTTCATCAATTTAGAAGCTAAATTTAGCCAGATACAAAATTCTAGGCTGAAAATTATTGTTTAAGGATGTTGAAAGTGGATGACCATGCTCTCCTGGCTTGGAAGGTTTCAGTAGAAAAGTCTGCTGTCAACCTAATGGTTCTGCCTTTGTAGGTCAAGTGATGCTTATTCCTAGCAGTTTGCAGGATTTTCTCCGTCTAGACTTTGAACAGGTTCATTATGATGTGTCTTGGAGAGGTTCTGTTAGAGTTGAGATGACCCGGGGTTCAGTATCCAGGAGTGTGTCAGGATCTTAGTGAAACTTGGGAAGTTTTCATTTTTGATAGTTTCCAGTAGGGCTGCCATACCTTTGGGACTGTCTTCTCCCTTAGGGATTCCTATTATTCATATGTTGGAATGCTTCATGGAGTCTCGTAGTTCTCTAAGAGCCTGCTCTGCTTCCTCTCTCTTCTTTTCTGACTCTGTTACTACCTGTGTTAACTCTAAGACTTTATCCTCTAATTTTGATATTCTTTTTTCTCCATGGTCTAATCTATTTTTGATGCTTTCTACCACTTGTTTAGATTCCCTGATTGTCTCCTTCATTTCTTTAAGCTCATCCATATCTTTTCTATATTGTATGTATCTCTCATCTGACTTTTGATTCTGTCTTTCCATTTTCTCTTCAAATCCCTTGTCTCAATCATCCATATTTTAAATTCCCTTTCTATCAAATCCATTCATTATTTATAGAAGGAGTCTTCTTTAAAAATTGTCTCATGTTCCTTTGGAGGAGTTGCTCTAATTTGGTTATTCACGGTGCCTGAATTTTTCTTTTGGTTTCTCCTCATGTGTGCTTTCTTCTTGTTCATTTCCTTGTGCGCCTTTTTCCTTCACATTTCCTCCTTTGGTTCAAGTTACCTTGTCTCAGAGTTTAGGTGAGGAAGAGGCCTTTTGGTATGGGGTCAGTAGGTAGAGAAGGGTTACAGCAACCAAAGAGAATCAAGAGGAAAGGGGAAAAAGAAGAGAAAAAGAAAATAAAAAATAAAAGGGGGGAAGTATAGGAGAAAAGCAAAAGGAGGTAAAAGAATGGGGAAAAGGGCAAAAACAAGGGGGGGAGGGAAACTAATAGAAGAAAGTTGTAGAACAGGCAAGATGGAGGACAGGAAGGGAGGATATGAGTGATAGAAGAGATGTTGTTGTTCAGCGTGGTGCTAAGGTCACTCCTATAGCTCGAGGGTTGTAAGGAGCTGAGCTGGGTTGGTTCCTCGAAACTAGGCCCTTTACTTGTCAGTCCACAACCCGACTCTTCCTCTGCCAAAAATTAGGAAGAGAGGAAAAAGAGCAAACACCAGACCCAAGAAGGAAAAATTGGATAAGGAAGAAAGAAAAGGAAAAAAAAAAGTAAAAAAGTTCTGTAGCATGATCTTCCTATTACTTTCTTCCTGGGGCCAAGATGAGAAAGTTCTCCTGGCCTCTTTGAGCCAGGCTACTGCAGCATTCAACCTGCTAGGCCTCCACTGTGTCACACCCACCATCAGCAAAGAAAGGGTGGGAAGAGAAAGAAAAAGAAAGGAAAAAGAGGGAAATATATATATATATATATACACACACACACATATAGATAAAGAAAAATTTTAAATGCACCATTGGATCATATTAAGGGGAGGGAAGGAGGAGGGATAAAGAAAGAAAGTAGGCAACAGACCAAGAAAAAGACAAAGACAAAATAAGAAACGGAGTGGGGGTAATATCTTGGCTGAAGTAAAGTACTTTATGTGGAAGAGATGGGATAAGTAGAAGGGACTCTATCAACTGAGAAAATACAATGGAGTGTACTAGGATGAGAGAATAGTTCAAGCTAGAATTCTGCAATCAACACACACACACAGGAAAAAACATTTTAAAGAATATGGAAGTCTTTGCTCTCATTGAATGTAAAAATGGAATATAGGAGAAGATCCAACCTGACAACTTAGTAAAAAGCAAAGCATATCGAAACAAAATACTAGAAAAGGAAAACAGGGTGGCACCTGTGGCTCAGTGAGTAGGGCGCTGGCCCAATATACCAAGGATGGTGAGTTCAAACCAGGCCCCAGCCAAACTGCAACAACAACAACAACAACAACAAAATAGCTAGGCGTTGTGACAGGCACTTCTAGTCCCAGCTACTTGGGAGGCTGAGGCAAGAGAATAGCCTAAGGCCAAGAGCTGGAGGTTGCTGTGAGCTGTCATGCCATGGCACTCTACCAAGGGTGACAAAGTGAGACTCTGTCTCTTAAAAAAAAAAAGGAAAACAAAACAAAACAAAAAGATGCTAAGATAGCCTGATGTTAACACTCTCAGCAACCAATTGAGGAAGAAATGAAGAGAGAGAAAAAATAATAATGTAAGCTGAATTAAAAACAAGAGAAAAAAAGCAAAGTAATGAAAAAGTATATTTATGTCATAATAGACTTCCTGGACACCAGATGGGCTATGAATTTGGGGGACAAACAGCACAGCTATTAATTCCTCTCTAATTCCTAGGCTTAGAGCAGTTTGCTGGCTTATTTGTTCCTGGTGTTCTCCCTTCCACCTCAGCACTCAGTCCCCACAGATCTGGGATTCCACAGTTCTCAACAATTCCTCAAGGACAGGCCTATGCAATCATCCACATGGGGAGCAGGGCTCCCTGAGCCTGTCCCAAGTGAAGGACCACTCCCCACAGGCGAAGTACAGACCACCTCACCCTAGGTCTCTAGCAAGAGACCTTCCAGCACCTGTTTTCCTCAATGGTGTGTTCCTGATCAAGAACTTTCTTCCTGTATGGATGTTTCTCCTGCTGCCAATCTTCAGTGAGGCCACACTAGACAACATCCCAGCCTGGCCCCCCAATTCTGCTTGGAAGTGTCTACTTCTTCAAACTTTTCAGAGTCCCTTAGCCTGATACAGGGAAAGGGCTGCTTCCCACGGGTGCCCAGCAAGCTGTCCGCTTATACATGCTATTGGCGCCCTTTGCCACTATGGCTTTTCTCTGTCCAGAACTTTTCCCCTATGGATGCTTCACAGGTTGCTAGCGTGTTAGAGCCACTTCAGCCAGCAATCCAATCTGGCCACCAAACTCCACTCAGGAAAGCACCATCTAGGCTCCCCAAAGGAGCATAAACTGCCAGAAATTCCCCCCCTGGACCGCTACAGCAGCCCTGCGCCACTGCCCATCCACCGCCACTGTGGTCTGGGCAAGCACGCTGAAACTTGCCCAAATGTGAAAGTTCTTCGTGGCTCTGGCCAAATCCAGCTGTCCATTTCCATGCTGCACACTCTGAGCCATAGCTGTGCATTAATATTCCACACTGGGACCCATCCAGCCCTCTCCCTCTGCTCTTTTGTTCTAGGAAGGCTCAGCTAAACGTCCTTCCTGTCCGCGATCATGCTGTGCCCCCCGTCTTTTTTTTTTTTCCTTTGTATAAATCTCTTCATTCTTTATTCTCTAGACAGTGTATATGGAGCAAGAGACTGAGATAAATATTATTTATGACCTGAGACAGGCCTGTCTCTTCTGTTACCCAGCCAGGAATTGAGCTAGTCTACTCCATAATTAACCTGGATTTACTGTTGGTCGTTTCCATCATCGCCCCAGTTCCCCATAGCCTTTCCTTCTCTTCCTTTCAGCAGTGGACTGTTCCTGCCTTGTGTTTGCTGTGGAACCATTAATACCAGGGTATTTTCCTGGCATGTTCCTGCTTCACCCTCAGCTTTGAGCAGTCCTCACACATCTGCAACACTGAATAAGGCTTGGTCTCCCTGCTCTGTCCTCAGTTGTAGATGGGAGCTGCTTGTTACTGAGCCCATGTCTTAAGTTGGGAGCAAGAGTGTTTCTTGGTTCTTCCTACTCTCCAGAGTGGGGCTTTCTTAATGTTCAATGCTCCCTCCTTGGCAGCTGAACTTTCCTTGGTATCTTTTCCTTGGTAGTTTAGGGAGGGAACAGGGTTTCTGTCCCCCTTTCTCCTTGACAGTGTGTTTGTGCCTATTCTCCAGTGACAGGTGATTCCCAATATCAACCAGCAATGTTTAGGAAGTCCCTCTCTTCTCTTGTACTATCCTGCATCTTTCTCATGAGCACCCAGTGGAGGAACTTGGAAAAGGGTGAGCACAAATTCCCATATCAGAGGCTTCCAGCTCACATTTGGCCTTTAAGAAATGCCTAGTCTGGGCTCCTGTAGCACAGTGGTTATGGCACCAGCCACATACACCAAGGCTGGTGGTTTGAACCTGGCCCAGGTCAGCTGAAAAAAAAAAAATGACAACTGCAACAAAAAATAGCCAGGCCTAATGGTGGGCACCTGTAGTCCCAGCTACTTGGGAGGCTGAGGCAAGAGAATCACTTAAGTCCAAGAGTTTGAGGTTGCTGTGAGCTGTGATCCCATGGCACTCTACTGAGGGTGACATAGTTAAGACTCTGTGTCAAAAAAGGAAAAGCCTAAATTTTGAGTTGTTTTCTCACTATCTGCCTTTATAACAGCCCCCTTTCCTTCTCTGCAAGGACAAAATTCAAATAGTTCATGTTGTCAAAGGGTCTACACATCCTTAGGAGTTAATTCCACCCAAATTCTTTGTGACTCTCTGATGGTCTCAAAAACAAGTTTTGCAGATTATCTAGCTTTTGTTGTTGTTGTTATGGCAAGAGTGCCTTTCTTTGGCAGCTTCCTATATTCTGAGCACAGGTGTGTTGCCCCCTTCTGTGTTTTGACTTTGTGTATTTTTATTTCTGCAAATTTAACCACACTATTTCCTTTTTGAAAAATTTCAGATTAATATAGGGGTACATATAATTAATTACATAATTTGCTTTTGTAATGTTAAAGTCTTGGGTTGTAGTTACGCCTTTCACTAAGAAAATGTGCAATAATACCTATGCAATGTAAACCCATAGGGTAGGAATTTACCCAACCCTTTCTTCCTCATTTGCCTATTTGAATTTAATTTTTTTCTCTCATGTGAGCATGTAGTTGTTAATCTACCGGTTCTGATTAAGTACTGAGTACATGTGATGTTTGTCCTTCCATTCTTGTGATAGTTCACTTTAAGAAATGTTCTCCAAATTCATCCAGTTTGTTACAAAAGATACAAAATCTCCCTCTTTTATGGCTGAATAGTATTCCGATAAACCACAGTTTATTAATCCATTCATGTGTTGAAGGGCACCTAGATTATTCTCACATCTTTGCAGTTGAGAAGTGTGTTGCTATAAATATTCAAGTACAAATGTCCTTATGGTAAAATGGCTTTATTTTTGTTTTGGATAGATGCCTAGCAATGGGATTGCAGGATCAAATGGAAGGCCTACTTTTAGTTCTTTGAGGAACCACTATACTTCTTTACATAAAGGCTGTACTAGTTTACAGTCCCACCAACAGTACATGAGTGTTCCCTTCTCTCTGCATCCATTCCAACATCTGTTGCTTTGGGATGGGACATTCTGACAGGGGTTATATAGTATCAAAATGGTTCTGATTTACATTTCTCTGATGGGACAATGAGCATTTTATCATATATGTGTTGGTCATTTGTTCTCATGAGAAAAGTTTCTGTTCATATCTCTTGACCATTTTTTAATGGGGTTGTTTGATCTTTTCTTGTTGATTTGCTTGAGTTCTTTGTAGATTCTGGTTATTATCCCATTGTTGGATTCATAGCATGCCAATATCTTCTCCCAATCTGATAGTTGTCTCTTTGCTTTGTTGATTATGTTCTTAGCTCTGCAGAAGCTTTTTGACTCAAACATCTTATTATTTATTTTTGTTGTTTCTGTGATTGACAGTGGGGTCTTTTTCATAAATTCATTCTGTAGGCCTGGAAGATTAATAGAAGATTAAGAATTTTCCCCACACTTTATTACAGTTTTTATGGTTTCATGTCTTAGATTTAAATCTTTTCTCCATCATGAGTTAATTTTTGTAAGTGGTTAGAGGTATGGATCTAGTTTTAGTCTTTTACATGTGGCTAACCTGTTCTCTTTAACCATTTATTGAATAGGAATTCTCTTCTCCATGTATGCTTTTTTTATGGTTTGTCAAAGATCAGATGGCAATATGAGTCTGGTTTCATAGCTAGATTGTCTGTTCTGTTCTATAGATCCATGTTTCTATTTTTATGCCAATACCAACCCTATTTGGTCTGAAGACCATAATATCTGGGGGGCTCAAAACCACACTGATAGAACTGGACAGATCCTCAAAAGAAACGAAGCAGAGAATCTATGGACTTAAATACAACGCTAGAAAAAATGGGCTTAACAGACATATGTAGACTATTTCAATCCAGTACTACTAAATATACATGCTTCTTATCAGTTTTGCAGATCATTCTCCAAGATCAATCATATCCTAGGACACAATTCAAACCTCAACAAATTAAAAAAATAGAATCTTTACAGATCACAATGGAATTAAAGTAGAACTCAATTTCAATGGAAACACTCATCCCCACACAAAATCATGGAAACTAAATAACATATTGGATCATAAGCTGGATCAAGGAGGAGATAAAAAAGGAAATCATTAGATTCTTTTAACAAAATGAGGCAATGAAGCCACCAACTATCAAAACCTGTGTGATACTGCAAAAGCAATCCTGAGAGGGAAATTCATTGCATCAAATGCTCACATCCTGAAATCAGAAAGAGTACAATCTCCAGGATCTGGAAAAGGAAGAGCAATCCAACCCCAACCCCAGCATAAGAAAATAAATAACCAAGATCAGATCAGAACTAAATGAAATTGAGAACAAAAGAATCATTTAGAAGATTAATGAAACAAGAAGTTGGTTCTTTGAAAGAGAAATAAAATGGATAAACCCTTGGCCAGATTAACTAGAAACAGAAAAATAAGATCTCTAATAACATCAACCAGAAATGAAAAAGAGGAAGTAATGAGAGTTATCAGAGAAATATAAAATATCATCACCTAATACTACCAAAATCTCTATGGCTTAGTAATTTGAAACTGTGGAGGAAATAGACACATACCTGGAATCATACTACCTCCCTAGACTTATCCAGGAAGAAGTGGAACTCTTGAACAAACCTAAACCAAGCACCAGAATTGAAACAACAATAAAAAAGTTCCAACAAAAAAAGTCCTGGACCAGTTTCATACCAAAATTCTACAAAACTTCCCAAGAAGAGATGGTACCTATATTGCAGAATCTATTACAAAACATTGAGAAGGACCCTACCCAACTCTTATGGAACAAATATCACTCTGATATCAAAACTAGGAAAGGACATAACAAAAAGAGAAAACTTAGGCTAATATCATCAATGAACATTGACACAAAAATAATAAAATCTTAGCAAATAGAATTCAGTTACATTTCAAAATAATAATTATCACGACCAGGTGGGCTTCATCCCAGGGATGCAGTGCTGGTTGAGCATACACAAATATATAACCATAATTCATCACATAAATAGAAATAAAGTCAAGGACCTGATGATCCTCTCAATAGATGCAGAAAAGGCATTTTACAAAATGCAGCATCCTTTTTTGATAAGAACACTTAAGAAAATAGACATAGATGGGACATTACTTAAACTGATAGGCACCATCTATGACAAATCCATGGCTAATTTCATATTGAATGGAGAAAACCCAAAGCATTTGGTTTAGAATAGGAACCAGACAAAGATGTCTACTATTGCCACTGTCATTCAGTGTAATGTTAGAAGTTCTACCTAATGCAATCAGAAAAGAGCAAACTATTCAGAGTATCCAAATGGGGACAAAGGAAGTCAAACTACTGATGATATGATCTTATACCTAGAAAATCCCAAGGACTCAACCACAAGACTTCTGGAATTGATAAAGAAATATAGCAACATATCAGGTTATAAAATCAATATACATAAATCAGTAGCCTTCATTTATGCTAACAACAATCAAGCTGAGAATCAAATCAAAGACATAGTACCCTTCACAGTAGTATCAAAGAAAATGAAATACTTCAGAATATACTTCACAAAGGATATGAAGGAACTCTACAGAGAGAACTATGAAACCCTGCTAAAAGAAATTGTAGAAAAAAATGTTAACAGATGGAAGAATGTATCATGCTTGTGCCTTGTTAAAATGTCAACATTGTTAAAATGTCTGTATTACCTAAAGTGATCTACAGATATAATGAAATCACCATTAAAATACCCATGTTATACTTTAAAGACTAAAAAAAAAAAAGTAGTTTTATGTTTTGTATGGAACCAGAAAAAAACCCTGAATAGCTGACACAATTTTAGGAAATAAAGAACAAGTTTGGAGGTATCACTTTACCAGACTTCAGGCTATACCACAAACATTTAGTGACAGTTTTTCCTTTTGACAGAGTCAAATATAATTGTCCTCCCCCATGCCTCTGATTTTGTTTTGATTAGAAAGGGCTTTCCTACTATAAAACAACAACAACAAAAGTTTCTCCTATTTTCTTGTAGCATTTACATTTTATTATTGTATATTAAAATTTTTCATTCAACTGGAGCATGTATTCACATACAGCATTGTATATTAATTCATATTTATTTCTTTTCAAAATGGCTATCTAGTTGTCCTAATACCATTTGTTGATTAGTTTAGCTTGTCTCTGCTGCTTGTCATATATGTGCTATTTTTTTTTTATTAAATCATAGCTGTGTACATTAATGCAATCAGGGGGGTATCATGCACTGGTTTTATATACAATTTGAAATATTTTCATCACACTGGTTAATATAACATTTTCTTAGTTATTGTGTTAAGACATTTATATTCTACATTTAGTAAGTTTCGCATGTACCCTTGTAAGATGGACCTCTCTCCACCCATCCTCCTCCCTCCCCTCCCCTCCCTTTCCCCTTTCCCCATATTCTTGGGCTATAATTGGGTTATAACTTTCATATGAAAGTTATAAATTAATTTCATAGTAGGGCTGAGTACATTGGATACTTTTTCTTCCATTCTTGAGATACCTTGCTAAGAAGAATATGTTCCGGCTCCATCCATGTAAACATGAAAGAGGTAAAGATGCCCATCTTTCTTTAAGGCTGCATGGTGTACATATACCACAATTTATTAATCCATTCGTGGATCGATGGGCACTTGGGCTTCTTCCATGATTAGCAATTATGAATTGGGCTGCAATAAACACTCTGGTACAAATATCTTTGTTATAATGTGATTTTTGGTCTTCTGGACCTTCTGGACCTTCCTAGTAAAGGAATTGTAGGATCGAATGGCAGGTTTATTTTTAGATCTCTAAGTGTTCTCCAAACATCTTTCCAAAAGGAACGTATTAGTTCCCTTTTCTCCACATCCATGCCAACATCTCTGGTTTTGGGATTTTGTGATATGGGCTAATCTTACTAGAGTTAGATGGTATCTCAACGTAGTTTTGATTTGCATTTCTTTGATGATTAAGGATGATGAGCATTTTTTCATATGTCTGTAGGCCGTGCCACATATGTGCTATTAAGGGGTAAAAGCAGGATTCAGGTTGCATGCCTAAACCTTATTGGTATTTTATATTATATTATCTTTGTGTACTAATATTGCTGTTTGAGAGTATACAGTATGGAGAGAATTTTCCATGAGCAATACCTCTATGTTCATGGTGTTATCTTTCTTTCTCTCCACTTCAAGAGCCATTTCAAACACAATAATGTGTATTAAACACTCAATAAAGCATAGTCTCCCTCTTTTTTTTTTTTAAGCATAGTCTCTTACACAAATGTAGGGTGATTACTGTCTGCTTAATTCTTGTCACAGAATGAAAGAATTCTGTAGTACTACCATTATGCTGTAAATGTTACTATTTGGCCTAGTTTGTGAATTCCAGGTTTTTTTTTGTTTTTCTTTTTTCTTTTTTGGTAGTTGTTCTTTGTAGACATTTCTAGGCATAAATTTCTCCTTCTGAGCACTTCCTTTCCAAGTATTGCTTCTTTCCAAGACTGGAGCTTGGGAAGGAGATATTTATTTATTGCTAACTTCTACAACCTCTACCCTGGAGCCTAATGTGATTGTTATAGCTTATCTTTTGGATGAACAAACATGGTCCATTTTAGTTTGGTTTGTCTCTCCAGGAACTTTGCTTCTGAATAAAACTGTTGTTTAGAAAAGCATGCTGACAACGTGGTCTGATCACAGCCTGTAATTTCTCCTTGAGTAAATCTCTCACTTGCTATCACTGTTGATTTTCTTCTTGCTTTCCTGCCCTTACCTCTTCTTAAGCTTCTCTATGCTTAATCGGCTTCTCTCAACCAAAAATTTCATTAAAAAATTAATTAAATTGTCCTCATTCTACCATTTTAATTCACCTGGAGAGTATAATAAAGAATATATCAGACCTTCATCCCTGGTTCCTGGGACAGTTTTTAAAAATACCCTTAGGATTTGTCAGTGGTGGAAGTGTCTTTGTTCAGCTACAGAGGTGGCTCACAATGGGTCCTTATATAGCTTCAGGTGGGGGCAGGTCACCAGAAAGACCCAGCATGGAACTAGAGGTTTGGAGTGCCCAGATAGAGGAAGGGAGTTAGACACAGGGCTCAGTCACAGGAACAGTGATTTAATCAGTTATGCCTAAGTAATGAAATTCTGATAAAAAAACACTAAAGCTTGGTGGAGCTTCCTAGTTGATGTTTCAGGAGGGTGTCCCACCCTGAATCAAGGGGAAAGGGGTGTGGAAATTCCACATCTAGGACCCTATGTTTATCCTTTATAATAAACTCCAAGAAAGAGAGGGTGAGAGTTCACCTTTCCTTTGCATTTCTGTTCTGTCCAGGTCCCCATCTGATTGGATAGTGTCTGCCCACATTAAGAGGGATCTGCTCTGCTTGGTCTACTGGCATACATGCCAATCTCTTCTGGAAATATCCTCCCAGACACACCCATAAACAATATTGTAGCAGCCTTCATCTATTCAAGTTGACTCCTAAAATTGATCATCAACGCAGGCCTTAAGTATTTTATTTGAACTGAATACTCTTAAAGGTGTGTTCATTTATCAACCATTTGATGTAAAATCAAGGTCTTGTCCTTGGGCATGGATCTAATATTTCCTTTTCATATGGTCTTGCCTTAATAAAGCTCACCTGTTGTCATCCCTGAATACCAGGTTTTTCTTAAAATGAAGTATGGACGTTAAACACTTGTGAGACTTTAGAGAATTAAAAAAAAGAAAAGAAAACTTTGTCTCTCCCTTTTAAAAAATTTATTTATTTGGGTAGCACCTGTGGCTCAATGAGTAGACCACTGGCCCCATATGCTGAGGGTGGTGGGTTCAAACCTGGCTCCAGACAAACTGCAAGAAAAAAAATAGTCAGTGTTGTGGTCCTGTGATCCCAGCTACTTGGAAGGCTGAGGCAGGAGAACTGCCTAAGCCAAGAAGTTGGAGGTTGCTGTGAGCTGTGTGACGTCACGGCACTCTCCCGAGGGTGGTAAAGTGAGACTCTGTCTTTACAAAAAAATAAAACAATTATTTATTTTTATTTCAGATTAATATGAGAATACAAATGATTAGGTTATATTATTTGTTTTTGTTAGGTAAAGTTCAAGTTGTTGAGCCCTTCACCCAGTGCGTGTGCTGTATACTTGTACATTGTACCCATTAGGTAAGAGCTTGCTAATGCCCTGCTCTCCTTCCCTTTCTCCTTTCCCTCCTCCCCACTTCCCTGCACTTGATTTAATTGTGCTTTTCTCTCATGTGGGGTGTAGTTGTTTATCTATTGGCTTCATATTAGTATTGCATACAGTGATTGGATACTGCTTTTCCATTCTTGCGATACTTTATACGAAGAATGTACTTCAACTCCATCCAAGTAAATATAAAAGATGTATAGTCTCCCATCCTTTTTCACAGCTTAATAGTATTCCATGCTATACATGTACCACAGTTTATTAATTCATTCATGAGTTCCTGGGCACTTCGGTTGATTCCATGTCTTGGCAATTGTGAATTTAACTGTGATAAACATTCTAGTGTAAATTTCCTTATGGTAAAATGATTTTTTTTCTTTTGAGTAGATAACTAGCCATGGGATTGTGAGATCAAAAGGAAGGTTTACTTTAAAGTCTTTTTTTTTTTTTTTATTAAATCATAGCTGTGTATATAAATGTGATCATGGGGCACCATACCCTGGATTCATAGACCGTTGGACACATTTTCATCACACTGGTTAACATAGCCTTCCTGGAATTTTCTTAGTTATTGTGTTAAGACATTTACATACCACATTTACTAAGTTTCACACTTAAGATGCACTCCAGGAGTAATCCCACCAATCTCCCTCCATCTGCCCAGGTCCCCCTTCCCTCCCCTCCCTTTCCCCCATCCCTCTATTCTTAGGTTGTAACTGGGTTATACCTTTCATGTGAACGCCATGGCTGAGTACATTGGATACTTTTTCTTCCATTCTTCAGATACTTTACTAAGAAGAATATGTTCCAACTCCATCCATGTACACATGAAAGAGGTAAAGTCTCCATCTTTCTTTAAGGCTGCATAATATTCCATGGTGTACATATACCACAATTTATTAATCCATTCGTGGATCAATGGGCACTTGGGCTTTTTCCATGACTTAGCAATTATGAATAGGGCTGCAATAAACATTCTGGTACAAATATCTTTGTTATGATGTGATTTTTGGTCTTCTGGGTATATACCTAGTAGAGGAATTATAGGATTGAATGGCAGATCTATTTTTAGGTCTCTAAGTGTTCTCCAAATATCTTTCCAAAAGGAATGTATTAATTTGCATTCCCACCAGCAGTGTAGAAGTGTTCCCTTTTCTCCACATCCACGCCAACAACTCTGGTCTTGGGATTTTGTGATATAGGCGAATCTTACAGGAGTTAGATGATATCTCAAAGTAGTTTTGATTTGCATTTCTCTGATTAAAGATGATGAGCATTTTTCCATATGTCTGTAGGCCGCACGCTTGTCTTCTTCAGAGAAGTTTCTATTCAAGTCCTTTGCCCACCCTGCGATGGGATCACTTGTTCTTTTCTTGCTTATACATTTGAGTTCTCTATGGATCCTGGTTATTAAACCTTTGTCAGAGACATGACCTGCAAATATCTTCTCCCATTCTGAGGGCTGTCTGCTTGCTTTACTTACTGTGTTCTTGCCTGTGCAGAAGCTTTTTAGTTTGATCAGGTCCCAGTAGTGTATTTTTGAAGCTGCTTCAATTGCCCGGGGGGTCCTCCTCATAAAATACTCACCCAGACGGATTTCTTCAAGGGTTTTCCCTGCACTCTCTTCTAGTATTTTTATAGTTTTGTGTCTTAAGTTTAAATCTTCAATCCAGTGAGAGTCTATCTTAGTTAATGGTGAGAGGTGTGGGTCCAGTTTCAGTCTTCTGCAGGTTGCCAGCCAGTTCACCCAGCACCATTTGTTAAATAGGGAATCTTTTCCCCACTGACTGTTTTTAATTGGCTTGTCAAACATTGAATAATGGTAAGTAGCTGGATTCATCTCTTGATTCTCTATTCTGTTCCAGACATCTACTTCTCTGTTTTTGTGCCAGTACCATGCTGTTTTGATCACTATCGATTTGTAGTATAGTCTGAGGTCAGGTAGCATGATTCCTCCTGCTTTGTTTTTATTTCTGAGTAATGTCTTGACTATTCGAGGTTTTTTCTGATTCCATATAAAATGAAGTATTGTTTTTTTCAAGATCTTTAAAGTATGACAGTGGAACTTTAATAGGGATTGCGTTAAAATTATATATTGCTTTGGGTAGTATGGACATTTTAACAATGTTGATTCTTCCCAGCCATGAGCATGTTATGTTTTTCCATTTGTTAACATTTTCAGGTATGTCTTTTCTTAGAGTTTCATAGGTCTCTTTATAGAGATCTTTCACGTCCTTTGTTAGGTATACTCCCAAATATTTCATCTTCTTTGGCACTACTGTGAATGGGATACAGTCCTTAACTGTTTTTTCAACTTGGCTATTGTTGGTATATATAAAGGCTACCGATTTATGAATGTCAATTTTGTAACCTGAGATGCTGCTATATTCCTTGATCATTTCTAAGAGTTTTGTAGTAGAATCCCTGGTGTTTTCCAGATATACAATCATATAATCTGCAAAGAGTGAAAGATTGATCTCTTCCGACCCTATATGGATACCCTTGATCGCCTTTTCTCCCTAATTGCAGTGGCTAAAACTTCCATTACAATGTTAAAAAGCAGCAGAGACAATGGGCTGCCTTGTCTGGTTCCTGATCTGAGTGGAAATGATTTCAATTTAACTCCATTCAATATGATATTGCCTGTGGGTTTACTGTAGATGGCCTCTAACAGTTTAAGAAATGTCCCTTCTATACCAATTTTCTTAAGTGTTCTGATCATGAAGGGATGCTGGATATTATCAAAAGCTTTTTCTGCATCAATTGAAAGAATCATATTTTTTAATTTGTTTATGTGCCGAATTATACTTATAGATTTGCGGATATTGAACCAGCCTTGAGACCCTAGGATAAAACTGACTTGGTCATGAGGTATAATTTGTTTGATGTGTTGCTGGAATCTATTCGTTAGGATCTTGTTGAATATTTTTGCATCCATATTCATTAGTGATATTGGTCTATAATTTTCTTTTCTTGTTGGGTCTTTTCCTGGTTTGGAGATCAGGGTGATGTTTCTTTCATAGAACATGTTGGGTATCTTCCTTGTTTTTCTACCTTTTGGAACAGGTTGAGTAATATAGGTACTAATTCCTCTCTAAAGGTTTGGTAGAATTCTGATGTGAAACCCTCTGGTCCCGGGCTTTTCTTTTTAGGGAGGTTTTGTATGGTTGATGCTATTTCAGAACTTAATATGGGCCTGTTCAACATTTCCACTTGATTCTGGCTAAATTTAGGAAGGTGATGTGCTTGGTCAATTTCCTTCAGATTTTCATATTTCTGAGAATAAAGTTTCTTGTAATATTCATTAAGGATTTTTTGAATTTCTGAGGAGTCTGTTGTTATTTCGTCTTTGTCGTTTCTGATTGATGAGATTAGAGATTTTACTCTTTTTTTTTTCTGATTAGGTTGGCCAAAGGTTTATCTATTTTATTGACCTTTTCAAAAAACCAACTTTTTGATTTATTGATCTGTTGTATAATTTTTTTTTCAATGTCATTTAATTCTGCTCTAATTTGGTTATTTCTTTTCTTCTACTGGGTTTGGGGTTAGAATGTTCTTCCTTGTCCCATTAAGTTGTGAACTTCCTCTCTTTCCGTTCTCTTGAGGAAGGCTTGCAGTGCTATAAATTTCCTTCTTAGGACTGCCTTTGCAGTATCCCAGAGGTTCTGATAATTTGTGTCTTCATTGTCATTTTCTTCCAAAAATTTCACAATTTCCTTCTTAATCTCATCTCTGACCCAGCTATCATTCAGCATAAGGTTATTTAACTTCCATGTTTTTGTATGAGTATGCAGATTCCTGTTGTTACTGAGCTTAACTTTTATTCCCTGGTGGTCCAAGAAGATGCAATGAATAATTTCTATTCCTTTAAATTTACTGAGGTTAGACTTGTGACCTAAGATTTTATCAATTTTGGAGTATGTTCCGTGGGCTGATGAGAAGTATGTGTATTCAGTTTTGTTGGGATGAAGTGTTCTGTAGATGTCTGCTAAATCCCAATGTTGGATGGTTAGGTTTTAATCTAAAATTTCTTAGCTTAGCTTCTTATTGGAGGATCGATCCAACACTGCTAAAGGAGGGTTGAAATCTCCGACTATTATGGAGCTGGAAGAAATCAAGTTGCTCATGTCTGTTAGAGTTTCTCTTATAAATTGAGGTGCATTCTGGTTGTGTGCATAGATATTAATAATTGAAATCTTATCATATTGAGTATTACCCTTAACAAGTATGAAGTGACCATTCTTATCCTTCCTTACTTTTGTTGGTTTAAAGGCTATTGTATCTGCAAATAAAATTACAACACCTACTTTTTCTGATTACCATTTGCCTGAAATATGGATGACCATCCTTTCACCCTGAGTCTATATTTGTCTTTTAAGGTAAGATGTGACTCTTGTATGCAACAGATATCTGGCCTGAGATTTTGTATCCAGTTAGCTAACCTATGCCTCTTTAGAGGACAGTTTATGGTATTCACATTAATGGAGAATATTGATAAGTCTTGTAAAATTTTGGGTATCGAGTTTTTCAAAATCCAGTGGACATTTTTAATCCTTTTGCCAGTGTGGAAGTTGGAGTTTGATCAAAAGTTTCTGAGTGAGTTTACTTTTGTGGTAGAGATTGGGTTGGTCGTTATGGAAGATAGGTCTGAGAATATCCTGAAGAGCTGGTTTGGTTATGGCAAATTTTTCAACATGTGAATGTCATTAAAGTATTTAATTTCTCCATCTATAAATGAAACTCAGTTTAGCTGGATACAGGATCCGGGGTTGAAAGTTATTTTGCTTTAGAAGATTATAAGTTGATCACCACCCTCTTCTGGCTTGAAAAGTTTCAGCAGAGAGATCTGCAGTCATTCTAATATTCTTCCCTTTGTACGTAATGGCTTTCTTACGTCTGGCTGCTTTGAGGATTTTCTCCTTCATATTAACTTTAGTGAAGTTAATTACGAGAATTATAACTGGGGGATGTCTTATTTGGACTGAGTCGTGCTGGGGTTCTGAAATTGTCTGCTATCTGAATTTCAGAATTTCTTGGCATGTCTGGAAAATTCTCTTTCATAATTTCATGCAGAAGGGCTTCTGTGCCTAGCAAGGCCACTTCATCAGATTCAGGGATTCCAATGAGGCAGATATTAGACTTCTTCGAATTATCCCAGAGTTCTCTGAGAGAATGATCTGATTTTGCTCTCCATTTCTCTTCCTCTTTGAGTGTTTGGGAGCGTTCAAAGGCTTTGTCTTCAATGTCCGAAATCCTTCCTTCTGCTTGCTCCACTCTGTTACTGAGGGATTCTACTGTATTTTTCAGATCTTTGAGGGCTGGAAATTCTTGCTTCAGTGTGTCGAGATCTTTGGTGGTCTTGTCTTTAAATTTGTTAATTTCTTGAGAGAACTTTTGAATTTTTCCTCGAATTCCTAATTCCGACTTCTGAATTGCTGCTCCAATTTCTAATTCCAATTTTTTCTCCACTTTATTAATTTTGTTTGCAATCCAAATTCTGAATTCGATTTCTGACATCTTGGCCAGTTGTTTGTGAATGGAATCTTCAGTTATATCTGCCATATCTTTCCTTGGGGGGGTTGCTCTATTCTGGTTATTCATGTTACCAAAGTTTTTCTGCTGATACTGCCCCACGAGTGTTTTACACCCTTTGATTTTTTCACCTGGAGCTTTGTCAAGGACCCATACAGTGCTATCGCCTGAGAAACTAGGGCCCTGTTTGGTGTGGTGGGGTTAAGTGGTTCTGTCTTGTTTTCCGCTGGTTTCTGTTCGACCCTAGTCAAACCATTACAGTGGGTTGAAGTCTCAGAAATACCAGCAATTAATTCACCCTGCCCCCCATAGGCAACAATTGGAAAAGGAAAATCAAACCTTCCTACAACCACACACCCAGGGCACCACCTGAATAGTCCTCAGGCGATTGGCTCAATTCAAAAGGTCCAAATCAATTGTCTCAGTCAGCACCTGTCTCTGGTGGGAGAGTGTAAGAGATCTCTGGGAACTGGATCACAGGGGTCTGGTATCAGAGAACTACTGTGATATGGCTTGCTCCAGTGCTGCGTGGAGTCAGGAGGAGCCACCCAGCAAATAGATCAGTCTGGGAAGGTTGATGCTTCCTTCCCCACCGTGCACCTCTGTCACACCCAGTCACTGATAGCCCTGCTGTTGGCTGACCCAGTTGCCTGTAATGAACAGATACTCCAGGGGTTTGCACCTGCCTGAATCACAAGGAAATCTATTTCTGTTCAGCCAGGCCGCTGCGCTCTGCCTCTACCTAGCAGGAGGAGGTGAGGCCTGACAACCTCGGGTGCTTGATGAAGGCTGAGGGGTGTTCATTCAGTTCCAGCCCCACCCCTGATTGATGTTACTGACAGAACAGAACAGACAACTTAGCGGGATTTTGTTTCTGTTCCTGCTAAATTCCCCTGCAGAAGCGAAGCTGTTTTGAGTTTCCAGAGACTGTGCCTCAGGCCCTGTCTTTGCTCCTGTAGGTTTGTATTCGGTTACCTGTCAGTTCTATCCTACTGCCTTCCTTTGTGTGTAGGCTGACGATCCCCTGAGGGTCAGGTGCGTCTTAGGCTCTGTAAAGTAGTCCTCTGGGTCAGCCCCGCCCTGGGAACTTCTGGGGTCTGCAAGTGCGTTTCTAGTCCCTGTGCTCCACCCAGGTCGGTACCACCTCAGGCAAATCCTTTACTCACGGGGCCTGCGTTTATGTCCCAGATCTGTTTGTGGTGGTTGCCGGCCTCCTCTGGTTTCCCAGGGAGACAGGGAGTGTGTCTTCAGAATATCCGGGAGTGAGCTGTATCGTTGCTAAAAGTTGGCTGCTGCTCTATGCCTCAGGGAACTGCTGCTCTGGTGTGGTTCCCTCTCAGCCAACCATCCTCTCCTTGCTCCCATGCCCCAGAGTCAGCACTGACCAGCTGCAGTTTAGGCACTGTCCACACCCCTCAAGAAATCACCCAGAATTTGGACTCCTGGGGAAAGGCCTCGAGACCTCAGAATGAGAGTGGAGGGGAGTGCTGGTAGCTCAGAGTTTCAGGTAGAGAATATATACAGTTTTATACAGTTTTATGCCTGGCAGGAGAACTCTGTGGCATCCTAGTATGGGAGGTAGGTCCAGTTTTTAGAGGGTCTCTCCTGTGAAGTGTAGTGGGAGGACCTTTGAACTCTGCCCATTTGTTTGTGGGGCACTCTGAGCTGTTCTCATGTTCTCATCCGCTTGGTGATGGATTTTGTACCTTTTGTTTGTATCCTTGTAGTTGCAGCTCACCTCAGCGGGGTTGATATGCATTCTTCAACCCTCTCTTGGTGCAGGTCAAATCCACCAGGTTACTTGCTAAATTTCTGTCCTTTAACTCTCCTTCTGGACGGGAGCCTCTGAGGAAAGCTGGCTTCAGTCAGCCATCTTGTCTGTGCCCCCCTAGTGTAAAGTCTGTTAGGATTCTCCCTCCTACTTTCCATAGAGGCTATATTAGTTTGCAATCCCATCAGCAATGTAAAATTGTTCTTCTCTCCACATCCATGCTAGCATCTGCAGCTTTGTGACTTTGTGATGTAAGCTAATCTAACTAGAGTTAGTTGGTTTTGATGTGCATTTCTCTGATGATTAGAGATGATGACCGTTTTTTAATGTGTTTTTTGGCCATTCGTCTGTCTTTAGAGAAGATTCTGTTCATACTTCTTACCCACTTATAAATGGGACTTTTTTGCTTTTTCTTGTTGATTAGTTTGGGTTCTCTGTATATGCTAGTTTTCAGCCCTTTGTCAGATTTATAGTATGCAGATATCTTATCCCATTGTCACGGTTGTCGGTATGCTTTCATTGTTATGCCCTTAGCTGTGCAGAGCTCTTTAGCTTGATCATGTCCCATTCATTTGTTTTTGGTGTTGCTGCAATTGCCAAGAGGGTCTTCTTCATAAATTATTTTCCCAGGGCAATGTTGTTAAGAGTTTTTTCCATACTTTCTTCTAGACCTTTATTTTTTTGTGTCTTAAATGTAAATCTTTTACCCAGCAAGAGCAATTTTTATAAGTGATGAGAGGTGTGGATCTAGTTTTAGTCTTCTACATGTGCCTAACCAATTCTCCCAGCACGTTTTATTAAATTGGGGGTGGGAAAGTTTGGTTTATTAAAGATCAGATGGTGGTATGTGGCTGGGTTCATTTTTACGTTCTTCAGTCCATAGATCTATATCTATTTTTGTGCCAGTACCATACTGTTTTGATCAGTGTAGATTTATAGTATAACCTGAAGTCTGGCAATGTGATGCTTCCCAATTCGTTTTTATTTCTTAAAGTTGCACTGTCTGTTTAGGGTTTTTTTTTCTAGTTCCATATGAAATGAGGTACTTTTTTTTTCAAGTTCTTCAAAGTATGATGTGGATACTTTCATTGGGATTGCATTAAATCTGTAGATTGCTTTGGGTAGTATGGATGTTTTAATAATATTGATTCTTCCCAGCCATGAGCATAGTATTTTCATTTGTTAACATCTTCTGCTATTTCTTCTTTCAGGGTTTCATAATTCTCTCTGTAAAGATCCTTCATGTCCTTTATTAGGTATATTTTCAGGTATTTCAAGCTGAGAATATACCTTTGAAGCTATTGTGAAGGATATTGTGTCTTTGATTTTATTCTCAGCTTAACTGTTATTGGAATATATGAAGACTACTGATTCGTAGACATTGATTTTATATCCCATATTCCTTGATTATTTTCAGTTGCCTTGTGGTTTATTCCCTGAAGTTTTTTAAGTTAAGATCCTGTCATCAGGGCGGCGCCTATGGCTCAGTGAGTAGGGCGCCAGCCCCATATGCTGAAGGTGGCGGGTTCAAACCCGGCCCCGGCCAAACTGCAACAAAAAAATAGCCAGGCATTGTGGTGGGCGCCTGTAGTCCCAGCTGCTCAGGAGGCTGAGGCAAGAGAATCGCGTAAGCCCAAGAGTTAGAGGTTGCTGTGAGCCGTGTGACGCCACGGCACTCTACCTGAGGGCGGTACAGTGAGACTCTGTCTCTACAAAAAAAAAAAAAAAAAGATCCTGTCATGAGCAAAGAGTGAGAATTTGACCTTCTTTCTCCCCATTTGAATACACTTGATAGCCTTCTCTTGCCTGATTGCATTAGCTGGGACTCCCAGCCCTATGTTGAATGGCAGTGGCAATAGTGGATATCCTTGTCTGTTTCCAATTCTAAGTGGAAAAGCTTCCAGTTTTACTCCATTCAGTACAATATTGGCTGTGGGTTTGTTATAGATGGCTTCTATCAGTTTAAGAAATATCTCATCTATGCTATTTTCTTAAATTTTCTTATCAGAAGAGGATGCTGAATTGTGTTGAATGCTTTTTTTACATCTATTGAGAGTATCATATGGTCTTTGTTTTTGCTTCTATTTATGTGGTGAACTACATTTATGAATTTGCATATGTTGAACCAACCTTGTATCCCTGGCATAAAGCCCATCTGATCATGATGTACAATTTCTTTTTTTTTTTTTTATTGTTGGGGATTCATTGAGGGTACAGCCAGTTACACTGATTGCAATTGTTAGGTAAAGTCCCTCTTGCAATCATGTCCTACCCCCATATCTGTTTATTTCCTTTGCCCACTTTTTAAATGAAGCTATTTGTTTTTTCTTGCCGATTTGGGTTCTTTATAGATCTGAATATTAGGTCTGTGTCAGACGTATAGTTTGCAAATATTTCCTCCCATTCTGTATGTTGTCTATTTACTCTATTGTTTTTATCCTTTGCTGTGCAGATGCTTTGTAGTTTAATTAGTCCCATTTTTTCACTTTTGTTTTTATTGTATTTTTTTTTTGAAGTCTTAGTCATAACTTGTTTGCATAGGTCAAAGTCAAGGATAGTTTTACTACGTTTTCTTCTAATATTTTTATAGTTTTAGGTCTTACATTTAAGTTATCTTGAGTTAAGTTTTATATATGGAAAGAGATAGGGATCCAGTTTTATTCTTCTGCATGAGGCTATCCAATGTTCCCAGCACCATTTATTGAATAGGGTGTACTTTCTCCAGTGTATACTTTTGTCTGCTTTGTTGAAGATTGGTTAGTTGTAGGTATTTTGGTATTAATTCTAGATTCTCTATTCTGTTCCATTGCTCATTTGTCTACTTTTTATGTCAGTACCATGCTGTTTTGGTTAGTATAGCCTTTTAGTATAATTTGAAATTGGGTATGTAATGCCTCCAGGTTTGATCTTTTTGCTTAGCATTGCTTTGGCTATTGGGCACTTTTTTGGTTCTATATAAATTTTAGGCTTTAAAAAAATGACTTTGAAATTTGATAGGAATTGCACTGAATCTGTAGATTACTTCAGGTTGAATGGACATTTTTAACAATATTGATTCTTTCAAGCCACGGACATGGAGTGCATCTATTTTTTTTGCTTCCACCAGCATTTTATGTAAAGGTCTCCTTATACTAGGTAGAGGTCTTTCACCTCCTTGGTTAAGTATATTCTAAGTTTTTTTGCAGCTATTATAAATGGGTAAATGGGATTGAGTTTGTGGTTTGATTCCTAGCTTTGCTGTTATTAGTGCATAGAAATACTACTGATTTGTGTACATTGATTTTGTAACCTAAGGTTTTACTGAATTCATCAATTCTAAGAGTCTTTAGTATTTTCTTGGTATAAAATCATGTAATCAGCAAACAGAGATAGATTGGCTTCCTTTTTTCAATTTGGGTGCCCTTTATTTCTTTTTCTTTCCTTCTTGCTTTATCTGGGAATCTCAGTACTTTGTTGAAAAGAAGTGATGACAAAGTGGAAATCTTTGTCTTGTTCCAGTTCTTCAAGAGGATGCTTGCAACTTTACCCCATTCAGTATGATGTTGGCTATAGGTTTGTCATATATGACTTTTATGATTTTGTGGTATGTTCGTTCTAGGCCTCGTTTGTCAAAGGTTTTTAATCATGAAGCAGTACTGGGTTTGAGCAAATGCTTTTTCTGCATCTATTAAGATGATCATATGTTTTTAAAAATCAGATTGTTATAGAGGTACATACAATTTGGATGTGATTTTTGTTTTTAGTTCCATCTATGTGGTGAATCAGATTTATTGATATGTGCATACTGAGCTATCCTTACATCCCTGGGATGAACACCCACTTGATAATGGTGATTTTTGTTTGCACATGCTGTTGGATTCAATTTGCAGGTATTGTGTTGAGGATTTTTACATCTGTGTTTATGAGGGATATTGGTGTTTTCTTTTCCTGTGTGCATTTTCCTAGATTTCATATAAGGATAAAGCTGGTTTTGTAGAATGAGTAGGGAGGATTCCTTTTTTCTAGACTTTATGGAACAGTTTGGTAGGATAGGTATCCATTGTTCTTTGAAGGTCTTGTAGAATTTGGCTGTGAATCTGTCTGGTCTGGGTTTGTTTTTTTTTTTAGTTGACATATTTTTTATTATTGATTCATTCTTACTTCTCATTCTTTTTTTTCATTATTAAATCATAGCTGTGTACATTAATGCAATCATGGGGCACCATACACTGGTTTTATATACCATTTGACATATTTTCATCACACTGGTTAACATAGCCTTCCTGGCATTTTCTTAGTTATTATGTTGAGACATTTACATTCTACATTTAGTAAGTTTCACATGTACCCTTGTAAGATGCACCATAGGTGTGGTCCCACCAATCACCATCCCTCTGTCCATCCTCCCCTATCCCCTTCCCTCACTCTGCCCCCTTCCCTATATTCTTAGTTCCATAGTAGAGCTGAGTACATTGGATACTTTTTCTTCCATTCTTGAGATACTTTACTAAAAAGAATATATTCCAGCTCCATCCATGTAAACATGAAAGAGGTAAAGTCTCCATCTTTCTTTAAGGCTGTATAATATTCCATGGTATACATATACCACGATTTATTAATCCATTGGTGGATCCATGGGCACTTGGGCTTCCATGACTTAGCAATTATGAATTGGGCTGCAATAAAACACTCTGGTAGAAATATCTTTGTTGTAATGTGATTTTTGGTCTTCTGGTTATATGCCTAGTAAAGAAATTGTAGGATCGAATGGCAGGTGTATTTTTATAACTCTATGTATTCTCCAAACATCTTTACAAAAGGAACATATTAATTTGCATTCCTACCAGCAGTGTGGAAGTGTTCCCTTTTCTCCACATCCACACCAACATCTCTGGTCTTGGGATTTTGTGATGTGGGCTAATCTTACTGGAGTTAGATGATATCTCAAAGTAGTTTTGATTTGCATTTCCTTGATGATTAAGGTTGATGAGCATTTTTTCATATGTCTGTAGGTCATACATCTGTCTTCTTCAGAGGGGTTTTCTTGAAGTCCCTTGCCCAGCCTGAGATGGGATCACTTGTTCCTTTCTTGCTAATACATTTGAGTTCTCTGTGGATTCTGGTTATTAAACCCTTGTTGGAGACATAACCTGCAAATATCTTCTCTGATTCTTTTTTTTTATTATTATTAAATCATAGCTGTGTACATTAATGTGACCATGGGGCACTATACACTGGTTTTATAGACCATTCGACACATTTTCATCACACTGGTTAACATAGCCTTCCTGGCATTTTCTTAGTTATTGTGTTAAGACATTGATATTCTACATTTACTAAGTTTCACATGTACCCTTGTAAGATGCACTGTAGGTGTAATCCCTCCAATCAGCCTCCCTCCACCCATGCTCCCACCTCCCTCTCCACCCTCTCCCACTTCCCCATATTCTTGGGTTATAACTGGGTTAGAGCTTTCATATGAAAACCATAAATTAGTTTCATAGTAGGGCTGAGTACATTGGATACCTTTTCTTCCATTCTTGAGATACTTTACTAAGAAGAATATGTTCCAGCTCCATCCATGTAAACATGAAATAGGTAAGGTCTCCATCTTTCTTTAATATTCCATGGTGTACATATACTACAGTTTATTAATCCATTTGTGGATCGATGGGCACTTGGGCTTTTTCCATGACTTAGCAATTATGAATTGGGCTGCAATAAACATTCTGGTACAAATGTCTTTGTTATAATGTGATTTTTGGTCTTCTGGGTATAGGAAGAGGAATTATAGGATTGAATGGTAGATCTGTTTGTAGATCTCTAAGTGTTCTCCAAACATCTTTCCAAAAGGAATGTATTAATTTGCATTCCTACCAGCAGTATAGAAGTATTCCCTTTTCTCCACATCCACGCCAACCACTCTGGTCTTGGGATTTTGTGATATGGGCTAGTCTTACTGGAGTTAGATGATATCTCAAAGTAGTTTTGATTTGCATTTCTCTGGTGATTAAGGATGATGAGCATTTTTTCATATGTCTGTAGGCTGTGTGCCTGTCTTCTTCAGAGAAGTTTCTCTTCAAGTCCCTTGCCCAGCCTGCAATGGGATCACTTGTTCTTTTCTTGCTTATACATTTGAGTTCTTTGTGGATTCTGGTTATTAAACTTTTGTCAGAGACATAACCTGCAAATATCTTCTCCCATTCTGAGGCTGTTTGTTTGCTTCATTTACTGTGTTCTTGGCTCTGCAGATGCTTTTTAGTTTGATCAGGTCCCAGTAGTGTAGTTTTGAAGATGCTTCAATTGCCTGTGGCAGCGGGGGGATGGGTGGGGTGTCCTCTTCATAAAATATTCGCCCAGGTGGATTTCTTGTAGAGTTTTCCCAACCTTTTGTTCTAGTATTTTTATAGTTTCATGTCTTAAGTTTAAATCGTTAATCTAGTTAATGGTGAAAGGTGTGGATCCAGTTTCAGTCTTCTACAGGTCGCCAGCCAGTTCACCTAGCACCGTTTGTTAAACAAGGAATCTTTTCCCCCTGAATCTTTTTAATTGTTGTGTCAAAAATCAAATAATGGTAAGTAGCTGGGTTCATTTTGTGGTTCTCTGTTCTGTTCCATGCCAGTACCATATGGTTTTAATCACTATCGATTCACAGTATAGTCTGAGGTCTGGTAGCATGATTCCCCCTGCTTTGTTTTTATTTCTGAGTAATGTCTTCGCTTTTTGAGTTTTTTTTCTCATTCCATATAAAATGAAGTATTACTTTTTTCACAATCTTTAAGGTATGACAGTGGAGCTTTAATAGGGATTTCATTAAAATTGCGTATTGCTTTGGGTAGTACGGACATTTTAACAATGTTGATTCTTCACAAACATGAGCATGGTATGTTTTTCCATTTATTAAAAATTTCAGCTATTTCTTTTCTTAGAGTTTCATAGTTCTCTTTATAGAGATCTTTCACGTCCTTTGTTAGATAAACTCCCAAATATTTCATCTTCTTTGGCACTACTGTGAATGGAATAGAGTCCATGACTGTTTTTTCAGCTTGACTATTGTTGCTATATATGAAGGCTACCAATTTATGAATGTTGATTTTGTAACCTGAGACGCTGCTGTATTCCTTGATCACTTCTAATAGCTTTGTAGTAGAATCCCTGCGGTTTTCCAGGTATACCATCATATCATCTGTGAAGAGTGAAAGTTTGATCTCTTCTGACCCTATATGGATACCCTTGATCACCTTTTCTACCCTAATTGCAATGGCTAAATCTTCCATTACAATGTTAAAGAGCAGTGTAGACAATGGGCAACATTGCCTTGTTCCTGAACTGAGTGTAAATGATTTCAATTTAACTTCATTCAATACAATATTGGCTGTGGGTTTGCTGTAGATGGCTTCTATCAGTTTAAGAAATGTCCCTTCTATACCAATTTTCTTTAGTGTTCTGATCATGAAGGGATGCTGGATATTATCAAAAGCTTTTTCTGCATCAATTAAGAGAATTATATGGTCTTTGCTTTTTACTTTGTTTATGTGCTGAATTATATTTATAGATTTACATATATTGAACCAGCCTTGAGACCCTGGGATAAAACCGACTTGGTCATGATGTATAATTTGTTTGATGTGTTGCTGGATTCTGTTTGTAGGATGTTGTTGAATATTTTTGCATCTATATTCATTAATGATATTGGTCTATAATTTTCTTTTCTTGTTGGGTCTTTTCCTATTTTGGGGATCAGGGTGATGTTTGCTTCATAGAACGTGTTGGATAGTATTCTTTCTTTTTCTATATATTGGAAAATGTTGAGTAATATAGGTACTAGTTCCTCTTTAAAGGTTTGGTAGAATTCTGACATGAAGCCATCTGGTCTTGGGCTTTTCTTTTTAGGGAGATTTTGTATGGTTGATGCTATTTCAGAACTTCATATAGGCCTGTTGAACATTTCCACTTGATTTTGGCTAAATCTTGGAAGGTGACATTCTTCTAAATATTTGTCAATTTCCTTCAGATTTTCATATTTCTGAGAATAAAGTTTCTTGTAGTATTCATTAAGGATGTTTTGAATTTCTGAGGAGTCTGTTGTTATTTCATCCTTGTCATTTCTGATTTTGAAATTAGAGAGTTTACTCTTTCTATTCCTGGTTATGTTAGCCAAATATTTATCTATTTTATTGACCTTTCCTAAAAACTAACTTTTTGATTTATTCATCTGTTGTATAATCATTTTGTTTTCAATTTCATTTAATTCTGCTCTAATTTTGGTTATTTCTTTTCTTCTTCTGGGTTTGTGGTTGGAATGTTTTTCCTTTTCCAGTTGCTGAGATGTCCCATTAAGTTGTTAACTTCCTCTCTGTTTGTTCGCTTGAGGAGGGCTTGCAATTAAATTGCAAGCCTTTAAATTTAAATTTAAATTTCCCTCTTAGGACTGCCTTTGTGGTATCCCAGAGGTTCTGATAATTCGTGTCTTCACTGTTGTTTTGTTCCAAAAATTTTTTAATTTTCTTCTTAATTTCATCTATGACCCAGCTATCATTCAGCATAAGGATATTGTTGTTTTTGTATGAGTATGCAGATTTCTGTTGTTACTGAGTTCAACTTTTATTCCATGGTGGTTCAAGAAGATGCAAGGAATAATTTCTATTCCTTTAAATTCACTGAGATTAGACCTGTGACTTAAGATGTGATCAATTGAGAAGCATGTTCTATGGGCCAATGAGAAGAATGTGTATTCAGTTTTGTTGGGATGAAATGTTCTGTAGATGTCTGTTAAATACAAATGTTGGATGGTTAGGTTTAAGTCTAAAATTTCTTTGCTCAGCTTCTTCTTGGAGGATTTATCCAACACTGCCAAAGGAGTGTTGAAATCTACGACTATTATGGAGCTGGAGGAAATCAAGCTGCTCATATCTGTTAGAGTTTCTCTTGTAAATTGAGGCGCCTTCTGGTTGGATGCATAAATATTAATAATTGAAATCTCATCATATTGAGTATTATCCTTAACAAGTATGAAGTGACCATTCTTATCCTTCCTTACTTTTGTTGGTTTAAAGCCTATTGTATCTGCAAATAGAATTGCAACACCTGCTTTTTTCTGATTTCCATTTGCCTGAAATATAGATGACCATCTCTTCACCCTGAGTCTATATTTATCTTTTAAGGTAAGATGAGATTCTTGTATGCAGCTGATATCTGCCCTGAGTTTTTGTATCCAGTCAGCCAACCTGTGCCTATTTAGAAGGCAGTTAAGCCATTCACATTAATGAAGAATATTGGTAAGCCTGGTAAAATTTTGGGTATCAAGTTTTTCAAAAGTCCAGTGGAAATTTTTATTCTTTTCACCACTGTGGAATTTGGAGTTTGATCAAAAGTTTCTGAGTGAGTTTACTTTTGTGGTAGAGGATTGTGCTGGTCATTGTGGAGGACAGGTCTGAGAATATCATGAAGAGCTGGTTTGATTATGACAAATTTCTTCAACATGTGAATGTCATTAAAGTATTTAATTTCTCCAGCATAAATGAAACTTGGTTTAGCTGGAGAGAGTATCCGGGGTTGAAAGTTATTTTGTTTTAGGAGATTAAAAGTTGATGACCACTCTTTTCTGGCTTGAATGGTTTCAGCAGAGAGATCTGCAGTCATTCAAATATTCTTCCCTTTGTAGGTTATGGTTTTCTTACGTCTGGATGCTTTCAGAATTTTCTCCTTCATATTAACTTTAGTCAAGTTAATTATGATGTGCCTGGGGGATGCTTATTCAGATTAAGTCCTGCTGGGGTTCTGAAACTCTCTGCTATCTGAATTTCAGAATCTCTTGTCATGTCTGGAAAAATCTCTTTCATAATTTCATGGAGAAGAGCCTCTGTGCCTTGTGAAGTCACTTCATCGCTTCCAGGGATTGCTATGAGGTGAATATTAGCTTTCTTCTTATTATCTCAGAGCTCTCTGAGAAAATGATCTGTTTTTGCTCTCCATTTCTGTTCCTCTTTGAGAGTTGGGAGCATTCAAAAGCTTTGTCTTAAATGTCAGATATCCTTCCTTCCGCTTGCTCCACTCTGTTACTGAGGGATTCTACTGTATTTTTCAGATCTTTGATGGTTGCAAATTCTTTCCTCAATATGTCAAAATCTTGGGTGATTTTGTCTTTAAATTTGTTGAATTCTTGAGACAACTTTTAAATTGCTCATTGAATTTCTATTTCCAACTTTTTCTGCATTCTATTAATCTTGTTTGAAATCCAAATTCTGAATTCAATTTCTGACATCTTGGCCATCTGTTTATGAATGGCATGTTCAGTTGCATTTGCCTTATCTTTCCTGGGGTGGGGGGGTTGTTCTGCTCTGGTTACTCATGTTACTGGAGTTTTTCTGCTGATTCTGTCCTATGATTATTTTACACCATTTGACTAGATGAGCAGGTAAAGAGAAATTGGTTTGGAGGATACAGGAGTAGTGATTCACCAGCCCTTTGCCCAAAAGCTGGGACTGGTGTCTGTCCCTTTTCTCCTGGAGCTTTGCCAAGGACCTTATAGTGCTATGGCCTGAGAAACTGGGGACCTGCTTGGTGTGGTGGGGCTAAGTGGCTCTGTCTTGTTTTCAGCTGGTCTCTGTTCTACCCTAGTGAATCAGTTACTCTGGGTTGAAGTCTGAGCTGTGGAGAAATACCAGCAATATGTCACCCCACCGCCCACAGGCAACATTTGGAAAAGGAAAATCAAACCTTCCCACAACCACACACCCTGGGTACCACTTGGATAGTCCTTGGGCGATTGGCCAGGTTCAAGTGGTCCAAATCAATTGTCTCAGTTAGCACCTGTGTCACCTGGGAGAGTTGTAAAGGTCTCTGGCAACTAGATCACACAGTCTGCTGACACCTCAAATATGACTCACTCTCATGCTCCATGAGGTCAGGAGGAGCCACCCAGCAAATAGATTAGTCTGGGAAGGTTGATGCCTTTTTCCCCACCTTGCACCTCTGGCACACCCAGTCACTGATAACCCCATAGGGTTATGACCCAGTTGTGTCCAGTTAGCAGATACTCCAGGCTGTTGCTCTCTGCCACTATCCGGCAGGGGGAGTTGAGGCCTGATAACCTCGGGTGCTTAATGGGGGCTTGGCCTGTTCACTAAGTTCCAGCCCCGCCCCTGATTGACGTTAATGACAGAACAGAACAACTTCACAGAATTTGTTTCTGTCCCGGCTATATTCCCCTGCTGAAGAGAAACTGTTTTGAGTTCACAGAACTTGCACCTCAGGCTCTGTCTGTGCTGCTACCCAGTTTCAGTCCCCACAAGGTTAGCTATCAGTTCCAGCCTCTGCCTGCCCTCTTTTGTCTCAGCTAATGATCCCCTGAGGGCCAGGTGTGTCCCAAGCTCAGTAAAGCAGTCCTCTGGGTCAGCCCCACCCTGGGAATCTGCCAGCTCTGCTCATGTGTATTCTAGTCCCTGTGCTCCACCCAGGCTGGTACCGCCTCAGGCAAACCCTTTGTTCATGGGGCCTGCGTTTTCGTTTCAGATCTGTTCTGCCAGTGGCTGCCACCAGGGAAGGTGACCGGCCTCCTCTGGTTGCCCAGAGAGACAAGGGTGTGACTCTGGAATATCAAGGGGTGAACCCTATTGTCCCCGCTGTGGCTGCTGCTCTGTGTCTTGGGGCGCCACCACTCCTGTATGGTTCCCTCTCAGCTGACCATCCTCTCCTCACTCCTGTTGCAGAATCAGCACTGACCAGCAGCAGTCCATGCCCTGTCCACACCTCTCAAGAAAACACCCTTGAATCTGGACTCCTGGGTGACAGGCTTCCAGACCTCAGAGTGAGAGTGGAGGCAAGTCCTGGAAGTTCAGAATTGCAGGTAGAGAATATATACAGTTTTATACTGTTTTATGCCTGGCAGGAGAGCACCATGGCACCCTAGTAGGGGAAGTAGGTCCAGATTTTAGAGGGTCTATCCCATGGGATAAAATGGGAGGACTTTTGAACTCTGCCTGTTTGTTTGTATGGAGTACTCTGAGCTGTTCTCATGGGGGAGGGGACTGCCGTCTGCTTGGCGATGGATTTTGTACTTTTTGTTTGTATCCTTGGGGTTGCAGCTCTCCTTAGCAGGGTTGATGTGCGTTCTTCAACCTTCTCTCTTGGATCAGCTCTGATCCACCAGGTTACTTGCTAAATTTCTGTCCTTTAACTCTCCTTCTGGATGGGAGCCTCTGTGGAAAGCTGGCTTCAGTCAGCCATCTTGCCCCTTACTTCTCATTCTTGGTCTGTTCAGGATTTTTGTTTCTTCTTGATCAAAGCTTGGGAGGTTGTGTGTCTCAGAAAAAGTATTCATTTTCTCTAGATTTTCTAGTTTGTGTGTATAGAGGTATTCGTAGTAGTCTTAGATGATCTTTTTTGTATTTTTGGTATTAATTGTAATGTCTCTTTTTTCATTTGTGATTGAGCTTATTTGAATTGTGTCTGTTCTTGGTTAATCTAGCTGGTGCTCTGTCAATTTTGTTTCTTTTCAAAGAACCAACTTTTGTTCCATTAATTCTCTCTCTCTCTTTTTTAAAATTTTATGTAGCATTGCTCTGAGCTTTGTTACTTCCTGTTTTCTGCTTGCTTTGGGTTTGTTTTGTTCTTGTTTTCTAGTTTTCTGAGGTGTGTCATATTAAGTTATTAATTTCTTATTTTTCTGTCTCTTTAATATAGGCCCTGAGTGCTTTGAACTTCCGTCATAGTGCTGCTTTGTTTAAATCACAAAGATTATTGGTATTTTTGGTCACCATTGTCATTAAATTAGAACATTTTAAAAATTTCCAACTTGATTTCTTTGTTGACTCAAAGATTATTTAGAAGCAAGTTGTCTAGTTTCTATGAGTTTGTATAGTTTTGAAGGTTCCCATTGGAATTAATTTCTAGTTTATTCTACTTTGGTTTGAGAAGATACATGGTATGATTTCAGTTTTTAAAAATTCACTCATACTTGTTTTGTGGCCAAACATACAATCTATCTCAAGAAATATTCCTTATGCTGATGAGAATTTATATTCTTCAGTTTTTGAGTAGAACGATCTGTAAATTTTTGTTAGGTCCTTATTTTTAAGAGTCCTGCTTAAGTCCATTGGTCCTTCATTGATTTCCTGCCTTGATGATTTGTCTAGTTCTGTCAGTGGAGTGCTGAAGTTCCCATTATTATTATGTTGCTGTTTATTCATATCTTTGGTCTGCTCATTTTGTTGTTGTTGTTTATGAATTTGAGAGTTCCAGTGTAGGTGCATATATATTTAGGATTGTTATATTTTCTTGTTCAGTTGATTCCTTAATCATTATATAATGACCATCTTTGTTTTCTTTCCCCATTGTCAATTCAAAGTCTGTTTTATATGAAAATAGCTACTTGAGCTCTCTTTGGCTTCCATTTATGGGGAATATTTTTTTTTCCATCTTTTTACCTTGAGTCTATGTGAGTCTTTGAGTTAAATGGGTTTCTTGGAGCAAGCAAATATTTGAGTTGTGGGTTTTTTAAATACATTTTGTAAATCTTCATCATTTAAGTGGGGCACTTAGACTGTTGTCATTCAGTGTTAATATTGACAAGTGAGATACTATTCCAATCATCATGTTGATTGTTGTCCAGTTGCTTTGTATTCTCCCTTATGTTACTGTATTTTTATAATAGTTTCAAGTGTTTTTGTACTTGTGAGTATTGACTTTTCTTTCAATTCTTTCAGAGTATTTACTATTCTTTCCATGTTTAGAGCCCTTTTGAGCCAAGAATAGTGCTGAAAAATTCCCTTAATGTTTGCTTTGGGGGGGAAAGATTTTACTTCTTCTACATGTATGATAGTTTGTTTTTCATGCTATAAAATTCTTGGGAAAGTTATTCTATTGAAGAGGACTGAAGATGGGCTCCCAATTCCCTAAATGTTTGCTTTTGGGGGGAAAGATTTTACTTCTCCTACATGTATGACAGTTTGTTTTTCATGCTATAACATTCTTTGGAAAGTTATTCTATTGAAGAAGACTGAAGATGGGCTCCCAATTCCTTCTGGCTTATAAGGTTTTCTGTTGAGAAGTCTGCTGTTAGTCTGATGGTTTTTCCTTTTTAAGTTACTTGATTTTTTTTTTAATTTTTTTTTTATTTTATTTCAGTGTGCTTGTTCATGTTTGTTTGAAGTACTCCTTTTTTGTTGATTTTCTTCTTCTGCAGTGCTGGCTGTTTTTGATGTTGTTGGTAGAGACGGGGTCTTACTCTGGCTGACTGCTGCTCATATGGGTTTTGAACCTCTGAGCTCAGGCAATCCACCCGCCTCGGCCTCCCACAGCGCTGGGACTACAGGCGTGAGCCACCACACCCGGCCGTTACTTGATATTTTTAATCTCACAGCTTGCACAATTTTATTTTGCTTTGACTTTGTCTAGACTGATGACTGTGTGTCTTGGTGATGTCCTGTTTGGATCAAACCTTCCAGAGTTTTTTGACCTTTTTGAATCTGGATGTCTAGATCTCTCACAAGAATAGAGAATTTTTATTCTCTTGTTTCTTAAAATAAGAACAATGCTTTCAGCTTTTTCTTCTCCCTCAGGGATACCTATGATTGTTAGGTTTAGGCTACTTACATAATCCTATATTTCTTAGAGATTTTGGTCTTTTCTCTTAATTTCTTTTTCTTTATTTTTGACTGACTGGGTAGGTCAAAGCCCTGTTTTCAGGTTTGTCTTATGGCCTTTTGCTTGCTTAGTCTATTTTTAAGACTTTCCAATGTATTTTGAAATTCTCTGAATGACTTTTATTTCCTGAAGGTTTTAATTTTTTTTTTTTTTTTGCATCTCTTTAGCAAATTTTTCATTCATGTCCTAAATTATGTTTTGGTTTTTTGTTGTGGTTTTCAATCTCTTATTGCTCTGATTGAGCTAACTTGTGATCCACATTTTGAATTTCTTATTTGACATTTCAACAAATGTCAAATTTGGTTGGAGTCCATTACTGGAGTTCTGGTTTGATCCTCTGGAGTTGTCAACAGAGCCTGTTTTTTTTTTTTTTTTTTTTTATTGCCAGTGTTCTTGGGCAGGTTACTTTTCATCTTGGACTGCTTCCCTCATCTCAGGATAGAGAACTTTCTCAGGATAGACACCTATTCTTCTTTGCTGGGAAGTCTGCTGTTCAGTGTAGAGAGAGGACTATACCCTGACTTTCAACTCATACAGGTTGTGATATTGCTGGCAGTTTGGGTCAGTTGGACCTCTGATTGCTGGGAGTGTTCGGGTGCCACTGACAGTATACTAGGTTAGGTAATCCCCAGTTCTCTGGCCCCTAGATGGGGGGACTAATGTGAGACTGGGCTATAAAACTGGCTCTAAAGCCTCCCTGGGTTCAAGTGCTGGCTGTGATAGGGAGAGGTAGGATTTTTTCCTGTTCCAGAAGGATGCTTAGGCAGGAGAGGAGTGGAAGTACCATGAGCCTACAACAGGAAGGGCAAGGCCCTCTTGACAAGATTAGCAGAGGCAGGCAGTTGTTGCATGTACATACTGCTCACACCTCCCTCTCAGCAGTGACAGTGGTCTTTGTCTTTGAGGGTACAAAAGCATCCTGATTCTCAGCTCCCACCATGACCCAGCTGCAGCAGAGTTGGTAGGGGTAGGTCAACCTGCTGTGTGCAGGGCCACCAGACTGGTCACTGTGGGCTGTGGGTAAGAAGGTCTGGCAGCGGAGGTGTAGTTGTGTCAGGGACTTGCCTCCAGGGAAGGTAGGCTCCTCCAAGAAGAAATAGGCATCTCTGCTAGCCCCACTCTCCCTCAGCATAGGTGGTAGCTTTAGACTTGGGGAACATGAAAGCACATTGGCTGTGGCTTTTTAGATGGAAGAGAGATCACCCCAAGCTCTGTGCAATTCCAAGTATGATAGGTTCTCTGTTAGTGTGGGCAGCCACTCCAACTGCCCTGCCTGAATATTCCTTTGTGAAAACTTCACTGGTCCCAAATAGAAACAGCCACAGTAGGTAGTGGAGGGTAAGAGGAGAGAAGGAAGGCCCTGAATGGTGATGAACTGGTGTCCTGGCTCCCTTTGTACTAAGGGGTCCTCTGGTGTGCTGGACTCTCTTCTCAGGTAGAAGTGACCTACCTTGAATGCCTAAGCTCTCTGAGTTCTATAGTTCCCCTGGGACCCACTGGTCCCCCTAGGCTGTGTGGTCCAGGTGGGTGGTAGGAAGTTTTAGTTGTGAATCCTGTGATGGAGAAACCCAGGGCCTGAGATACCCACTTTGGGACAGGTGCAGTAACACTGCTTGTCTGTGAGAGGAGGGAATACCCCCAGTGCAGAACCTGGGCATAGTAAGTAGAGTTCTATTAGAGGTGTGTATACCCTCCAAAAACCTAGAACTTCTTGACCCACAGTTCATCTGCAGCAAATCTCATGCTTGTGACACAGTCACAGCAGAAGTGACTGTGTCCACAGCATTGGGTAATTGGAGGAGGGTAGGTCCTCATCTCCACATTCCTTTCCAGGCTGCCCAGCTTTAAACTCCCAGACTGGCACCTTGGCTTTATAACCAGAGAGGATGGGGCATTTTCTAGATAAGCATTGTGAGTAAGAAGCTGGAGGGAATCCCATCTATTTGCATCTCAGTTTCCCTTTAGTCTGTAGCATGGTGGTGGGGATTATTCTGGGCGCATGTAGGAGAGCTTAGACTCCCGGGCTCTCCTCAGTGAGGCAAGGTTTTATCAGCTAGAATTCAACCTGAGTGAGACACTACCTGGCTCTAAACTCCCCTAAATGGCACATTGGGCCCATGACCAGAGAAGGTGTGGGCCTTCTCAGGCAAGAGACCATAGGGAGTGCAGTTACTTGAGACTCAGTGCCATAGCAGCTGGCTGCAGGATGGTATGTACTATTCCAGATGTATGCTGGAAAGCCTGTTTCCCTGGCCCACCCCAGCCAGATGAGGGCTGTAGCCATGTGAGGCCCACACTCAGCTTCAAGGCGAGGGCACTACCCAGTGTCAAACTCACAAAAGATGCCATGCACTTGTGATCCAAAAGGCTCAGGCCCCACTCAGGCAGGTAGCATCCATGAGAAACCATAGAAAGTGCTAACCATACAGGTCTTAGGTTTGCCTGCAGCTCACTGCAGGATGATGGGGACCTTCTCAGAGGAGGTGTGGGCGCACCTCGGCCCCTGAGTCTATTCTCAGAATGATGCAATGTCTCCAGGTGCCCCGACAGATCAATGTCCAGGCTTTTAGATGGTGCCCTGCTGAGGTTGCTCTAGGCTCTGATGCCTGTGGGATTCTGTGTGAGTTCTCTTTTTGGAACAGTGTCTGTATGCAATCTCCAAGCAACTCCAAGTGTTAGACTGAGACCTGCATGGATTGTGGGGTTCTCTTTTAGTAAAGATGTAAAAGCTCATCTCAGAGAGTGGAGCTCTGGGGGCTTCCTCATATTGTTTCCCCATATCCAGGAGCTTCTCCTGCCTATTAGTCCCTGGCTGTGCAAGTTGACCTGAGCTCTCCCTTTACCTGCTTTTGATGACTTTGCATCATTTCCTGGTGAATCCTAGCATTCTGTCCTGGAAGATCTATTCAAAATGTGAGAATCTCCTTACCACCTTGTTTCTATCTAGAGAGGAGGCACATACTACCTGTGTCTAGTTGACCATCTTGATCCTGTGCCCCAGCTATAAATGTTTCTAGCTTATGCATTTTATCAGATTCCCTTTTGTTCCAGAGATCTGCTCCATTCTGGCTTCCTGTCCTCTTCTGGCTAGTTGAAACACTCTGGCCTTCCTTTCACACTCTCTTTCACTGGATCCCTTGTTTTCTAGTCCCATGTCTCTTTCTAACTGCTCTATTTTGCTACCGCATATCCTCTAGTAAATTATTAAACAATTATGTTAAGTGAAAATAAAAGTTTTGAAGCAGTATGTGAAATATTTTCTGTCTCACACTCCATTAGTATTTTGGTGGGTGTTGAAATCTTTTCCAGAGTTTTAAAAACATGATTACATTGGTTTTGAGTGTATGATGTTGCCTCTGAGCAGTCTAATAAAATTGTTTATTTCTTTTCTCACATGTTAATACTCCCCCCCAGCTTTTCCAGTCTTGCATAATTTTCTTTTACTCTTTGTTGATGTTATCTTAGAAAGTCTGAATTCTATGAGGATGTGCCTTGCTGTAAGTCCACTTTTTATTTTGTGCTTCTGGGAACCAACTGAGTTCAAGTCCTTCGAATGTTGTATATTTATTATTTCTTTGGTGATATCCTCACTATGCTTTTGTAGTTGTAGCTCTTTATCTCTAGAATAGAATTTTGGGCTACTTGGATTATTTCTTGAGGTATTTTGTGTTTGTTTTCGTAATTTCTATGTCTTTATTTTTGTATTCTAAATTTTCTGAGATATTTTCTTGGAAAAATTTGTTTTAGGTATTAAAATTTGTCAGGAATGCTTTTATGTTGTCTGATACTTTTATCATAGAATTTCATAGTATCTTTACATACTCCTCTTTCTCTGGGGGTGTATCATAGCAGAAATGTTTAGAAAGCATTGCGTGAGAGTCCTTATTGCCTGGATTTGATGTGTAAAATTTTGGAATTTTTTTTTTTCTGTTTGATAGATGAATTTGTGAACCCTCATCTTGTTCCCTTCCCTTCCCTATTGTCAGGGATTTAATGAGGTTGTGTGTTCATGTGTATGTGTACTTATTTTGTAACTGAGATTTCACTAATCGGTGAAAATGATGACTTTACATATATATAACTTTAGATATCAGCTAATCATTATCTCTTCTTCCTTCTTTTCCTCTTCTTTTTGAGTAGTACTACTACTGTTACTAGTTTTTGGTCCTTGTATGTTCCTTGCATTAATTCTGTGTGCTCTAGTTTTATTTTTTTGTTTATTTAGGTCTCCTTCATATTGGAGACTTTCCTCCAACATGGGATCTCTGAATATGGATGGGACTTGGAGAGTAGTGAATTTATTTTTGAATACTTGCCAGTGGAAATTGAGCACCCAGTGTAGGCAGGCCTCAGTTCCCACAGCTGGCTGGTAACCGAGGGCAGTGGCCGGGCCTTTGGGGCATTGACCTTCCTTTGACTCTGACAAGTGCTAAGCACTGGTATTTCGCATTATTGGAGGAAACAGCACTGCAGCCCTGCAGAGTCACCAGTGATTAGGCATGAAAAAGGAACAAATGGAGAAAGAGACTCAGCCCCCTCATCCTACTGAGCTACCGGGAGGGTTTTTCTGACTCCTTAGAGCACCAGAGAGAGCCAAATCTGAGCAGCCAGTAGACCTCTGCTATCTAGCTGCTGGAGACCTTTCAAGCTCTCCAACCTGAGAGTTCGTACTGACAGAGTCAATTGGTTTGGGGCCCCTAACGTGGTACAATCACCCAAGGACCCTCTAGGGGTATACCCTGGTTGTATAGTAGGAAGCGTTGATATTCCCATTCCAGTTGTTGTCTGGGGAGGTGGGGTTTCTTAATTGCTTGTATTTCTTCACAGCTAAAAATTCACCAGGTCACTGATCCACCAGGATAGGAGAAGAACCAGTTGAATACAAGACTGAGTCACCTAACCCACCACACCAAGCAAGTATCTCCAGCCTCAAACTGTAATACTGTACAGGTCCTTTGCAAAGCTAAAGGGGGGAAAGCTGCAATCATCAGTCCCAGATTCTTAACAAAGGGCTGGTTAACCACAACCACAGGAAACCCCAATACAATCTTATCTTACCAGACCACCTAACCAATAGTGAAAAACAATCATGAGGCGGAATCAGCGGAAAATCTCTGGCAACATAAACAATCAGAGATCAACTTCCCCAAGAAACCATAAAGAAGAGAAAGTACAAGATCCTATTCCCAAACAAATGGCTAAGATGACAGAAATCAACTTCAAAATTTGGATAGCAGATAGGATCAACAAAATAGAGGAAATAATGAAATTAGAAGTTAAAGCAGAAATTCAAATGATGTCTCAAGAACTTAATGAATTTAAAGACAAAACAACGAAAGATTTTGACACATAAAGCAAGAATTTGCAGCCCTAAAAGATCTAAAAAATACAGTAGAATCCCTCAGTACCAGAATGGAGCAGGCAGAAGAAAGAATCTCTGATATTGAAGACAAAGCTTTTGAACGCCCCCAAACACTCACAGAAGAAAAAAAGTGGAGGAAAAAAACAGATCATTCTCTCAGAGAGCTCTGGGATAATTTGAAGAGGTTTAATATTCACCTTATAGGAATACCTGAAAGTGATGAGCTTGCTGCAAAGAATACAGATGCTTTGCTTCATGAAATAATTAAGCAGAATTTTCGAGACGTGGACAGAGATTCTGAAATTCAGATAGCAGACAGTTTCAGAACACTGGCATGACTCAACTCAAATAAAAATTCTCGGGCGGCACCTGTGGCACAGTGAGTAGGGCATCGGCCCCATATGCCGAGGGTGGCGGGTTCAAACCCAGCCCTGGCCAAACTGCAACAACAACAAAAAAAAATAGCCAGGCATTGTGGCGGGCGCCTGTAGTCCCAGCTGCTCAGGAGGCTGAGGCAAGAGAATCGCATAAGCCCAAGAGTTAGAGGTTGCTGTGAGCCATGTGATGCCACGGCATTTTACCAAGGGCGGTAAAGTGAGACTCTGTCACTAAAAAAAAAAAAAAAAAACTCTCATAGACACATTATAATTAATTTTGCTAAAGTTGACATGAAGGAGAAAATTTTAAAAGCTGTAAGAAGTAAGAAAACCATTACATACAAGTGGAAGAGCATTAGAATGACTGCAGATCTCTTCACTGAACCCTTTCAAGTTAGAAGAGAGTGGTCATCGATATTTAATCTCCTAAGTAAAATAACTTTCAACTCCGGATCCTGTATCCAGCTAAACTGAGTTTCATTTATGATGGAGAAATTAAATATTTTAATAACATTCATACGTTGAAGAAATTTGCCATAACCAAACCAGCTCTTCAGAATATTCACATAACTATCCTCCATAAAGACCAGCCCAATCCTCTACCACAAAAGAAAACTGACTCAGAAACTTTTGTAAAAACTCCAAATTCTATAGTGGCGAAAGGATTAAAAATGTCCACTGGATGTTCAAAAAACTTGATACCCAAAATTTTACCAGACTTATCAATATTCTCCATTAATGTGAATGGCCTAAACTGTCCTCTAAAGAGGCACAGGTTGGCTGACTGGATACAAAAACTCAGGCTAGATATTTGCTGCATACAAGAGTCACATCTTATATTAAAATATAAATATAGACTCAGAGTGAAAGGATGGTTGTCCATATTTCAGGCAAATGGTAATCAGAAAAAAGCAGGTGTTGCAATTCTATTTGCAGATATAATAGGCTTTAAACCAACGAAAGTAAGGAAGGATAAGAATGGTCACTTCATATTTGTTAAGAGTAATATTCAATATGATGAGAATTCAATTATTAATATCTAAGCATCCGACCAGAATGCACCTCAATATTTTTTTTAAATTTGTGCAGTATATTTGGACCCAACTTTCATAAGTCTCCTTCCTGCTCTTTTTTTTTTTTTCTTATTGTTGGGGATTCATTGAGGGTACAATAAGCCAGGTTACACTGATTGCAATTGTTAGGTAAAGTCCCTCTTGCAATCATGTCCTGCCCCCATAAAGTGTGACACACACCAAGGCCCCACCCCCTCCCTCCTTCCCTCTTTCTGTTTCCCCCCCATAACAATAATTGTCCTCATATCAACATTGAGTACATAGGATTCATGCTTCTCCATTCTTCTGATGCTTTACTAAGAATAATACCTTCCACATCCATCCAGGTTAATACGAAGGATGTAAAGTCTCCATTTTTTTTAATGGCTGAATAGTATTCCATGGTATACATATACCACAGCTTGTTAATCCATTCCTCGCTTGGTGGGCAATTAGGCTGTTTCCACATTTTGGCGATTGTAAATTGAGCTGCAATAAACAGTCTAGTACAAGTGTCTTTATGATAAAAGGATTTTTTCCTTCTGGGTAGATGCCCAGTAATAGGATTGCAGGATCAAATGGGAGGTCTAGCTTGAGTGCTTTGAGGTTTCTCCATACTTCCTTCCAAAAAGGTTGTAGTAGTTTGCAGTCCCACCAGCAGTGTAAAAGTGTTCCCTTCTCTCCACATCCACACCAGCATCTGCAGTTTTGAGATTTTGTGATGTGGGCCATTCTCACTGGGGTTAGATGATATCTCAGGGTTGTTTAGATTTGCATTTCTCTAATATATAGAGATGATGAAAATTTTTTCATGTGTTTGTTAGCCATTCGTCTGTCATCTTTAGAGAAAGTTCTATTCATGTCTCTTGCCCATTGATATATGGGATTGTTGGCTTTTTTCATGTGGAGTAATTTGAGTTCTCTATAGATCCTAGTTATCAAGCTTTTGTCTGATTGAAAATATGCAAATATCCTTTCCCATTGTGCAGGTTGTGTCTTTGCTTTGGTTATTGTCTCCTTAGCTGTACAGAAGCTTTTCAGTTTAATGAAGTCCCATTTGTTTATTTTTGTTTTTGTTCCAATTGCCATGGCAGTCTTCTTCATGAAGTATTTCCCCAGGCCAATATCTTCCAGTGTTTTTCCTATGCTTTCTTGGAGGATTTTTATTGTTTCATGCCTTAAGTTTAAGTCCTTTATCCATCTTGAATCAATTTTTGTGAGTGGGGAAAGGTGTGGGTCCAGTTTCAGTCTTTTACATGTAGACATCCAGTTCTCCGAACACCATTTATTGAATAGGGAGTCTTTCCCCCAATGTATGCTCTTGTTTGGTTTATCGAAGATTAGGTAGTTGTAAGATGTTAGTTTCATTTCTTGCTTTTCAATTCGATTCCAAGTGTCTATGTCTCTGTTTTTGTGCCAGTACCATGCTGTCTTAAGCACTATGGCTTTGTAGTACAGACTAAAATCTGGTATGCTGATGCCCCCAGCTTTATTTTTGTTACTAAGAACTGTCTTAGCTATACGGGTTTTTTTCCAGTTCCATACAAAACGCAGAATCATTTTTTCCAAATCTTGAAAGTACGATGTTGGTATTTTGATAGGAATGGCATTGAATAGGTAGATTGCTTTGGGAAGTATAGACATTTTAACAATGTTGATTCTTCCCATCCATGAGCATGGTATGTTCTTCCATTTGTGAATATCCTCTGCTATTTCCTTTCTGAGGATTTCATAGTTTTCTTTATAGAGGTCCTTCACCTTCTTCGTTAGGTATATTCCTAGGTATTTCATTTTCTTTGAAACCATGGTCAAGGGAGTTGTGTCCTTAATTAGCTTCTCATCTTGACTGTTATTGGTGTACACAAAGGCTACTGACTTGTGGACATTGATTTTATATCCTGAAACATGACTGTATTTTTTGATGACTTCTAGGAGTCTTGTGGTTGAGTCTTTGGGGTTCTCTAAGTATAAGATCATGTCGTCAGCAAAGAGGGAGAGTTTGACCTCCTCTGCTCCCATTTGGATTCCCTTTATTTCCCTGTCTTGCCTAATTGTATTGGCTAGAACTTCCAGCACTGCCGCACCCACGGCATATAGCCGTAGTGAGGCAGTGCTGTCCGCGTTACAGAACGACGGGAAGGTGGTTTGTGCTCCCCGGAGCTTTGCCCCCAGCTGCCCCCAGTATGCACAGCATCAGAAATGTTGCCTAGCATACTCAGTTACCCGCTTAAGTTTAAAGATTGTGGCGTCTACTCATGTGTTTGTCATCCTGTACCAGAAGTCTGTTTGTTCTGATAAATTGTCAATATGTACTTTCCTAAGAATGAGCACAATGCACTACTAATCCAGATAGAGCACAGCCTTGTGAGCTGCTAAACTCAGTGGCACCAACAATGAGCACATAAAGATGTTTTCCCACCAGTGAGCTAAGACGATAAGCTCAAGGACATGAAATACAAATTATCTACATAAGTTACAAAGTCACTGAAACACATCCACCCACCATAAAGTCCTGTTCAGAACATCTTGTTTCACCAATTGTCACGCATAATAAAAATCAATAGGAAAAATAATACTTGTCAAGAAATTTACTCTAAATCAAAATTATAATTATCAATAACAATAAGATCAAATAGTAAATGTAGAATTAGTCAAGCATTAACGTAAAGAAGATGTCAAGCTGTTCTAAAAAGATAATAAGAAACTGAGATAGGAGGAAACAGGCAGAGTTGACTAATAACCGCCACCCTCCGGAAGCGGAACGTTAAAACATAACAATGCATGATAAATCACACTTGTAAACGCAAAGATAACCCGCACACGTAAGCAAAAAGATTACATTATGTAAGCTCTGTAAAAATGTATAAATACCAACATGTGTACCCAATAAATTCACAGCTGCTTCCTTCATCACATGCTGTGTGGCAGTCTGTCATTTTTCCTGCGCCGACCTCTCAACTTTCCTCGTTCCTTCTCCCTGCACTCCCTCGGACTGAAGGCCACCGACAGGGCGGTCCGTAGCACAGCACTGTGTTGAATAGTAAAGGTGACAGAGGACAACCTTGTCTGGTTCCAGTTCTAAGAGGAAAAGCTTTCAGTTTTACTCCATTCAGTAAAATATTGGCTGTGGGTTTGTCATAGATAGCTTCAATCAGTTTTAGAAATGTGTCACCTATGCCTATACTCTTCAGTGTTCTAATTAGAAAAGGATGCTGGATTTTATCAAATGCTTTTTCTGCATCTATTGAGAGGATCATGTGATCTTTATTTTTGCCTCTGCTAATATGGTGGATAACGTTTATAGACTTGCGTATGTTAAACCAGCCTTGCATCCCTGGGATGAAGCCTACTTGATCATGATGAATAACTTTTTTGATGATAAGGTGTAATCTATTGGCTAGGATTTTGTTGAGAATTTTTGCATCTATGTTCATGAGTGAGATTGGTCTGAAATTCTCCTTTTTGTTTGGGTCTTTTCCTGGTTTTGGTATCAGGGTGATGTTTGCTTCATAGAATGTGTTGGGGAAGATTCCTTCTTCCTCAATTTTTTGGAATAATTTCTGCAATACAGGAATAATTTAATTCTTCAAGAATTCAATTGAAGAACACTCAATTCTTCCTTGAATGTTTGATGGAATTCTGGAATAAAGCCATCTGGACCAGGGCATTTTTTGTTTGGAAGATTTTTTATTGTTTCTTTGATCTCAGTGCTTGAAATTGGTCTGTTCAGGAGCTCTATTTCTTCCTGACTAAGTCTAGGGAGAGGGTGTGATTCCAAATTTTGATCCATTTCTTTCACATTGTTAAATTTCTGGGCATAGAGTTTCTGGTAGTATTCAGAGATGATCTCTTGTATCTCTGTGGGATCAGTTGTTATTTCCCCTTTATCATTTCTGATTGAGGTTACTAGAGATTTTACTTTTCTATTCCTCATTAGTCTGCCCAATGGTTAATCTATTTTACTTATTTTTTCAAAAAACCAACTCCTTGTTTCATTAATTTTCTGAATGATTCTTTGTTTTCAATTTCATTGATCTCTGATTTGATTTTGGATATTTCTTTTCTTCTACAGAGTTTAGGCTTAGATTTTTCTTCTTTTTCGAATTCCATAAGATCTCTTGTGAGATTGTTGATGTGCTCTCTTTCTGTTTTTCGAATATAGGCAGCTAAAGCGATGAATTTTCCTCTCAAAACTGCTTTTGTAGTATCCCACAGGTTTTGGTAGCTTGTGTCTTCATTGTTTTTATGCTCAAGGAAATTAATGATTTCCTGTTTTATTTCTTCCTGCACCCATCTGTTATTCAACAGAAGATTGTTTAATTTCCATGCCTTTGGGTAGGGTCGAGCATTTTTGTTAGAGTTGAGTTCCACCTTTAGTGCCTTATGGTCTGAGAAGATACAAGGTAAAATTTCAATTCTTTTGATTCTGTTGATCTTTGTTTTGTGTCCCAGGATATGATCAATTTTGGAGAATGTTCCATGGGGTGATGAGAAGAATGTATATTCTTTATCTTTGGGATGGAGTATTCCATAGTGTCTATCAAGCACAGTTGTTCTAGGGTCTCATTTAAATCTCTTATATCCTTGTTTAATATCTGTTTAGAGGATCTGTCCAGCTATGTAAGAGGAGTGTTAAGGTCCCATGTTATTATGGTATTATCAGATATCATATTTCTCAGATTGAGTAAGGTCTGTTTCAAGAATCTGGGAGCATTTAAATTAGGTGCATAAATATTTAGAATTGAAATATCTTCTTGTTGTATTTTTCCCTTGACCAATATAAAGTGACCATCTTTGTCTTTTTTGACTTTAGTTGCTTTAAATCCACATGTATCTGAAAATAAGATTGCAACTCCTCTTTTCTTCTGAATTCCATTTGCCTGAAAAATTGTCTTCCAATTGACTTGAAGCTTTAATTTGTCTTTTGAATCCAGGTGTGTTTCTTGCAGACAGCAAATAGATGGCTTGTGTTTTTTTATCCAGTCAACCAATCTATGTCTCTTCAGTGGGGAATTCAAGCCATTAACATTTATTGAGATAATTGATAAGTGTGGTAGTATTCTATTCGTCTTATTTTGTAAGAGTCCATTGCTTAGTTTTATCTTTTGCATCAGTGTGGCGGTTAGGTTCTGTCCTTTAATTTCTGAGTTCTTACTTTGCTGTTGATCCATTGTGGTGGTCAGTGTGCAGAACAGGTTGAAGTATTTCCTGTAGAGCTGGTCTTGTGGTGAATTTCCTCAATGTTTGTATATCCGTAAATGATTTGATTTCTCCATCAATTTTGAAGCTTAACTCAGCAGGGTACAGAATTCTAGGCTGGAAATTGTTCTGTTTAAGTAGATTAAAGGTAGATGACCATTGTCTTCTTGCTTGGAAAGTTTCATTAGAGAAGTCTGTGGTCACTCTGATGGATTTGCCCCTGTAGGTCAACTGGCGCTTACTCCTGGCAGCTTGCAGAATCTTTTCTTTTGTCTTGACTTTGGACAGGTTCATCACAATGTGTCTTGGAGAAGCTCGGTTAGAGTTGAGGCGACCTGGGGTCCCATAGCCCTCTGAAAGCAGTGTGTCAGAATCTTTGGTGATATTTGGGAAATTTTCTTTTATAATATTCTCTAGTATGGCTTCCATTCCTCTGGGCCATTCTTCTTCCCCTTCTGGAATTCCTATAACTCGTATGTTGGAACGCTTCATAAAGTCCCATAATTCAGACAGTGAACATTCTGCTTTCTTTCTCTTCTTTTCTGCCTCTTTTACTATCTGAGTTATCTCAAAAACTTTTTCTTCTACCTCTGAAATTCTTTCCTCTGCGTGGTCTAACCTGTTGCTGATACTTTCCATTGCATCTTTAAATTCCCTGATTGACTGTTTCATTTCCTTCAGCTCTGCTATATCCTTTTTATATTCTTCATATCATTCATCTCTTATTTGATTCTGTTTTTTTATTTCCTTTTGGTTATTTTCCACTTTATTAGCAGTTTCCTTCATTGTTTCCATCATTTCTTTCATTGTTTTCAACATGTGTATTCTAAATTCCCTTTCTGTCATTCCTAACATTTCTGTATAGGTGGAATCCTCTGCAGTAGCTACCTCATGGTTTCTTGGCGGGGTTGTTCTGGACTGCTTCTTCATGTTGCCTGGAGTTTTCTGCTGATTCTTCCTCATGAGTGATTTCTTTTATCTGTTTCCTTGCCCTAATTTTCCTTTCACTTCCTCTTGCTCTTTAAGTTCTCATGCCTGTGGACTAAGGGTTACAGGACCAGAAGGGTGAGAAGGTTGAAGAGCAAAAAAGAGATGAAAGAAAGGAGGACTGAGTTATAAGATAAAAAAAAAAATAGAGAAAGGAGAGGGGGTGGGTAACAGGAATATTGACAAAAAGAAGAGAGGCACAGAAAGAGGGAGACAGAGCAATATAGGTGTACAGTAGGGTACTTTGATACACCCTTAAAAAGAAACAACCTTCTGGGGGTGCCCAGTTGGGTAGTTCCCTTGAGGTCAGCAGCTCTTTGCTAACCTGATCAGACACAGTACCCCACCTCCACCAAGTAGAGAGGAAAGACAAAAATGCTATAAATCAAACTAAAACAAGCAAACAGAAAACTTTTCAGGATAAAATTGGGTGGAAAGCCAAATAATAGCGGTAGAAACACTAACAATAATGAAGCTCTAATTATTGAAATAGGCAGCAATGGGAAATTATAATTAAACTAGAAAAATTAAGAAAGAGAAAGGATCTGTGTGGAAAAGGTTGATGTTAAAAAACAAAACAATCAACAACATCAAAATAAAGAAAAAAAAACAACCAAACCCAAAAAAAAAAAAAAAACACAACCAAAAACAAAGCAGTATGTATATGTTATTGAATATTGTCTGGGCGACACATGGTCTTCTGGGGTATGAGATGTTAATCACAGTTCTGATACGACTGGAGGCTGCTAGTTTCTCAAACCCCAGCAGGTAGACACCCTAAATCTCTCTTCAGCCCACTTGAAAGGCACTTTGAACTTGTTCACTTGCTGAGCAGAAGCTTTCCCAGGGAAGTGCTTTTCGCTGGAATCACTGCTGAAGTGGCTATCCACTTACCCTGTGTGCCAAAACTGGTCTCCCTCTGCCCCCGAGGGTTAGGGCTGCAAGGCGGCTCAGACCCTGCCCTTAGGCTACTTGGTCACTGGGTTACCAGCTCCCACCCAATTTCAGCTCTGCGACCCTGAGGGCAGAGCTTGCCGGGGCAGATCGCTCACAATGGCTGCCTGTGACCCAGAGCCAAACACTATTAGCTCCGTCTGGCTCAGCGGCTCAGACTGGGGCCCTAGACAAAAGCTAAAGTTCTCCGCACTCCCGCTCAGGCTCTCCCCAAGGCAGTTCAGCTGAGTGCCAAGTCCAAAGACACCAAAGCAGTTCACAGGTAAGGCCTTTCTGGTTTGCAGTCTCGCTGCTACTGAACTTACAGTTGTGGGCGGGTTTAGATGGATTGAACACACTTGACCACTTGCCAGTTTTCCACTGTTTTAGTCCTCCTCTTGGGGTCCAGAAGTCCCTCGCTGACTCCCTGTATCCTGTCAGTGTTGATGATAGGCAGATCCCACCAGCCAGAGATGCCTGGAGTCCTATCTCCCCAGACTCACGGTGCCCAGATGCAAGGAAGCTGTTATTCGGCTGCCATCTTCCATGATCATCAATGCTCATCATCTTTAATCATCAGAGAAATGCAAATCAAAATCTACTTTGAGATATCATCTAACTCCAGTAAGATTAGCCCATATCACAAAATCCCAGGACCGGAAATGTTGGCGTGAATGCGGAGAAAAGGGAACACTCCTACACTGCTGGTGGGAATGCAAATTAATACATTCCTTTTGGAAAGATGTTTGGAGAACACTTAGAGATCTACAAACAGATCTACCATTCAATCCTATAATTCCTCTTCCTATACCCAGAAGACCAAAAATCACATTATAACAAAGACATTTGTACCAGAATGTTTATTGCAGCCCAATTCATAATTGGTAAGTCATGGAAAATGCCCAAGTGCCCATTGATCCACAAATGGATTAATAAGCTGTGGTATATGTACACCGTGGAATATTATGCAGCCTTAAATAAAGATTGAGACTTTACCTTTTTCATGTTTACATGGATGGAGCTGGAACATATTCTTCTTGGTAAAGTATCTCAAGAATGGAAGAAAAAGTATCCAATGTACTCAGTCCTACTATGAAACTAATTTATGGCTTTCATATGAAAGCTAAAACCCAGTTATAACCTAAGAATAGGGGGGAGAGGGAGGGGAGGAAAGGGGAAGGATGGGCGGATGGAGGGTGATTGGTGGGATTACACCTGCGATGCATCTTACAAGGGATTACACCTGCGATGCATCTTACAACTTAGTAAATGTAGAATATAAATGTAACACAATAACTGAGAAAATGCCAGGAAGGCTATGTTAACCAGTATGATGAAAATGTGTCAAACGATCTATAAAACCAATGTATTGTGCCCCATCATTGCCTTAATGTACACAGCTATGATTTAATAAAAAAGAAATCCATTCATGAGTTGATGGTCACTTAGGTTGATTCCACATCTTGTTGATTGTGAATTGTGCTGTGATAAACATTCTAATGCATATGTTCTTATGATAAAATGATTTTCTTTTCTTCTGGCTATATATGTAGTAATGGGGTTGTAGAATCAAATGGAAGGTTTACTTTTAGTTCCTTGAGGATTCTCCAGGCTTCTTTCCATGTTAGTTGTATTAGTTTGCAACCTTTCCAACAGTATAAAAGTGTTCCCTTTTCTCCACATCCTTGCCAGCATCTGCAGCTTTGGGGTTTTGTTATGTGGGCTATTCTCACAGGGGTTAAGTAATATCTGAAGGTAGTTTTGATTTGCATTTCTCTGATGATTAGGGATCATGAGCATTTTTTTTTGTGTTGTTGGCCATCTGACTGTCTTCCTTTGAGAAAGTTCTGTTCATATCTCTTGCCTACTGATAAATGGAGTTGTTTGCTCTTTTTTTGTTGATTGGGTTTTCTGTAGATTCCATTATCAACCTTTTGTCATATTTGTAACATGCAAATATCTTTTCCCATTCTGAAGACTGTCCATTTGGTTAAATTGTTTCCTTAGCTGTGCAAAAGCTTTTTAGCTTAAGTCCCATTTATTTATTTTTGTTGTTGTTGTAATTGCCAATGGAGTCTTCGTCATAAAATCTTTCCCCAAGCTGATATCCTCAAGAGTTTTTCTCACTTTGTTCTAGGGTTTTTTATCATTTTGTGTCTTAGATTTTAATCTTTTATCCATTGTAAGTCAATTTTTTATGAGTGGTGAGAGATGCAGGCCCAGTTTCAGTTTTTTACATGTGGTTATCCAGCTCTTGAGTGGGGACTAGTTTTGTGCAGATTAGGCATTTTTTTTATTCTGATGATTTTAATAAATGCATAGTAAGATGTACACCTTCCACATAGACCCATCTTTTACAAGGGCAATAGCCAATACATTGGGGAGAGGAAGTCTCTAAGGGAACCCTTGTGCTGCTGTCAAAAGCCTGCCTGTCCTTTGATTTCCCACCCATTTCCTCCTACCTACTTAGACATCTCCGTGAGATTTACTCATCTGCATACACATATGCTGTAATGTCATAATTTCTCACATCTTAAAAAGAATTGCTGCCATCTGTATACCGTATTGGTTGCATTCTCATTTCTCTCTTCTCCTGATAAAACTTCTGAAGGAGTCACTGTGGTTATTGTCTACAGTTTCCCACTTTCTGCTCTCTCAAACCCATTCTGATCAAGACTTACCTTATGTTCCTTGATTGCCACTTTTCTCTACAAATGACCTTCAGGTTGTGACATCCAGTGGTCTTCAGCTTACTTTGATTCATAGGAATTTTCAGTATGTTATTCTCTCATTCTTAGCACCTTTGTTCACCGGGCTTGCAGAACAGCACACGTTCATTCTTGTTTCTCTTTTTTGGACCATTGTCTGCTCCTCCTCTTCTCCCAAACTCACAACATGAAATTGATTTTTTTTTTTAAATCTTCTGGCTACAGCTTTCATTTTTTTTTTTTTTTTTGTAGAGACAGAGTCTCACTTTATGGCCCTCTGTAGAGTGCCATGGCCTCACACAGCTCACAGCAACCTCCAACTCCTGGGCTTAAGCGATTCTCTTGCCTCGGCCACCCGAGCAGCTGGGACTACAGGCGCCCGCCACAGCGCCCAGCTATTTTTTGGTTGCAGTTTGGCCGGGGCCGGGTTTGAACCCGCCACCCTCGGTATATGGGGCCAGCGCCTTACCAACTGAGCCACAGGCGCCTCCCTTGGCTACAGCTTTCTTTCTGGCATTTTACTAGTCACATGGCTTTAAATATCACCCACGTATGCCAGTGATGAACAAATCTCCATCTTAAAGCCAGACTTCTCTCCTCAACTCTGGACTTAAATTTTCAACTGCTTACTTGATTTGCTTTAGTTAAGTATCTAATCAACATCTGAAATTTAACAATTGAGGAGCTTCTAGTCTTCCTTGGTTTATTTAAGGGAAAACCCCACTTTCCAGTTGTTTAAACCAAAATCTTTAGAGTCCTCACTGATTCTTTGCTTCTTCTCACATTTAAAATTAAAAATCCACCAATAAAACCTGTCCCTCTCCCTTCAGAATACATCCAGGGTCCAACCTCTTCTACCCACTACTACCACATTGGTACAATACCTCTCCAGGGATTTTTGTGACAGGGGTCGTCATCTCTGCTTTCATCCTTGCCCCTTTTTAATCTGCTCTTATCACAGGAGAGCTTTTTAAAATATGTCATATTTGGTCATTCTAAGGTCAAAATTTCCAGTAACTTCTCATTCTTTTTTGAGTAAAATTCCAAGTTTGCACAGTGACCCATGAGGACCCATGTAATCTGCCCAAACACCCTTCATCATCTTTCTGGAATCAGCTCTTCATTGCCCCTGGTCTCACACAGCTTCAGTCACCAGGCCTTCTTCTCTCTGACACCTGCAAGCCTTGTTTTCTCATCTGCTTTAATTTCGCATGGAAATGTTAGGTTCTTGGGCTTTCCCCACTTAAATCACATCTCTCTTGCTTTGTGTTTCTTCTATCCCTAAAATATGAAAGATCTTCAAGGAAGATGATGAGTTTGCCCAGTTTTGTTCATTGTTATATTTCCATATGCCTGGCAAAGAGTAAATTTTCAGCAAATATTTGCATAAACATATAATCAAAAAACCCAAAAGTTATTTATTCAACATCTATGTTCATTGTGGACTTATTTAATTTAAAATTAATAATTATTATGTATTACTTATATATGAGAAATAGATTGAGAGAAGCTCAATTGAATTTCCTAATCTGTAGACTGGCATACAGCTCAGTTCTTCTGACTCCAAATTCGATCCTCTTTTTGGTTACCAGCAAGTAAAGGTAAGACAATTTCCTCCTTAAAACCAGCATATATTTCCATTTGGTTTCTTTACTTTTTGAGACTAGAGGTGTCTCCCTTCTTTACTGCCTTATCCTCAACACCTAGCAGAAGACCTGGTATATAGCAGGGACACAGTGGATATCTGTCCTCATAGCTAAATGGCTACCATAGCCTTAACTTCTACACTGTGACATCTTCCTTTTTTTTTTTTTATTAAAAGCCAAGTTGGGATAGGGATGAGAGAAGAAAGTTGAGAATTATAAGGAAACCACAACTAGGAATACTAGGCATGATTGCCAAAGGCAGTGAGTAGCCACAGCCTTATTCTTGGCTTTCATTTCATGAAATCTTATATTTAGGCTTCCTTTTTCTGTTCTACTTCCATGGAGAGAAAGGCTGAAAATTCCATAGAGAAATCCACATTCAAATCAAGTAAATGTCTTCTTAGAAGATCACTAGAGTGTAAGACTTCTCTTCGGGGGTGTATTTTCTAGTGCTGGGCAAGAGGAGGAAGGGGATAAAGGATTTGAACAAAAGGAAAAGTATGCCAGGGAAAAAACAGCATGAAGAAAGTCTCCCTAATCTGTTTCCTTCTGTGTCTCTATTAGCTTTCAAAAAGTTTCAACCGAAGAACTTCTATTGCAGACATGGTTCTGTATTTTTATTCCTTTTACAATAGAAAGACCTGCCTGCACTGGGACAAATGGGCTTTTTCCCTATTTTTGAAACTCCTTGAAAGTATATTTAATAAGAAAAAAATGTATTGAAGCTATTTACCCTTCAGATAAATTTAATCCATCCTTTATAGCAGTCCTGAAGCAATGCATTTTTGTTGTAAGGATTATTATAATGCTTTTAAAAGTGTCTACATTAACTATTCTGGTGAGTGACAAATGGGCATCTTACATTTTTTAGAGCCCTGCCAATATTTTTAATCTTTTGTGAAAAGGAAATATGCAACCCAAGTACAATTTTGGAAGTATGGAGAGGAATTGAGTAACAGTTTCAAATTTTCCCACTTAAAATAAAATATATGTCGAACAGCATGAAGAACAGTCTTTGGCACATAGGAGGCCGTATTTAAGAGTTGGTAAAATAAATAGAAATGAATACCTACTCATCTACCCACCCATCTGCCCACCCAGACAAAACCAGAAGGAAAATGGCCTAGCAACTGACAGGGATTAGTAGACGGCAGAAAGGGGATAGTGTTTTGCTTTTTCTTTGTCCAGTTTCCCTCCAGAGTGCAGCCTCGTTTCTGGATAACTCCGTCTTGCCTACTCCAATTCACACTTCAAACATTTAAAGTAAACTCCATATGAGAACTTTCATCCACAACCTCTCACTTAACACATGGGCCTCATGTTATATTCTCAATATTTAGCTTCAGTTTTCAAGATGGACCCCCCACACCATAATGTTCCCCTGCTATTTCAGAGGGAGAATTCATCTTTGCTTTAAGTGAATCAACTTGAAATGGCCACTCTCTCGTACCAGGTTCATTGGACATTTTTTCTCCATTATTTTTAGAGAATTAGGTTTATCACAAAAGCCACTAACTATTCTGTTTTAGCTTTCATTTCTCCCCCATTCTACAAATATGTCATACGTAGTTGTATTGTATCTGCTCATTTTGTGTGTCAACCTTAACCAGACCATGGGGATGCCCAGATACTTGGTCAAACATTATTTTCAGTGTGTCTATGAGGATGTTTCTAGATGAAATTAACATTGGAATCAGGACACTGTGTTTTTTCCTGCCATTTCTGGCTCTCTGTCTCCCGCTTCTCTCTTCCACTTGGAAGGACTGCTGTGATTACATTGGGTCCCTTTAGATAATTCAGGATAATCATTCTTTATAAAGGGCAACTAATTAGCAGCCTTTATTCTCCTTTGTTATATGACCTAACATATTCATAGGTTCTAGAGATTAGGCCTTGGAGATCATTTTAATTTTTTTTATTTCAGGTTAATTTGAGGGTACAAAGAATTAGGATATGATGTTTGTATTTGTTAGATATAGTCCCTGTTGTACTTGTGTCCTGTCCTCCCGAGGTGTGCCATATACCTCCACATTATGCTCTGGGCTAGAGTGTCATCGTGTCAGCCTAGCTAACAGCAACCTCAAACTTATGGGTTCAAGTGATTCTTCTGCCTCAGCTTCACAAGTTGCTATCTAATTTTTTTTTTTTTTTTTTTAGAAGAGACAGGGCCTCACTCTTGCTTAGGCTGGTCTCAAACTCCCAAGTGATCTTCCCAACTTGGCCTTCCAGAGTGCTAGGATTATAGGTGTGAGCCACCATACCAGCAGTCTTTGAGGGTCTGTGAGTCTGCCTACTATAGAGATATTTAAGGAATGCTGAATAAATTTGTGCTAAACAAAAAAAATGGGCCTTGGAATCAGGACACTAAGTAAAAAAGATGGATCTCTTTAATGTGGGTGGGACACACTTAATCTACTAAAGACCCAAGTAGAACAAGAAGGCTGACACTTCCTGAGTAAGAGAGAATTCTTCCTGCCTGACTGCCTTTGAGCTGGGACACTGGTATTTTCTTCCTTTAAACTCAAAATGAAACATCAGGGAGGTGGAGCAAGATGGCCGAGTTACAGCTTCCCTCCACCTGGGCCCGGTAAGTCTGGGGAAATGAGACTCCAGGCATCTCTGGCTGGTGGGATCTGCCTACAATAATCCCTTTGAGGATACAGGGAGACAGCAAGGGACTTCTGGACCTCAAGAGGAGGACAAAAACAGTGGAAAACTGGCAAGTGGATGCATGTGTTCGATTCACCTAATGCCACTGGCAGCAGAGAGACTGCAAACCAGAAAGGCCTTACCTGTGAACTGTTTAAGTGTTTGTGGATTTGGCACTCAGTTGAACTGCCTTGGGGAGAGCTAAAACAGGAGTGCAGAGAACTTTGGGCATTGTCAAGGGACCCAGACTGAGCCGCTGAGCCAAATGGAGCTAATAGTGTTCAGCTGTGGGCCGCAGGGAGCCATTGTGAGAGAACTCCCCCGGTAAGCTCCACCCTCAAGGTCAGAGAGCAAGGATCGGGTGGGAGCTAGTAACTTAGCGATTGAGCAACCTAAAGGCAGGGACTGAGCTGCCTTAGAGCCTTAACCCTCAGGGGCAGAGTGAGACCAGTTTTGGCACACTGGAGCCTCGGGCTGTTGCCCTGGTTAGAGTGCTGTGAAGTCACAACTCATAAGAACCTCAAACTCCTGGGCTTGGTGCTGCCTGGACCTCCATAAGAGCTGTGCTGTTAACCCAGATGCATGACCTGCACCCGCCGGGCCTCCGCATGTTTGACCAGGAAGTGCAGGAGCCGCACAACCCTGCGTTCTCCCTCCTGTACCCTCCCTGCCTCCACACCGACCTGCTCATCTGACAAGGGATTCTGGTAACTGCATGACCCCTGGAGCCCTCACTGCCTCTATGCAACCCCCTTCTCCTGGCCAGAGACTGCTGGAGACTTGGACTCCCTGTGCCAAAGTTACTGGGCACCAGGCACTCCCAGAACCATGCGCACCACCTCTTGCCCAGTTGCTGGATCTGGGTGTGTCACACTCTGGAGCTGCTTCCATAACCAGAACTCCCTGGCTGGGGCAGCCCCAGAGGAACTACACAGGGTCACTCCCTACAAAGATCCAACAATTATAGAGTGATTCCGCTGGGGTATAATCTTGGAGAAAAACCTCCCCAACTCTGAGGACGGCCAAAAGAAACAGTGAAAAACAATCATGAGGTGAAATCAACAGAAAAACTCTGGCAATATGAATAATCAGAGTAGATCAACTCCACCAAGGATCAATGGGGGCAGAAACAGCACAAGATCCCACGCACAAACAAATAGCTGAGATGTCAGAAATGAAATTCAGAATCTGGATAGCAAATACGATCGAATTAGAATTCCAAGCAGTAACCCAAAAGATATCTCAAGAATTCAATGAATTCAAACACCAAATGACCAAAGATTTTGACACATTGACACAAGAAGATGCAGACCTCAAAGATCTGAGAAACGCAGTAGAATCCTTCAGTAACAGAATGGAGCGAGCAGAAGAAAGGATTTCTGACATTAAAGACAAAGCTATCAAACACTCCCAAACTCTCAAAGAGGAAGAGAAATGGAAGGCAAAAACACTCAGAGAGCACTGGGATAATTCAAAGAAAATCGATATTCGTCTTATAAGGATCCCCAAAAGTGACAAAGTGGCTTCACAAGGCACAGAATCACTTCTCCATGAGATTATGAAGGATAACTTTCCAGACATGCCAAGAGATTCTGAAATTCAGATAGCAGACAGTTTCAGAACTCCAGCACAACTCAACCCGAATAAGACATCCTCCGGACACATCATCATCAATTTCACTAAAGTTAATATGAAGGAGAAAATTCTGAAAGCAGCCAGACGAAAGAAAACCATCACCTACAAGGGGATAGAATAACTGTAGATCTCTCTGCTGAAACATTTCAAGCTAGAAGAGGATGGTCATCAACTTTAATCTCCCAAAACAAAACAACTTTCAACCCAGGATCCTGTACCCAGCTAAACTTAGTTTCATTTATGATGGAGAAATTAAATATTTCAATGACATTCACATGTTGAAGAAATTTGCCATAACTAAACCTGCTATCGAGGATATTCTCAGACCTATCCTCCATAAAGACAGGCGTAATCCTCCACCACAAATGTAAATGCACCCAGAAAATTTTGATCAAATTTCAACTTCCACAGTCGCAAAAGGATTAAAAATGTCCACCAGACTCTCGAAAGGCTTATCAATATTCTCAATTAATGTGAATGGTTTAAGTTGTCTTCTAAAGAGGCACAGGTTGGCTGACTGGATACGAAAACTCAAGCCGGATATCTGCTGCATACAAGAATCACATCTTACATTAAAAGACAAATATAGACTCAAGGTGAAGGGATGGTCATCTATACTCCAGGCAAATACAAAGCAGAAAAATCAGGTGTTGTAATCCTATTCACAGATGCATAGGCTTTAAACCAACCAAAATAAGGAAGGGTAAGGGAGGATACTTCATATTTGTTAAAGGTAATACTCAATATGATGATATTTCAATTATTAATATTGATGCACCCAACCAGAACGCACCTCAATTTATAAGAGAAGCTAACAAACATGAGCAACTTGATTTCCTCCAGTTCCATAGTAGTTGGAGATTTTAACATCCCTTTAGCAGGGCTGGAAAGATCCTCCAAAAAGAAGCTAAGCAAAGAAATTTTAGATTTAAACTCAACCATTCAACATCTGGAATTAACAGATATCTACAGAACATTTCAACCCAACAAAACTGAATACACATTCCTCTCATCACCACCCAGAATATACTCCAAAATTGACCATATCCTAGGCCACAAATCTAACCTCAGCAAATTTTAAAAAATAGAAATTATACCTTGCATCTTCTAGACCATCATGAAATAAAAGTTGAACTCAATAACAACAGGAACCTGCATACCTATACAAAAACATGGAAGCTAAACAACCTTATGCTGAAGGACAGATGGGTTATAGTCGAGATTAAGAAGGAAATCACCAAATTTTGGAACAAAACAACAATCAAGACATGAATTCCCAGAACCTCTGGGATACTGCAAAGGCAGTCCTAAGAGGGAAATTTATAGCACTGCAAGCCTTCCTCAAGAAAAGGGGAAGAGAGGAAGTTTTAACTTAATGGAACATCTCAAGCAACTGGAGAAGGAACAACACTCCAACCCCAAACCCAGCAGAAGAAAAGAAATAACCAAAATCCGAGCAGAATTAAATGAAATTGAAAACAAAAGAATTATACAACAGATCAAGAAATCCAAAAGTTGGTTTTTTTGAAAAGATCAATAAAATAGATAAACCTTTGGCCAACATAACCAAGAAAAAAGTGTAAAACCTCTAATTTCATCAATCAGAAATGGTAACGATGAAATAACAACAGACCCCTAAGAAATTCAAAAAATCTTTAATGAATACTACAAGAAACTCTACTCTCAGAAATATGAAAATCTGAAAGAAATCGGACAATACCTGGAAGTACACCACCTACCAAGGCTTAGCCAGCATGAAGTGGAAATGTTGAACAGGCCTATATCAAATTCTGAACTACCATCAACTATACAAAATCTCCCTTAAAAGAAAAGCCCAGGACCAGATGGCTTTACATCAGAATTCTACTGCACCTTTAATGAAGGTTACTAAACCTCTTTCAAAATATAGAAATAGAAGAAATATTATCCAGCACATTCTATGATGCAAACATCACCTTGATCACCAAACCAGGAAAAGACCCAACAAGAAAAGAAAATTATAGACCAATATCACTAATGAATATTGATGCTAAAATACTCAATAAGATCCTAACAAACAGAATCCAACAACACATCAAAAAAATTATACACCATGACCAAGTGGGATTTATCCCAGAGTCTCAAGTCTGGTTCAATATATGTAAATCTATAAATGTAATTCAGCACATAAACAAACTAAAAAATAAGGACCATATGATTCTTTCAACTGATGCAGAAAAGGTTTTGATAATATCCAGCATCCCTTCATGATCAGAGTACTTAAGAAAATTAGTATAGAAGGGACATTTCTTAACCTAACAGAGGCCATCTATGGCAAACCCACAGCCAATATTGTATTGAATGGAGTTAAATTGAAATCATTTCCACTTAGATCAGGAACCAGGCAAGGTTGCCCATTGTCTCCATTGCTCTTTAACATTGTAATGGAAGTTTTAGCCATCGCAATTAGGGAAGAAAAGGCAATCAAGGGTATGCACATAGGGTGAGAAGAGAACAAACTTTCACTCCTCACAGATGATATGATCGTGTATCTGGAAAACACTAGGGATTCTACTACAAAACTTTTAGAAGTGATCAAGGAATACAGCAATGTCTCAGGCTACAAAGTCAACATTTATAAATCTGTAACCTTTATATATACCAACAGTAACCAAGCCAGAAAAACAGTCAAGGACTCTATTCCTTTCACAGTAGTGCCAAAGAAGATGAAATATTTTGGAGTATACCTAACAAAGGACATGAAAGATCTCTACAAAGAGAACTATGAAACTTTAAGAAAAGAAATAGTGAAGATGTTAACAAATGGAAAAACATACCATGCTCATGGCTAGGAAGAATCAACATTGTTAAAATGTCTATACTACCCAAAGCAATATGTAATTTTAATGCAATTCTTACTAAAAGTCCATTGTCATATTTTAAAGATATTGAAAAAATAATACTTCATTTTATATGGAATCAGAAAAAACCTCGAATAGCCAAAACATTACTCAGCAATAAAAACAAAACAGGAGGAATCACACTACCAGACCTGAGACAGTACTATAAATCGATAGTGATCAAAACAGCATGGTACTGGCACAAAAGCAAAGAAGTAGATTTCTGGAACAGAATAGAGAACCAAGAGATGAATCCAGCTATTTACCATTATTTGATCTTTGACAAGCCAATTAAAAACATTCAGTGGGGAAAAGATTCCCTATTTAACAAATGGTGCTGGGTGAACTGGCTGGCAATCTGTAGAAGATTGAAACTGGACCCACACCTTTCACCATTAACTAAGATAGACTCTCACTGGATAAAAGATTTAAACTTAAGACATGAAAGTATAAAAATACTTGAAGAAAGTGCAAGGAAAACTCTTGAAGGAATTGGCCTGGGTGAATATTTTATGAGGAGGACACCCCAGGCAACTGAAGCAGTATCAAAAATACACTACTGGGACCTGGTCAAACTAAAAAGCTTCTGCACAGCCAAGAACATAGTAAGTAAAGCAAGCAGAATGGGAGGAAGTATTTGCAGGTTATACCTATGATAAAGGTCTAATAACCAGAATCCACAGAGAACTCTAACGTATTAGCAAGAAAAGAACACGTGATCCCATCTCAGGGTGGGCAAGGGACTTGAAGAGAAACTTCTCTAAGGAAGACAGATGCACGATCTACAAACACAAGAAAAAAAGCTCATCATCCTTAATCATCAGAGAAATGCAAATCAAAACTACTTTGAGATATCACCTAACCCCAGTAAGTGTAACCCACATAACAAAATCCCAAAACCAGAGATGTTGGCATGGATGTGGAGAAAAGGGCACACTTCTACACTGCTGGTGGGAATCCACAGTAATACGTTCCTTCTGGAAGGATGTTTGGAGAATACTTAGAGAACGAAAAATAGACCTGCCATTCGATCCTATAATTCCTTTACTAGGTTTATACCCAGAAGACCAAAAATCACAATATAACAAATACATCTGTACCAGAATGTTTACTGCAGCTCAATTCATAATTGCTAAGTCATGGAAGAAGGCCAAGTGCCCATCGACCCAGGTATGGACTAGCAAATTGTGGTACACCTATACCATGGAATATTATGCAGCCTTAAATAAAGATGGAGACTTTACCTCTTTCATGTTTACATGGATGGAGCTGGAACATATTCTTCTTAGCAAAGTTTCTCAGGAATGGAAGAAAAAGTATCCAATGTACCCAGCCCTACTATGAAGCTAAATTATAGATTTCATATGAAGGCTATAACCCAACTATAGCACAAGACTATGAGGAAAGGGCCAAGGAAGGGGAAGGGAGGGGTGTGGTTAAGGTGGAGGGAGGGTAATGGGTGGGGCCACACCTATGGTGCATCTTAGAATGGGTACAGGCGAAACTTACTAAAGGCAGAAATACAAATGTCTGTATACAATAACTAAGAAAATGCCATGAAGGCTACGTTGAATAGTTTGATGAGAATATTTCAGATTGTATATGAAACCAGCACATTGTACCCCTTGATTGCACTAATGTACACAGCTATGATTCAACAATAAAAAAAAGAAAAGAAGAAGAAACACCAGCCTTTGCTGTGTCCTTGCTGGGTCTTCAACCTGCTGACCTTCCAATGAGAACTATACCATTAGCTCTCCAGAGAGCTTTCTAACTGTGGATTTGGGGACTTGCCCATCTCCATATTTGCATAAGGCAATTCCTTATAATACTTGTCTTTCTGTATACATCCTGTTTGTCCTGGTTCTCTGGAGGACCTTGACTACTACAATTTTATAATATAAGCTTTTCAAACAACTAGAATCACCAATATCTGTATGTATCCCACACTGGATCCTTATCTTCTGCCATCAAGCTTTGAGCAACTATTAAGCACCTGTTTCTGAGTACCTCCCGGCTGTGCCAGGAGGTTAAGATAAAGATAAATATCCTTACTCAAGGATAATGGTCCAGTAGCATCAATACACAAATGTCTAGAAAGGTTGTCTATATCAAGCCACACAAACGCTCAAACGTTTTCTTTTTTTTTTTTTCTTGGTGGAGATTCATTGAGGGTTCAAGAAATCAGGTTATACTGTTTGCATTTGTTAGGCAAAGTCCCTCTTGCAATTGTGTCTTGCCCCCAAAAGGTGTGGCACCACCCCCTCCCTCCTTCCCTCTCTGCTCTTCCTTACCCCACCCCTCCCTCTTTTTTCTCTTCCTGCTCTCCACTTCCTCTGCCCCCACCATGTCCATAATTGTCATTAATTGTCCTCATATCAAAATTGAGTACATAGGATTCATGCTTCTCCATTCTTGTGATGCTTTACTAAGAATAATGTCTTCCACTTCCATCCACATTAATACAAAGGATGTAAAGTCTCCCATTTTTTTATTGGCTGAATAGTAGTATTCCATGGTGTACATATACCACAGCTTGCTAATCCATTTCTGGGTTGGTGGGCATTTAGGCTGTTTCCACATTTTGGCGATTGTAAATTGAGCTGCAATAAATATTCTAGTGCAAGTGGTCTTATGATAAAAGAATTTTTTTCCTTCTGGGTAGATGCCCAGTAATGGGATTGCAAAACCAAATAGGAGGTCTAGCTTGAGTTCTTTCAGGGTTTTCCATACTTTCTTCCAAAAAGGTTGTATTAGTTTGCAGTCCCACCAGCAGTGTAAAAGTATTCCCTTCTCTCCTATGTACTCAATCTTGATATGAGGACAATTAATGACAATTAAGGTTATGGGGGGGTGCAGAAAGAGGGATGGAGGGAGGGGGGGTGGGGCCTTAGTGTGTGTCACACTTTATGGGGGCAAGACATGATTGCAAGAGGGACTTTACCTAACAATTGCAATCAGTGTAACTGGCTTATTGTACCCTCAATGAATCCCCAACAATAAAAAAAAAAAGAAAAAAAAAAAAAAAAAAGTATTCCCTTCTCTACACATCCATGCCAGCATCTGCAGTTTTGAGATTTTGCGATATGGGCCATTCTTGCTGGGGTATTTCAGGGTGGTTTTGATTTGCATTTCTCAAATAGATAGGGATGATGAACATTTTTTCATATGTTTGTTAGCCATTCGTCTGTCTTCTTTAGAGAAGGTTCTATTCATGTCTCTTGCCCATTGATATATGGGATTGTTGGCTTTTTTCATGTGTATTAATTTGAGTTCTCTATAGATCCTAGTTATCAAGCTTTTGTCTGATTCAAAATATGCAAATATCCTTTCCCATCGTGTAGGTTGTCTATTTGCTTTGGTTGTCGTCTCCTTAGCTGTACAGAAGCTTCTCAGTTTCATGAAGTCCCATTTGTTTATTTTTGTTGTTGTTGCAATTGCCATGGCAGTCTTCTTCATGAGTCTTTCCCTAGGCCAATATCTTCCAGTGTTTTTCCTATGTTTTCTTGGAGGATTTTTATTCTTTCCTGCCTTAAATTTAAGTCCTTTATCCATCTTGAATCAAGTTTTGTGAGTGGGGAAAGGTCTGGGTCCAGTTTCAGTCTTTTGCATGTGGATATCCAGTTCTCCCAGCACCATTTATTGAATAGGGAATCTTTACCCCAAGGTATGTTCTTGTTTGGTTTATCGAAGATTAGGTGGTTGTAAGATGTTAGTTACATTTCTTGGTTTTCTATTCAATTCCAAGTGTCTATGTCTCTATTTTTATGCCAGTATCATGCTGTCTTGACCTCTATGGCTTTGTAGTACAGCCTAAAATCTGGTATGGTGATGCCCCAAGCTTTATTTTTATTACTAAGCACTGCCTTAGCTAAACGGGTTTTTTTCTGGTTCCATACAAAACGCAGAATCATTTTTTCCAAATCTTGAAAGTATTATGTTGGTATTTTAATAGGAATGGCATTGCATAGGTAGATTGCTTTGGGAAGTACAGATGGGAAGTAGAGACATTTTAACAATGTTGATTCTTCCCAGCCATAAGCATGGTATGTTCTTCCATTTATTAATATCATCTGCTATTTCCTTTTTGAGGATTTCATAATTTACTTTAAAGAGGTCCTTCACCTCCTTTGTTAGGTATATGCCGAGGTATTTCATTTTCTTTGCAGCTATGATGAAGGGAGTTGTGTCTTCAATTAGCCTCTCATCTTGACTGTTATTGGTGAATACAAAGGTAACTCACGTGTGGATATTGATTTTATATCCTGAGACATCACTGTATTTTTTGATGACTTCCAGGAGTCTTCTGGTTGAGTCTTTGGGATTCTCTAAGTATGAGAACATGTTGTCAGCAAAGAGGGAGAGTTTTACCTCCTCTCCTCTTACTTGGATTCCCTTTATTCCCTTGTCTTGCCTAATTGTATTGGCTAGAACTTCCAGCACTATGTTGAATAGTAAAGGTGACAGAGGACAACCTCGTCTGGTTCCAGTTCTAAGAGGAAAAGCTTTCAGTTTTACTCCATTCAGTAAAATATTAGCTGTGGGTTTGTTCTAGATACCTTCAGTCAGTTTCAGAAATGTGCCACCTGTACCTATACTCTTCCGTGATCTAATTAGAAAAGGATGCTGGGTTTTATCAAATGCTTTTTCTACATCTATTGAAGGGATCATATAGTCTTTATTTTAACTTCTGTTAGTATGATGGATAACCTTTATGGACTTGCGTATGTTAAACCAGCCTTGCATCCCTGGGATGAAACCTACTTGATCATGATGTATGACTTTTTTGATGATAAGCTGTAATCTATTGGCTAGAATGTTGTTGAGAATTTTTGCATCTATATACATTAGTGAAATTGGTCTGAAATTCTCATTTTTAGTTGGGTCTTTTTCTGGTTTTGGTATTAGGGTGATGTTTGCTTTGTACAAAATGTTGGGGAAGATTTTTTTCCTCCTCAATTCTTTGGAATAATTTCTGCAGTACAGGAATAAGCTCTTCCTTGAAGGTTTGATAGAATTCTGGTGTGAAGCCATCTGGACCAGGGCATTTTTTGGTTGGAAGATTTTTTATTGTTTCTTTGATCTCAGTGCTTGAAATTGGTCTGTTCAGGAGCTCTATTTTTTCCTGGCTAAGTCTAGGAAGAGGGTGTGATTGCAAATATTGATCCATTTCCTTCACATTGTCAAATTTCTGGGCATAGTTTCTGGTAGTATTCAGAGATGATCTCTTGTATCTCTGTGGCTTCAGTTGTTATTTCCCCTTTATCATTTCTGATTGAGGTTACTAGAGATTTTGCTTTTTTATTTCTGGTTAGTCTGGCCAATGGTTTATCTATTTTATTAATTTTTTCAAAAAACCAACTCCTTGTTTCATTAATTATCTGAATGATTCTTTTGTTTTCAATTTCATTGATCTCTGATTTGATTTTGGATATTTCTTTTCTTCTACTGGGTTTAGGCTTTGATTGTTCTTTTTCCAATTTTATAAGGTGGCTTGTTAGTTTGTTGATGTGCTCTTTTTCTGTTTTTTGAATGTAGGCATCTAAATTAATACATTTTTCTCTCAAAACTTCTTTTGCAGTATCTTACAGGTTTTGGTAGCTTGTGTCTTCATTGTTGTTATGCTCAAGGAAGTTAATGATTTCCTGTTTTATTTCCTCCTGCACCCAACTGTCATTCAACAGAAGGTTGTTTAATTTCCGTGCCTTTGTTTGGGGTTGAATGTTTTTGTTAGAGTTGAGTTCCACCTTTAGTGACTTGTGGTCTGAGAAGATACAAGGTAAAATTTCAATTATTTTGATTCTGTTGAGGGTTTTTTTGTTGCCTAGGATATGATCAATATTGGAGAATGCTCCATAGGGCAATGAGAAGAATGTATATTTTTTAGCTTTCGGATGGAGTATTCTATATGCGTCTAACAACCACAGTTGTTCTAGGGTCTCATTTAAGTCCCTTATATCTTTGTTTAATTTCTGTTTAGAGGATCTGCCCAGCTGTGTAAGAGGAGTGTTAAAGTCCCCTGTTATTATCTTATTATAGGATATCATCTTGCTCAGACTTAGTAAGGTCTGTTTCAGGAATCTGGGAGCATTTAAATCGGGTGCATAAATATTTAGAATTGAAATGTGTTCTTGTCCCTTGACCAATATAAAGTGACCATCTTTGTCTTTTTTGACTTTAGTTGCTTTAAATCCACATGTATCTGAAAATAAGATTGCAACTCCTCTTTTCTCCTGAATTCCATTTGCCTGAGAAATTGTCTTCCAACCCTTAACTTGGAGTTTTAATTTCTGAGTTCTTACTTTGTTGCTGATCCATTGTGATGGTCAGTGGGTGGAACAGGTTGAAGTATTTCCTGTAGAGCTGGTCTGGTTGTGGCGAATTTTCTCAATGTTTGTATGTCAGTAAATGATTTGATTTCTCTGTCAATTGTAAAGCTTATCTTAGCAGGATATAGAATCCTGGACTGGAGATTTTTCTGTTTAAGTAGATTAAAGGTAGATGATAATTGTCTTGTTGCCTGGAAAGTTTCATTAGAGAAGTCTGCAGTCACCCTGATGCCCTTGTGGGTGAACTGGTGCTTACTCCTGGCAGGTTGAAGAATCTTTTCTTTTTTCTTGATTTTGGACAGATTCATCACAATGTGTCTTGGAGAAGCTCTGTTTTTAGAGTTGAGGCGACCTGGGTTCCCATATTCCTCTGAAAGTATCGTGTCAGAATCTTTGGTGATATTTGGGAAATTTTCATTTATAATATTCTCTAGTATGGCTTCCATTCCCATGGGGCATTCTTCTTCCTCTTCTGGGATACCTATCAGTCGTATGTTTGAAGGCTTCATAAAGTCCCATAATTCTGTCAATGAACATTCTGCTTTCACTCTCTCCTCTTTTCTGCCTCTTTAACTATCTTCGTTATCTCAAGAGCTTTGTCGTCTACCTCTGAGATTCTTTCTTCTGCATGGTCTGATCTGAGTTGATACTTTCTGTTGCATCTTTAAGTTCCCTAATTGACTGCTTCAGTTCCTTCAGCTCTGCTATATCCTTTCTATATTCTTCATATCATTCATCTCTTATTTGATTCTGTTTTTGGATTTCCTTTTGGTTTTTTTACACTTTATCAGCAGTTTCCTTCATTGTTTTCACCTTGTGTATTCTAAATTCTCTTTCTGTCATTTTTTTTTCTTGTTGTTGGGGATTCATTGAGGGCACAATAAGCCAGGTTTCACTGATTGCATTTGTTAGGTAAAGTCCCTCTTGAAATCATGCCTTGCCCCCAGAAGGTGTGGCACACACCAAGGCCCCACCCTTTTCCCTCCTTCTCTCTCTCTGCTTTACCTTTCTTCCCCATGACCTTAATTGTCATGAATTGTCCTCATATCAAAATTCAGAACATAGGATTCATGCTTCTCCATTCCTGTGATGCTTTACTAGGAATAATGTCTTCCACTTCCATCCAGGTTAATACAAAGGAGGTAAAGTCTCCTTTTTTTTTAATAGCTGAATAGTATTCCATGGTATACATATACCACAGCTTGTTAATCCATTTCTGGGTTGGTGGGCATTCAGCTGTTTCCACATTTTGGCGATTGTAAATTGAGCTGCAATAAAGAATCTAGTACAAGTGTCCTTATGATAAAAGGAATTTTTTCCATTTGGGTAGATGCCCAGTAATGGGATTGCAGGATCAAATGGTAGATCTAGCTTGAGTGCTTTGAAGTTTCTCCATACTTCCTTCCAGAAATGTTGTACTAGTTTGCAGTCCCGCCAGCAATGTAAAAGTGTTCCCTTCTCTCCACATCCACACCAGCATCTGTAGTTTTGAGATTTTGTGATGTGGGCCATTCTCACTGGGGTTAGATGGTATCTCAGGGTGGGTTTGATTTGCAATTTCTCTAATATATAGGGATGATGAACATTTTTTCAATATGTTTGTTAGCCATTCATCTGTCTTCTTTAGAGAAGGTTCTATTCATGTCTCTTGCCCATTGATATATGGGATTGTTGGCTTTTTTCATGTGGATTAAGTTGAGTTCTGTACAGATCCTAGTTATCAAGCTTTTGTCTGATTCAAAATATGCAAATATCCTTTCCCACTGTGTAGGTTGTTTCTTGGCTTTGGTTGTTGTCTCCTTGGCTGTACAGAAGCTTTTCAGTTTAATGAAATCCCATTTGTTTATTTTTGTTGTTGTTGCAATTGCCATGGCAGTCTTCTTCATGAAGTCTTTCCCCAGGCCAATATCTTCCAGTGTTTTTCCTATGCTTTCTTTAAGGATTTTTATTGTTTCATGCCTTAAATGTAAGTCCTTTATCCCAGTTGAATCAATTTTTGTGAGTGGGGAAAGGTATGGGTCCAGTTTCAGTCTTTTACATGTAGATATCCAGTTCTCCCAACACCATTTATTGACTGGAGGCTTTCCCCCTAGGTATGTTCTTATTTGGTTTATCAAAGATTAGGTGGTTGTAAGATGTTAGTTTCATTTCCTGGTTTTCTATTCAATTTCAAGTGTCTATGTCTCTATTTTTTTGCCAGTACCATACTGTCTGACCACTTTGGCTTTGTAGTACAGCCTAAAATCTGGTATGGTGATGCCCCCAGCTTTATTTTTATTACTAAGCACTGCCTTAGCTATACGAGTTTTATTCTGGTTCCATACAAAATGCAGAATCATTTTTTCCAAATCTTGAATGTACGATGTTGGTATTTTGATAGGAATGGTTTTGAATAGGTAGATTGCTTTGGGAAGTAGAGACATTTTAACAATGTTGATTCTGCCCATCTATGAGCATGGTGTGTTCTTCCATTTGTTAATATCCTCTGCTATTTCCTTTCTGAGGATTTCATAATTTTCTTTATAGAGATCCTTCACCCCCTTCGTTAGGTATATTCCTATGTATTTCATTTTCTTTGACACTATGGAGAAGGGAGTTGTGTCCTTCATTAGCTTCTCATCTTCACTGTTATTGGCATATACAAATGCTACTGACTTGTGGACATTGATTTTATATCCTGAGACATTATTGTATTTTTTGATGACTTCTAGGAGTCTTCTGCTTGAGTCGTTGGGATTCTCTAAGTATAAGATCATGTCATCAGCAAAGTGGTAGAGTTTGACCACCTCTGCTCCCATTTGGATTCCTCTTATTTCCTTGTCTTGCCTAATTGTATTGGCTAAAACTTCCAGCACTATGTTGAATGGTAAAGGTGACAGAGGACAACCTCATCTGGTTCCAGTTTTAAGAGGAAAAGCTTTCAGTTTTACTCCATTCAGTAAAATATTATCTGTGGGTTTGTCATAGATAGCTTCAATCAGTTTTAGAAATGTGCCACCTATGTCTATACTCTTCAGTGTTCTAATTAGAAAAGGATGCTGGATTTTGTCAAATGCTTTTTCTGCATCTATTGAAAGGATCATATGATCTTTATTTTTGCCTCTGTTAATATGGTGGATAATGTTTATGGACTTGCGTATGTTAAACCAGCCTTGTATCCCTGGGATGAATCCTACTTGATCATGATGTATGACTTTTTTGATGATAAGCTGTAATCTATTGGCTGGGATTTTGTTGAGAATTTTTGCATCTATATTCATCAGGGAAATTGGTCTGAAATTCTCTTTTTTAGTTGGTTCTTTTCCTGGTTTTGGTATCAGGGTGATGTTTCCATCATAGAATGTGTTGGGGAAGATTCCCTTTTCCTCAATTTTTTGGAATAATTTCTGCAGTACAGGAATAGGCTCTTCCTTGATGGTTTGATAGAATTCTGGTGTGAAGCCTTCTAGACCAGGGCATTTTTTGGTTGGAAGATTTTTTATTGTTTCTTTAATCTCAGTGCTTGAATTTGGTCTGTTCAGGAGCTCTATTTCTTCCTGGCTAAGTCCAGGGAAAGGCTGTGATTCCAAATATTGATCCATTTCCTTCACATTGTCAAATTTCTGGGCATAGAGTTTCTGGTAGTATTCAGAGATGATCTCTTGTATCTCTGTGGCTTCAGTTGTTATTTCCCCTTTATCATTTGTGATTGAGAAATGATATGTTTTCTATTTCTGGTTAGTCTGGCCAATGGTTTATCTATTTTATTAATTTTTTTTTTTTAAAAATACCCAACTCCTTGTTTCATTAATTTTCAGAATAATTATTTTGTTTTCAATTTCATTGATCTCTGATTTGATTTTGGCGATTTCTTGTCTTCTACTGATATTAGGCTTAGATTGTTCTTCTTTTTCCAACTCCATAAGATGGCTTGTGAGATTGTTGATGCGCTTTCTTTCTGTTTTTTGAATGTAGGCATCTAAAGTGATAAATTTTCCTCTCAAAACTGGTTTTGCGGTATCCCACAGGTTTTGGTAGTTTGTGTCTTCATTGTGTTATGCTCAAGGAAGTTAATAATTTCCTATTTTATTTCTTACTGCACCCATCTGTTACTCGAATGTTTTTGTTAGAGTTGAGTTCCACCCTTGCCTAATGATCTGAGAATATTTAAGGTAAAATTTCAATTCTTTTGATTCTGGTGATATTTGTTTTGTGTCCCAGGATATGATTTATTTTGGAGAATGTTCCATGGGGTCATGGGAAGAATGTGTAGTCTTTATCTTTGGCATGGTGTGTTCTATATGCGTCTATCAAGCACAGTTGTTCTAGGGTCTCATTTAAATCTCTTATATCTTTCTCTTTTTTTTGTTTGTTTGTTTTTTTGTAGAGACAGAGTCTCACTATACTGCCCTAGGGTAGAGTGCCGTGGCGTCACATGGCTCACGGCAACCTCTAACTCTTGGGCTTACGCGATTCTCTTGCCTCAGCGTCCCAAGCAGCTGGGACTACAGGCGCCCGCCACAACGCCTGGCTATTTTTTGTTGCAGTTTGGCCTGGGCTGGGTTTGAACCCGCCACCCTCGGCATATGGGGCCGGCGCCCTACTCACTGAGCCACAGGCGCCGCCCTCTTATATCTTTCTTTAATTTCTGTTTAGAGGATCTATCCAGCTCTGTAAGAGGAGTGTTAAAGTCCCCTGTTATTATGGCATTATTGGATATCATATTGCTCAGACTGAGTAAGGTCTGTTTCAAGAATCTGGGAGCATTTAAATTGGGTGCATAAATATTTAGAATTGAAATGTCTTCTTGTTGTATTTTTTCCTTGACCAATATAAAGTGACTACCTTTGTCTTTTTTGAGTTTAGTTGCTTTAAATCCACACGTATCTGAAAATAATATCGCAACTCCTCTTTTCTTCTGAATTCCATTTGCTTGAAAAATTGTCTTCCTACCCTTGACTCAGAGTTTTAAATTGTCTTTTGAAGTCAGCTGTGTTTCTTGCAGACAGCAAATGGATGGCTTGTGCTTTTTAATCCTTTCAGCCAATCTATGTCTCTTCAGTGGGGAATTCAAGCCATTAACATTTATTGAGATAATTGATAAGTGTGGTAGTGTTCTATTCATCTTATTTTGTGACTGTCTATTGCTTTGTTTTATCTTTTGCATCAGTGTGGAGTTTATGTTGTGTCCTTTAATTTCTGAGTTTTTACTTTGCTACTGATGCATTGCGGTGGTCAGTGTGTAGAACTGGTTGAAGCATTTCCTGTAGAGCTGGTCTTGTGGGTAATTTCCTCAAGGTTTGTATATCCGTAAATGATTTGATTTCTCTGTCAATTTTAAAGCTTAGCTTAGCAGGGTACAAAATTCTGGGCTGGAAATTGTTCTGTTTAAGTAGATTAAAGGTAGATGACCATTGTCTTCTTGCTTAGAAAGTTTCATTAGAGATGTCTGCAGTCACTCTGATGGATTTGCTCCTATAGGTCCACTGGCGCTTACTTCTGGCAGCTTGCAGAATCTTTTCTTTTGTCTTGACTTTGGACAAGTTCATCACAATGTTTCTTGGTGAAGCTCGGTTAGAATTGAGGTTACCTGGGGTCTGATAACCCTCTGAAAGCAGTGTGTCAGCATCTTTGGTGATATTTGGGAAATTTTCCTTCATAATATTCTCTGGTATGGCTTCCATTCCTCTGGGGCATTCTTCTTCCCCTTCTGGGATTCCTATAACTCGTATGTTGGAACGCTTGATAAAGTCCCATAATTCTGACAGTGAACGTTCTGCTTTCTATCTCTTCTTTTCTGCCTCTTTTACTATCTGAGTTATCTCAAGAACTTTGTCTTCTACCTCTGAAATTGTTTCTTCTGCATGGTCTAACCTGTTGCTGATGCTTTCCATTGCATCTTTAAGTTCCCTAATTGACTGCTTCAGTTCCTTCTGCTCTGCTATATCCTTTCTATATTCTTCATATCGTTCATCTCTTATTTGATTCTGTTTTTGGATTTCCTTTTGGTTATTTTCCACTTTATTAGCATTCCTTCTTTGTTTTCAACATGTGTATTCTAAATTCCCTTTCTGTCATTCCTAAAATTTCTTTATTGGTGGAATCCTCTGCAGTAGCTACCTCATGGTTCCTTGGAGGGGTTGGTCTGTACTGGTTCTTCATGTTGCCTGGAGTTTTCAGCTGATTTTTCCTCATGAATGATTTCTTTTATCTGTTTGTTTGCTGTAATTTTCCATTCACTTCCTCTTGCTCTTTAAGTTCCCATGCCTGTGGAGTAAGGTTTCGATGAGTCCTCTTGGTATAGGACCAGAAGGATGAGAAGGTTGAAAATCAAGAAGAGATGAAAGAAAGAAGGGAAGAATGAAAATAAAATAGAGAAAGGAGAGGGGGTGGGTAAAAGGAATAGTGACAAAAAGAAGAGAGGTACAGAAAGAGGGAGACAGAGCAATATAGGTGTACAGTAGGGTACTTTGACACAACGATAAAAAACCCCAACCTCTGGGGGTCAGGAACTCTTTGTTAACCGAATCAGACACAGTACCCCACCTCCACCAAGTAGAGGAGAAAGACAAAAATGCTATAAATCAAAGCAAAACAAACAAACAGAAAACTTTTCGGGATAAAATTGGGTGGGGAACCAAATAATAGGGGTAGAAATGCTAGCAAAATTGAAGTTCTAATTGTCGAAAAAGGCAGCAATGCGAAATTGTTTTTAAACTAGATGGAGTTTGAAACTCCATTTTAAAAATTGAGAAAGAGAAGAAAGGAAAAAAAGAGAAGAAAATATCTGTAGAGAAAATATTGAAATTAAAAAACAAAACAAAAATAATCAAAAAGCAAAGAAACAAACAAACAAAAACCCCCAAACCAAGCAGTATATGTATATATCTTGTTGAATATTGTCTGGGCAACAGGTGGTCTTCTGGGGTATGAGATGTTAATTACAATGCTGATACAACTGGAAGCCTCTGCTGATTTCTCAAACCCCACAGGGTAGACACGCTAAGTCTCTCTTCAGCCCTCTTAAAAGGCACATTAAGCTTCCAAGCTTGCTAAGCCAAAGCTTTCCCAGGAAAGTGCTTGTCACTGGAATCAGTGGTGAAGTGGCTATCCTCTTACCCAGTGTGCCAAAACCGGTCTTACTCTGCCCCTGAGGGTTAGGGCTGTAAGGCAGCTCAGACCCCGCCTTTAGGCTGCTCAGTCACTAGGTTACTAGTTCCTGCCCCATCCTTGCTCTGCAACATCAAGGGTGGACCTTGTTGGGGCAGTTCACAATGACTCCCTGTGGCCCACAGCCAAACACTATTAGCTCCATCCGTCCAGGTCAGCAGCTCAGTCTGGGGGTCCCAGACAACACCCAAAGTTCTCTGCACTCCTGCTCAAGCTCTCCCCAAGGCAGTTCAACTGAGTGCCTAGTCCAAGAACACCAAAACAGTTCACAGGTAAGGCCTTTCTGGTTTGCAGTCTCGCTGCTACTGCACTTGCAGCTGTCGGCGGGATTAGACCTATATAACACACGCAATTACTTGCCAGTTTTCCACTGTTTTTGTCCTCCTCTTGGGTCCAGAAGTCTCTCGCTAACTCCCTGTATCCTCTAAGGGATGATTATAGGCAGATCCCAGCAGCCAGAGATGCCTGGAGTCTTATCTCCCCAGACTCACGGTGCCCAGATGCAAGGAAGCTTTTACTCAGCCGCCATCTTGCTCTCCACTCTCTTTCTGTCATTTCTAACATTTCTTTATAGGTGGAATCCTCTGCAGTAACTACCTCATGGTCCTTGGGGGGTGGAGAGGAGGTGTGCTCTGGACTGGTTCTTCATGTTACCAGGAGCTTTTTGCTGATTCTTCTTCATAAGTGATTTCTTTTATCCATTCCCTTGCCCTAATTTACCTTTCACTTCCTCTTGCTCTTTACATTGCCGTGCCTCTGGACTTGGGTTTCAATGAGTCCTTTTGGTATAGGACCAGAAAGAAGGTTGAAGAGCAAGAAGGGATAAAGGAAATAAAAAAGAAAGAAAGAAAAGAAAATAGAGAAAGGAGAGGGGGTGGGTAAAAGGGAATATTGACAGAAAGAAGAGACGTGCAGAAAGAGGAAGACAGAGCAATACAGGTGTACAGTAGGGTATTTTGACCCAAACTTAAAAAACCCCAACCTCTGGTGGTGCCCACTTAGGTGGTTCCCATGAGGTCAGCAGCCTTTTGGACACAGTACCCCTCCTCCACCATGTAGAGAGGAAAGACAAAAATGCTATAAATCTAAGCAAAACAAGCAGAGAACTTTATGGGATAAAATTGGGGAGGAAACCAAATAATAGGGGTAGAAACACTAGCAAAAATGAAGTTCTAATTATTGAAAAAAGGCAACAATGGAAAATTATATTTAAACTGGAAAAATGGAGAAAGAAAAGAAAGAAAGAAAGAAAAAAGAAAAGAAAAATCTATAGGGAAAATGTTGAAATTAAAAAACAAAACAAGAACAACAACAACAAAAAAAAACAAAACAAAATAAAGCAGTACATATAGCTTGCTGAATATTGTCTGGGCAACATCTTCTGGGGTATGAGATGTTAATCACTATGCTGATACAACTGGAGGCCTCTGCTGATTTCTCAAACCCCACACAGTGGACAGCCTAAATCTCTCCTCAACCCTCTTGAAAGGCACTTTAAACTGCTAGACTTGACTAATCAGAAGCTTTCCCAGGAAAGTGCTTGTCGCTGGGATCACTGCTGAAGAGGCTATCCACTTACCCAGTGTGCCAAAACCGGTCTCACTCTGTCCTTCATATTAACTTTAGTGAAATTGATGATGATGTGTCTGGAGGATGTCTTATTCGGGTTGAGTTGTGCTGGAGTTCTGAAACTGTCTGCTATCTGAATTTCAGAATCTCTTGGCATGTCTGGAAAGTTATCCTTCATAATCTCATGGAGAAGTGATTTTGTGCCTTGTGAAGCGACTTTGTCGCTTTTGGGGATCCCTATAAGATGAATATCGGTTTTCTTTGAATTATCCCAGTGCTCTCTGAGAGAGTGATCTGTTTTTGCCCTCCATTTCTCTTCTTCTTTGAGAGTTTGGGAGTGTTTGAAAGCTTTGTCTTTAATGTCAGAAATCCTTTCTTCTGCTCGCTCCATTCTGTTACTGAGGGATTCTAATGTGTTTCTCAGATCTTTGAGGTCTGCAACTTCTTGTGTCAATGTGTCAAAATCTTTGGTCATTTGGTCTTTGAATTCATTGAATTCTTGAGATATCTTTTGGGTTACTGCTTGGAATTCTAATTCGATCTTATTTGCTATCCAGATTCTGAATTCGATTTCTGACATCTCAGCTATTTTTGTGTGTGTGGGATCTTGTGCTGTTTCTGCCCCATTGATCCTTGGGGGAGTTGATCTACTCTGATTATTCATTTTGCCAGAGTTTTTCTGTTGATTTTGCCTCAGGATTGTTTTTCACCATTGCCTCTGGCCGTCCTCAGAGTTGGGGAGGTGTCTCTCCAAGATTAGACCCCAGCGGGATCACTCTATTGTTGCTGGATCTTTGTAGGGAGTGACCCTGTGTAGTTCCTCTGGGGCTGCCCCAGCCAGGGAGTTCTGGTTATGGAAGCAGCTCCAGAGTGTGACACACCCGGATCCAGCAACTGGGCAAGAGGTGGTGTGCATGGTTCTGCGAGTGCCTGGCGCCCAGTGACTTTGGCACAGGGAGCCCAAGTCTCCAGCAGTCTCTGGCCAGGAGAAGGGGTTTTCACAGAGGCAGGGAGGGCTCCAGGGGTCACGCGGCTACCAGAGTCCGTGGCTAGATGAGCAGGCCGGTGTGGAGGCAGGAAGGGTACAGGAGGGAGAACGCAGGGTTGCACGGCTCCTGCAGTTCCTGGTCAGAGCATGCAGAGGCCCGGCGGGTGTGTGTCACACGTCTGGGTTCACAGCGCAGCTCTTATGGAGGTCCAGGCAGCGCCAAGCCCAGAAGTTTGAGATTGCTATGAGCTGTAACTCCACAGCACTCTAGCCAGGGCAACAGCCCAAGGCTCCAGTGTGCCAAAACCAGTCTCACTCTGCCCCTGAGGGTTAAGGCTGTAAGGTAGCTCAGTCCCTGCTTTAGGCTGCTGAGTCACTAGATTACTAGTTCCCACCTGATCCTTGCTCTGCAACTCTGAGGGCGGAGCTTGCCTGGGCAGTTCCCTCGCAATGGCTCTGCAGGGCCCACAGCTGAACACTATTAGCTCTTTCAGGCTCAGCGGCTCATTCTGGGGCCCTAGACAGTGCCCAAAGTTTTCCGCACTCCTGCCCAAGCTCTCCCAAGACAGTTCAACTGAGTGCCAAGTCCAAAAACACCAAAACAGCTCACAGGTAAGGCCTTTCCAGTTTGCAATCTCCTTGCTGCTGTACTTACAGCTGCTGGTGGGATTAGACCTAACGAACACACACAACCACTTGTCAGTTTTCCACTGTTTTTGTCCTCCTCTTGGGGTCCAGAAGTCTCTCACTGACTCCCTGTGTCCTCAAGGGGATGATTGTAGGCAGATCCCACCAGCCAGAGATGCCTGGGGTCTTGTCTCCCCAGACTCACCATGCAAGGAAGCTGTTACTCAGCCGCCATCTTGTTCCTTCCTCCTAGAAGAACATTTTCAATGGAAAAACAGCCCACCCTGTGACTTGCTAAGGTAGAGATGCCATTCTGGGTCCTCTTGCTAAAATTTGAGCTATTAAAGCAAAAGAGAAATCCCTTTTCCCATTAGAACTGTGAGTGCTGATACACTGCTTGTGTCTTACTTTTTCCTAATCAGTAGTTATGTGGCCTTGAGCAAATTAGTCATGTTTTGTACATTTTGTTAAATGTAAAACAAGAGTAAAAATAGTATCTAACTCGTAGTATTTTTATAAGATTTCACAGGATAATATTTGTTAAGAATTCAGAACAGTGGGTGGCACCTGTGGCTCAGTGAATAGGGCACCAGCCCCATATACTGAGGGTGGTGGGTTTGATCTTGGCCCCAGCCAAATTGCAACAACAAAAAAAATAGCTGGGTGTTGTGGCACATACCTATAGTCCCAGCTACTCTGGAGGCTGAGGCAAGAAAATCAACTAAGCCCAATAGCTAGAGGTTGCTGTGAGTTGTGATGCCATGGCACTCTACCAAGGGTGACAAAGTAAGACTCTGTCTCTTAAAAAAAAAAAAATAGAATTCAGAACAGTGCCTAAAACCTACCATATTTTTTCAAATTTATGATGCTGTTAATTCAGAAATATACTGCTATTATGTGTATTCCTAAGAAGGAAAAGCAGTGCCAATTTTAAGATGCTGTGGTTGTGTCACTTCCTGATATTAAAAGAAGAAAAAAATGTATCTTAAAATCAGTGAAGTCCAATAATAAATAAAATCCTGTGCTGTGTAAATAAATATAATCCTGGATGAAGCAAGCTGATTATTCAGGGCAATGAGGATTGGTCCTACGTTTGAATAGGAAAGAATCCATCTGCTTTTGTGAATAGTTATCTAAATAGCAACAATGTTCTAAGCAAGCCATGGTATTACCGAATGTCCACTTTATTTTTTGACTAGACCAAGAAGTTACTAAAACTTTTTTCCCCCTTTTCTTAATGAGATTTAAAGCTGCCTCCATTATGAACTCTCTAGGGTCATTCAATAATCTAATCAAGGCATGATAGTTGTTATGGCCTGTGTCTTTGTATTTTCCTCAAATTCATGTTGAAATACCTGCAATGTGACTATATTTAGAGACAGGGCCTATCAGCGGGATGATAAAGGTTAAATGAGGTCATAAGGGTGGGCCTGCAATTTGACACGGCTGGACCCCTTATAAAAAGAGGAAGAAATACCAGAGCTTGCTCTGTGCTCCATGTGAGGGCAAAGCAAGAAGATGGCTGTCTGCAAGCCAGGACAAGAGCCCTCACTAAATATCAGATTGGCTGATAGCTTGAGTCTGGACTTCCGTTTCCAGGACTGTGAGGAATAAATCCCCATTTTGAAAGCCAAAAGAGGCTATGGTACTTTTTTATGGCAGCTCAAGCCCACTGAGACAACAACTAATGGAGAGGGTAGTCTCTTGAGAGTAATTGTGGATTAATTCATCCTGGCCTCCACACATGGCTGTCAGTTATTGGCTGTCAGTTATTAGCTGTCAGGGAATGTTTGACCTGAAGGCACTTATTTGCAATTGGAAACCAAAGACAATATCTCCCCACCAGCCTTTCACGGTCCTACTTTTCTGTTTACTCAGTACTAAAGTCTTCTGTTATTTTACTGACACTATAAATACTATTTATTTTTACAGTTGTATACAACATCCTATGGGAAATTGACACTCTTGTCATGAACATTCAATTAGGTTTATGGTTTTAATCACTTTTCAATATTCATGCATTCTTCAGTAGTAGATTAGAAACTTTCTCTCTCGCTAGGAGTTTGATTCTCTGGGCATTGCTTCTGCCTCTGTGTATTTTATAAGTGAAACTTTGCCTGAGTATTTGTTCTTACCCAGGCATTGCTTTTGCTTCCATCAACATTTAAGATAGTAGTACAATGGAGAAATTTCAGAAAAAAATTCAGAATAAGATAGAAGTTATGTTTTAGAAATGCTATCATGTGGATAAAAATTCTGAATTATGAAATATTTTTAAACAAGTTTTATTTTGGAGCTCATACATCAACAGATACCAAGTAAAGCATGAACTTTGGGGAATCCTTGGTTTTAAAGAGCAGATGAAATTGCTTACAAGTCAAAAGATAAAAGAAAAAAAAAAGAAATTGCTTACAAGTCACATAACAATTTATATGTAAATGGTTATATCTGAAAATCGTGAGCATCACAGGGGTACTTGAAAAGATTGTCTTTCGTTAATAACTTGTGAACATTACCTCTACATCTTGTTTACATTATTTTTGTCAGAGCAAAGTTAAGTCTCTCCAGCCTGGTATGGCCAGAGTTAGTGCATTCATTATCTATTGCTGTGTAACAGATTATGCCAAATCCTAGAAGGTAAGTACTGGAAGGTGGGGAAGACCGAGGAACTTTTCAGAGGGTGGCCGTCACCATTGACACATGGTCTGTCAGTGTCAGTGAGTACCTGTTAGTAAGATAGGCCAGTCAGGTACTTTTTTCCTGGAATTGATGCCTTGAGCAGAATGACAGACTCAGAATGAGATCCCTCAGGTTGAGCCATGAGAATGGCTCCACTTATAGTTAAGCTGTGTTCTCTCTTGGTTCTGTGAACTCCTGAAACTTTTCTAATAAATTCTCTTTGCCTTAAGTTAGTGCAGATCAATTTCTGTTGTGAGAACAAAAGACTCCTAACTGAAAAGAGGATTTTGGTGTAAACTATACTTCAATGTATAGGCAATATTGAAATTACTTTCTGTTTATTGTAGGACTATAGAAGCTGGATTTCTCATGTTGGGAAAGGGAGATACTAATAAAGAAGTGTGGAGAAAGCAGCAAGAACCTCTACTGTTAGATTGAACTCGGAGACATCAGCGTGAATCATGCTGTAACATTCACACACTTCCTTCTTCAACCTATTTGCTTAGAAGAGCCTAAATTACTCCCAAGTAGTGAAGAGTAAACAGATACTTTGAGATTTTGGTTCCGAACTCTGATGCACCACTAAAAGTAATCACAGCTCCTTGGAGAAAGGATGGAGACAGGGAAAATAAGCCTGGAACATGATCAGAGTCAGAAAGTTAGTAAGTTATCAAAGAATGAGGGGATATGTCAAAATGACATAGAAGATCTGGGAAAATTTGAACATTAACAGAAAGTCAGTCCTACAGCCATCACACTGATAATTGATTAAGGGGAAATTATCAGTGAGTTTCAAAACTAAGGTAAAAGTTGAAGGAGGATGACACATGTATGTGCATGTGTGTATGTGCACACACATGTATGCATGTAAATGTGTGCATATATATGTGTGTATATGTATATGTATCTACAGAGAGTGCCAAAAAATATACACATTTTAAGAAAAGAAAAAACTGTATTAAAATTGTAATACTCAAGTCACATTTTACTTATGCAATTATAAGAGATGCTCAAACATGACTTGTATTCATCTTTTGTTATTGGTATGTATTGAGTTATTGCCATTTTAATACAGTTTTTTCCTTTCTTAAAATTTTTTTTACTTTCTTTACATGTATAGTCATAATATATCTCCCCTCAAAATTCTTATTAGTATCTTTACAATGGACAATCCTGGTCAATTTTATCTTATCCGTGTGATGAAGGGTAATAGGACTGGTAATGGGACAGAAGTTTCATCATGTTTCCTCATATGATGCCCTGTGAATATAGGTACTTTGCTAAAAATGTATTCCATGAATCTAATCAAGAAGAAGAATCACAAAAAAACAAATTGAAGGACATTCTACAAGATAACTGACATGTATTTAGAAATGTCAAGGGCAAGAAAGATGAAGGCTAAGGAATAGTTTTTGACTAAAGGGAGCTAATGAAATGTGACAACTGATGAGTAGGGGAAAAATAGCTAAAAAGGCCATATTGGGATATTAGCAAAAATTGAATATAGTTTGTACATTGCATAATAGCATTCTATCAAGTTTTCTGATTTTAATCATTATGTAACGTAATGTCTTTGCTTTTAGGAAATGCACACTAACTTATTTAGGGGAAATGGGCATCAGGTCTCCAACAGACTTCAGAAAAACATAAGAAAGAGAGTGAATGGTAAAGCAAATGTGGCCGCATATTAACAAGTCAGGAGCCTGGGTGAAAAGTCTCACATTGGTTTGCAAATTGCCACTGTAACAAACACCATAATGTAACAGCTTGATTCTGTGGGTCAGAAGACTGGTGCAGTATGGCTGGGTTCTCTGCTCCGGGTCTCACTTTTGGATTAAAATCAAGAGATTAGCAGACTGCATTCCTTTAAAGAGGTTCTGGGGGAAGAACCAAATTTCAGGCTCACTCTGGTTGTTGGCAGAAGGTAGGTCTTTGCCATTGTAGGATTGAGGTCCCCATTTCCTTCATTTGTGCCCCCCTCCCCATCTTCAAGCCAGTAGTGGCACACAGAGATCCCCTTACACTGTGCTTTGAATCTCTCAGGGCTTGGGTGATCACTTTGGTCCCACCTGAATAATTCAGGCTATGCTCCCTCTCTTAAAATCAACCAACTAATCTAAATCACATCTGCAAAATCTCTTGCTGTATAATTAATGTATAATTAACCATGGGTGTGACTCCAGGACCCTAGGGCCCTCGTTTCTGCTTACTGCAGGTTACAGGAGTTTTTCTGTACTCTTCTCTCCACCCTTAACAGAAATTTGAAATGTTACCTGAATAAAATGCAAGAAAGGGGCAGTGCCTGTGGCTCAAAGGAGTAGGGCACTGGTCCTGTATACCGGAGGTGGTGGGTTCAAACCTGGCCCCGGCCAAAAACTGCAAAAAAATAAAATACAACAAAGATTTGCATGCATTACACCGGCAGTTGGAAGATGTCATCAAAGCACTGTTCGTGATTTTGGTGGTTTCCCTCCTAACAGCACTGGGTGTTTTTCTTCTATTATCTCCCAGGCCACCACCAAATCAAGCAAGGGACCTGTGAGGTGGTCGCCGTGCACAGGTGCTGCAATAAGAACCACATAGAAGAGCGGTCACAGACGGTCAAGTGTTCTTGCTTCCCAGGACAGGTCGCTGGCACCACTCAGGCCCAGCCTTCTTGTGTTGAAGGTAAGACCCATCTGATCAGGTTCTTCAGTATTTCAAAGGGGCCAAAAACTAGCAAGAACCTCCCTACTTTCCTATTTTTGCAAGAAAGGTAGGTTGCTTTGATATCTGTGTCATTCCCAAACTCCAAATATTTCTTGATGAGTAAGGTAATTCTTTAACAGTGACTCTTAAGGGTGCTAGTGGAGAGTTCTGCTACAGGACAGTTGGGAAGAGGAGCTTCAATTCCTTTCTGCCTGTCTCCAGATCTCATCTGTTAAATTAGTAGCATGGCTTTCCCAACTCGTGCACAGCGTTATAAGGTAATATCCCCTTTGTTTAGTTTCTTGTTTATTGTTTTTACAAATGTTCCTAGAACATTGTCTTTGGAGCAGCGTCCCTGAGCATAGTTTGAGATCATGTATCATTCATTTGTAGTCTCTGAATCCCTCCTCAGAGTCCTGGGCTAATGGTTAAAAAATATATGGGAATGAATGTTGATGGTTGTAGGTGGCAGGCTGGGATTGATTCCTTTTGATGCCCCAGGCTTCTTCCAACACACACCTTGTTAGAAACAAATATCAGCCCCCAGGGAAATGGACACATGGGGTTAGCCCTGTAGCAGTTTCTCTGCAGTAGCAAGAAACTTCCCTGAAAACAAATGTTTTCTGTTTCATGTGATGCATGTCTAAAGGTCAGCAGTTAAAACACAAGCACACCTACACATTATTAACTCTAGATCTTATTGTACCATTAACAATAACTGATCCACCTCCATCCCACCTCGCCTACATACACATTTATACATACACAGACAAACGCAGGTGTGTGCTCTGTGGTCACAGGGGTAGGTATCAGAACCATTTGAGTCACCTTGAAAAGCAGGGAAAATGAAAGTGGAAAATCTCCCACATTTCCTTATCAGAAACCCTGGGGGCCAAATGTGTTGCTGAATTCAGATTGTGTTCATGTTTTACATGGGTAGCATAGGCATCTACCATATATTACCTAACCTAATGTGGTCCCCACTCTTACCATCATCATAGATGCTACTATTTCCGCAGTGAACGATATGACTATTCATGCAGAATGGGATGAGGTACAACAAAGAACCTCATGTTCATTCAAGTCAGATTTTCTGTCACCTTAAAGAAAACATTCCTGTCTTCAGAGCTTTTTATATTTGGGGATTATTGATAAAAGATGATGAAGCTATTTACCATGAAAAATAATTCATTTAAATTTGCTAAGTTTCAATACCCCCAGTGTAGTATATTTATCTTCTCCATTAACTGAATCCAAATCAAACTCATTCTGTCTCTTTACTCTCTCTCAAATCAGCTCACTTCTCCCCTTTCCCAATGCTACCTCCCATGTAGGAGCCAACACGGCAGCTTGTTGAGCTCACTACCCCTAGTCTTCCATTTTCCACCCATAGCTAGAATGGTCCTTTAACAGAAGAACAGAACTGATAGTGTTGCTCTCTCATTGAAAACCACATGACTTTCTGGGTGGCACCTGTGTCTCAAGGAGTAGGGCGCTGGCCCCATATGCATGGGGGGTGGTGGGTTTAAACCCAGCCATGGCCAAAAACTGCAAAAAACAAAAGCCACGTGACTTTCCACTGTCATTACGACAAACTCCGAATTTTTTGCCATGTCTTATGGAGATCTGCATCATTTGGCTCTCTCAATCTTCTCTTTCAACTCTTCTAGCCCAGGCAGACCAGGGTTCTTTCCATTCCCTCTTATCTCTGCACATTGTTTCTCTGTATCCTTTGCCCAAGTCACTGCCCTCCTCCCTTGATCAACACACACTTGATCTACTCAATTATTATTCACCTTTCAAACCTCCTAAACAGTCTCTTGTCATCCTGGACTTCCAGTTCATGACATTCCTCATGTAAAAAAATTTTTGACGTGGCCGTGTGTGGTGGCTGACACCTGTAATCCTAACACTTTGGGAGGCTGAGGCAGACAGATCACCTGAGACCAAGAGTTCAAGACCACCCTAGGCAACATAGCAAGCCACTGTCTCTACAAAAAATTTGTAAAATGTCTGGGCACGGTTGTGTATACCTGCAGTCTTAGCTGCTTGGGAGACTGAGGTGGGAAAATCGCTTAAGCCCAGGACTTCAAGGTTATAATAAGTGTGATTGCACCACTGCACTTCACTCTGGGTGACAGAGCAAGATCTTGTATCCAAAACAAAACAAAACAAAAACCCCTATTGATTACTTATGAGTCTTCCTATTACTATGTAAGCAGCTGGAGGGTAAGGACTAGATCTCTTATTTTCATTTCCCCCCATCAGCTGGCCCATGAAGTTTTTAGCACAGGGGAGAATTGACTTGTCTTTGCTAATCATGGATGGCTGTAAAGGTAGCAGCTATGTTTGCTTGCCTCTGTAGGCTTTAAGGAATTTATGATTCATAACTTAACAATTTTTATACTCTGTCTAGCCTGGAATCTTTGAATATAAAAAGTCTCAAATATAAATAATGTTTTACAATATTTGAAGCACTTGTATTAGTATCTAAAAAGTACTGATAGGGTCAGGAATAACCATTAGCATCTTCATCATAGTGAAGAAAATACACTAAATTAATCAGCTTGTTTTAAATTTTCTATATGGGCAAAACCCTTGATGGTGAAGTACATTCATCTTTTTGGTCAATATATTTTTCTATACATTCATGTACCACATTTGGAGATAGTGCTATAGAAAGCAGTGGTAACTTTCAATATGAATGTGCATTCTACGCAAACAGTATCACATTGGATGTTTTGTAACTTGATTTTTTTCTTATGAGTATTAGGTTACAGAGATTTTTGTGTACTGGCACATACTGATCTAATTTGGGTTTTTCAACTGCTCCAGAGCACTCCCTTCTGTAGGCAGGCTATGATTTATTTAGCCATTCTTCTGTGGATGGCCATTTTTGTTGTGTCTATAGCAAAGTGAAAAGATTCACATGCTATGTGAATCTGGTGTCATAAGATCAGTAAGTGATAGAGATCACATAAAGATCACATATAGATAAAGATTCACATGCTATGCCCTGGTGTCATAAGATCAGTAAATGATAGAGATCAGTTACTTTGCATCTGAGCAGAGTTTCCACAGCACTGTCCAGTAGAACTTTCTGTGTGATAAGGCAAATGTTCTCTACGTGCATAGACATTTATCTATATGTGATGATGCTCAGGGCCAGTATGGTCAGCAGGCACCAGCCAGTTGTGGCTATGGAGCATTTGAAAGGTGGCTAGTGAGAAGGCAAGTTTGAATGGGCACTTGTGCTTGGAAGCTTCATATTGGACAGTGCAGAATTAACTTCATGTAAATATGTAACTTGTGGGTAACATTTATGGCTAGAGCACATAGCAATTCCACAACTGCCCCCGAAAGGGGGAATTGCAGTTGTGTCCTACCATTTATGTCCTTTGTACCTAGCCTGGCACTGTCTAGCAGACATTCAATAAGTGTTTACTGGATCAAAGTCACTGAGATCTGTAGAAAGTTTAGGCTTTAGTTAGGATGCATGTCTGGTTTAATATCCCCCAAATCTTCTATGCCTTATCTAAATATGTTTCCATTAGAGCTTTTAGCTTTACCTGCTTAATCTTTATTCCATAATAATTATGCAGTATCATGCTGCTAATTGACATGTGGGAAGATCTAGTTTCTGCTGATATGTTCCTCTTATCTTATTTATCAATAAGAATAGAGAGGATCTAAAATATAAAATTCACTTGAATTTACATTTATATTAAAACAAAGGCAAAAATATGTTGGAGTAGGGCACTAATTAATGTTGACAGAGAAATCAGAACATCCTTTTGCATTTTTGTTAATCCACATCACATATCCTCATCTAGCATTTTCATTGCTTTTCCATTAAACCATAGCTTACAGTAGTTAAACAGGGAGAATAATTAACTGTTTCTCCCACCAAACATTTTTTGTTATGATTAACTTATGAATAACCCCCTACAAATTTTGAAATGTATCTTTGATATATGCTGTAGATTTGGGAGAAGATACAGGAAATTATTTGATCAAGGCTTCAGACAATGATTGGCTGATAAACATGTTTCCTTTTGAATCTTTAGCTGGCACAGACAAGGCTGTTTGGTGGTGTAAACTATAGTCGACACATTTATCAAAATATAGCTTTATAGGGTGGCACCTGTGGCTCAAAGGGGTAGGGCGCCAGTCCCATATGCTGGAGGTGGCGGGTTCAAACCCAGCCCTGGCCAAAGACAAATAAAACAACAAACAAACAAACAGCTTTATAAAAAGAAAAAAAACAGCTTTATAAAAATAGTGTTGAATTTTTTTTTGTAAGATAAATGTATGTTATAAGAAAGCTTGCTTTATTTTGTCAAAATGAAAGCTCTCTAAACATTGGGTTGAAAAGAGATTAATAAGGCAAAAACTTAAGACTGAAAGACAGTCACTTTTCAAAGCTACTTTTTTCTTTTTTTTATTTATTTATTTTTATTGTTAAATCATAGCTGTGTACATTACAAAGCTACTTTTTTTTTTTTTTTTTTATTGTTGGGGATTCATTGAGGGTACAATAAGCCAGTTACACTGATTGCAATTGTTAGGTAAAGTCCCTCTTGCAATCATGTCTTGCCCCCATAAAGTGTGACACACACTAAGGCCCCACCCTCCTCCCTCCATCCCTCTTTCTGCTTCCCCCCCCATAAATTTAATTGTCATTAATTCTCCTCATATCAAGATTGAGTACATAGGATTCATGCTTCTCCATTTTTGTGATGCTTTACTAAGAATAATGTCTTCCACTTCCATCCAGGTTAATACGAAGGATGTAAAGTCTCCATTTTTTTTGATAGCTGAATAGTATTCCATGGTATACATATACCACAGCTTGTTAATCCATTCCTGGGTTGGTGGGCATTTAGGCTGTTTCCACATTTTGGCAATGGTAAATTGAGCTGCAATAAACAGTCTAGTACAAGTGTCCTTATGATAAAAGGATTTTTTTCCTTCTGGGTAGATGCCCAGTAATGGGATTGCAGGATCGAATGGGAGGTCTAGGTTGAGTGCTTTGAGGTTTATCCATACTCCCTTCCAGAAAGGTTGTACTAGTTTGCAGTCCCACCAGCAGTGTAAAAGTGTTCCCTTCTCTCCACATCCACGCCAGCATCTGCAGTTTTGAGATTTTGTGATGTGGGCCATTCTCACTGGGGTTAGATGATATCTCAGGGTTGTTTTGATTTGCATTTCTCTAATATATAGAGATGATGAACATTTTTTCATATGTTTGTTAGCCATTCGTCTGTCATCTTTAGAGAAAGTTCTATTCATGTCTCTTGCCCATTGATATAAGGGATTGTTGGCTTTTTTCATGTGGATTAATTTGAGTTCTCTATAGATCCTGGTTATCAAGCTTTTGTCTGATTGAAAATATGCAAATATCCTTTCCCATTGTGTAGGTTGTCTCTTTGCTTTGGTTATTGTCTCCTTAGCTGTACAGAAGCTTTTCAGTTTAATGAAGTCCCATTTGTTTATTTTTGTTGTTGTTGCAATTGCCATGGCAGTCTTCTTCATGAAGTCTTCCCCCAGGCCAATATCTTCCAGTGTTTTTCCTATGCTTTCTTGGAGGATTTTTATTGTTTCATGCCTTAAATTTAAGTCCTTTATCCATCTTGAATCAATTTTTGTGAGTGGGGAAAGGTGTGGGTCCAGTTTCAGTCTTTAACGTGTAGACATCCAGTTCTCCCAACACCATTTATTGAATAGGGAGTCTTTCCCCCAAGGTAAGTTCTTGTTTGGTTTATCAAAGATTAGGTGGTTGTAAGATGTTAGTTGCATTTCTTGGTGTTCAATTCGATTCCAAGTGTCTATGTCTCTGTTTTTGTGCCAGTACCATGCTGTCTTGAGCATTATGGCTTTGTAGTACAGACTAAAATCTGGTATGCTGATGCCCCCAGCTTTATTTTTGTTACTAAGAACTGCCTTAGCTATACGGGGTTTTTTCCGGTTCCATACAAAACGCAGAATCATTTTTTCCAAATCTTGAAAGTACGATGTAGGTACTTTGATAGGAATGGCATTGAATAGGTAGATAGCTTTGGGAAGTATAGACATTTTAACAATGTTGATTCTTCCCATCCATGAGCATGGTATGTTCTTCCATTTGTTAATATCCTCTGCTATTTCCTTTCTGAGGATTTCATAGTTTTCTTTATAGAGGTCCTTCACCTCCTTCATTAGGTATATTCCTAGGTATTTCATTTTCTTTGAAACTATGGTGAAGGGAGTTGTGTCCTTAATTAGCTTCTCATCTTGACTGTTATTGGTGTATACAAAGGCTACTGACTTGTGGACATTGATTTTATATCCTGAAACATGACTGTATTTTTTGATGACTTCTAGGAGTCTTGTGGTTGAGTCTTTGGGGTTCTCTAAGTATAAGATCATGTTGTCAGCAAAGAGGGAGAGTTTGACCTCCTCTGCTCCCATTTGGATTCCCTTTATTTCCTTGTCTTGCCTAATTGTTTTGGCTAGAACTTCCAGCACTACGTTGAATAGTAAAGGTGACAGAGGACAACCTTGTCTGGTTCCAGTTCTAAGAGGAAAAGCTTTGAGTTTTACTGCATTCAGTAAAATATTGGCTGTGGGTTTGTCATAGATAGCTTCAATCAGTTTTAGAAATGTGCCACCTATGCCTATACTCTTCACAGTTCTAATTAGAAAAGGATGCTGGATTTTATCAAATGCTTTTTCTGCATCTATTGAGAGGATCATGTGATCTTTATTTTTGCCTCTGTTAATATGGTGGATAACGTTTATAGACTTGCGTATGTTAAACCAGCCTTGCATCCCTGGGATGAAGCCTACTTGATCATGATGAATGACTTTTTTGATGATAAGCTGTAATCTATTGGCTAGGATTTTGTTGAGAATTTTTGCGTCTATGTTCATGAGTGAGATTGGTCTGAAATTCTCCTTTTTGTTTGGGTCTTTTCCTGGTTTTGGTATCAGGGTGATGTTTGCTTCATAGAATGTGTTGGGGAAGATTCCTTCTTCCTCAGTTTTTTGGAATAATTTCTGCAGTACAGGAATAAGCTATTCCTTGAAGGTTTGATAGAATTCTGGAGTGAAGCCATCTGGACCAGGGCATTTTTTAGTTGGAAGCTTTTTTATTGTTTCTTTGATCTCAGTGCTTGAAATTGGTCTGTTCAGGAGGTCTGTTTCATCCTGGCTAAGTCTCGGGAGAGGGTGTGATTCCAAATATTGATCCATTTCCTTCACATTGTCAAATTTCTGGGCATAGAGTTTCTGGTAGTATTCAGAGATGATCTCTTGTATCTCTGTGGGATCAGTTGTTATTTCCCCTTTATCGTTTCTGATTGAGGTTATTAGAGATTTTACTTTTCTATTTCTAGTTAGTCTGGCCAATGGTTTATCTATTTTATTTATTTTTTCAAAAAACCAACTCCTTGTTTCATTAATTTTCTGAATGATTCTTTTGTTTTCAATTTCATTGATCTCTGATTTGATTTTGGATATTTCTTTTCTTCTACTGATTTAGGCTTAGATTGTTCTTCTTTTTCCAATTCCATAAGATCTCTTGTGAGATTGTTGATGTGCTCTCTTTCTGTTTTTCGAATGTAGGCATCTAAAGCGATGAATTTTCCTCTCAAAACTGCTTTTGCAGTATCCCACAGGTTTTGGTAGCTTGTGTCTTCATTGTTGTTATGCTCAAGGAAGTTAATGATTTCCTGTTTTATTTCTTCCTTCACCCATCTGTTATTCAACAGAAGATTGTTTAATTTCCATGCCTTTGGGTGGGCTTGAGCATTTTTGTTAGAGTTGAGTTCCACCTTTAGTGCCTTATGGTCTGAAAAGATACAAGGTAAAATTTCAATTCTTTTGATTCTGTTGATATTTGTTTTGTTTCCCAGGATATGATCAATTTTGGAGAATGTTTCATGGGGTGATGAGAAGAATGTATATGCTTTATCTTTGGGGTGGAGTGTTCTATATTCATCTATCAAGCATAGTTGTTCTTTGGTCTCATTTAAATCTCTTACATCTTTGTTTAATTTCTGTTTAGAGGATCTGTCCAGCTCTGTAAGAGGTGTGTTAAAGTCCCCTGTTATGATGGTATTATCAGATATCATATTGCTCAGACTGAGTAAGGTCTGCTTCAAGAATCTGGGAGCATTTAAATTGGGTGCATAAATATTTAGAATGGAAATGTCTTCTTGTTGTAGTTTTCCCTTGACCAATATAAAGTGACCATCTTTGTCTTTTTTGACTTTAGTTGCTTTAAATCCACATGTATCTGAAAATAAGATTGCAACTCCTCTTTTCTTCTGAATTCCATTTGCCTGAAAAATTGTCTTCCAACCCTTGACTTGGAGCTTTAATTTGTCTTTTGAAGCCAGGTGTGTTTCTTGCAGACAGCAAATGGATGGCTTGTGTTTTTTAATCCAGTCAGCCAATCTATGTCTCTTCAGTGGGGAATTCAAGCCATTAACATTTATTGAGATAATTGATAAGTGTGGTAGTATTCTATTCGTCTTATTTGGTGAGAGTCCATTGCTTAGTTTTATCTTTTGCATCAGTGTGGAGGTTAGGTTCTGTCCTTTGATTTCTGAGTTCTTACTTTGCTGCTGATCCATTGTGGTGATCAGTGTGCAGAACAGGTTGAAGTATTTCCTGTAGAGCTCGTCTTGTTGTGGCGAATTTCCTCAATGTTTGTATATCTGTAAATGATTTGATTTCTCCGTCAATTTTGAAGCTTAGCTTAGCAGGGTACAGAATTCTGAGCTGAAAATTGTTCTGTTTAAATAGATTAAAGGTAGATGACCATTGTCTTCTTGCTTGGAAAGTTTCATTAGAGAAGTCTGCGGTAACTCTGATGGATTTGCCCCTGTAGGTCAACTGGCGCTTACTCCTGGCAGCTTGCAGAATCTTTTCTTTTGTCTTGACTTTGGACAGGTTCATCACAATGTGTCTTGGAGAAGCTCGGTTAGAGTTGAGGCGACCTGGGATCCGATATCCCTTTGAAAGCAGTGTGTCAGACTCTTTGGTGATGTTTGTGAAATTTTCTTTTATAATATTCTCTAGTATGGCTTCCATTCCTCTGGGGCATTCTTCTTCCCCTTCTGGAATTCCTATAACTCGTATGTTGGAACGCTTCATAAAGTCCCATAATTCTGACAGTGAACGTTCTGCTTTCTCTCTCTTCTTTTCTGCCTCTTTTACTGTCTGAGTTATCTCAAGAACTTTGTCTTCTACCTCTGAAATTCTTTCTTCTGCATGGTCTAACCTGTTGCTGATACTTTCCATTGTATCTTTAAGTTCCCTAATTGACTGTTTCAGTTCCTTCAGCTCTGCTATATCCTTTTTATATTCTTCATATCGTTCATCTCTTATTTGATTCTGTTTTTGGATTTCCTTTTGGTTATTTTCCACTTTATTAGCAGTTTCCTTCATTGTTTCCATCATTTCTTTCATTGTTTTCAACATGTGTATTCTAAATTCCCTTTCTGTCATTCCTAACATTTCTATGCTGGTGGAATCATCTGCAGTAGCTACCTCATGGTCCCTCGGTGGGGTTGTTCTAGACTGGTTCTTCATGTTGCCTGGAGTTTTCTGCTGATTCTTCCTCATGAGTGATTTCTTTTATCTGTTTCCTTGCCCTAATTTTCCTTTCACTTCCTCTTGCTCTTTAAGTTCTTGTGCCTGTGGAAGTTGTGGGCGGGTTTAGACGGATTGAACACATGCGACCACTTGCCGGTTTTCCACTGTTTTAGTCCTCCTCTTGGGGTCCAGAAGTCTCTCACTGACTCCCTGTATCTTCATAGGAGTGATGATAGGCAGTTTCCACCAGCCAGAGATGCCTGGAGTCCTATCTCCCCAGACTCACGGTGCCCAGATGCAAGGAAGCTGTTACTCGGCTGCCATCTTCACAAAGCTACTTTTTTTTATGATGCCCCAGTTTCTTCCAGTTTTATGAGGTGTCAGAACTGGTTTAGTTAAGGAAGAAAGTTACTGTTTGGACTGCAGACAATTTTCATGGCTTTATGGACTGTGTGATGAGACACAGGGTCTCTCTTTACAATGTGGATTCATTGGGTGTTTTTATTGGTTATGTTCTCCTTGCTATTTAGATGATGGATTTTGTTCTTCTTTTTCTCAGTGTGGTCAGGTTGAATGACAGGATTTTACAAAACTCCTCTGGGAGTTGGAAGGACATGTAAGTGACCTAAGTCGACTCATTTATCAACCTTTGTGGCTGTCCTGTCCTAGATGTTCAGGTAGAGGGTGATAAAGAGACTCAAGTCTTGGTTTGGGGGAGCCTGTAAGTTTACTAGGAGGGAAAGAAAAACTCCCACAAATGAGGGACTCCATGGAAGAGCAGAGAGGGGGTTAGGGATGGTGACTCATGAGAAGCAATTACAGTAAGAAAGAGTATGTGAGAGTGGAAGGAATTAGGGTACCAGACAGCACATAGCACAGGAGAGTGGGAACTGGAAGTAGGTTGGTCTGGCTTGGAAATGATAGAAGACAAGACTGGGGAGGTAAACAGAGCCCTTGATGTTAGATTTCTTAGAATAAATAACATTTTTGGATTGGGTTCCTGCCTTCTTGGAATTTGCATTTCAGTCGAGTGGACGAAGAAGAGCAGGCCAATAAGAAGGGGTATAAAGTGCTATGGGCAAAGATTAAATAAAGCACCTTAGGATTTCTGAGAAGGAAAAATGTGATCGCTGAATGACAGGTGATATTGTCAGCATGTTTCATGTCACCATGATTAGCCAGGATATTTGTGTGTGTTTGTGACAGAGAGAGAGAGAAAGCACAAGTGGGTTTGCACAAGCTTTAGACTCATGGACTTGCCCGCGACAGGAGCAGGAAGCAAGACAAAACAGAGGCGGCATGGTGTTTACAATGATTAGGATTATTTTTGTAAGGCAAACCTTTGAGCAGGTCTGATGAACTAGCACTGTCTCTCATCTTGAGCTGAGTATGTCTACAAACTATATATCAATGTTTCTCAACCAGAGAGGATTTTGTCTTCTGGGGCCTTTTGTCATTATCTGGAGACACTTGGGAGAGTATCTACTGGCCAGAAATTTACAGTGGCCAGAAAGGCTGCTAAACATCTTACAGTGCACAGGATTGACCACTCCCCCCATCAAAGAATTCATTGGCCCCCAGAGTAAATAGTCCTGAGGTTGAGAGACCTTGACTTTCAGAGATCCCAATCTACATGGATCTGCTCTGTGAATCTGCATTTAACAGCGAGGACAAGACTAGATCACAAAAACAAACTCCTACTCTGTCGCACTCAGCACTCTGTGTACTTTGTGGAATAACAGGATCACATTATTTGCAAAATGTGTGAACAAGGAAGATTCCTTGAAAAAATCATTAGAAAATCATTAGTGCTCTAGCTACTCCTCTTAAGTATATTAGCTGGGTCATGTTGGTATGGTTTCTTTTCTTGAACTAACGAGAAATATGAAAGTTAATAAATGCCTTAAGTTTTTAAGAGTACAGTGTCTTGAAATTACAGCTGTAAGAGCAAAATAACTAAAATATGTTAAAATCTTGGAGCATATTTTAGAAGATAGATAAGCTGGGAAGATACTTTCTTAACCTTTCTGGCCAGAGTTGCAGTGTTAAAAAAATACTTTTTCTTTAGAAAAGGCTTAATTGTATGTAAATACAACTGAACTAAATCAACAAATGAGAGAGGGAGGGAAGGAAGGAGAGAGAGAGAAGACCAACGCTTGAAAAGTGAGCCTGTTCTTTGTTAGTCTAATTTAAAGGTGGGCTTGTCTACATCTGTATCTCCAATAAATATTATATATTAAATATACACTCATGTTTTCTTTAACCAAATGATACTTATTTGGAATAAGTGGTACAAAACAAAATTCATTTTATACAACAGAGAATAAGGAAAATGCATTAGAAGCAAAACAGCTAATTATCACATTAAATTTTCACCGCGATTGCAACATTATAGAATTGGTCACTGCTACAAAACCAGGGAGGGCTTCCCTATCTTTTAATTTTTCTCTTTCTGCATAAAACTGGAAATTCATTATAGGTTGGCAGCTTGAAGATGAGGATTTTATGTGTTTTCCTAAGTCAGGAAGCATGGGGCTTTTTAAAGAATTTTATTTTAAAAATAAAAGTGATAAGACACTTTCTCAATTCAAGTATACTATGATCTTTTGTAACAGGAGAAAAATACATGCCTTCTACAAACTTCTACTCCTACGGAGAACAAGGCTCAATAAAGTGGGCAGATGTCCTCAACAATTATTTTAATAAAATTCTACTCTGGGTCCTTTGTCTCAGCTCTTAGCTGGGCTCTTCATGTACTTGAAGCATCAGCTTCCAAGCTGTGGATCACTTTATTATTCACTGTCAGAGCAAACCCTTAGTGAGTCCTCACTTATGCTTTGAGTTCCATAGTCAATCCTTAACTCACAAAGGAATTTGAAACGTGTATTTTAGTTACCATGGTGGTTCCTTTTATGTCTGTTTTCTGAAAAAAAAATTTTGATAGTAAGTCTTTCACAGATAAATTTCTTCATGGGTGGGGGCACTCAATGTCATCTTCTGTAAGGTAGGAAAATACTTATTTTTATTTATTTATGTTTTTTGGAAAGAGAACAATTTTAAATTTCGGGGTTTAAGAAGTCTGATGCAAATCTGCTTTTAGAAGAAGGCATCATTTTATACTTTCTAACTTAATGAAGAAAAACTGGTAAAAATAGTCTCATAAGAGCTTGATTTGGATCTCATATACTTCCTTTCCTTTAAAAAATGTATTTTTATTTCAATTCTCAAAATCCAAGGCAAATACCTTTTTTTCTCTTATAGTTAAGAAGTGGCATATATGATGTACACCTGAATTCAGTTTTGTTTTCCCTTTATCTCCTTTTCTAGGTTTTGGCATCAGAAATATACGGGTCATTATGGAAGTTTTGAGATACACAAAAATCAAGAAATGTAATAGTCACACAGACAGAAACAAAGGAAGGCCCCCAACAACAGTTGAAACTTGCACAGATGAATCAGAAAGGATGCTGTCAACTGTGTTTTTTAGAAGTGAAATAATAAATTATAACACACTCTGTCTCAAAACTTTCATAGTGACCCATATATCTGTGTCCTACCAGGTCCAGCAAGTAAGGGCTGGTATTTCTCTGCCTTGAAGTTGGGATAATCTGATTCATTCTGTTTCTCTGCAGGGAATTCATTCCTCAATTTCCAGCTGCACTCAATACCTCAATTGCTGTTCTCTTTTAGTTTTTTCTGTACCAATGTCATTACCTACCAGGCTACTCTTCGAAGCACACCGTTTTCTTTAACTTCCTCACTGCACTGCCCTGCTTGGAGAACCAAGTGTAATCTTGAATTGTCCTTGAGAGCTCCTGAAGGTTCCTTTCCTGCCACCTCCTTAGCTAGGTACCCAGTGCTTTTCTGACAACCTTCCACCTCACACCAGTGGTCTGCTGGCTTCCAGGAGGACCCTGCCCTGTCCCAGACCATTACCCCTTGTCAAGGCTGCTTTTGAATCTTCCATGAAACAGATACCTCTCCAAAATACATGGGTTCTCATGCCTGAGTGGAAGAAAATTTGTCTAAGAAAGAGTTTTAAAGACAAAAAAAAAATATTTTAAATTCAGCTGTAAATCTGAGTAAATATAACTGAACTCTATCAACATTTATGTAACTTTTCTAGTCCTGTGCGTGGTATTTTAAATTGAGGGTTGGGCACCATCTTTTATCTTTTTTTAATTTAATTTAATTTAATTTTTTTCATCTCTTCTCTTGACACTCACTTGGGACTAACACAGGTTGTCAGATAATAAGGGATGATTCATGGCTGTGCAGAAACTTTTTAGTTTCATCAGGTCCCAGTAGTGTATTTTTGATGCAGCTTCAATTGCCCGGGGGGTCCTCCTCAAAAAATATTCACCCAAGCCAATTCCTTCAAGAGTTTTCCCTGTGCTTTCTTCTAGTATTTTTATAGTTTCATGTCTTAAGTTTAGATCTTTAATCCAGTGAGAGTCTATGTTAGTTAAAGGTGAAAGTTGTGGGTCTAGTTTCAGTCTTATGCAGGTTGCCAGCCAGTTTACCCAGCACCCATTTGTTAAATAGGGAATCTTTTTCCCCATTGAATGTTTTTTTTTGTAGTTTTGGCCAGGGCTGGGTTTGAACCCACCACCTCTGGCATATGGGACAGTGCCCTAGCCCTTTGAGCCACAGGTGCCGCCCCCCATTGAATGTTTTTAATTGGCTTGTCAAATATCAAATAATGGTAAGTAGCTGGGTTCATTTCTTGGTTCTCTATTCTCTTCCATACATCTAACTCTCAGTTTTTGTGCCAGTACCATGCTGTTTTGATCACTATTGATTTATAGTATAGTCTGAGGTCTGGTAGCGTAATTCCTCCTGCTTTATTTTTACTTCTGAGTAATGTTTTGGCTATTCAAGTTTTTTTCTGACTCCATATAAAATAATGTATTATTTTTTTTGAGATATTTAAAGTATGACAATGGAGCTTTAATAGGGATTGCATTAAAATTATATATTGCTTTGGATAGTATAGACATTTTGACAATGTTGATTTTTCCCAGCCATGAGCATGGTATGTTTTTCCATCTGTTAACATCATCAGCTATTTCTCTTCTTAGAGTTTCATAGTTCTCTTTATAGAGATCTTTCATGTTCTTTGTCAAATAAACTCCCAAATATTTCATGTTCTTTGGCGCTACTATAAATGGAATAGCATCCTTGATTGTTTCTTCAGCTTGACTATTGTTGGTATGTATAAAGGCTGTAGATTTATGGGTGTTGATTTTGTATCCTGAGACACTGCTGTATTCCTTGATCACTTCTAAAAGTTTTGTAGTAGTATCCCTTGTGTTTTCCAAATATACAATCATATCATCTACAAAGAGTGAAAGTTTGATCTCTTCTGACCCTATATGGATACCCTTGATCGCCTTTTCTTCCCTAATCACTATGGCTAAAACTTCCATTACAATGTTAAAGAGCAATGGAGACAATGGGCAACCTTGCCTGGTTCCTGATCTGAGTGGAAATGGTTTTGATTTAACTCCATTCAATATGATATTGGGTGTAGGTTTGTTGTAGATGGTCTCTATTAGTTTAAGAAATGCCCCTTGTATACCCATTTTCTTAAGTGTTCTGATCACGAAGGGATGCTGGATATTATCAAAAGCTTTTTCTGCATCAATTGAGAGAATCATATGGTCTTTGTTTTTTAATTTATTTATGTGCTGAATTCTATTTATAGATTTACATATATTGAACCAGCCTTGAGACCCTGGGATAAAACCCACTTGGTCGTGGTACATAATTTGTTCGATGTGTTGCTGGATTCTGTTTGCTAGGAACTTGTTGAATATTTTTGCATCAATATTCATTAGTGATATTGGTCTATAATTTTCTTTGCTTGTTGGGTCTTTTCCTGGTTTGGGGATCAAGGTGATGTTCACTTCATAGAATGTATTGGGTAGTATTCCTTCTTTTTCTATATTTTGGAAAAGTTTGAGTAATCTAGGTACTAGTTCCTCTTTAAAAGTTTGGTAGAATTCTGATGTGAAGCCATCTGGACCTGGGCTCTTCTTTTTAGGGAGATTTTGTATAGTTGATGCTATTTCAGAACTTGATAAAAGCTGGTTCAACATTTCCACCTCATTCTGACTAAGTCTTAGGAGATGGCATGCTTCCAAGTACTTGTCGATTTCCTTCAGGTTTTCATATTTCTGAGAATAAAGTTTCTTGTAGTATTCATTAAGGATTTTTTGAATTTCTGAGGAGTCTAGTAGACCAAACAGACAGCCCTCAGAATGGGAGAAGATATTTGCAGGATATGTCTCTGACAAAGTTTTAATAACTAGAATCTGCAGTGAACTCAAATGTATTAGCAAGAAAAGAACAAGTGATACCATCTCAGGCCGGGCAAGGGACTTGAAGAGAAACTTCTCTGAAGAAGACAGGCGCACGGCCTACAGACACATGAGAAAATGCTCATCATCCTTAGCCATCAGAGAAATGCAAATCAAAACTACTTTGAGATATCATCTAACTGCAGTAAGATTAGCCCACATCACAAAATCCCCAAACCAGAGCTGTTGGCGCAGATGTGGAGAAAAGGAAACACTTCTGTACTGCTGGTGGGAATGCAAACTAATACAGTCCTTTTGGAAAGATATTTGGAGAACACTTAGAGATCTAAAAATAGATCTGCCATTTGATCCTATAATTTCTCTAATAGGTATATATCCAGAAGACCAAAAATCGCACTACAACAAAGATATTTGTACCAGAGTGTTTATTGCAGCCTAATTTATAATTGCTAAGTCATGGAAAAAAACCCAAGTGCCCATTGACTCATGAATGGATTAATAAATTGTGGTATTTGTACAGCATGGAATATTATGCAGCCATAAAGAAAGATGGAGACTATACCTCCTTCATGTTTACATGGATGGAGCTGGAAAATATTCTTCTTAGCAAGGTATCCAAAGAATGGAAGAAAAAGTACCCAATGTACTCAGCCCTAATATGAAACTAATTTATAGCTTTCATATGAAGGCTACAACCCAATTTCAGTACAAGAATATGGGGAAGGGAGCAAGGGAGGGGAAGGAAGGGGGAGGTAAAGTGGAGGGAGGGTGATTAGTGGGTCCACACCTAGGGTGCATCTTGGAAGGATGAAGGTGAAGTTTACTAAGTGTAGAGTATAAAGGTCTGAACACAATAATTAAGAAAATGCCATGAAGGGTATGTTAACCAGTTCACTGAAAGTATTTCAGACTGTATATGGGACCAGCACATTGTACCTCATGATTGCAATATTGTCACAGCTATTATTTAATTTAAAAAAATAAAGAATGATTCAGCACTGTGAGTGTAATAAGGCTTGGCTTAGTATAAATAATCTAAAAGTAATTATTGTAAACTGTGGTATAATAGAGAGACTGCTGGATAGAGAGGCAGAAACTCTGGATTCTTACACCTCTTCCCCCGCCTTTACAAATGTTACCGAAAGCTCTAGCTTTTATTTCTGGTACTACCTGCCTCCCTTTCCTGCTGCTAAAGGTTGTTGAGACAATCAAAGAAGAGTAAGTAAAAGTGCTTGAGAGACTGTTATGTCCTTTTCAGCCCCGAACATCATAACTTTTATAGGCTTTACCACGGTATGTCCATCTGCTTCAGTTCAGGGGCAATCTCTCATGAAATAAGTACCCTATTTGGCTATATTCCTTTCTCAGGGTTAGCACACCTCCTGATTTAAAAGCAACCAGATACCCTAGACTACAAATCTGCCTGACTCAGCTACTTTTGATGTGTATCATTGGATAGTAACCCAGTCTTTGGCAAGAATCATAGACAGTGGTGGCTACATGTGGAAAAAACATCATGTCCGGCTTCTTCAGTGATAACGAAACTGTCCTGTGTGCTCATCATACCACACAGCATCTTCCTGGCTGGGGAGGGTTTGAACACACTGCAACCTTTTTTTTTTGAGATAGTCTCACTATATTGCTCTTGGTAGGGTGCTGTGGTATCACAGCTCACAGCAACCTCAAACTCTTGGGCTTAAGTGATTCTCTTGTCTCAGCCTTCCAAGTAGCTGGAACTACAGGCACCCGCCACAAGGCCCGGCTAGTTTGTGTTGCTGTTGTTATAGTTGTCATTGTTGTTTAGCTGGCCTGGGCTGGATTCAAACCCACCTTCCTGGGTGTATGTGGCTAGCACCCTACCCACTGAGATACGGGTGCCGCCCACTGTTTCCTTCTATACAAGGATTTGTTTCAACCAGGCATCTCTGGTATAAGGAAGGTTGTGTATCTTTAATGGTCAGCACTTGGGCTGTAGTGCTAGAATCCTTCCTTTCAAATGCTGACTTGATCTTGCCCCAGTCACTTCATGCCTCTAGACCTCAGTTTTTTCATTTCTGTGGAATGAAGGAAAATAACATTTACCCTCAGGGTTGTATAGTGAGATTTAACTTAGAAATTGAAGGAAGGCAATTAGCAGGGTGGCTGGCCCTCAATAAAAAGTAGCTTTTGGGAGTTATAAAGCTTTCCTTGAACTTGAGTTTCTGATTTCATAGGTTGGGGTAGTTTGAGTGAAATCTGTCCGGAGAGTTGATAGGGTTTTGTCTACAGAAAATTATGTTGTCAGCAAACAAAATTTAACCTCCTCCTCCCTAATTTACATGCTTTTTATTTCTCTTTCTTGCCTACTTGTGCTAGCTAGGACTTTTGGTAGTAGGTTGAATAGAAATGGTGAGAATGAATATCCTCACTTGTTCCTGATCTCATGGGAAAAGCTTTCAGATTTTTACTGTTCATTATGATGTAGACTTGTCAAATACAAACTTTTATTATACTGAGGTACATTCCTCTATACCTACTTAGTTGAGAATTTTTATCATGAAAGGATGTTGAATTTTGTCAAGTGCTTTGAGATGATCGTGTGATTATTATCCTTCAATCTGTTAATGTGTTTTATAAATTGCTTGTATATTACCTGGTGTATATATATATTTTTTTCACCATACATTGGTTTTATAAATAGTTTGACACATTTTCATCACACTGGTTAACATAGCCTTCCTGGCATTTTCTTAGTTATTGTGTTAAGACAATTATATTCTACATTTACTAAGTTTCATGTGTACCCTCGTAAGATGCACTGCAGGTGTAATCCCACCTATCACCAACCCTCCCCATCCTCCCCCCGTCCTGCCCTCTCTCTCCCCATTCCCCATATTCTTACATTATAACTGGGTTATAGCTTTCATATGAAAGCCAAAAATTAGTTTCATAGTAGGGCTGAGTACATTGGATACTTTTTCTTCCATTCTTGAAATACTTTACTAAGAAGAATATGTTCCAGCTCCATCCATGTAAACATGAAAGAGGTAAATTCTCCATCTTTCTTTAAGGCTGCATAATATTCCAGAGTGTACACATACCACATTTTACTAATATATTCATGGATTGATGGGCACTTGGGCTTTTCCCATGACTTAGTAATTGTGAATTGGGCTGCAATAAACATTCTGGTGCAAATATCTTTGTTATAATGTGATTTTTGGTCTTCTGGGTATATACCTAGTAGAGGAATTATAGGATTGAATGGCAGGTCTATTTTTAGATCTCTAAGTGTTCTCCAAACATCTTTCCAAAAGGAATGTATTAATTTGCATTCCCACCAGCAGTGCAGAAGTGTTCCCTTTTCTCCACATCCACGCCAACATCTCTGGTCTTGGGATTTTGTGATAATGGGCTAATCTTACTGGAGTTAGATGGTATCTCAAGGTAGTTTTGATTTGCATTTCTCTGATGATTAAGGATGATGAGCATTTTTTCATATGTCTGTAGGCTGTGCGCTTGTCTTCTTCAGAGAAGTTTCTCTTCAAGTCCCTTGCCCAGCCTGCAATGGGATCACTTGTTATTCTCGTGCCTATACGTTTGAGTTCTCTGTGGATTCTGGTTATTAAACCTTTGTCAGAGACATAACCTGCAAATATCTTCTCCCATTCTGAGGGCTGTCTGCTTGCTTTACTTACTGTGTTCTTGGCTGTGCTGAAGCTTTTTAGTTTGATCAGGTCCCAGTAGTGTATTTTTGAAGCTGCTTCAATTGCCCAGGGGGTCCTCCTCATAAAATAGTCGCTCAGACCGATTTCTTCAAGGGTTTTCCCTGCACTCTCTTCTAGTATTTTTATACTCTCATGACTTCAGTTTAAATCTTTAATCCAGTGAGAATTTATCTTAATTAATGTTGAAAGGTTTGGGTCGAGTTTCAGTCTTCTATAGGTTGCCAGCCAGTTCACCCAGCACCATTCGTTAAATAGGGAATCTTTTCCCCACTGAATGTTTTTAATTGGCTTGTCAAAGATGAGATAACATTAAGTAGCTGAATTCATCTCTTGGTTCTCTATTCTGTTCCAGACATCTAATTCTCTGTTTTTGTGCCAATACCATGTTGTTTTGATCACTATCAATTTATAGTATAGTCTGAGATCTGGTAGCATAATTCCTCCTGCTTTGTTTTTATTTCTGAGTAATGTCTTGGGTATTCAAGGGTTTTTTTGATTCCATATAAAACTAAGTATTATTTTTTCAAGATAAAGTATGACAGTGGGGCTTTAATAGGGATTGCATTAAAATTGTATATTGCTTTGGGTAGTATGGACATTTCAACAATGTTGATTCTTCCCAGCCATGAGCATGGTATGTTTTTCCATCTGTTAACATCATCAGCTATTTCTTTTCTTAGAGTTGCATAGTTCTCCTTATAGAGATCTTTCACATCTTTTGTTAACAAACTCCCAAATATTTCATCTTCTTTGGCACTACTGTGAATGGGATAGAGTCCTTAACTGCTTTTTCAGCTTGACTACTGTTGGTATATATAAAGGCTACCGATTTATGAATGTTGGGTTTGTAACCCAAGATGCTGCTGTATTCCCTGATCACTTCTGAAAGTTTTGTAGTAGAATCTCTGGTGTTTTATAGATATACAATCATATCATCTGTGAAGAGCAAAAGCTTGATCTCTTCTGACTCCATATGAGTACCCTTGATCGCCTTTTCTTCCCTAATTGCAATGGGTACAACTTCCATCACAATGTTAAAGAGCAGTGGATACAATGGGAAGCCTTGTCTAGTTCCTGATCTGAGTGGAAATGATTTCAGTTTAACTCCATTCAATACGATATTGGCTGTGGGTTTGCTGTAGATGGCCTCTATCACTTTAAGAAATGTCCCTACTATACCAATTTTCTTAAGTGTTCTGATCATGAAAGGATGCTGGATATTATCAAAAGCATTTTCTGCATCAATTGAGAGAATCATATGGTCTTTGTTTTTTAATTTGTTTATGTGCTGAATTATACTTATGAATTTACGTATATTAAACCCATCTGGAGACCCTGGGATAAAACCGACTTGGTCATGATGTATAATTTGTTTGATATGATGCTGGATTCTGTTTTTTAGGATCTTGTGGAATATTTTTGCATCTATATTCATTAGGGATATTGGTCTATAATTTTCTTTTCTTGTTGGGTCTTTTCCTGGTTTGGGGATCAGGGTGATGTTTGCTTCATAGAACGTGTTGGTTAGTCTTTTTTCTTTTTCTATATTTTGGAACAGGTTAAGTAATATAGGTACTAGTTCCTCTTTAAAGATTTGGTAGAATTCTGATGTGAAGCCATCTGGTCCCGGGCTTTTCTTTTTAGGGTGATCTCGTATGGTTGATGCTATTTCAGAACTTGATATTGGCATGTTCAACATTTTCACTTGATTCTGGCGAAGTCTTGGAAGGTGACGTGCTTCCAAGTATTGGTCAATTTCCTTCAGATTTTCATATTTCTGAGAATAAAGTTTCTTGTAATATTCATTAAGGATTTTTTGAATTTCTGAGCAGTCTGTTGTTATTTCGTCTTTGTCGTTTCTAATTGATAAGATTAGAGATTGTACTCTTTTTTTCCTGGTTAGGGTGCCCAAAGGTTTATCTATTTTATTGACCTTTCTAAAAAATGAAGTTTTTGATTTATTGATCTGTTGTATAATCTTTTTGTTTTTCAATTTCATTTAATTCTGCTCTAATTTTGGTTATTTATTTTCTTCTACTGGGTTTGGGGTTAGATGTTCTTCCTTTTCCAATTGTTTGAGATGTCCCATTAAGTTGTTAACTTCGTCTTTTTCCGTTCTCTTGAGGAAGGCTTGCAGTGCTATAAATTTCCCTCTTAGGACTGCCTTTGTGGTATCCCAGAGGTTCCATTATTTTGTTCCAAAAATTTGGCGATTTACTTCATAATCTCATCTCTGACCCAGCTGTTCTTCAGCATATTTAACTTCCATGTTTTTGTGTGTGTATGTAGATTCCTGTTGTTACTGAGTTCAACTTATATTCCATGGCAGTCTGAGAGGATGCAAAGAATAATCTCTATTCCTTTAAATTTACTGAGGTTAGACTTGTGACCTAAGATGTGATGAATTTTGGAGTTTGTTCCATGGGCTGAGAAGTATGTGTATTCAGTTTTGTTGAGATGAAATGTTCTGAAGATATCTGCTAAATCCAAATGTTGGATGGTTAGATTTAAATCTAAAATTTCTTTGCTCAGCTTCTTATTGGAGGATCTATCCAGCACTGCCAAAGGAGTTTGAAATCTCTGACTATTATGGAGCTGTAGGAAATCAAGTTGTTATGTCTGTTAGAGTTTCTCTTATAAATTGAGGTGCATTCTGGTTGGGTGCATAAATATTCATAATCGAAATCTCATCATATTGAATATTACCCTTAACATATATTTATTGACCATCTTATCTTTCTTTCCTTTTGTTGGTTTAAAGCCTACTGTGTCAGCAAATAGAATTGCATGCAACACCTGCTTTTTTCTGATTACCATTTGCCTGAAATATGGATGACCATCCTTTCACCCTGAGTCTATATTTATCTTTTAAGTTAAGATATGACTATTGTATGCAGCAAACATCTGGCCTGAGTTTTTGTATCCAGTCATCTAACATGTGCCTCTTTAGAGGACAGTTTAAGCTATTCACATTAATGGAGAATATTGATAGGTCTGGTAAAATTTTGGGTATCGAGTTTTTTGAAAGTTTAGTGGACAATTTTAATCCTTTTGCCATTGTGGAAATTGGAGTTTGATCAAAAGTTTCTAAGTGAGCTTATTTTTGTGGTAGAGGATTGGGGTGGTCATTATGCAGGATAGATCTTAGAATATCCTGGAGACTGGTTTGGTTATGGCAAATTTGTTCAACATATGAATGGCATTAAAGTATTTAATTTCTCCATCATAAATGAAACTCAGTTTAGCTGGATACAGGATCTGGGGTTGAAAGTTATTTTGCATTAGGATTAAAAGTCGATGATTGGCCTCTTCTGGCTTGAAAGGTTTCAGCAGAGAGATCTGCAGTCATTCTAATATTCTTCCCTTTGTAGGTAATAGATTTCTTGCGTCTAGCTGCTTTCAGAATTTTCTCCTTCATATTGAAGTTAATTATGATATGGCTGGGAGATGTCTTATTCCTATTGAGTAGTGCTGGGGTTCTGAAACTGTCTGCTATTAGGATTTCAAAATCTCTTGACATATCTGGAAAATTCTCTTTCATAATTTCATGGAGAAGGGCCTCTGTGCCTTCTGAGGCCACTTCATCACTTTCAGGGATTCCAATGAGGCGGATATTAGCCTTCTTCGAATTATTCCAGAGCTATCTGAGAGAATGATCTATTTTTGCTCTCCATTTCTCTTCTTCTTTGAGAGTTTGGGAGTGTACAAATGCCTTGTCTTCAATGTCAGAAATCCTTTCTTCTGCTTGCTCCACTCTGTTACTGAGGGATTCTACTGTGTTTTTCAGAGCTTTGAGGGCTGCAAATTCTTGCTTCAGTGCATCAAAATCTTTGGTTGTTTTGTCTTTAAATTCATTAAATTCTTGAGACAATTTTTGAATTTCTCCTCGAATTTCTAATTCTGACTTTTGAATTGCTCTTCGGATTTCTAATTCCAAATTTTCCTCCATTCTGTTAATCCTGTTTGCAATCCAAATTGTGAATTCGATTTCTGACATTTCGGTCAGCTGTTTATAAATGGGATCTTCAGTTACATCTGCCATATCTTTCCTTGGGTGGGTGGGTTGGGTTGATCTATTCAGGTTATTCATGTTACCAGAGTTTTTCCACTGATTGTACCCTATGATTACTTTACGCTATTTGATTTTCCCTCTGGTGCCTAGTTGAGGACCCGTGTAGTGCTGCGGCCTGAGATTTTGGGGACCTTTTTGATTTGGTGGGGTTAAGTGGTTCTGTCTTGTTTTCACCTGGTCTGTGTTCGCTCTTAGTGAAACAGTTACTCCCAGGGCACCACTTGAGTAGTCCTCAGGTGATTGGCTCAGTTCAAAAGGTCCAAATCAATTGTTTCAGTCAGCACCTGTCTCTGGTGGGAGATTTTAAAAGGTCTCTGGCAACTGGAACGCAGGGGTCTGGTGACAACTCAAATATGACTTGCTCCGGTGCTCCGTGAAGTCTGGAGGGCCCACCCAGCAAATAGATTAGTCTGGGAAGTATGATGCCTCCGTCCCCACCTTGCACCTCTGTCATACCCAGTCACTGCTAGCCCCACAGGGCTGTGACCCAGTCAGTTGTCTCCAGTGAGCAAATACTCCAGAGGTTTGCCTAAATCACAAGGAAGTCTGTATCTGCTCAGCCAGGCCGCTCCTCTCTGCCTCTATCCAGCAGGGGGCGGTGCAGCCTGTCAACCATGGGTGCTTGATGGTGGCTGGGGGGTGTTCACTCAGTTCCAGCCCTGCCCTTGATTGATGTTACTGGCAGAACAGAATGACGCTGTGGGAGTTTGTTTCTGTCCCTGCTAAATTCCTCTGCAGAAGAGGGGCTGGTTTGAGTTCCCCAGAACCTATGCCTTAGGCCTCGTCTTTACTCCTGCAGGTTTGCATTTGCAGCACAGTTAGCTGTCAGCTCTAGCCTCCTGTCCTCCTTTGTCTATAGGCTGATGATCCCCTGAGGGCCGGGTGCATCTTAGGCTCAGTAAAGCAGTCCTCTGGGTCAGCCTCACCCTGGGAGTTTCCCTGCTCTGCGCATGCGTTTTCTAGTCCCCACATTCCACCCAGGCCAGTATTGCCTTAGATAAACCCTTCACTCACGGGGCCTGTGTTTCAGTCCCAGATCTGTTCCACGGTGGTTGCCATCTGAGAAGATGCCTGGCCTCCTCTAGTTGCCCAGGGAGACAGGGGGAGTGGCTTCGGGATATCTGGGGATGGGCCTTGTTGTTGCTAAAGACGGATGCTGCTCTGCATCTCGGGGCACTGCCACTCCAGTGTGATTCCCTCTCAGCCAACCGTCATCTCCTCACTCCCATGCTGCAGAATCAGCACTGTTCAGCTGCAGTCCAGGTCCTGTGCACACCCCTCGAGAAATCACCCAAGAATCTGGACTCCTGGGGGACAGGCCTCCAGACCTCAGAATGAGAGTGGAGGGGAGTGCTCAGAGCTCAGAATTGCAGGTCCAAATACCAAGCTCATTGAGACCAAATAAGCAAATAAACAGATACAAAGGCTACCTGACACACGAGCCCGTAGATGCACAAACAGAGACATGTAGACATATAGACAACATCCACAACAACAACAAAAAACAACTACAATAAAAATAGTGATAATCGTAAAATAATTAAAAAAAGAAAAAAGTGGTGTTCATTAGAAAGTTAAAAAAGAAGAAAGGAGAAATTAAAAATAGAAAAAATAGACATAAAAAATATATCTATAACGAAACAATAATTAATTAGCAATAGCTCCTCCAAGAAAATGGTGAGGAAAAAACAGAACAAAAAAAAAAGGCACCAACCACAAAAATATTATTCTTGTATATATGTAGAAATATACATGTATATGTATGATGTAGGGATCAACTTTCGTATGAATATATTTATAATGCAATATACTTTCTGGACACCAGGTGGCGCTGTGAGTGGTTCCCAGGCTTAAACCTGATTCACAGTTTATACTGTTACCACAGTAACCACCCTACCTGGCCGATGGCCATTTTGGAATTTCTATAAAAGTTTGTCACCTAACTATTGTGCAACCTCAGCTGCTCTGTTCCAGATGGCACTCCTATCCAACCTCCCAACTCAGTGCAGGAGTCCACACTTCACAAATCTTTCCACTCTGCTCCTACGTTCTCCTGCAAACTGGCCACGGCAATTGGCTGTGGGGGAAGGTGTTGACTATGGCCACTGGCGCAGCTGCTGGCGGCTCGCACAGCTGCTGAAGGGTTCCGTGGCTTCAGCTGTTTCCTGCAGCTGGAGTGCTCGGGAACCTTATTCTCAGTTTTGTGGTTCAGAGTCTCCCTTTTGAATCGTGACTTTTTTTTTTTGTAGAGACAGAGTCTCACTGTACTGCCCTCGGGTAGAGTGCCGTGGCGTCACACAGCTCACAGCAACCTCTAACTCTTGGGCTTACGAGATTCTCGTGCCTCAGCCTCCCGAGCAGCTGGGACTACAGGTGCCCGCCACAACGCCCAGCTATTTTTTTGTTGCAGTTTGGCCAGGGCTGGGTTTGAACCCACCACCCTCGGCATATGGGGCCAGCGCCCTACTCACTGAGCCACAGGTGCTGCCCTGAATCGGGACTTTTGAGTCCAGCCACCCATCAGTTCTCTGCGCAGCCTGAACTGACAGCTCCCTCCAACATTCCCCACCAGGAATGTTCTGGTCTATTTAATCACTCCTGTTGTTCTGGAGAAGGCGTCTGCCATTTCAAATAGTTCAAAATGTCTGTTTCCCGGGTGGGATCCCTTCCCTTCAATTTTCCATCTGGTTGCCCAGCTCCCCATGATTTTGAGTGGCTCTCCTTTTGGGTGCCACCCTCAGCTCAGGAATAAATTTTCATCAATTGGGTTTTTTCCAGTAATTGCAAGCTGCTGTCCTCCGTAAGAGAGGGGCCTGCCAGCCAGCATGGCCTAGCAGGGTAAATTCTCTACAACAGCGTCCATGGTTTTAAATTATCCCTCATATGCAGCAATCTGCCAATTCGCTGAGCCCGTCCACACCAATAATCCACACGCGGGAAAGGTCCAGACCCTCTTCCTCTCACCTGATGTCTTGGGAGAGGTGGGCTGCACGTCCGTCCCGTCTGCCATCATGGTCCGCCCTCCAAAAATGGCAGCTTTCTTAACTGGTGTATATTGAGACATTCTTGAACCTCAAGGATAAATCACCCCTGATTAGGGTGGATGATTTTTAAAAATGTACTATTCAATTTGGTTGGCTATTATTTTGCTGAGGATTTTAATATCTATGTTCATCAAAAATATTGGTAGTATTGGTCTATAATTTTCTTTTCTCATCATATCTTTACCTGGCTTTTGTCATGCTAGCTTTTCCAATATCTAAAATCAGTAGTGTTTTCATAACAACAAAATATTCATGAAACAAATTGTGGAAGATAGAAATAAATGGAAAGATCACCTGTGTTAGAAGAACTAACATTGTTAAACTGTCCATACTACCCAAAGCAATCTATAGTTGAAATCCCCATCAAAATTTCAATGGCTTTTTCACAGAAATAAATAGAAAAATTGTACTAAAATTTGTATAGAACCACCAAAGACCCCAAATATCCAAAGCAATTTTGAGAAAAAAAAAATAAAGCTAGAGGTACCACATCCTAATTCAAATTATAGCATCATGCTCTGATTCAAATTATATTATGAAGCAATAGCATGTAGTCAAAACATGTGGCATTGGCATAAAAATGGGCACATGGTTGAACAGAATAGAGAACCCAGAAATAATCCTACACATATATGATTATTAATCTTTGATAAAGGTGCCAAGAATATCCACAGGAAAGAATAGTCCCTTCAGTGCTGGGAAAACTGGATATTCACATGCAAAAGAATGAAGTTTGACCTTTGTCTTACACTATATACAAAAATTAACCTGAAATGGATTAAAGATATAAATGTAAGGCTTGAAGTTGTAAAAATTCTAGAAGAAAACTTAGGGGAGAATAGGTCCTTGACATTATTCCTGGCACTGATTTTTTTTGGATGTGACACCAAAAGCACAAAAGCAAAAATAAATTGAGACTACATCAATTAAATAATTAAGACTACATCAATTAAATAATTGAGACTACATCAAACTAAAAAACAAAACAGCAAGAAGCAAAATGAAAATGTCTCCTACACAATGGGAGAAAATATTTGCAAGCCATATATCTAATTGAGAAGTTAATATCCTTATAATATCCCAAAAATGCAAAAGGAACTAAAAAAATAATCTGATTAATAATTAGGCAAAGGATCTGAATAGATATTTTTCTAGGGAAGACATACAAATGACCAACAGGTATACGAAAAGGTGGTCAACATCATTAATCGTCAGGGAAGTGCAGGTCAAACCATAATGAGATATGACCTCATACTTGTTAGTTGCCTATAATAGAAAATAGAAAAAATTAACAAATGTTGGCCAGGGTGATAAAAATAAAGGGATTTTGGTACATTTGTGGGAATGTAAGTTAGTACAACTGTCATGGAAAGCAGTATGGAGGTGTCTCAAAAAACTAAAAAAAGGGAAGTACCATACAATCCGTAATCTGTAATCCCACTTCTGTGTACATAAACAGAGGATATAAAATCAGTATCTTCAAGAGATCTTTGCATTCCCATATTCACTGCAGCATTATTCAAAATAGCCAAGGTGTGGAAACAGCCTAAGTGTCAAATGACAGATGTATGGATAAAGAAGATGTGGTGTATAAACATATCAATGGAATACTATTCAGCCTTTATAAAAAAGGAATCCTTACCATTTGTGACAACTTGGATGAACAAGGAGGAGGTTATGCTAAGTGAAATAAGCCAGGAATAGAAAGACAGTTCTCACTCATGTATGGAATCTAAACAAATCAAATTCCTGGAAGCAGAGAGCAGGAAGGGGACTTCCAGGACTTGAGAGAAATGGGGAGATGATGGTCAAATGGCAGCATCTGTAAGGGGAACAAATTCTGGGGAAGCTGATGGCACAGGTGGTGATGGATCTGTTAATTGATTGTGGTAATCCTTAAACAGTGTATATTAAATCATCATGTTACTATATGCAGTCTATATGAAAGCTTTATTATATGCAATCTTTATCAAGTAAATATTTTAAAATTAAAAAGAAATACATGGGCCATAAACAATAACTTCGTATTCATTTTATTATGAGAAATAATAAAATTCTATGTTATTCAAATGAAAAACAAAATATGCACTGGGAGGTGGTTTCTATATAAGGGTTGCTGTTTCAACAAAAAAATATGGGACTAATCTGCTTTCTCCCCACCATGACCCCCCAACCCTGGAGCTCTGTGTTGTAACAGCCCACTGGCTGTCTTTGTATTTAAAAATCAATCACACACACACAAAAAAAAAAAATCAATCACAATCCTTTTTGCCCTATGAATCTGTGGCATAACCAGCCAAGATGATAGAGTTTCTTCCATTTCTGCTAGGTGTCTAAACCCAAAGAATTGGGGTACCATTTTCTACTTCGTGGGCTTATTGAAATGACACAAATCATTTTATTGGCAGACTGTTGCAGGGATGGTGAGGAAAGGAGAAGAGTGGATTTACAGGGAAGCTAACCAGTCTAGAATATTCACATGTCAGAACATAAGGGATGCCAGGCCCTCCCACCTTCAGTCCACTTCTTATACTTAACTTCAAAGGGTTGCACACCACCTGCTGGAATGGCTGGGAGAGATGAGTACCACATATGATTTTTCTAAGAACATGGCAGTGCCGACATCTGCCATGGTAACCTGCAGCCCAAGATGATGATCACAGTGATAGCCAATATTTTGTGAGAAAATCATGCCTGGTTCAAAGTCAGTGAAGACTTTCACATGGACTAGCTTTATCTTCTTGGTAGCCTGGGAGAAGGTTCTATTTTTATCTCTATTTCCCAAATGAAGAAACTGAGGCTCTGAGAGGGTCAGTAAACAACTCCAAAGTTATTAACAAATATAGAAAGTAGCCCAGCTAGATTGAAACCCAGATAGGCCCACCTAAAAGCCCGAGCTCTATTACAATTGGATAGCCAACTGCAAAAATTAAATCCTTTATTTTGTAGAGTATGTGGCTGATTGGATTCGTTATATTTGCTTCTGGTGAAATAGTTCTTTTTAGCAGTCTTTGAAATCAATGTGTTAAACTGCATTAAGCTTTATTTTTTCCGTATTTGGAGGAAGAAACAGTGTCAGAAAAATTATTTGACCTTTGTATTCCAGCTTCCATCGTGATTCAGAAGTGGTGGTGTCACATGAATCCTTGTTTGGAAGGAGAGGATTGTAAGGTGCTGCCAGATCACTCAGGTTGGTCCTGCAGCAGAGGCAATAAAGTCAAAACTACAAAGGCAAGTATAGATACAGCTTGACTGTCATTTACAACTTATTAGCCTTGGAGTGTCCCCCCTAAATTTCACGTCGCTATTAAGAGAACATTATTTTATGTTGACAAACTTGCCTAAGCCACCCTATAGCTTTGGCATTTTTGACAAGCCCATTTCCTACCATTGTCCTGTGTGTCAGAGTTTATAAAGCAGTGATTTGTTCGGTGAACTCATCATTTTAGGCAGGGCTGCTAAATTCATTTTAGTTTCTTCATGAAATTGATTTGATGTAAAAGTTTCAGACTTGAGTTTCAGAGTCAACAGCCCAGTGTATCAAAATACCATGGCAAGTGTTTTAATAAGCAAAAAACCTGTGCTTGCTAAGCAAACTCTGCCTTAAGATAATTCCACTATCCTTCCCTTGGCCTCTCTCAGCCATTCCCACACCCCCAAATCTTAGAGTTACCTGTGAGTCAGAGTCTTACATCCATCAGTGATAAAAATTTCTTTCATTGTATTTCTTGTAGACTAAGAAATAACATTTTGGAAGATTATGTTTGTATTGATTTTTATATATAGGTATAAAACTAGACTGAGCAGAAGCCAACTGCATTCTGGAAAGGCCTGCGTGTAAATAGGTCTCTTGGTAGAGAGCTGTCTATTTACATGCAGTTAGAGAAGGCATTTGTGAGAAGTGAACCGTTAGGGGAATTTCAGCTCTGTGTGGTGGGAATATAAGTTTGCTCTAGCTAAATCCTCAGTTGTGGTGACATTTCGTTTAGCGTTTCAAAAAGTTGTAGAAAGATAATACAGTTCCTCCAAGCCCACATAATACGTGGGCTGCCATTTCTTTAGTGATATGTCACTTGAGAATAATCTTGGAGTCATAAAACCTTATTTCCTTTATTAATCCAAGTCAGTGTGACTTGAACTGCATAAAATATTTTATGTCTTTTATGGATCTTAGGCACATAGAGTAAATTCATATGTAGACCTATGACTGGCTTCCATGGCTAACGAGGTGCCCATAGAAGCTATATCTTTTTCTTAAAATTGGCACTTACCTCACACCACAGATGAGACAGCCATCCAATAAAGGCCCATCAGTTGCCCCTCCAGAGAGGGTGTTAACTATATAACAAAATAGTTTCTGTTTTCCTTCAGTGGTTCATGCAGCAACATCAACACACAAAATGGCTGGGATGGTAGGATAGTCTGCAGGCAGCCACCTATGTCACACTTTTATTTTCCATTTAAATGCAAATCTGGAAAGAGTTAGTCAATTTGACATATTAACAGCCTTAGGGGAAGAAATGAAAGTAAGAGGGGAAAATTCCCTAACTGGTCATCTTTCCCAGGTATAAAATTCTGCCTATCATATTTTTCAGTGTGGACAGGATGCATCTACTACTCCTTGGGGTAAAATGTAACTCTCTATCATCCTGCCTCAGATTTCCTTTTCTTCATTCTAGGTTTTTGCTGCATTTACTGTTCTAAATAGTTCTTCTGTCTTTGGAGTTGTCGGTGTTAAGACTTCTAATATTGACTCTTCTATGGTTTCTTTCTTTTTTTTTTTAATTAAATCATACTTGTATACATTAACGCAATTATGGGGTACAATGTGCTAGTTTTATATACTATTTGAAATATTTTCATCCAACTGGTTAACATAGCCTTCATGGCATTTTCTTAGTTATTGTGTTAAGACATATATACTCTGCACTTAGTAAATTTAACCTCTACCCGGGTGGCGCCTGTGGCTCAGTGAGTAGGGCGCCGGTCCCATATGCCAGAGGTGGCTGGTTCAAACCCAGCCCCGGCCAAAAACCACACACACACACAAAAAAAAAATTTAACCTCTACCCTTGTAAAAACCCTCCCTCCATCCATCCTCGTCCCTCCTCTCTCTTCCCTCTCTTCTTTCCCCTTCTTCTTGGGCTATAGTTGGGTTATAACTTTCATATGATTGGTTTATAGTAGGGCTGAATACATTGGATACTTTTTCTTCCATTCTTGAGATACTATGCTAACAAGAATATGTAAACATGAAAGAGGTAAAGTCTCCGTCTTTTTTTAAGGCTGCAAAATATTCCATGGTGTACATATACCACAATTTTTTTATTTTTTATATTAAATCATAGCTGTGTACATTAATGCGATCATGGGGTACCATACACTGGTTTTATAGACCGTTTGACACATTTTCATCACACTGGTTAACATAGCCTTCTTGGCATTTTCTTAGTTATTGTGTTAAGACATTTACATTCTACATTTACTAAGTTTCACATATACCCTTGTAAGATGCACTGCAGGTGTAATCCCACCAATCACCCTCCATCCGCCCACCTCCCTTCTCCCTCCTCTCCCTTTCCCCCTTCCCCCTATTCTTAGGGGTTATAACTGGGTTATAGCTTTCATGTGAAAGCCATAAATTAGTTTCATAGTAGGGCTGAATACATTGGATACTTTTTCTTCCATTCTTGAGATACTTTGCAAAGTATCCGTCTTTCTTTAATGCTGCATAATATTCCATGGTGTATATATACCATAATTTATTAATCCATTCATGGATCGATGGGCACTTGGGATTTTTCCATGACTTAGCAATTATGAATTGGGCTGCAATAAATATTCTGATACAAATATCTTTGTTACGATGTGATTTTTGGACTTCTGACTATATGCCTAGTAGAGGAATTATAGGATTGAATGGCAGGTCTATTTTTAGATCTCTAAGGGTTCTCCAAACATCTTTCCAAAAGGAATGTATTAATTTGCATTCCCACCAGCAGTGTAGAAGCATTCCCTTTTCTCCACATCAACGCCAACATCTCTGGTCTTGTGATTTTGTGATATGGGCTAATCTTACTGGAGTTAGATGATATCGCAAAGCAGTTTTGATTTGCATTTCTATGATGATTAAAGATGATAAGTATTTTCTCATGTGTCTGTAGGCCGTGTGCCTGTATTCTTCAGAGAAGGTTCTCTTCAAATCCCTTGCCCAGCCTGCAATGGGATCCCTTCTTCTTTTCTTGCTAATGCATTTGAGTTCTCTGTGGATTCTGGTTATTAAACCTTTGTCGGAGACATAACCTGCAAATATCTTCTCCCATTCTGAGGGCTGTATGCTTGCTTTACTTACTGTGTTCTTGGCTGTACAGAAGCTTTTTAGTTTGATCAAGTCCCAGTAGTGTATTTTTGAAGCTCCTTCAATTGCCCGGGAGTCCTCCTCATAAAATACTCGCCCAGACCAATTTCTTCAAGGGTTTTCCCTGCACTCTCCTCTAGCATTTTTATAGTTTCATGTCTTAAGTTTAAATCTTTAATCCAGTGAGAGTCTATCTTAGTTAATGCTGAAAGGTGTGGGTCCAGTTTCAGTCTTCTGCAGGTAGCCAGCCAGTTCACCCAGCACCATTTGTTCAATAGGGAATCTTTTCCCCACTGAATGTTTTTAATTGGCTTTTCAAAGATTAAATAATGGTAAGTAGCTGGATTCATCTCTTGGTACTCTTTTCTGTTCCAGACATCTACTTCTCTGTTTTTGTGCCAATACCATGCTGTTTTGATCACTATCGATTTGTAGTATAGTCTGGGGTCTGGTAGCGTAATTCCTCCTGCTTTGTTTTTATTTCTGAATATTGTCTTGGCTATTCGAGGTTTTTTCTGATTCCATATAAAACAAAGTTGTTTTTTTTTTCAAGATCTTTAAAGTATGACAGTGGAGCTTTAATAGGGATTGCATTGAAATTATATATTGCTTTGGGTAGTATGGACATTTTAACAATGTTGATTCTTCCCAGCCATGAGCATGTTATGTTTTTCCATTTGTTAACATTTTCAGCCTTTTCTTTTCTTCGAGTTTCATAGTTCTCTTTATAGAGATCTTTCATGTCCTTTGTCAAATAAATTTCCAAATATTTCATCTTCTTTGGCACTGTGAATGAGATAGAATCCTTAACTGTTTTTTCAACTTGACTATTGTTGGTATATATAAAGGCTACTGATTTACGAATGTTGAGTTTGTAACCTGAGACGCTACTGTATTCCTTGATCACTTCTAAGAGTTTTGTAGTAGAGTCCCTAGTGTTTTCCAGATATACGATCATATCATCTGCGAAGAGCTAAAGTTTGATCTCTTCTGACCCTATATGGATACCCTTGATTCACCTTTTCTTCCCTAATCGCGGTGGCTAAAACTTCCATTACAATGTTAAAAAGCAATGGAGACAATGGGCAGCCTTGTCTGGTTCCTGATCTGAGTGGAAATGATTCCAATTTAATTCCATTCAATATGATATTGGCTGTGGGTTTGCTGTAGATGGTCTCTATCAGTTTAAGAAATGTCCCTTCTGAACACTTTTACACTGCTGGTGGGACAGCAAACTAGTACAACCTTTCTGGAAGGAAGTATGGAGAAACCTCAAAGCACTCAAGCTAGACCTCCCATTTGATCCTGCAATCCCATTACTGGGCATCTACCCAGAAGGAAAAAAATCCTTTTATCATAAGGACACTTGTACTAGACTGTTTATTGCAGCTCAATTTACAATCGCCAAAATGTGGAAACAGCCTAAATGCCCACCAACCCAGAAATGGATTAACAAGCTGTGGTATATATATACCATGGAATACTATTCAGCCATTAAAAAAAATGGAGACTTTACATCCTTTGTATTAACCTGGATGGACGTGGAAGACATTATTCTTAGTAAAGCATCACAAGAATGGAGAAGCATGAATCCTATGTACTCAATTTTGATATGAGGACAATTAATGACAATTAAGGTTATGGGGGGAAGCAGAGAGGGGGGTGGAGCCTTCGTGTGTGTCACACTTTATGGGGTCAAGACATGATTGCAAGAGGGACTTTACCTAACAATTGCAATCAGTGTAACCTGGCTTATTGTACCCTCAATGAATCCCCAACAATAAAAAAAGAAAAAAAGAAATGCCCCTTCTATACCTATGTTCTTAAGTGTTCTGATCATGAAGGGATGCTGGATATTATCAAAAGCTTTTTCTGCATCGATTGAGAGAATCATATGGTCTTTGTTTTTTAATTTGTTTATGTGCTGTATTACATTTATAGATTTGTGTATATTGAACCAGCCTTTAGACCCTGGGATAAAACCGACTTGGTCATGCTGTATAATTAGTTTGATGTGTTGCTGGATTCTGTTTGTTAGGATCTTGTTGAATATTTTTGCATCTATATTCATTAGTGATATCGGTCTACAATATTCTTCTCTTGTTTGGTCTTTTCCTGATTTGGGGATTTGAGTGATGTTTGCTTCATAGAACGTGTTAGGTAGTCTTCCTTCTTTTTCTACCTTTTGGAACAGGTTGAACAATATAGGTACTAATTCCTCCTTAAATGTTTGGTAGAATTCTGATGTGAAACCATCTGATCCCGGGCTTGTCTTTTTAGGGAGGTTTTGTATGGTTGATGCTATTTCCGAACTTGATATGGGCCTGTTCAACATTTCCACTTGATTCTGGCTAAGTCTTGGAAGGTGGCGTGCTTCCAAGTATCAGTCAATTTCCTTCAGATTTTCACATTTCTGAGAATAAAGTTTCTTGTAATATTCATTAAGGATTTTTTTGATTTCTGAGGAGTCTGTTGTTATTTCGTCTTTGTCGTTTCTGAATGGATGAGATTAGAGATTTTACTCTTTTTTTCCTGATTAGGTTGGCCAATGGTTTATCAATTTTATTGACCTCTTCGAAAAACTAGCTTTTTGATTTATTGATCTGTTGTATTATTCTTTTGTTTTCAATTTCATTTAATTCTGCTCTAATTTTGGTTTTTTTTTTTTTTTTTTTTTTTTTTTTTTTGGTTTTTGGCCGGGGCTAGGTTTGAACCTGCCACCTCCGGCATATGGGACTGGCGTCCTACTCCTTGAGCCACAGGCGCCACCTAATTTTGGTTATTTCTTTAGTTCTACTGGGTTTGGGGTTGGAATGTTCTTCCTTTTCCAGTTCCTTGAGATGTCCCATCAAAGTTGTTAACTTCCTCTCTTTCCGTTCTCTTGAGGAAGGCTTGCAGTGCTATAAATTTCCCTTTTAGGACTGCCTTTGTGGTGTCCCAGAGTTTGTGATAGTTCGTGTCTTCATTGTCGTTTTGTTCCCAAATATTGAGGATTTCTTTCTTAATCTCATCTCTGACCCAGCTATCATTCTGCATAAGGTTATTTAACTTCCACGTTTTTGTATGAGTATGCAGATTCCTGTTGTTACTAAGCTCAAGTTTTATTCCATGGTGGTCTGAGAAGATGCATGGAATAATTTCTATTCCTTTAAATTTACTGAGGTTAGACTTGTGACCTAAGATGTGATCGATCTTGGAGTAAGTTCCGTGGGCTGATTAGAAGTATGTGTATTCAGTTTTGTTGGGATGAAATGTTCTGGAGATGTCTGCTAAATCTAAATGCTGGATCGTTAGGTTTAAATCTAAGATTACTTTGCTCAGCTTCTTGTTGGACCATCGATCCAACACTGCCAAAGGAGTGTTGAAATCTCTGACTATTATGGAGCTGGAGGAAATCACGTTGCTCAGGTCTGTTTGAGTTTCTCTTAAAATTGAGGTGCATTCTGGTTGGGTGCATAGATATTAATAATTGAGATTTCATCATATTGAGTATTACCCTTAACAAATATGAAGTGACCATTCTTGTCCTTCCTTACTTTTGTTGGTTTAAAGCCTATTGTATCTGCAAATAAAATTGCAACACCTGCTTTTTTCTGATTACCATTTGCCTGAAATATGGATGACCATCCTTTCACCCTGAGTCTGTATTTGTCTTTTAAGTTAAGATGTAACTCTTGTATGCAACAGATATCTGGCCTGAGTTTTTGTATCCGGTCAGCTAACCTATGCCTCCTTAGAGGACAATTTAAGCCGTTCACATTAATGCAGAATATTGATGAATCTGGTGAAGTTTTGGGTATCGAGTTTTTCAAAAGTCCAGTGGACATTTTTTATCCTTTCGCCAGTATGAAATTTGGAGTTTGATTGAAGTTTCTGAGTGAGTTTACTTTTGTGGTATAGGATTGGGTTGGTCATTATGGAGGATAGGTCTGAGAATATCCTGAAGAGCTGGTTTGGTTATGGAAAATTTCTTCAACATGTGAATTAAAGTATTTAATTTCTCCAGTATAAATGAAACTCAGTTTAGCTGGATACAAGATCCGGGGTTGAAAGTTATTTTGCTTTAGGAGATTAAAAGTCGTTGACCACCCTCTTCTGGCTTGAAAAGCTTCAGCACAGAGATCTGCAGTCATTCTAATATTCTTCTCTTTGAAGATAATGGTTTTTTTTCTCCTGGCAGCTTTGAGAATTTTCTCCTTCATATTAACTTTAGTGAAGTTAATTATGATATGCCTGAGGGATGTCTTATTGGGGTTGAGTCGTGCTGGGGTTCTGAAGCTGTCTGCTATCTGAATTTCAGAATCTCTAGGCATGTCTGGAAAATTCTCTTTCATAATTTCATGCAGAAGGGCCTCTGTGCCCAGCGAGGCCACTTCATCTGTTTCAGGAACTCCAATTATTCAGATATTCACCTTCTTCAAATTATCCCAGAGCTCTCTGAGAGAATGACCCGTTTTTGCTCTCCATTTCTCTTCCTCTTTGAGAGTTTGGGAGCGTTCAATGGCTTTATCTTGGATGTCAGAAATCCTTTCTTCTGCTGAGGGATTCTACTGTATGTTTTATATCTTTGAGGGCTGCAAATTCTTGCTTTAGTGTGTCTAAGTCTTTGGTGGTTTTGTCTTTAAATTCGTTAAATTCTTGAGACAACTTTTGAATTTCTCCTCGAATTCCTAATTCCACTTTATTAATCTTGTCTTCAATCCAAATTCTGAATTTGATTTCTGTCATCTCAGCCAGTTGTTTATGAACAGGATCTTCAATTACATCTGCTATATCTTTCCTTGGGGGGGTGTTGATCTATTCTGGTTATTCATGTTACCAGAGCTTTTCCACTGATTCCGCCCCATGGTTGTTTTACTCCCCTTGATTTTTTCCCCTGGGGCCTGTACAGTGTTGTGGCCTGAGAAACTGGGGCCCTGTCTGGTATGGTGGGGCTAAGTGGTTCTGTCTTGTTTTCAGCTGGTTTCTAATGAAATAGATACTCTGGATTGAAGTCTCAGCTGTGGAGAAATATCAGCAATTAAGTCACCCTGCCCCCCACCGGAAAACAATTCGAAAGGAAAAATCAAACCTTCCTACCACCGTGTACCCAGGGCACCACCTGATTTGTCCTCAGGCGATTGGTTCAGTTCAAAAAGTCCAAATCAATTGTCTCAGTCTGCACCTGTCTCGGGTGAGAGAGTTTAAGAGGTCTCTGGGAACTGGAACACAGGGGTCTAGTGACTACTCTGGTGTGGTTTGCTCCAGTGCTGCATGGAGTCAGGAGGAGCCACCCAGCCAATAGATCAGTCTGGGAAGGTTGATGCCTCCTTCCCCACCTTGCACCGCTGTCACACCCAGTCACTGATAGCCCTGCAGTTGGCTGACCCAGTTGCCTGTAGTGAATTGGTACTCCAAGAGTTTGCACCTGCCTGAATCACAAGGAAGTCTGCCAGGCCACTGCACTCTGCCTCTCTCTAGCAGGAGGAGGTGAGGCCTGACAACCTCGGGTGCTTGATGAAGGTTGGGGGGTTTTCATTCAGGTCCAGTCTCGCCCCTGATTAATGTTGCTGACAGAACAGAACAGAACAACTTTGTGGTTCCCCTGCAGAAGAGAAGCTGAATTGAGTTCCAAATCAGCTTGTCTTTGCTCTTGTATTGTCTATAGGCTGACAATCCCCTGAGGGCCAGGTGCATCTTAGGTTCAGTAAAGCAGACCTCTGGGTCAGCCCCACCCTGGGAGTTTCCCTGGTTTGCAAGTTGTAGTTGCCTCAGGAAAATCCTATATTCAGAGTCTCTGGTTGCCCAGGGAGACAGGGGGTGTTGGCTTCAGAATATTTGGTAGTGAGCCATATTGCTAGCAAAAGAGGGCTGCTGTTTTATGCCTCAGGGAACTGCTGCTCCGGTGCAGCTCCCTTCTGGCCAACCATCCTCTCTCTGCTCCTGCGCCCCAGAGTCTGCACTGACCAGCTGCAGCCCCAGGACTGTCCACACCCCTCGAGCAATCGCCAAAGAGTCTGCACCCTGGGGGACAGGCCTCCAGACCTTGGAGCGAGAGCAGAGGGGAACGCTGGGAGCCTGGGGTTGTGGGCAGAGAACACACACAGTTCTATACAGTTTTATGCCTGGCCATATTGTCGCCAAAAGACGGCTGTTGCACTGTGCCTCAGCAAACTGCAACTCCAGCGTGGTCCCCTCTCCGCCAACCGTCCTCTCCTCACTCCCGTGCCCCGGAGCCGGCACCAACCAGCTGCAGTCCAGGCACCGTCCACACCCCTCGAGAAATCACCCAAGACTCTCAACTCCTGGGGTACTGGCCTCCAGACTTCAGTGTGAGTGGAGAGGAGCGCTGGGAGCTCAGATCTCCAGGCAGAGACTATAAAACAGTTTTATACAGTTTTATGCCTAGCAGGAGGATTCTGTGGCACCCTAGTAGGGAGATAGGTCCAGTTTTTAGAGGGTCTCTCCCATGAAGTGTAGTGGGAGGACCTTTGAACTCTGCCCGATTGTGGGGCACTCCGAGCCATTCTCATGGGGGAGGGGGACTTCCGTCTGCTCAGTTATGGATTTTGTACCTTATGTTTGTATACTTGTGGTCGCAGTTTACCTCAGCGGGGTTGACATGCATTCTTCAACCTTCTCTCTTAGTGCCGCTCAAATCCACCTGGTTACTTGCTGAATTTTTGTCCTTTAACTCTCCTTCTGGACGGGAGCCTCTGTGGAAAGCTGGCTTCAGTCAGCCATCTTGTCTCCTCCCTCCGCACCATTTGTTAAATAGGGAATCTTTTCCCCACTGAATGTTTTTTTTTTTTTTTTCTGTTTTTGGCCGAGGCTGGATTCAAACCCACCACCTCTGTCATATGGGGCCAGTGCCCCACTTCTTTGAGCCACAGGTGCCACCCCCCACTGAATGTTTTTAATTGGCTTGTCAAAGATCAAATAACGGTAAGTTACTGGATTCATCTCTTGGTTCTCTATTCTGTTCCAGACATCCACTTGTCTGTTTTTGTGCCAGTACCATGCTTTTTTGATCACTAACGATTTATAGTATAGTCTGAGGTCTTGTAGCGTGATTCCTCCTGCTTTGTTTTTATTTCTGAGTAATGTCTGGCTATTCTAGGTTTTTTTCTGATTCCATATGAAACAAAGTATTTTTTTCAAGATCTTTAAAGTATGACAGTGGGTCTTTAATAGGGATTGCATTAAAATTGTATATTGCTTTGGGTAGTATGGACATTTTAACAATGTTGATTCTTCCCAGCCATGAGCATGGTATGTTCTTCCATTTGTTAACATTTTCAGCTGTTTCTTTTCTTAGAGTTTCATAGTTCTTTTTATAGAGATCTTTCACGTCCTTTGTTAGATAAACTCCCAAATATTTCATCTTCTTTGACACTACTGTGAATGGAATAGAGTTCTTACCTGTTTTTTCAGCTTGACTATTGTTGGTATATATAAGGCTACCAATTTATGAATGTTGAGTTTGTAACCTGAGTTGCTGCTGTGTTCCTTTATCACTTCTAAGAGTTTTGTAGTAGAATCCCTGGTGTTTTCCAGATATACAATCATATTATCTGTGAAGAGCAAAAGTTTGATCTCTTCTGACCCTATATGGATACCCTTGATCGTCTTTTGTTCCCTAATAGCGGTGGCTGAAACTTCCATTACAATGTTAAAAAGCAGCGGAGAAAATTTGCAGCCTTGTCTGGTTCCTGATCTGAATGGAAATGATTTCAATTTAACTCCATTCAATATGATATTGGCTGTGGGTTTACTGTAGATGGTCTCTATCTATTTAAGAAATGTCACTTCTATACCACTTCTCTTAAGTGTTCTGATCATGAAGGGATGCTGGATATTATCAAAAGCTTTTTCTGCATCAATCGAGAGAATCATATGGTCTTTGTTTTTTTAACTTGTTTATATGCTGAATTATACTTATAGATTTACATATATTGTACCAGCCTTGAGACCCTGGGATAAAACCAACTTGGTCATGATGTTTGATGTGTTGCTGGATTCTGTTTGTTCGGACCTCGTGGAATATTTTTGCATCTATATTCATTAGTGATATTGGTCTATAATTTTCTTTTCTTATTGGGTCTTTTCCTGATTTGGGAATCAGGGTGATGTTTGCTTCATTGAACGTGTTGGGTAGTCTTTCTTCTTTTTCTACATTTTGGAACAGGTTGAGTAGCATAGGTACTAATTCCTCTTTAAAGGTTTGGTAGAATTCTGACATGAAGCCTTCTGGTCCTCGGCTTTTCTTTTTAGGGAGGTTTTGTATTGTTGATGCTAATTTAGAACTTGATATGGGCCTGTTCAAAATTTACACTTGAGTTTGGCTAAATGTTGGAGGGGGATGTGCTTCCAAGTATTGGTCAATTGCCTTCAGATTTTCATATTTCTGATAATAAATTTCTTGTAATATTCATTAAGGATTTTTTTAATTTCTGAGGAGTCTGTTGTTATTTCGTCTTTGTCATTTCTGATTGATGAGATTAGAGATTTTACATTTTGTTTCCTGGTTATGTTAGCCAAAGGTTTATCTATTTTATTGACCTTTTCGAAAAACCAGCTTTTTGATTTATTGATCTGTTGTATGATTCTTTTGTTTTCAATCATTTAAATCTGCTCTAATTTTGGTTATTTCTTTACTTCTACAGGGTTTGGGGTTGGAATGTTCTTCCTTTTCCAGTTGCTGGAGATGTCCCATTAAGTTGTTAACTACCTCTCTTTCCGTTCTCTTGAGGAAGGCTTGTAGTGCTATAAATTTCCCTCTTAGGACTGCCTTTGCGGTATCTCAGAGGTTCTGATAATTTGTCTCTTCATTGTCATTTTGTTCCCAATTTAGGCAGTTTCCTTCTTAATCTCTTCTCTGACCCAGCTATCATACAGCATAAGGTTACTTAAATTCCATGTTTTTGTATGAGTATGCAGATTCCTGTTGTTACTCAGCTCAAGTTTTATTCCATGGTGGTCTGAGAAGATGCAAGGAATAATTTCTATTGCTTTAAATTTACTGAGGTTAGACTTGTGACTTAAGATGTGATCGATTTTGGAGTAAGTTCCATGGGCTGATGAGAAGTATGTGTATTCAGTTTTGTTGGGATGAAATGTTCTGGAGATGTCTGCTAAATCCATATGTTGGATGGTTAGGTTTAAATCCAGCATTTCTTTGCTTAGCTTCCTTTTTTTTTTTTTTTGTAGAGACAGAGTCTCTCTTTATGGCCCTTGGTAGAGTGCTGTGGCCTCACACAGCTCACAGCAACCTCCAACTCCTGGGCTTAAGCGATTCTCTTGCCTCAGCCTCCAGAGTAGCTGGGACTACAGGCGCCCGCCAGAACGCCCGGCTATTGCTTAGCTTCTTATTGGAGGATCAATCCAACACTTCCAAAAGAGTGTTGAAATCTCCAACTATTATGGAGCTGGAGGAAATCAAGTTGCTCATGTCTGTTAGAGTTTCTCTTGTAAATTGAGGTGCATTCTGTTTGGATGCATAGATATAGATATTAATAATTGAAATCTCATCATATTGAGTATTACCCTTAACAAATATGAAGTGACCATTCTTATCTTTTCTTAATTTTGTTGGTTTAAAGCCTATTATATTTGCAAATAAAATTACAACACCTTCTTTTTTTTTGATTCCCATTTGCCTGAAATATGGATGACCATCTTTTCACCCTGAGTCTATATTTGTCTTTTAAGGTAAGATGTGAGTCTTGTATGCAGCAAATATCTGGCCTGAGTTTTTGTGTCCAGTCAGCTAACCTCTAAAGAGGACATTTTAAGCCGTTCACATTAATGGAGAATATGATAAGTCTGGTACAATTTTGGGTATTGAGTTTTTCGGAAGTCCAGTGGACATTTTTAATTCTTTCACCACTGTGGAAGTTGCAGTTTGATCAAAAGTTTCTGAGTGAGTTTACTTTTGTGGTATTGGAATGATCTGGTCATTATGGAGGATAGGTCTGAGAATATTCTTTTTTTTTGTAGAGACAGAGTCTCACTTTATGGCCCTCGGTAGAGTGCCGTGGCCTCACACAGCTCACAGCAACCACCAACTCCTGGGCTTAAGCGATTCTGTTGCCTCAGCCTCCCGAGTAGCTGGGACTACAGGCGCCCACCACAACGCCCAGCTATTTTTTGGTTGCAGTTTGGCCGGGGCCGGGTTTGAACCCGTCACCCTTGGTATATGGGGCCAGCGCCTTACCGACTGAGCCACAGGCGCCGCCTGAGGTCTGAGAATATTCTAAAGAGCTGTTTTGGTTATGGCAAATTTCTTCAACATGTGAATGTCATTGAAGTATTTAATTTCTCCATCATAAATGAAACTCAGTTTAGCTGGATACAGGATCCGGGGTTGAAAGTTATTTTACTGTAGGAGATTAAAAGTTGATGACCACCTTCTTCTGCCTTGAAAAGTTTCAGCAGAGAGATCTGCAGTCATTCTAATATTCTTCCCTTTGTAGGTAATGGATTTCTTACATCTGGCTGCTTTCAGAATTTTCTCCTTCATATTAACTTTAGTGAAGTTAATTATGATATGCCTGGGGGATGTCTTATTTGGATTGAGTCATACTGGGGTTCTGAAACTGTCTGCTATCTGAATTTCAGAATCTCTAGGCATGTCTGGAAAATTCTCTTTCATAAATTCATGGGGAAGGGCCTCTGTGCCTAGGCGAGGCCACTTCATCACTTTCAGGGATTTTACTGAGGCAGATATTAGCCTTCTTCAAATTATCCCAGAGCTCTCTGTGAGAATGATCCGTTTTTGCTCTCCATTTCTATTCCTCTTTGAGAGTTTAGGAGTGTTCAACTGCTTTGCCTTTAATGTCAGAAATCCTTTCTTCTGCTTGCTCCACTCTGTTACTGAGGGATTCTTCTGTATTTTTCAGATCTGAGGGCTGCAAATTCTTGCTTCAGGGCGTCAAAATCTTTGGTAGTTTTGTCTTTAAATTCATTAAATTCTTGAGACAACTTTTGAATTTCTCCTCAAATTTCTAACTCCTACTTTTGAATTGCTGCTCAAATTTCTAATTCCAAATTTTCCTCCATTTTATTAATCTTGTTTGCAATCCAAATTCTGAATTCGATTTTTGACATCTCGGCCAGCTGTTTATGAATGGGATCTTTAGTTACATCTGCCATATCTTTCCTTGGGCGGGGTTGATCTATTCTGGTTATTCATGTCACCAGAGTTCTTCCGCTGATGCCACCTCATGATTGTTTTACACCATTTGATTTTTCCCCTGGAGCTTTGTCGAAGACCCATACAGTGCTATGGCCTGAGAAACTGGGGACCTGTTTGGTGTGGTGGGGCTAAGTGGTTCTGTCTTGTTTTCAGCTGGTCTCTGTTTGACCCTAGTGAAACAGTTACTCTGGGTTGAAGTGTCAGCTGTGGAGAAATACCAGCAATTAAGTCACTTCGCCCTCCAGAGGCAACAATTGGAAAAGGACAATCAAACCTTTTACGACCACACACTCAGGGCACCACCTGAATAGTCCTCAGGAGATTGGTTTTGAACTAAGATTGGTCTTAGTTCAAAAGGTCCAAATCAATTGTCTCAGTCAGCACCTGTCTCAGGTGGGAGAGTTTAAATGTCTCTGGCAACTGGATCGCAGGGGTCTTGTGACTACTCTGATATGGCTTGCTCCAGTGCTTTGTGGAGTCAGGAGGGCCCACCCAGCAAATTTATCAGTCTGGGAAGGTTGATGCCTCCTTCCTCACCTTGAACCTCTGTCACACCCTGTCATTGATAGTCCCGCAGGGCTTTGACCCCATTGCCTGTAGTGAATAGATAGTCCAGGGGTTTGCACCTGCCTGAATCACAAGGAAATCTATTTCTGCTCAGCCAGGCCGCTGCACTCTGCCTCTATCTAGCAGGGGGAGGTGAGGCCTGCCAACCTCAGGCCTTGATGGAGGCTGGGGGGTATTCACTGAGTTCTAGCCCTGCCCCTGATTTATGTTACTGATGGAACAGAACAGAACAACTTTGAGGGAATATTTTTCTGTCCCTGCTAAATTCTGCTGTAGAAGAGTGCTGTTTTGAGTTCCCAGAACCTGCGCCTCAGGCCCTGTCTTTACTCCTAAAGGTTTACATTCGGTTACCTGTCAGTTCTAGCCTCCTGTCTTCCTTTGTCTATAGGCTGATGATCTCCTGAGGGCCAGGTGCATCTTAGGCTCAGTAAAGCAGTCCTCTCGGTCAGCCCCGCCCTGAGAATTTCCCAGCTCTGCTCGTGCATTTCTATTCCCTGCGCTCCACCCAGGCCGGTACCGCCTAAGGCAAACCCTTTACTCACAGGGCCTGCATTTCCCTCCCAGATCTGTTCCATGATGGTTGCCACCTGAGTAGATGCCCGGCCTCCTCTGGTTGCCCAGGCAGACAGGGGCTGTGGCTTCAGAATATCTGCGAGTGAGCCCTATTGTTGCTAAAACACGGCTGCTGCTATGTGCCTCGGGGCACTGCCACTCCCGTCCAGTTCCCTCTCAGCCAACCATCCTCTCTTCACTCCCATGTCCCAGAGTCAGTACTGACCAGCTGCAGTTTAGGCCCTGTCCCCACCCCTCAAGAAATCACCCAAGAATCTGGACTCCTGGGGGCAGGCCTCCAGACCTCAGAGTGAGAGTGGAGGGAGTGCTGGGAGCTTAGAGTTGCAGGTAGAGAATATATACAGTCTTATACAGTTCTATGCCTGGCAGCAGAACGCCGTGGCACCCTAGTAGAGGACGTAGGTCCAGTTTTTAGAGGGTCTCTCCCGTGGAGTGTAGTGGGAGGAACTTTGAACTCTGCTGATTTGTTTGCGGGGCACTCCAAGCTATTCTCATAGGGGAGGGGACTCCCGTCCGCTTGGTGATGGATTTTGTACTTTTTGTTTGTATCCTTCGCGTTGCAGCTCACCTCAGCAGGGTTGATGTGCATTCTTCAAACTTCTCTCTTGGTGCAGCTCAAATCCACCAGGTTCCTTGCTAAATTTCTGTCCTTTAACTCTCCTTCTGGACAAGAGCCTGTGTAGAAACTGGCTTCAGTCAGCCATCTCTACCACAATTTATTGATCCATTCATGTGTTGATGAGCACTTGGGCTTCTTCCATGACTTAGCAATTATGAATTGGGCTGCAATAAACATTCTAGCAAATATCTTTGTTATAAAGTGATTTTTGGTCTTCTGGATATACGCCGAATAAAGGAATTGTAGGATTGAATAGCAGATCTATTTTTAGATCCCTGAGTGATCTCCAAACTTCTTTCCAAAAGGAACGTATTAGTTTGCATTCCCACCAGCAGTGTAGAAGTGTTTCCTTTTTTCCACATCCATGCCAACATTTCTGGTTTTGGGATTTGGTGATATGGGTTAATCTTACTGGAGTAAGGTAGTATCTCAAAGTGGTTTTGATTTGCATTTCTCTGATGATTAAGGATAATGAGCATTTTTTCATGTGTCTGTAGGCCTTGCACCTGTCTTCTTCAAAGAAGTTTCTCTTCCAATCCTTTGCCCAGCCTGAGATGGGATCACTTTTTCTTTTCTTGCTAATACATTTGAGTTCACTGTGGATTCTGGTTATTAAACCTTTATTTTAGACATAACCTGCAAATATCTTCTCCCATTCTGAGTGCCATCTGTTTGCTTTACTTAATTTTATCAGAATTTCAATAATATATTTTTGGTGTTGCTTCAGTTGCCCCGGGGGTCTTCCTCATAAAATATTTGCCCAGACTGATTTCTTGAAGAATTTTCCCTGCAGTCTCTTCTAGTATTTTTATAGTTTTATGTCTTAAGTTTAAATTTTTAATCCAGTGAGAATCTTTCTTAGTTAATGCTGAAAGGTATGGGTCCAGTTTCAGTCTTCTACAGGTCTCCAGCCAGTTCACCCAGCACCATTTGTTAAATAGGGAATCTTTTCCCCACTGAACATTTTTAATTGGCTTGTCAAAGATCAAATAACGGTAAGTAGCTAGGTTCATCTCTTGGTTCTTTATTCTGTTCCATACATTTACCTCTCTGTCTTTGTGACAGTACCATGCAGTTTTGATCACTATTGATTTATAATATAATCTGAGGTCTGGAAGCATAATTCCTCCTGCTTTGTTTTTATTTCTGAGTAATGTCTTGGCTATTTGAGGTTTTTTCTGATTCCATATAAAACAAAATATTTTTTTTGAGACCTTTAAAGTATGACAGTGGAGCTTTAATAGGGATTGCATTAAAATTGTATATTGCTTTAGGTAATATGGACATTTTAACAATGTTGATTCTTCCCAGCCATGAGCATGGTATGTTTTTCCATTTGTTAACATTGTCAGCTATTTCTTTTCTTAGATTTTCATAGTTCTCTTTCACGTCCTTGTTTAGATAAACTCCCAAATATTACATCATCTTCTATGGTTTCTTCTTAGCCCCAAAAGCAAGAGTTGCCAGGGCTCTTTTGTTGTTTGTGAATAGAAGCAAATCATATTGAACCTCAAGGAAAGTTAGTTTTTTAAGTGTACTTATTTTAAAATTTCCTCTAAGGTTGAAAAACTATGTCTTAAGAGGGATATTCTCAGCCAGAGACAGTTTCTCCCTCAACTGGGCATTCAACGCCTGAGCACCTTTCTTGTCCTCACACATTGGAGGGGTTACTGGCATCTTGGGGGTGAGTGCTAGGGATACTGCCACATATCCCACAAAGCACAGGACAATCTCCTACAATAAGGATTTATTTGGCCCCAATGTCAAGACTACTAAGTGTAGCAGCCCTGTAGCCTATGGCTAGGAGGAATGAGAGTTATAAGTAACACCTGTATAGCTTGGTGAAAAGGGTATGGGGAGGGATTTAGCTCTCTTAACAAGCATGAGAGCTCGCCAGACAAGAGCATTAGTGAATTGGCAGTCTCTACACCTGTGGTGTAAAAAGTCACGAAATCAACTCTATATTAGGCTGGAGGAGCAGGCAGTCAGGAGTGCGTATTCTATTACAGACTGCTCACTCTGGCTTTGGCACTTTTCCTGCCTGCAGGACGCCAGTGCAGTGTCTCTCTGCTAAAGATTGCTAAGCTCTCTTCTTCTAAGACTGCTTTACTTTCTCAAAGACTCTCTCTCTCTCTCTCTCTCTCTCTCTCCTACTAAAGTAAATAGCCCTTGGGCACCTAAGAGCAATTGTTTCTGAGCAAGATAACAGCATAGGGTCAGTGTCAGGAACCTAGATAAACAGGGGGCTGGAGACCTGGCCAGTCCCAGTAACCTGGCCAGTCCTGGGCTGACCAGTGGCAACAACTAAGGTTGAAAAGCTGCTATGGAAACAGTGTATATTTTTCAGTAGTTCTTTTCAGGCTTCCCTCTTGTTTTTTTACTTCATTTTCTTCATAGTTTCTTTTGTGTTGAAATAGTGCCAATATTTCATATTGGAGATCTGGAGGTAAGAGTTAAGAATGGAAACAACCTTTCTTTTCAGCACTTGCCTCACCATTAACATCGGACATGACCAAATCCTATCCAGTCTTATTCCCAATTGGCTCTCCAATTTAGAACCTTCTCTCTACAACCATGGATCATCATCAATTTCTTTATAGTTTAATGGTATTGTGAATATAGAAATCTTGGGAAGTTGATTAAAAACACAGGCTTTTAACCCCACCTCTAGGATATTCTGGTATCATAAGTCTAGCATGGGGCTTAGAAAACCATACTTTAACAAAGTTGCTCTTGGGGTGATTGTGATAAACAAGCAGTATGAAGGAACTGCTAGTCTAAACAAGCTTCCTACCTATTCTCACCTTTAATTGGCTCATACTCTTGCTTTCTCTGCCACCTGGGGAACTTCACTGTTGGAACTGATACAAAATACAGTGTGTAAGCATTTTGAATGGGCCTTCACTGGCGGTCACCGCACAGGCCAGGTACTTTTTCACACCATTGCCATCTTCTTTCCCTACATACTCTTTCAAAATTCCACTTGTCTGTAACCCTAGCACTCTGGGAGCTGAAGCGAATGGATTGCCTGTGCTCAGGAGTTTGAGATCAGACTGAGCAAGAATGAGACCCTGTCTCTAAAAATAGCCAGGCGTTGTGGTGGGCACCTGTAGTCCCAGCTAATCAGGAGGCTGAGGCAAGAGGATCACTTGAGCCCAAGAGTTTGAGGTTGCTGTGAGCTATGATGCCATAGCACTCTACTGGAAGCAAGAAAGTGAAACTTTGTCTCAAAAAAAAAAAAAAGTTCAACTTATTTTTCAAGGTCAACCTCAAAGGACTCCTCACTCTGAGGTCCTTTCCATCCTGATCCCTATAGTCAGGGCTTGAAGTGCTCTGGGGGACCCTGAGGCCTGGGAGTGGAGCCACTATTGGTATTTCAGTAGCTCTGTCTCCAACAAAATTCAAATATAACAATGAGTCTTCCATACGCAATCAGCACAATAATTTTAAAGGAAAATAAATCTGTGTATCTTGTCATCCAACTTTTAATGTTGTCTAAAATGAGCTGGGCATGGGGAATGAATTAGCACAAATGACACTTTCAGGTTACACGTAGACACGTTAGGCCCAGAAAGAGCTAATGTGACAATAATCATTTCCTGAGAGCTACGCTTGTGACATCCACTGGGCCATTGCCATTTGATTCACATATTTTATTCCCTCTTCAGTATAACTGAAGGGGAAGCAATCACCATCATCTCTAGTCTGCAGATGAATAAATGAAGGCAGAGAGAGACAGTCTTCCCCACCACAGAACGTGGCCAGCTATGCCATTCAGTTGCTCAAGCCAAAGGCCTTAGAGTTGTCCTTGATTTCTCTTTGTCACAAGTCCTGCTGGATTCACTTTTTCTCACTGTGGCCAAAGTGATCCCTTTCAGTTAACAGTCTGGCCACACATTCATCCTCTCATCCTTGTACCTCAGATTCCTTGCGGTGGCCTGATGCTGGCTCATGCTTCTCTCTTCCTCTACCTGGGAAATGGAAAGTTCTTCCCCAGATACCCCTCTCTCACCTTTTCAAATGTCTCCTCACACCTCTTCTCTACAATCCTCTATAGACTAGTGGTGCTTCCCCTTCCATTATACTGTTGTACTATTCTCCACAGTCTATATTACCTTTAGACATATTATTTATTTACCTGTATCTCCAAACTCTTTCCCTTTGTAGAAGTTAGTAAACCATGGCTGTTGGCCAAATCCAGGTGTTGGCCTGTTACTGTATGTGTGGCCTGTGAATGGGTTTTACACTTTTAAATGGCCACAGAAAGCAAAAAAAATTTCCTAACACATGAAAGTTATAGAAAATTCAAATTTCAGTGTCTATAAGTGATGTTTTATGGGAATGGAACAAAGCAACAGCCATTAGTTCATCTATAGTCTGCTGCTGCATTTGTGAATAAAATAAAGGCAGAGTTGAGTGGCAGCTGCAGTGGCTGTATGGCCTGCAAAGCTGAACAACAGAGTTACCACATTAAATCCTTCACAGAAAAGGTTTTCCAGTCCTTGCTTTAGAACTGCAGTCCTCAACTGCAGGCTGCTGAGTGGCACTGGTCCAGGCTGCAAAGCAGGAGGTGAGATGCAGCAGGTGAGCAAATTTACAGCTGCTTCCCATCCCTGGTAGCGCCCCTGAACTCCGCCTCCTGTCACATCAGCAGTGGACTGGATTCTCACAGGCATGGGAACCCTACTGTAAACTGCATGTGAGCCATCTAGATGCACACTCCTCATGAGAATTGAATCCCTATCACCTCTGTCCAAAACTGTCTTCCATGAAACCCATCCCTGGTGCCAAAAAGTTTGGGGAATGCCACTCTAGAACACGAGTTTCATGAGGGTAGGGTGTTTGTTTCACTTGCTTCAGTCTACTGGGCACAAACAAAAGAGCAACTATATGAATTAATGGCCTATGTCAGGTCATAACAAGCCTGAGGTTTGAATAAGTATCTGATTGGGTCTAAAGACCAGGCATGATGAATATACTATCAGTTTACCTTGAAAATATTTTTGTAGTGTGATGGAAAGTCTTAGGTTTTCTTTTCTCCTAGAGCTGGTGTATTGATTGATCGACCTATAAAATATCTTATTTGACCAAGCTATAGAAACGACTATTCTGCTTTCTTAGATTATATGCAACGAGCCTGGTTATTTAAAGATGAAAAACACCTTCTTATGGATGCATGTTTACCAGTAAATATAGCCATTTCATAAAATGATCTATTTTAATACCATACAGTTAACTATCACTTTTTTAAAAGGAAACAAAGACATCTTGACAAACACTGATTTTAATTAGCATTCATTTAAAAATTTTTAGCACCATTAACAAAACATGTTCAGCATGTGTGAGTTGATGGGTGATGAGTGAACCTAATCAGATGGGATGTTTATAATCTCACGAAATACAAAGTTAAGGTGCCTTCTACCTTTTCATGGAGGCCTTTGTGTAAGTTTTCCTTGCGACATAGAAGCAAGGAAGAATTTGAACAGTTGATTTGGTATTGTTGCTTGCAGGTAAAGGTACAAACTGATAAACTATACAGACATAGGGTCTTATTTATCCTGATTGTAGAAATGGCTATTTTTGTGGGATGTCGAATGCTCGCTTATTTTTATTTTTATTTTAGGTAACACGGTAGCAAAGACAGAGGTGTGCTTCAGTCCTGGAGCTCCCTTGCTTGGATTACCATCCTGGCCCCTTTGTGGAAAATTGTCCTGGATTTCAGCAACTGTGTATATGTGTGCTGTAAGAATTGGAATTCACTTAAAACTGGCCCAGCCCTCTCAGCTTCATGATATTATTGCATTGAATTGTAACCACAAGATGCCATGCATTTGTCATCCTATCTGGACTCCAAAGGAAGAGATCTCCCAGGAAACAAACCAGGGACTTCACAATGGATCACTACTAAGGGAACATTTGGTCTTCAATTTCTTTCTGCCTTTATAAGAGTCCTCATTGTGTTCCTCCTTTGAACTTTTCCTTTAGCCCTTGTATTAAAGTGGTTTATAAAGAGTCTAAGTAATGAGGGTGATAAAGCGAAACTCTGTCTCTACAAAAAAAAAAAGAGAGAGAAAGAGAGTCTAAATAACAAAAGGATTTTAGCAAACTTTGCAGATGCAGATTAACTGGTAAAAAAATTTATTTTCTGAACCTTGAACAATAGAGAACTTAGCAGGGTTCTTGTGTATGCATTTGTATTTTTACTTTTGATAATTAAAAATTTTTGCATTTTGCATTTTCCTTTCCATTGTCAGGTTAGCAAAGGTAAAACGGGAGTGCACCATTTTAATACTCAGTGCACCATTTAAAACGGGAGTATTACTTTTGTAATACTCAGTGCACCACTTCAGTGCACCATTTTACTTAGTGCTAAGGAAGTATATAAATTCCAATATTTTATAACCAAAGCTCTATCATGACATATTTATAAAATAAATAAAACTCATTGAAATTTTTATAGCTTATATGTAATCATATAGGTAAATCATTTAAAATATAAAACAGTCTGTGTTTAGATCAAGGGTGATTTCTTAGACCCATCGTATGCCAATTATTTGAAAATATTTTGTTGATGCCTGGACAGGAGACTTTCAGTGCTAAACTTTTAGACTGTAAATGATTTCATCTTAACTTCTTGTTTGTTTGTTTGTTTGTTTGTTTTTTGTAGAGACAGGGTCTCACTGTACCGCTCTCGGTAGAGTGCCGTGGTGTCACACGGCTCACAGCAACCTCTAACTCTTGGGCTTACGCGATTCTCTTGCCTCAGCCTCCCAAGCAGCTGGGACTACAGGCGCCCGCCACAACACCCGGCTATTTTTTTTGTTGCAGTTTGGCCGGGGCTGGGTTTGAACCCGCCACCCTCGGCATATGGGGCCAGCGCCCTACTCACTGAGCCACAGGCGCCGCCCCTCATCTTAACTTCTTACCTCTTTCCCTACTTATTTGTTAGCCATCTTAGTTCTTTAAATGTTAGTAAAATCTGAGGTATTTTTATGGTTTTAATAATATTGCAGCAGGCATGTCTCCACATATTCTCATATGCTGTCATGCAGAAATATATGAAACAGATGAAGAGCAACTGACCCAGATTTTAAATGCATAATATTATTAAACACATATAATATGTTTACATATACACATATACTATAATAATATAAGATGGATTTTAAAGATTAAGAAATGCCCCAAACATTTTCTGCACTGAGTTAGTTAATTATACCTCTCTTTTCACAATTATGGCAGGAAAAAAATCAGTACTATTTATAGTGCTAACAATTACTTTATCCTTGCAGAAGGACTGGAAATAGGTGATATCCATTGGTTTGCAAAATTTTGTTTGAATTTGACTGACTAGATGCTTACCACATTTGTTATGCTCATACTAAGTAAAAAATTCATTCTGATGGTGTATAAGTTTTTGTGATTATTTTATGCCTTAAGATGTTAACATCTTACGCTTGCAAATTTTAGATGTAAATGTGAAAAACAACTTTGGGGTTATAAACTTGGAGGACATGAGATATATGTCAAAGGTATGTCAAAGATATGTTTGGGTGGCTACTTAGTTTCTTCTCCCATATCTACATAGCATTAAGGAGGATTTAAAATCTGGGGTGGTTTAGTTACATTTAGGCATACTTTTGATATTTTACACATACTCTGCTTTTTTTAGTATAAGGCCTCTTGTTAAAAGAAGGTTTAAAAACATGAAATTTTACAGCATATGAAATAATGACTTAGTTTGTTAGCCTCCACATCTGATCTTGTACACATACCCCAAGTGAGACCAAACTAATGACACTACTTCACAAGGAGGTACATTTCTAGAGAGTAAACCACTGTCAGGGCATCAGTGGTCTCTTACCTCATTCAAAAGTAAGCTTGAAAATGGAGTTTCCTTTGAGAAGCATTTTAATGTTGTTATTCCTATTCCTTTCCAGTAGGAACATACATAAGGGACTTTTCTATATTTTTACAGAATTTAAAGCAAAGATACCAAGGGATTGTGAGGCTGTGGTCATGTCAGCATTAGGTCCTGTGCCTGGCACATGAGTTCTCAACATCTGAGAAACCATCGATTGTTGTACCTGGGTGGATACAGCCAATCTCTCTCTAGAGGAGTGTTTTTCAACTTTTTTTTTTTAATTTCACGGCACACTTGAACCTATAGTTAAACTTCCATGGCACACTTAAATTATATTCATCAACAAAAGAGTAAAACAAGAATATACTTACTGTGCTTTGAACGTTAATGAAAATAATTTAATTAATGATGTTTAAAAAATTTTGCAGCACACCTAAGATCCTCTCACAGCATGCCAGTGAGCTGCAGTGCACTAGTTGAAAATCATAGCTCTAAAGGATGAGTAACTGCCTAGATTTTTATGTCTGTCCCTCATGTCCAGAAGTGCTGCTCCAAACTGGGTATACCTTTTCATTGTCCACCAAGGAAAAGTGGAACTCTGTTTCTACGTTAAATTCAACAGACACTTAATGAACCTCTCCAAACTACCCTGAGTTATTGGCAAAATTCTCTGTCCCTATACAAACAAATATATTTTTCCATTCAATTTGGGAAACATTTTATGAATGTTATTTCATAGAAGAGAATTTGAGACCCAGTAAAATTTAAGATTCAAACTCACACAGTGAGTTATTATTGGAAATTATACAATGAAGGGTCATGATAAAATACAGGAAATTATAGATTTCTCTTTAAGTACTTGTAGAAGAACACAGACTGGTCTGTATTTCTACATGTCAGGGAGTATCTGACCCTGATATATTTATTATATAGCACCTGCGTCTTTGCTATTACCTCATAATATATCAATAAACTGATGAAGATCATGCTACTAACATTTTTTAAATGAGTAAAATAATCATAACTGAATTTCTACTTGAGTTTAAAAGAATACCTGCACGGCGCCTGTGGCTCAGTGAGTAGGGCGCGGGCCCCATATGCCGAGGGTGGCGGGTTCGGACCCAGCCCCGGCCAAACTGCAACAGAAAAATAGCCGGGCGTTGTGGCACGCGCCTGTAATCCCAGCTGCTTGGGAGGCTGAGGCAAGAGAATCGCGTAAGCCCAAGAGAGAGGTTGCTGTGAGCTGTGTGACGCCACGGCACTCTACCTGAGGGCTGTACAGTGAGACTCTGTCTCTACAAACAAACAAACAAACAAACAAAAAAGAATACCTGCATTATTTTTATTTATTTGAAGGAAACTGTTGGCCAGGGAGAATATTTAAAATACTGTAATGCTCTGTACTTTGTCTTGGACTACAGGCCTCTCCTAGGGTCATCTTTATCACTGTGCTTATTGGCAGAGCCCCATACTTTCTGGAATCCAGCATGTGTTACGTGGCTTTTCAAGGCTTCTGGACTAAGATGTGGCAACATTGAGTCCATGTGTTCCCACGTCAGCACTATCGGATGGAGAAGAGAAGTGGCTCTCTTGATGGGTACCCTCTTCCCAGTTCCCCACCATCACCACTGTTTGGCCAACTTTCCTCATTTGAATTCTTGCCCATACTCTTCTATTCTTTCTTTCTTTTTTTTTGGAAAGCCCTTATTGGTGTCCAAGTTGGGAATTTATCCTTTAAAGTGGCAATGGAAAAAACTATGCCAAATGCCTATTTCATTCATTAAATGTTTTAGGATTAGAAAATGCTTCTGCACAAAATTCTTTGTGGGCTATTAGGGACCCACTGTCCCAGGATGAGTCCAATGCTAGTCTGATCATTAAATTCACCATTTAGGACAATAAATTCATTTTTCAAACAGTGTGCTGCAAATTTTTTTAAAGATTATTAATTAAATTATTTTCAAAAAGTTCGAAGCACAGTCAGTACATTATTTTTTTACTCTTTTCTTTGATCACCATAATGTAAGTATGCTATGTAAGTCTGTTATAGGTTCAAGTGTGCCATGAGATGAAAAACGTTGAAAAACACTGATTTAGGGGCTTTCTGAAGGAGACAAAACAGTTTTAACAGTTGTAGCTAAAGCATGTGGATTCTTCTACACTAGAGGATGGCAAACCCAATACGTCAAACCCAGCCTGCCTATTTTTGTAAATAAAGTCTTACTGTTACTCAGCCTCCCCATTCATTATGTATTATCTCTGGCCACTTTCACACCACAATGCAGGGTGGATTAGTTGTATCAGAGACCACAGGGCCTGCAAAGCCTAAAATATTTACTCTTTGGCCTTTTAAATAAAAAAATTTGCTGATCTCTGTTCTACTCAGTGGAGACACATGACACTTTAAACTCAGTTCACTGACACCATCATAGCAAAGGGTTCAGAAGCTGGAAGCAAACAAGCCTGAGTTTGAATCACAACTCTGCTACTTCCAAAGCTTCATACTCTATGAATTTCATTTTCTCTGCTTGTAAAATGGAAATAATATAAATACCTAATAGGAGTTTTTGTAAGAGTTTTTTGTATCATAAAAAAAAATCTTAGCATGGTGGTTAGGAAGCACAGTTTTTTCCCTCATTAGGGAATTGATTCTAGGAATACCACTGGACACCAAAATTTGCAGATGATCATATCCCTGATATAAAATGGCATAGTATTTACATCCTTACATATATTCTCTTTAGATCATATCTAGATTACATATAATACCTAGTACAAAGTAAATGCTATGTAAATGTTTGTAAAGATGTGTTATGTAGGGAATAATTTCAGGAAAGATAGTCTACATGTTGGTACTCAGTCACGGCATGGGGCAGGCATGGGAGCTGCACATGCCCTCCCGGTGCACACACCTGTCTGAGTGGCACAGTGAGCCTAGGCCCAGACAGGCTGCTCAGCGTGAATTTAGATAAAATGAGAATAAGATTTGGAAATCTTCATTCCTTTTTTAAGGTCTGAGTTTCTGGGGCAGCTCCACAAGGATAAGATGATTCATCTGTAAAGCCTAGGCACTTCTCTTTAAATGTTTCAGGAAAGAAGTGAAGAAATGGACTACAAGATTTTCTACCATAAATAACAAGGGTATTATCAGTAAGTAGGATGAATATGCCTCTGAATACTCTATCAGGGATATCCATGCCTGTTTGCACATTAAAAGCTCCAAGAAGGGGGCGGAGACAAGATGGCTGACTGAAGCCAGCTTTCCACAGAGGCTTTCAGAAGGAGAGTTAAAGGATAGAAATTTAGCAAGTAACCTGGTGGATTAAAGCTGCACCAAAAGAGAAGGTTGAAGAATGCACATCAACCCTGTTGAGGTGAGCTATGACCCCAAGGATACAAACGAAATGTACAAAATCCATCACCAAGCAGACAGGAAACCCCTCCCCCATGAGAACATCTCAGAGTAGTCCATACAAACAAATGAGCAGAGTTCAAAAGTCCGCCCATTATATCCCTGGGGAAAGACCCTCTAAAACCTGGACCTACTTCCCCTAATAGGGTCCCATGGTGCTCTCCTGCCAGGCATAAAACTGTATATATTCTCTACCTGCAATTCTGAACTCCCAGCACTCCCCACCACTCTCACTCTGAGGTCTGCAAGTCTGTCCCCCAGCATGGTGGTTAGGAAGATACTTGGGTATTTTCTTGAGATGTGTGGACAGGGCATGGTCAGTGCTGATTCTGCAGCATGGAAGTGAGAGGAGGATGGTTGGCTGAGAGGGAACAATACAGGAGTGGCGATGCCCCGAGACACAGAGCAGCAGCCACAACAGCAACAATAAGGCTCACCCCTGGATTATTCCAGAGTCACACCCCCATCTCACTGGGCAACCAGTGGAGGCCAGGCATCTTCTCTGGTGGCAGCCCATGGTGGAACAGATCTGGAATGGAAACATAGGCCCTGTGAGTAAACGGGTTGCCTGAGGCAGTACCAGCCTAGGCAGAGCGCAGGGACTAGAACCAGACATAGAGAATCTGTGACACAAAGCTGGCAGATTCCCAGGGCGGGGCTAACACAAAGGACTGCTTTACTGAGCCTGGGATACGCCTGACCCTCAGGGGATCATTAGCTGAGACAAAGGAGGGCAGGCAGAGGCTGGAACTGACAGCTAATCATGCGGTGACCGAGACTGGGCAGCAGCACAAACAGGGCCTGAGGCACAGTTTCTGCTTCTCTTCTGCAGGGGAATATAGCTGGGACAGAAACAAATTCTGCGAAGTTCTGTTCTGTCAGTAACATCAATTGGGGGCAGGCTGGTACTGAGTGAACAGCCCCAGTCTCCATTAAGCACCCAAGGTTGTCAGGCCTTACCTACCCCTGCTGGATAGTGGCAGAGAGCAGCAGCCTGGCAGAGGAGACATAGATCTCCCTGTGATTCAGGCAGATACAAACCCTTGGAGTATCTGCTCATTGGAGGCAACTGGGTCACAGCCCTGAGGGGTTATCAGCGACTGAATGTGGCAGAGGTGCAAGGTGGGGAAGGAGGCATCAACCTTCCCAGACTAATCTATTTGCTGGGTGGGTACTCCTGACCTCACGGAACACCAGAGCGAGTCATATTTGACTTGTCAGCAGACCCCTGTGATCTAGTTGCCAGAGGTCTTTTAAACTCTTCCACGTGAGACAGGTACTGACCAAGACAATTGATTTGGACTTCTTGAACTGGGCCCATTGCGCAAGGACTATCCAAGTGATACCCTGGGTGTGTGATTGTGGGAAGGTTTGATTTTCTTCTTCCAAATGTTGCCTGTGGGGGGTGGGGTGACTTGATTGCCAGTATTTCTCCACAGCTCAGATTTCAACCCACAGTAAATAATTCACTAGGAGAGGACAGAGACAAACCAAAAACAAGACAGAGACCATGAGCCCCACCACAACAAGCAGGTCCCAAGTTTCTCAGGCTGTAGCAAAGGGTCCTTGGCAAAGGTGCAGGGTAAAAGGTACACACACCAGTCCCAGATAATGGGCAAAGGACTGGTAAATCACTACTCCTGGAGCCCCAAATCTAACTTCTCTTTATCTGCTCATCTAGTCAAATGGTGTAAAATAATCATAAGGTGGAATCAGAGGAAAAACTCCAGTAAAATGAATAACCAGACTAGATCAACCTCCCCCGCCCCCCAAGAAAAGATATGGGAGATGCAACTGAAGATCCCATTCATAAACAGATGGCTGAGATGTCAGAAGTCAAATTCAGAATTTGGATTGCAAACAAGATTGATAGAATGGAGGAAAAGGTGGAATTAAAAATTCCACGAGTAATTCAAAAGTTGTCTTAAGAATTCAAAGAATTAAAAGACAAAATCACCAAAGATTTTGACATATTGAGTCGAATTTGCAGCCCTCGAAGATCTAAAAGATACAGTAGAATCCCTCAGTAACAGAGTGGAGGAAGCAGAAGAAAAGATTTCTGACATTGAAGACAAAGCTTTTGAACTCAGCCAAACTCTCAAAGAAGAAGAGAAATGGAGAACAAAAATGGATCATTCTCTCAGAGAGCTCTGGAATAATTCGAAGTAAGCTAATATTCACCTCATTGGAATCCCTGAAAGTGAAGAAGTGGCTTCACAAGGCACAGAAGATCTTCTCCATAAAATTATGAAAGAGAATTTTCCAGACATGCCAAGATTCTGAAATTCAGATAGCAGGAAGTTTCAGAACCCCAGCACAACTCAACCTGAATAAGACATCCCCCAGGCACATCATAATTAACTTCACTAAAGTTAATATGAAGAAGAGCATTCTGAAAGCAGCCGGATGTGAGAAAACCATAACCTACAAAGGGAAGAATATTAGAATGACTGCAGATCTCTCTGCTGAAGCCTTTCAAGCCAGAAGAGGGTGGTCATCAACTTTTAATCTCCTAAAACAAAATAACTTTCAACCCAGGATCCTGTATCCAGCTAAACTGAGTTTCATTTATGATGGAGAAATTTAATACTTTAATGACATTCACATGTGGAAGAAATTCGCCATAACCAGAACAGCTCTCCAGGATATTCTCAGACCTATCCTCCATAATGACCAGCCCAATCCTCTAATACAAAAGTAAACTCACTCAGAAACTTGATTAAACTCCAAATTCCACAGTGGTGAAAGGATTAAAAATGTCCACTGGACTTTCAACAAACTCGATACCCAAAATTTTATCAGATTTATCAATATTCTCCATTAATGTGAATGGCTTAGCCTGTCCTCTAAACAGGCACAGGTTGGCTGACTGAATATGAAACCTCAGGCCACATATCTGTTGCACAGAAGAATCTCATCTTACCTAAAAAGATAAATATAGAGACTTGGGGTAAAAAGATTCTAGTCCATATTTTGGGCAAATGGAAATCAGAAAAAAGCAGGTGTTGCAATTCCATTTGCAGATACAATAGGCTTTAAACCAACAAAAGTAAGGAAGGATAAGAATGGTCACTTCATATTTGTTAAGGGTCATACTCAATATGATGAGATTTCAATAATTAATATTTATGTACCAACCAGAATCCGCCTCAATTTATAAGAGCAATGCTAACAGACATGAGCAACTTGATTTCCTCCAGCTCCATAATAGAGATTTCAGCATTCCTTTGCAGTGTTGGATAGATCCTCCAATAAGAAGCTGAGTGGGGCGGCGCCTGTGGCTCAGTCAGTAAGGCGCCGGCCCCATATACCGAGGGTGGCGGGTTCAAACCCGGCCCCGGCCAAACTGCAACCAAAAAATAGCCGGGTGTTGTGGCGGGCGCCTGTAGTCCCAGCTACTCGGGAGGCTGAGGCAAGAGAATCGCGGAAGCCCAAGAGCTGGAGGTTGCTGTGAGCTGTGTGAGGCCATGGCATTCTACCGAGGGCCATAAAGTGAGACTCTGTCTCTACAAAAAAAAAAAAAAAAGAAGCTGAGTGAAGAAATTTTAGATATAATCCTTACCATTCAACATTTGGATTTAACAGATATCTACAGAACATTTAATCCCAACAAAACTGAATACACATACTTCTCATCAGCTGATGGAACATACTTCAAAATCGATCACATCTTAGGTCACATGTCTAACCTCAGTAAATTTTGAAAAATAAAAATTATTCCTTCCATCTTCTCAGACACCATGGAATAAAAGTCGAACTCAGTAACAACATAAATGTTCATATTCATACAAAAATATGGAAGTTAAATATCCTTATGTTGAATGACAGCTGGGTCACAGACAAGTTTACCAAATTTTTGGAACAAAATGACGGTGAAGACACAAATTATCGGAACCTCTGGGATACCACAAAGGCAGTCCTAAAAGGGAAATTTATGGCACTGTAAGCCTTCATTAAAAGAATGCAAAGAAGGCGGTGCCTGTGGCTCAAAGGGTAGGACACCGGTCCCATATGCTGGAGGTGGTGGGTTCAAACCCAATCCCGGCCAAAATGAAAAAAAAAAAAAAAAGTTCAAAAGAATGCAAAGACAGGAAGTTAACAACTTAATAGGACATCTCAGCAACAGGAAAAGGAAAAACATTGCAACCCCAAACCCAGTAGAAGAAAAGAAATAACCAAAATAAGAGCAGAATTAAACGAAACTGAAAAAGAAAGAATTATACAACAGATCAATAAATCAAAAAGTTGGTTTGTTGAAAAGGTCAATAAAGATAAACCTCTTACTAACATAACCAGGAAAAAAAGAGTAAAATCTCTAATCTTATCAATCAGAAAAGACAAAATAACAACAGACATCTCAATAATTAAAAAAATCCTTAATGAATATTACAGGAAAATTATTCTCAGAAATATGAAATTCTGAAGGAAATTGACCAATACTTGGAAGTACGTCACCTTCCAAGACTTAGCCAGAATCAAGTGGAAATGTTGAACAGGCCCATATCAAGTTCGGAAATAGCATCAACCATACAAAATCTCCCTAATAAGAAAAGCCCGTGAACAGATGGCTTCACATCAGAATTCTGCCAAACCTTTAAAGAGGAATTAGCACCTATATTACTCAACCTATTCCAAAATATAGAAAAAGAAGGAAGACTACCCAAAACTTTCTATGAAGCAAACATCACCCTGATCCCCAAATCAGGAAAAGACCCAACAAGAAAAGAAAATTATAGACCAATATAATTAATGAATATAGATGCAAAAATATTCAACAAGATCCTAACAAACAGAATCCAGCAACACATCAAACGAACAATATATCATGATCAAGTTGGTTTTATCCCAGGGCCTCAAGGCTGTTTCAATATATGTAAATCTATAAATACAATTCCTCACATACACAAATTTAAAAACAAAGACCATATGATCCTCTCAATTGATGCAGAAAAAGCTTTTGATACTATCCAGCATCCCTTCATGATCAGAACACTGTAGAAAATTGGTATAGAAGGGACATTCCTTAAACTGATAGAAGCCATCTACAGCAAACACACAGCCAATATCATATTGAATAGAGTTAAGTAGAAATCATTTTGACTCAGATCAGGAACCAAGCAAGGTTGCCATTGTCTCCACTGCTCTTTAACATTGTAATGGAAGTTTTAGCCATCGCAATTAGGGAAGAAAAGGTGATCAAGGGTATCCACATAGGACTTTACCTCTTACATGTTTACATGGATGGAGCTGGAACATATTCTTCTTAGTAAAGTATCTTAAGAATGGAAGAGAAAGTATTCAATGTAATCAGCCATACCATGACACTAATTTATAGCTTTCATATGAAAGCTATAACCCAATTATAGCCTAAGAATATTGGGAAGGGGGAGAAGAAGGGGAGGGGAGGGTGAGGATAGGTGGAGGGAGGATGATTGGTGGAACCACGCCTACAGTGCATCTTACAAGGGTAAATATGAAACTTACTAAATGTCTCAACATATTAACTAAGATGAAAATATGTCAAATGGTATATAAAACCAGTGTATGAAGCCCAATGATTGCATTAATGTACACAGCTATGTTTTTTTTTATTAATATTATTATTTTTTTTTGTCCGGGGCTGGGTTTGAAACCACCACCTCTGACATATGGGACTGGCACCCTACTCCTTGAGCCACAGGCGCTGCCCAGCTATGTTTTAATAATAAATAAAAAAAATTAAAATAAAAAAGCTCCGACGGAGGAGAGCAAGATGGCGACCGAGTAACAGCTTCCTTGCATCTGGGCACTGTGAATCCAGGGAGATAGGACTCCAGGCATCTCTGGCTGGTGGGATCTGCCTATCATCACCCCTGTGATACAGGGAGTCAGCGAGAGACTTCTGGACCCCAAGAGGAGGACTAAAACAGTGGAAAAACGGCAAGTGGTCACGTGTGTTCAACGGTCTAAACCCACCCGCAACTGTAAGTTCAGTAGCAGCGAGACTGCAAACCGGAAAGGCCTTACCTGTGAACTGTTTTGGTGTCTTTGGACTTGGCACTCAGTTGAACTGCCTTGGGGAGATCCTGAGCGGGAATGTAGAGAAATTTGGCCATTGTCTAGGGCTCCAGGTTGAGCCGCTGAGCCAGACGGAGCTAATAGTGTTTGGCTGTGGCGACAGGGAGTCATTGTGAGTGATGTGCCCCGGCAAGCTCTGCCCTCAGGGTCACAGAGCTAGAGTCAGGTGGGAGCTGGTACCCCAGTGACCGAGTAGCCTAAGGGTGGGGTCTGAGCCGCCTTGCAGACCTAACCCTCAGGGGCAGAGTGAGACCGGGTTTGGCACACTGGGTAAGTGGATAGCCACTTCAGCGACAAGCACTTTCCTGGGAAAGCTTCTGCTCAGCAAGTTTACAAGTTCAAAGTGACTTTTAAGTGGGCTGAAAAGAGATTTAGGGTGTCTACCTGCTGGGGTTTGAGAAATCAGCAGCCTCCAGTCGTATCAGAACTGTGATTAACATCTCATTTCCCAGAAGACCACGGGTTGCCCAGACAATATTCAACAACATATACATACTGCTTTGTTTTTGGTTGTGGTTTTTTTTTTTGGTTTGGTAGTTTTTTTTGTTTATTTTGATGTTGTTGTTGTATTTGATGATGTTTTGTATTTTAATTTCAACCTTTTCTGTACAGATCTTTTTTCTTTCTCAGTTTTTCTAGTTTAATTATAATTTCCCATTGCTGCCTTTTTCAATAACTAGAACTTCATTTTTGCTAGTGTTTCTACTGCTATTATTTGGTTTTTCACCCAATTTTATCCCGTAAAGTTTTCTGTTTGCTTGTTTTGGTTTGATTTATAGCATTTTTGTCTTTCCTCTCTACTTGGTGGAGGTGGGGTACTGTGTCTGATCAGGTTAGCAAAGAGCTGCTGACCTCAAGAGAACCACCCAATTGGGCATCCCCAGAGGTGGGTTTTTTGTTAAAGGTTGTGTGAAAGTACCCTACTATATACCTCTATTGCTCTGTCTCCCTCTTTCTGTGCCTCTCTTCTTTTTGTCAATATTCCTTTAACCCACCACCTCTCCTTTCTCTATTTTTTTTTTCTTTTCACTCTGTCCTCCTTTTTTCATCCCTTTCTTGCTCTTCAACCTTCTCACCCTTCTGGTCCTGTACCAAAAGGACTCATCGAACCCTTAGTCCACATGCAGGAGAACTTAAGGAATAAGAGGAAGTGAAAGGAAAATTGGGGCAAGGAAACAGATAAAAGAAATCACTCATGAGGAAGAATCAGCAGAAAACTCCAGGCAACATGAAGAACCAGTCCAGAACAACTCCGCCAAGGTACCATGAGGTAGCTACTGCAGAGATTTCCACCTATAAAGAAATGTTAGGAATGACAGAAAAGGAATTTAGAATACACATGATGAAAACAATGAAAGAAATGATGGAAACAATGAAGGAAACTGCTAATAAAGTGGAAAATAACCAAAAGGAAATCCAAAACAGAATCAAATAAGACATGAACGATATGAAGAATATAAAAAGGATATAGCAGAGCTGAAGGAACTGAAACAGTCAATTAGGGACCTTAAAGATGCAATGGAAAGCATCAGCAACAGTTCTGTTTAGACCATGCAGAAGAAAGAATTTCAGAGGTAGAAGACAAAGTTCTTGAGATACCTCAGATAGTAAAAGAGGCAGAAAAGAAGAGAGAGAAAGCAGAACGTTCACTGTCAGAATTATGGGACCTTATGAAGCGTTCCAACATACAAGGTATAGAAATCCCAGAAGGGGAAGAAGAATGCCCCAGAGGAATGGAAGCCATACTAGAGAATATTATAAAAGAAAATTTCCCAAATATCACCAAAGATTCTGCACACTGCTTTCAGAGGGATATCGGACCAAAGGTCACCTCAACTCTAACCGAGCTTCACCAAGACACATTGTGATGAACCTGTCCAAAGTCAAGACAAAAGAAAAAATTCTCCAAGCTGCCAGGAGTAAGCGCCAGTTGACCTACAGGGGCAAATCCATCAGAGTGACTGGAGACTTCACTAATAAAACTTTCCAAGCAAGAAGACAATGGTCATCTACCTTTAACCTACTTAAACAGAACAATTTCCAGCTCAGAATTCTGTACCCTGCTAAGCTAAGCTTAAAAATTGATGGAGAAATCAAATCATTTACAGATATACAAACATTGAGGAAATTCACCACAAGACCAGCTCTACAGAAATACTTCAACCTGTTCTGCACACTGATCAGCACAATGGATCAGCAGCAAAGTAAGATCTCAGAAATTAAAGGACAGAACTTAACCTCCACACTGATGCAAAAGATAAAACTAAGCAATGGACTCTCACAAAATAAGATGAGTAGAATACTACCACACTAATCAGTTATCTCAATAAATGTGAATGGCTTGAATTCCCCACTGAAGAGACATAGATTGGCTGACTGGATTAAAAAACACAAGCCATCCATTTGCTGTCTGCAAGAAACACACCTGGCTTCAAAAGACAAATTAAAGCTCTGAGTCAAGGGTTGGAAGACAATTTTTCAGACAAATGGAATTCAGAAGAAAAGAGGAGTTGCAATCTTATTTTCAGATACATGTGGATTTAAAGTAACTAAGTCAAAAAAGACAAACATGGTCACTTTATGACCACTTTATGACCATGGTCAAGGGAAAAATACAACAAGATGTTCAATTCTAAATATTTATGCACCCAATTTAAATGCTCCCAGATTCTTGAAACAGACCTTATTCAGTCTGAGCAATATGATATCTGATAATACAATAATAACGGGACATTAACACTCCTCTTACAGAGCTGGACAGATCCTCTAAACAAAAATTAAACAAAGATATAAGAGATTTAAATGAGACCCTAGAACAACTGTGCTTGACAGACGCATATAGAACATTCCATCCCACAGATAGAGAATACACATTGTTCTCATCACCTCATGGAACATTCTCCAAAATTGATCATATCCTGGGACACAAAACAAATATCAGCAGAATCAAAAGAATTAAAATTTTACCTTGTATCTTCTCAGGCACTAAAGGTGGAACTCAACTCTAACAAAAATGCTCAACCCCACACAAAGGCATGGAAATTAAACAATCTTCTGGTGAATAGCCGACGGGTGCAGGAAGAAATAAAACAGGAAATCATTAACTTCCTTGAGCATAACAACAATGAAGACACAAGCTACCAAAATCTGTGGGATACTGCAAAAGCAGTTTTGAGAGCAAACTTCATCGCTTAAGATGCCTACATTCGAAAAACAGAAAGAGAGCACATCAACAATCTCACAAGAGATCTTATGGAATTGGAAAAAGAACAATCTAAGCCTAAACTCAGTAGAAGAAAAGAAACATCCAAAATCAAATCAGAGACCAATGAAATTGAAAACAAAAGAATCATTCAGAAAATTAATGAAACAAGGAGTTGGTTTTTTGAAAAAATTAATAAAATAGATAAACCATTGGCCAGACTAACAAGAAATAGAAAAGTAAAATCTCTAGTAACCTGAATCAGAAAAGATAAAGGGGAAATAACAACTGATCCCACAGAGATACAAGAGATCATCTCTGAATACTGCCAGAAACTCTATGCCCAGAAATTTGACAATGTGAAGGAAATGGATCAATATTTGGAATCACACCCTCTCCCTAGACTTAGCCAGGAAGAAATAGAGCTCCTGAACAGATCAATTTCAAGCACTGAGATCAAAGAAACAATAAAAAAATCTTCCAACCAGATTTGGATTAAAGATGGCGACCAAGTATCAGCTTCCCTGCAACTGGGCACGGTGAGTCTGGGGAGATACGACTCCAGAAATCTCTGGCTGGTGAGATCTGCCTATAATCATCCCTTTGGGGATACAGAGAGTCAGCAGGGGGCTTCTGGACTCCAAGAGGACGACAAAAACATTGGGAAACTGGTAAGTGGTTGCGTGTGTTCGATCGACCTAATCACACCAGCAAGCGTGAGTACAAGCAGCAGTGAGACTGCAAACCAGAAAGGCCTTACCTGTGAACTGTTTTGGTGTTTTTGAACTTGGCACTCAGTTGAACTGCCTTGGAGAGAGCTTAGGCAGGAGTGCGGAGAACTTTGGGCATTGTCTGGGGCCCCAGACAGAGCTACTGAGCTGGGCTGCAGGGAGCCACTGTGTGAGAGAACTGCCCTGGCAAGCTCCGCCCTCAGGGTCCCAGAGCAAGGAGTAGGCGGGACCTAGTAACCTATCAACTGAGCAGCTTAAAGGCGGGGACTGAGCTGCCTTACAGCCTCAACCCTTAGGGGCAGAGTGAGACGGTTTTGGCACACTGGAGGCTTGGGCTGTTGCCCTGGGTACAGTGCCATGGTGTCACAACCCATAGCAACCTCAAATTCCTGAGCTAGGTGATCTGTGCCACTACCCCGCACAAACCAGGCCTCCGCATGCCCTGACAGAAAGTGCGGGAGCCATGCAACCCTGCGTCCTCCTTGCTGTGTCCTCCCAGCCTCCACACGGACCCACTCATCTGGTCAGGGATACTGGTAGCTGCGTGCCCTCTGGAGGACTCCCTGCCTCTATGCAGAGCCCTTCTCCTGGCCAGAGACTGCTGGAGCCTTGGGCTCTCTGTGCCAAAGTCACTGGGTGCCAGGCACTCCCAGAACTGTGCACACCACCTCCTGCCCTGTTGCTGGATCCAGGTGTATCACACGCCGGAGCTGCTTCCACAACCAGAACTTCCTAGCTGAAGCAGCCCCAGAGGAATGACACAGGGTCACTCCCTACAAAGATCAAGCAATAGAGTGATCCCGCTGGTATCTAGGAGAGACACCTTCCCAACTCTGAGGACAGCCAGAGGCAACAGTGAAAAACAATCATGAGGCAAAATCAACAGAAAAACTCTGGCAATATGAATAATCAGAGTAGATCAACTCCCCCAAGGATCAATGGGGTAGACACAGGGCAAGATCCCATGCACAAATAGCTGAGAGGTCAGAAATCGAATTCAGAATCTGCATCGCAAATGAGATTGAATTAGAACTCCAAGCAGTAACCCAAAGATATCTCAAGAATTCAACAAATTCAAAAACCAAATGACCAAAGATTTTGACACATTGAGACAAGAAGTTCCAGCCCTCAAAGATCTGAGAAAAACAGTAGAATCCCTCAGTAACAGAATGGAGCAAGCAGAAGAAAGGATTTCTGACATTGAAGACACAGTATTTGAACGCTCCCAAACTCTAAAAGAGGATAAGAAATAGAGGGCAAAAACAGATCACTCTCTCAGAGAGCTCTGAGATAATTTGAAGAAAACCAATGTTCGTCTTATAGGGATCCCCAAAAGCGACAAAGTGGCTACACACGACACAGAGTCTCTTGTCCATGAGATTATAAAGGAGAACTTTCCAGACATGCCAAGAGATTCTGAAATTCAGATAGCAGACAGTTTCAGAACTCCAGCACTACTCTACCCTAATAAGACATCCCCCAGACACATCACAATCAATTTCACTAAAGTTAATATGAAGGAGAAAATTCTGAAAGCAGCCAGACGAAAGAAAACCTACACGGGGAAGAATATTAGAAAAACTGCAGATCTTTCTGCTGAACCCTTTCAAGATAGAAGAGGATGGTCATCGACTTTTAATCTCCTAAAACAAAATAATTTTCAACCCAGGATCCTGTACCCAGCTAAACGGAGTTTCATTTATGATGGAAAAATTAAATACTTCAATGACATTCACATGTTGAAGAAATTTGCGATAACTAAACCAGCTCTGCAGGATATTCTCATACCTATCCTCCATAAAGACCAGCATAATCCACCACAAATGTAAACTCACCCAGAAAATTTTGATCAAATTCCAACTTCCACAGTCGCAAAAGGATTGACAATGTCCACTGGACTCTCAAAAGGCTTACCAATATTCTCAATTAATGTGAATGGTTTAAACCTCTAAAGAGGCACAGGTTAGATGACTGGATACAAAAACTCAAGCCAGATATCTGCTGCATACAAGAATCGCATCTTACATTAAAAGACAAATATAGACTCAAGGTGAAGGGATGGTCATCTATATTCCAGGCAAATGGAAAACACAAAAAAGCAGGCATTGCAATCCTGTTTGCAGACACAATAGGCTTTAAACTACCAAAATAATTAAGGATAAGGATGGACACTTTATATTCATTAAAGGTAATACTCAATATGATGAGATCTCTATTATTAATATTTAGACACCCAATCACAACGCACCTCAAACTCTAACAGATATGAGCAACTCGATTTCCTCCACTTCCATAGTAGTTGGAGATTTTAACACCCCTATAGCAGTGCTGGATAGATCCTCCAAAAAGAAGATAAGCAAAGAAATTTTAGATTTAGGGGCGGCACCTGTGGCTCAGTCGGTGGGGCACTGGCCCCATGTACCGAGGGTGGCGGGTTCAGGCCCGGCCCCAGCCAAACTGCAACCAGAAAATAGCAGGGCATTGTGGCAGGTGCCTATAGTCCCAGCTGCTCAGGAGGCTGAGGCAAGAGAATCGCTTAAGCCCAGGAGTTGGAGGTTGCTGTGGGCTGTGTGAGGCCACAGCACTTTACCGAGGGCCATAAAGTGAGACTCTGTCTCTACAAAAAAAAAAAAAAGAAAGAAATTTTAGATTTTAAACTCAACCATACAACATCTGGACTTAACGGGCATCTACAGAACATTTCATCCCAACAAAACTGAATTCACATTCTTCTCATAAGACCACAGAACATACTCCAAAATCGACAACATCCTAGGTCACAAATCTAACCTCAGCAAATTTAAAAAAATAGAAATTATTTCTTGCATCTTCTCAGACCATCATGGAATAAAAGTTGAACTCAATAACAACAGGAACCTGCATACACATACAAGAACATGGAAGCTAAACAACCTTATGCTGAAGGATAGATGGGTTATAGACGAGATCAAGAAGGAAATCACCAAATTTTTTGAACTAAACAACAATCAAGACACGATTTACCAGAACCTCTGGGATACTGCAAAGGCAGTCCTAAGAGGGAAATATATAGTAATGCAAGCCTTCCTCAACAAAATGGAAAGAGAGAAAGTTGGGACATCTCAAGCAACTGGAGAAGGAAGAACATTCCAACCCCGAACCCAGCAGAAAAAAAAGAAATAATCAGAGCAGAGCTAAATGAAATTGAAAACAAAAGAATTATAAAACAGATCAATAAATCCAAAAGTTGGTTTTTTGAAAAATCAATAAAATAGATAAAACTTTGCCCAACCTAACCAGGAAAATAAGAGTAAAATTTCTAATTTCATCAATCGGAAATGGTAATGATGAAATAACAACAGCTCCTCAGAAATTCAAAAAATCCTTAACGAATAGTACAAGAAACTCTACTCTCAGAAATACGAAAATCTGAAAGAAATAGACCAATACCTGGAAGTACACCACCTACCAAGACTTAGCAAGAATGAAGTGGAAATGTTGAACAGGTCTATATCAAGTTCTGAAATAGCATCAACTATACAAAATCTCCCTAAAAAGAAAAGCCCAGGAACAGATGGCTTTACATCAGAATGCTACCAAACCTTTACAGGAGAACTATATTAGAGGAATATAGAATAAGAAGAATATAGAAGAACTATATTATAGAAGAAATTACAAAATCTCTTCCAAAATATACTAAAATAATATTAACCAACACATCTACGAAGCAAACATCACCTTGATCCGCAAAAGGGAAAGCTCCAACGAGAAAAGAAAATTACAGACCAATATCACTAATGAATATTGATGTTATTCATTAATATTGATGTTATTCTAACATTAATATTGATGTTATTCTAACAATCAGAATCCAACAACACATCAAAAAAATTATACACCATGACCAAGTGGGATTTATCCAGGTCTCAAGGCTGGTTCAATATACATAAATCTATAAATGTAATTCAACACATAAACAAACTAAAAAATGACCATATGATTCTTTCAATCGATGCAGAAAAAGCATTTGATAATATCCAGCATCCATTCATGAACAGAACACTGAAGAAAATAGGTAAGGAAGGGACATTTCTTAAACGAATAGAGGTCATCCACAGCAAACCCACAGCCAATATCGCAATGAATGGAGTTAAATTGAAATCAAGAACCAGGAAAGGTTGCCCATTGTCTCCACTGCTCTTTAACATTTTAATGGAAGTTTTAGCCACTGCAATTAGGGAAGAAAAGGCGATCAAGGGTATCCAAATAGGGTCAGAAGAGATCAAACTTTCACTCCTCGCAGATGATATGATCGTTTATCTGGAAAACACTAGGGATTCTACTACAAAACTTTTAGAAGTGATCAAGGAATACAGCTATGTCTCAGGGTACAAAATCAACACCCAGAAATCTGTAGCCTTTATATATACGAACAATAACCAAGCCGAAAAAAGCAGTCAAGGACTCTATTCCTTCCACAGTAGTGCCAAAGAAGATGAAATACTTGGGAGTATATCTAACAAAGGATGTGAAAGATCTGTACAAAGAGAACTATGAAACCTTAAGAAAAGAAATAGCTAAAGATGTTAACAGATGGAAAAACATACCATGCTCATGGCTGGGAAGAATCAACATTGTTAAAATGTCCATAATAGCCAAAGCAATATCCAATGTTAATGCAATTCCCATTAAAGCTCCATTGTCATATTTTAAAGATCTTGAAAAAATAATACTTCGTTTTATATGGAATCAGTAAAAAACCCGAATAGCCAAAACATTACTCAGCAATAAAAACAAAGCAGGAGGAATCATGCTACCAGACCTGAGACTGTACTATAAATCAATAGTGATCAAAACAGCATGGTACTAGCACAAAAGCAGAGAAGTAGATGTCTGGAACAGAATAGAGAAGCAAGAGATGAATCCAGCTACTTACCGCTATTTGATCTTTGACAAGCCAATTAAAAACATTCAGTGGGGAAAACAGTCCCTATTTTACAAATGGTGCTGGGTTAACTGGCTGGCAACCTGTAGAAGATAGAAACTGGACCCACACATTTCACCATTAACTAAGATAGACTCTCACTGGATAAAAGATTTAAACTTAAGACTTGAAACTATAAAAATACTTGAAGAAAGTGCAGGGAAAACTCTTGAAGGAATCGGCCTGGGTGAATATTTTATGAGGAGGACTCCCCAGGCATATGAAGCAGTATCAAAAATACACCACTGGGACCTGATCAAACTAAAAAGCTTCTGCACAGCCAAGAACATAGTGAGTAAAGCAAGCAGACAGCCCTCAGAATGGGAGAAAATATTTGCAGGATATACCTCCAATAAAGGTCTAATAACCAGAATCCACAGAGAACCCAAAAGTATTAGCAAGAAAAGAACACGTGATCCCATCTCAGGGTGGGAAAGGGACTTGAACAGAAACTTCTCTAAAGAAGACAGATGCAAAATCTACAAACACATGAAAAAAAGCTCATCATCCTTAATCTTCAGAGAAATGCAAATCAAAACTACTCTGAGATATCACCTAACCCCAGTAAGAGTAGCCCAACATAAAGAATCCCAAAACCAGAGATGTTGGCGTGGATGTGGAGAAAAGGGCACACTTCTACACTGCTGGTGGGAATGCACACTAATACGTTCCTTCTGGAAGGATGTGTGTAGAATACTTAGAGACCTAAAAATAGACCTGCCATTTGATCCTATAATTTCTTAACTAGGTTTATAACCCAAAGACCAAAAGTCACAATATAACAAAGACATCTGTACCAGAAGTTTTATTGCAGCCCAATTCATTATTGCTAAGTCATGGAAGAAGCCCAAGTGTCCATCGACCCACGAAAGGACTAGCAAATTGTGGTACACCTATACCATGGAATATTATGTAGCCTTACTCTGCTATGAAGCTAAATTATAGCTTTCACATGAACCCAACTATAGCACAAGACTATGGGGAAAGGGCCAAGGAGGGGGAAGGGAGGTTGGAGGTTTTGGTGGAGGGAGGGTAGTTAGGTGGGGCCACCATGTATGGTGCATCTTAGAATGGGTACAGGCGAAACTTACTAAATGCAGAATACAAATGCCTACATACAGTAAGTAAGAAAATGCCATGAAGGCTACGTTGAACAGTTTGATGAGAATATTTCAGATTGTATATGAAACCCGCACATTGTACCCCTTGATTGCACTAATGTACAGAGCTATTATTTAACAATAAAAAGAATAAAAAGAAAATCTTCCAACCAAAAAAATGCCCTGGTCCAAATGGCTTCACACCAGAATACTATCAAACCTTCAAGAAAGAGCTTATTCATGTACTGCAGAAATTATTTCAAAAAATTGAGGATGAAGGAATACTTCACAACACATTCTATGAAGCAAACATCACCCTGATACCAAAACCAGGAAAAGATCCAAACAAAAAGGAGAATTTCACACCAATCTCACTCATAAATATAGATGCAAAAATTCTCAAAAAAATCCAGCCAATAGATTACAGCTTATCATCAAAAAAGTCAATCATCATGATCACGTATGCCTCATCCCAGGGATGCAAGGCTGGTTTAACATACGCAAGTCTATAAACATTATCCACCATATTAACAGAGGCAAAAATAAAGATCACATGATCCTCTCAATAGATGCAGAAAAAGCATTTGATAAAATCCAGCCTCCTTTTCTAATTAGAACGCTGAAGAGTATAGGCATAGGTGGCGTATTTCTAAAACTGATTGAAGCTATCTATGACAAACCCACAGCTCATATTTTCCTCAGTGGAGTAAAACTGAAAGCTTTTCCTCTTAGAACTGGAACCACACAAGGTGGTCCTCTCACAACTTTACTATTCAACAAAGTGCTGGACATTCTAGCCAATACAATTAGGCAAGACAAGAAAATAAAGGGAATCCAAATGGGAGCAGAGGAGGTCAAACTCTCCCTCTTGGCTGACGACATGATCTTATACTTAGAGAACCCCAAAGACTCAACCACAAGACTCCTAGAAATAATTGAAAAATACAGTCATGTTTCAGGATATAAAATCAATGTCCACAAGTCAGAAGGATATGTATATGCCAAAAACAGTGAAGATGAGAAGCTAATTAAGGACACAGCTCCCTTCTCCATAGTTTCAAAGAAAATGAAATACCTAGGAATATACGTAATGAAGGAGGTGAAGCACCTCCATAAAGAAAATTATGAAATCCTAAGAAAGGAAATAGCAGAGGTTATAAACAAATGGAAGTACACACCATGCTCATGGATGGGAGGAATCAACATTGTTAAAATGTCTATACTTCCCAAAGTAATCTACCTATTCAATGCCATTCCTATCAAAATACCAACATCATACTTTCAAGACTTGGAGAAAATGATTCTGCATTTTGTATGGAACCGGAAAAAAACCCGTATAGCTAAGGCAGTTCTTAGTAATAAAAATAAGGCTGGGGGCATCAGCATACCAGATTTTAGTCTATACTACAAAGCCATAGTGGTCAAGACAGCATGGTATTGGCACAAAAACAGAAAATTGTTTAATTTCCATGCCTTTGTGTGGGGTCGAGCGTTTTTGTTAAAGTTGAGTTCCACCTTTAGTGCCTTATGGTCTGAGAAGATACATGGTAAAATTTCAATTCTTTTGATTCTGTTGGTATTTGTTTTGTGTCCCAGGATATGATCAATTTTGGAGAATATTCCATGGGGTGATGAGAAGAATGTATATTCTTTATCTTTGGGATGGAGTGTTCTATATGCGTCTATCAAGCACAGTTCTTCTAGGGTCTCATTTAAATCTCTTATATCCTTGTTTAATTTCTGTTTAGAGGATCTGTCCACCTCTGTAAGAGCAGTGTTAAAGTCCCCTGTTATTGTGGTATTATCAGATATCATATTGCTCAGACTGAGTAAGGTCTGTTTCAAGAATCTGGGATCATTTAAATTAGGTGCATAAATATTTAGAATTGAAATGTCTTCTTGTTGTATTTTTCCCTTGACCAATATAAAGTGGCCATCTTTCTCTTTTTTGACTTTAGTTGCTTTAAATCCACATATATCTGAAAATAAGATTGCAACTCCCCTTTTCTTCTGAATTCCATTTGCCTGAAAAATTGTCTTCCAACCCATGACTTGGAGCTTTAATTTGTCTTTTGTAGCCAGGTGTGTTTCTTGCAGAAAGGAAATGGATGGCTTGTGTTTTTTAATCCAGTCATCCAATCTATGTCTCTTCAGTGGGGAATTCAAGCCATAAATATTTATTGAGATAATTGATAAGTGTGGTTGTATCCTATTCATCTTATTTGGTGAGAGTCCATTGCTTAGTTTTATCTTTTGCATCAGTGTGGAGATTCTGTTCTGTCCTTTAATTTTTGAGTTCTCACTTTGCTGCTGATCCTTTGTGATGGTCATTGTGCAGAACAGGTTGAAGTATTTCCTGTAGAGCTGGTCTTGTTGTGGCGAATTTCCTCAATGTTTGTATATCCGTAAATGATTTGATTTCTCCGTCAATTTTGAAGCTTAGCTTAGCAGGGTACAGAATTCTGGGCTGAAAATTGTTCTGTTTAAGTAGATTAAAGGTAGATGACCATTGTCTTCTTGCTTGGAAAGTTTCATTAGAGAAGTCTGCGGTCACTCTGATGGATTTGCCCCTGTAGGTCAACTGGCGCTTACTCCTGGCAGCTTGCAGAATCTTTTCTTTTGTCTTGACTTTGGACAGGTTCATCACAATGTGTCTTGGAGAAGCTCGGTTAGAGTTGAGGCGACCTGGGGTCCGATAACCCTCTGAGAGCAGTGTGTCAGAATCTTTGGTGATATTTGGGAAATTTTCTAATATTCTCTAGTATGGCTTCCATTGCTCTGGGGCATTCTTCTTCCCCTTCTGGGATTCCTATAACTCGTATGTTGGAACGCTTCATAAAGTCCTATAATTCTGACAGTGAATGTTCTGCTATCTCTCTCTTCTTTTCTGCCTCTTTTACTATCTGAATTATCTCAAGAACTTTGTCTTCTACCTCTGAAATTCTTTCTTCTGCATGGTCTAACCTGTTACTGATACTTTCCATTGTATTTCTACGTTCCCTAATTGACCATTTGCATTCCTTCAGGTCCTTTCTATATTCTTTTTTTTTTTTTGGCCAGGGGCAGCGTTTGAAACCGCCACCTCCAGCATATGGGACTAGCGCCCTACTCCTTGAGCCACAGGTGCTGCCCTCCTTTCTATATTCTTCATATCATTCATCTCTTAGCTTATTCTGTTTTTGGATTTCCTTTTGGTTATTTTCCACTTTATTAGTAGTTTCCTTCATTGTTTCCATTATTTCTTTCATTGTTTTCATCATGTGTATTCTAAATTCCCTTTCTGTCATTCCTAACATTTCTTTATAGGTGGAATCCTCTGCTGTAGCTACCTCATGGTCCCTTGGTGGGGTTGTTCTGGATTGGTTCTCCATGTTGCCTGGAGTTTTCTGCTGATTCTTCCTCATGAGTGATTTCTTTTATCTGTTTCCTTGCCCTAATTCTCCTTTCACTTCCTCTTGCTCTTTAAGTTCAAGTGCCTGTGGACTAAGGTTTCGATGAGTCCTTTTGGTACAGGACCAGAAGGATGAGAAGGTCGAAGAGCAAGAATGGGATGAAAGAAAGGAGGACCGGGTGAAAGGAAAAAAAATAGAGAAAGGAGAAGGGGTGGGTAAAAGGAATATTGACAAAAGAAGAGAGGCACAGAAAGAGGGAGACAAAGCAATAGAGGTGTACAATAGGGTACTTTGACACAACCTTTAAAAAACCCCACCTTCTGGGGGTGCCCAGTTAGGTGGTTTCCTTGAGGTCAGAAGCTCTTTGCTAACCTGATCAGACACAGTACCCCACCTCCACCAAGTGGAGAGGAAAGAAAAGAATGCTATAAAACAAGCAAACAGAAAACTTTACAGTATAAAATTATGTGAAAAACCAAATAATATCGGTAGAAACACTAGCAAAAATGAAGTTCTAGTTATTGAAAAAGGCAGCAATGGAAAATTATACTTAAACTAGAAAAGTTGAGAAAGAAATATCTGTACGGAAAAGGTTGAAATTAAAATACAAAACAAATCAACAACATCAAAAAAAAAAATAAAAAAAACCAACCAAACCAAAAAAAAAAAAAACACAACCAAAAACAAAGCAGTATGTATATGTTGTTGAATATTGTCTGGGCAACCCGTGGTCTTCTGGGATATGAGATGTTAATCACAGTTCTGATACGACTGGAGGCTGCTGATTTCTCAAACCCCAGCAGGTAGACACCCTAAATCTCTCTTCAGCCCACTTAAAAGGCACTTTGAACTTGTAAACTTGCTGAGCAGAAGCTTTCCCGGGAAAGTGCTTGTCGCTGGAATCACTGCTGAAGTAGCTATCCACTTACCCAGTGTGCCAAAACTGGTCTCACTCTGCCCCTGAGGGTTAGGGCTGTAAGGTGGCTCAGACCCCGCCCTTAGGCTACTCATTTGCTAGGTTACCAGCTCCCACCCATACTTGCTCTGCAACACTGAGGGCGGAGCTTTGCATGGCAGATCGCTCACAATGGTTCCCTGTGGCCCACAGGCAAACACTATTAGCTCCATCTGGCTCAGCAGCTCAGACTGGGGCCCTAGACAATGGCCAAAGTTTTCCGCACTCCCTCTCAGGCTCTCCCCAAGGCAGTTCAACTGAGTGCCAAGTCCAAAGACACCAAAGCTGTTCACAGGTAAGGCCTTTCCTGTTTGCAGCCTCACTGCTACTGAACTTACAGTTGCCGGTGGGTTTAGACCAATTGAACACACACGACCACTTGCTGGTTTTCCACTGTCTTAGTCCCCTTCTTAGGGTCCAGAATTCTCTCGCTGACTCCTTGTATCCTCACAGGGATGATTATAGGCAGATCCCACCAGCCAGAGATGCCTGGAGTACTATCTCCCCAGACTCATGGCGCCCAGATGCAACGAAGCTGTTACTCAGCTGCCATCTTGCTCTCTACCTTGGAATATTTAAATATTCACAAGTGCTCTATGTCTAACAGAGGACTGAAACTGATTCTTAATCCCCCAGTAATCATAGTAAAACCATGAAGCTTCAGCTTGAGAAAACTCTTGAAACTGTCGGAAAAATTGGTATTTGATGCTGCCATGTGCTATTTCCATCACTGTCTTTCCTGATTCACTTCTGGAGCACAGACAAGGAGTGGGAATGGAGCGGATAGCTTTGAGGGAGGTCTGACAAGGGAATGGGACTGGCTCTGATTTGCCAGTGTAGACATTTGGGCTGGGTTCAAAAAGAATGATGTAGGCAGTGGTTGAGTTTCTTTTTGGAGGGCTTTTGTTTTAGAAAAACGAGCAGGAAAAGAAGACTCATGTAGAAGACCTTCCTATTTGTTACTGCATTTATCTTTCTTTGATCTAAAGAATGCTATGTTGGCTTTTCTTTTCCCTCCCAACACTTCAAATGCAAAAAGGTGTCAGGAGAGGGATCAAAAAAGAGTAGTTTCCTAACTCTTCTGGTTTGCAGTAGGACCTGGAAGGCAGATCTACCCAATAGAAAATATTCATAAAAATGGATAGATCTAGTACAGAAAAAAACAAAACCTTAAATATGGCAAAACCATATAAACAAAACTCAAGTCAAACTGGGAATAGTATTTATATTTGCATGGCAGACAATAAAACCCCAGTGATAGGTATGCGAACATTTTGCGAACCAGTAAGCAGAAGGTGAACACCTCAATAGAAAATGAAAAAAGATGTTAATAATTAACAAGAGAAATCTAAAAATGCTAAACGTTTGCAATTTTTGATGGGTAGTTGAGATTGAACAGTCTTTCATGCATCAGTTTGACCAAAATTAAAAAATAGAGAATTTAAGAAGAATTACAGGGGTATAGTGCTGCACTATACATATTTCATATCAAAAGCTTACTAGTGTATCACCTATTGACTTTAATATTTCTAGTTGGAATTTACCTTAAGGGATTAAGAGGCCATGTGGCATGAGCAAGAATATGACTCATAGTGTCATTCATAAGACCAAAAACAAAAAAAATCAGAAATCCAAAGCAGTCATCCAAAGGGCATTGGCTGTAATTCTGGTTCTGGGCAAGGTGTACTCCATTTCATTCCTGCTCATCACAACAAAAATCTCTGGCAAAACACATAAGTAACCTAGAGGAGGACTTATGTGTGTTGGCAATCACAAAAGAGTCTGGGAGTGAGGTCCTGTGTTTAATTTGTTTTTTCTTATTTCCTGCATACACTAGGTTGGAACTAGAGAAGCCGGCAACTCAGCAATATCAATAGATCCAGACAAAGAATAACCCCAAGTATTCTCCCACATTCTCCCCCTCCAAAATTGGTAAAGGTGCAACTCCATAACAGAAATCTTTAGTGAATATTTACCTGTTCTTGAGATAAATATCATGAAAAAAAAACCTTTCTCTACTCTCCCATCACAATGGGTAAGAGTCTGTAAGTGGAACCATTTTGTTCTTTCATTTCCTTGTCCTACAGTGCTGAGATACCCTTTCTCTGCAGATCCTGTGGATGGGCGGTGCCTGTAGTTCAGAGGGTAGGGCACCGGACCCATATACCCAGGGCTGTGGGTTCAAACTCGACCTTGGCCAAACTGCAACAAAAAAATAACCGGGTGTTGTAGCAGGCAGCTGTAGGCCCAGCTACTCAGGAGGCCAAGGCAAGAGAATAATGGCACTCTGGCCAGGGTGATAGCTTGAGGCTCTTTAAAAAAAAAAGGTACTGTGGATGAACTGACTTCCATCACTCTTGTATAAACCCCAACCCCAGCACTACAGTCATGAGGCAGCATACCTGACCCTGCTTTCTGGATACTGTGGACAAGATTGTGACTGCATGCCCTCTGCAAGAAGAAAACAACTCCCTTGCCCAGATGGGTCAGTATGTAAAACCCATTCTTCTTTCCCCATCCTAAAGTAGTGAGGGGATGATTCCCATACCTCCTTTAGCCACTGCAAAGGACAGTGTATTGTGAAAGCTGGTCATCTAAGCAACACACAAGAGGGGTGAACCAGAATAAGACTTCAGAAGCATTACAGTTAAATAGACATTTGAATCATGGCCACAGAAGTGAGCTGAACATGGCATGAAAACAGATTGAATAATAGTCAAAATTAATTCACATAGGAACCAGGGATTGATACCAAAATATTCAAAATATCATGAGCACTGGGGAGGAGACAAGATGGCTGACTGAAGCCAGCTTTCCACAGAGGCTCCAGTCCAGCAGCGGAGTTAAAGGACAAAAATTCAGCAAGTAACCTGGTGGATTTGAGCTGCACTAAGAAAGAAGGTTGAGGAACGCACGTCAACGCCGGTGAGGCGAGCTGTGTCTTTTGAAAAACTCTATACCCAAAACTTCACCAGACTCATCAATATTCTCCATTAATGTGAATGGTAAACTGTCCTCTAAAGAGGCATAGGATAGCTGACTGGATACAAAAACTCAGGTCAGATATCTCTTGCATACAAGAGTCACATCTTAACTTAAAAGACAAATACAGACTCAGGGTGAAAGGATGGTCATCCATATTTCAGGCAAATGGTAATCAGAAAAAAGCCGGTGTTGCAATTTTATTAGCAGATACACTAGGCTTTAAACCAACAAAAGTAAAGAAGGACAAGAATGGTCACTTCATATTTGTTAAGGGTAATACTCAATATGATGAAATCTCATTAATATCTATGCACCCAACCAGAATGCACCTCAATTTATAAGAGAAACTCAAACAGACCTGAGCAACGTGATTTCCTCCAGCTCCATAATAGTCGGAGATTTCAACACTCCTTTGGCAGTGTTGGATCCATCCTCCAACAAGAAGCTGAGCAAAGTAATCTTAGATTTAAACCTAACGATCCAGCATTTAGATTTACAGACATCTACAGAACATTTTATCCCAACAAAACTGAATACACATAATTCCCATCAGCCCATGGAACTTACTCCAAAATTGACCACATTTTAGGTCACAAGTCTAACCACAGTAAATTTAAAGGAATAGAAATTATTCCATTCATCTTCTCGGACCACCATGGAATAAAACGAGCTGAGTAACAACAGGAATCTGCATACTCATACAAAACATGGAAGTTAAATAACCTTATGCTGAATGATAGCTGGGTCAGAGATGAGATTAAGAAAGAAATCTCCAATTTTGGGGAAGAAAACAACAATGAAGACACGAACTATCAGAACCTCTGGGACACGGCAAACGCAGTTCTAAGAGGGAAATTCATAGCACTGCAAGCCTTCCTCGAGATAATGGAAAGAGAGGAAGTTGACAATGTAATGGGATATCTCAAGCAACTGGAAAAAGAAGAACATTCCAACCCCAAACCCAGTAGAAGAAAAGAAATAACCAAAATTAGAGCAGAATTAAAAGAAATTGAAAACAAAAGAATAATAAATAAAAAGATCAATAAATAAAAAAGCTGTTTTTTTGAAAAGTTCAATAAAATAGATAAACCTTTGACCAACCTTATCAGGAAAAAGAGTGAAATCTCTCTGTTTTTTTTTTTTTTTTGAACTCGTACCTGTGTACTAATCTATCATCTCTAATCTCATCAATGAGAAACGACAAAGGCAAAATAAAAGATGCCTCAGAAATCTAAAAAAATTCTTATTGAATATTACAAGGAACTTTATCGTCAGAAATATGAAAATCTGAAGGAAATTGACTGATACTTGGAAGCATGTCACCTTCCAAGACTTAGCCACAATCAAGTGGAAATGAACAGGCCTATATCAAGTTTGGAAATAGCGTCAACCATACAAAAACTACCTAAAAAGAAATGCCCGGGACCAGATGGCTTCATGTCAGAACTCTACCAAACATTTAAAGAGGAATTAGTACCTATATTACTCAACCTGTTGCAAAAGGTAGAAAAAGAAGGAAGACTAACACGTTCTATGAAGCAAACATCACCCTGATCCCAAAACCAGGAAAAGACCCAAAAAGAAAAGAAAATAATAGACTGATATCAATAGTGAATATAGATGCAAAAATATTCAACAAGATTCTAACAAACAGAATACGGCAACACATAAAACAAATGACCAAGTTGGTTTTATACCAGGGTCTCAAGGCTGTTTGAATATACGTAAATCTATAAATGTAATCCAGCACATAAACAAATTAAAAAACGAAGACTATATGATTCTCTCATTCGATGCAGAATAAGCTTTTGATGATATCCATCATCCTTTCATGATCAGAACACTTAAGAAAATTGGTATAGAAGCAATATTTCTTAAACTCATAGAAGCCATGTACAGCACACCACACCCAACATCATATTGAATGGAGTTAAATTGGAATCATTTCCACTCAGATCAGAAACCAGAAAAGGCTGCCCATTGTCTGCACTGTTTTTTAAGATTGTAATGGAAGTTTTACCCACCGCAATTAAGGAAGAAAAGGCGAATCAAGAGTATTCATATAGGGTCAGAAGAGATCAAACTTTGGCTCTTCGCAGATGATCTGATAGTATATCTGGAAAACACTAGGGACTCTACTACAAAACTCTTAGACGTGATCAAGGAATACAGTAGCGTCTCAGGTTACAAAATCAACATTTATAAATCAGTAGCCTTTATATATACCAACAATAGTCAAGTTGTAAAAACAGTTAAGTAGTCTATCTCATTCACAGTAATGCCAAAGAAGATGAAATATTTGGGAATTTATCTAACAAAGGATGTGAAAGATGTCTATAAAGAGAACTATGAAAAGAAATAGCTGAAAATGTTAACAAATGGAAAACATACCATGCTCATGGCTGGAAGGAATCAACATTGTTAAAATGTCCATAACACCCAAAGCAATATATAATTTCAATGCAATCCTTATTGCATTGCAATCCACTGTCCTACTTTAAAGATCTTTAGAAAACAATACTCCGTTTTAAAAGGAATAAGAAAAAAACCTCGAATAGCCAAGACATTACTCAGAAATAAAAACAAAGTAGGAGGAATTACGCTACCAGACCTCAGACTATACTACAAATCAATAGTGATCAATGAAGCATGGTATTGGCACAAAAACAGAGAAGTAGATGTCTGGAACAGAGTAGAGAACCAGGAGATGAACCCAGCTACTTACCGTTATTTAATCTTTGACAAGCCAATTAAAAACATTCAGTGGGGAAAAGATTCCCTATTTAACAAATGGTGCTGGGCGAACTGGCTGGCAACCTGTAGAAGACTGAAACTGGACCCACACCTTTAACTATTAACTAAGATAGACTCTCACTGTATCAAAGATTTAAACTTAAGACATGAAACTGTAAAGATACTAGAGGAGAGTGCAGTGAAAACCCTTGAAGAAATCGGTCTGGGCGAGTATTTTATGAGGAGGACCCCTGGGCAATTGAAGCAGCTTCAAAAATACACTACTGGGACTTGATCAAACTAAAAAGCTTCTGCACAGCCAAGAACACAGTACGTAAAGCAAGCAGACAGCCCTCAGAATGGGAGAAGATATTTGCAGGTTATGTCTCCGACAAAGGTTTAATAACCAGAATCCACAGAGAATTCAAACGCGTTAGCAAGTATAGGAGAAGGGATCCCTTCGCAGGCTGGGCAAGAGATTTGAAGAGAAACGTCTCTGAAGAAGACAGGCGCGCGGCCGTCAGAGATATGAAAAAAGTTAATAAAATTAATGTGCCAAAAGCCATGGCACAGTGAGAACAGGAGTTTAGTCTCGCTTCAGCATATAAGTGGCAGCGTGCTTTTGGACAAAAGAACAGTTTACTTTCCTCAAGAAGGGTTACAGAATTAACCGGGAAAGACTTCTGCCAACTTCCATAACTCCTTGCGAATACAGAAAATTCATCTTCAAGTTCCTCCTTAAACACAATTCAGCGTGTTTGCACAGTGCAAACGCTACCAGAGAATACTTGTATGTATCGTACATGGAACTCAACACACCTCCTGAGGGAACCCATGTGAATTAATTCCTCAGCAGGAATTTTAGGAGAGTTATATGTGCGATCACTACAAGTATGCTGCGAAATAGATTGCACTTTGAAACAGGCTGAAGTGTTCATAATGAAAGCACATGTGCTCCTATGTCGGTGTGCCGATTGCATTGGTTATAAGTGCATGACTTCAGTAACAGTGGATCATTGCTCCCTTAAGCCAGCATATAACCGGCAGTATGCTTTTCAAAACAGTCCTAACATCCCATTTCTGACTGCGTGCATCCAAATAGCAATCCTTTTCCAGAGCACTTGCATCCTCAACATTCCTTTCAGCTAGTGTGAATCCAGCATGCACTCCTCTCCTTAAAAAATGCGAGTCATCACCTCCTTTTTCTGTAATTGTACATCCAGTGAGTAATGCTCTCCAAGGAGATCCGAATCCTCACATTGCCTTTCTGCTAGTTTATAAGAACTGTTGTATTCACGCACTTGAGGTCTAAGGAGAGTTGAGGGTTCAGGAGCTCTATCAGAGAACACAGGTCTTGCATACTAGCCGAAGGGAGTGATGAGGACAAAGTTAGCCAATGGCTATTCAAAGCTACGTAGGGTGTCCCTGAGATGAGCAGATCACCAGTGCGCCAGCTTATAACCGGCAGTATCTTACTGACAGAGAAAAGTAGTTTCTTCTCTTACGTCATGAATTACAGAGCAACTCACAGACGCCGTTTTCAATATCGCCCAATACCCTGGTTCCCAGACGGTTCATAGGCGCTTTCTTTATGAACACGTCAGCCTGTTTCAAAGTGCAATGTATTCTGTAGCATACTTGTACTGATCGCACATGTAACTCTCTGAAAATTCCTGCTGAGGCTACATCAATATACGTGAGTCCTGCACAAATAAAGTTAATATGCTGAGAACAGGAGTTTAGCCTCTTTTGAGTGTATATGTGGCAGCGTGCTTATGGAAGGAAGAACAGTTTCCTTCCTCAAGAACGCTTACAGAACTACCCGGGAAAGACGTTTCCAACTTCCATAATTCTTGCATATACAGAAAGTTCATCCTCAATTTCCTCCTTAGACACAATTCAGCGTGTTTCCACATTGCAAATGCTACCAGAGAATACTTGTATTGATCGTACATGTAACTCAACACTCCTGCTGAGGGAACTTCAATGCACATGTTGCTCCTATGTCGGTGTGCCGACTGCATTGCTTATAAGAGCACGCTTTCGGTGACAGTAGAACTTTGCTCCTTTAGCACAGCATATAACTGGCAGTATTCTTTGCATGAGATTTCCATCCTAACATCACATTTCTGACTGTGTGCTTCCAAACAGCACTCCTTTCCCAAAGCGCTTGCATCTTTAATATTCCTTTCTGCCAGTGTGAACCCAGCTAGCACTCCTGTCGTCCCTAAATGATGCCAGTCATCACCTCGTTTTTCTGTTTCTGTGCATCCTGTAATCCAATCCTTTTCAGGGTGATTCGAATCCTCACGTCGCCTTTCTGCTATGGTATAGTGTGCGAGTTATCCTCTCCAGGGTGATCCGAGTCCTCACATGGCCTTTGTGCTAGGGTACAGAGGGGAGTAGTCCTCTGCAGGGAGATCCGAGTCTTCACATCGTCTTTCTGCTAGTTTATAAGAACTGTTGTATTCACGCACTTGAGGTCTAAGGAGAGTTGAAGACTCAGGAACTCTATCAGAGGAGTCTGGTGTTGCATACTAGCCGAAGGGAGAGATGAAGAGAAAGTTAGCCAATGGCTATTCAAAGCTGTGTATGGTGTCCCTGAGATGAGCAGATTACCAGTGCTCCAGCTTATAACCGGCAGTATCTTACTGACATTGAAAAGCAGTTTCTTACGTCGTGATATTTAGAGCTACTCACGGACGCCTTTTTCAATATCACCCAATACCGTGGTTCCCAGATGGTTCATAGGCACTTTCTTTAAGAACACGTCAGCCTGTTTGAAAGTGCAATGTATTCCATCGCATACTTGTACTGATAGCACATGTAACTCTCTGAAAATTCCAGCTGAGGCTACATTAATACCCGTGAATCCCGGTACAATGAAGTTAATTTGCCAAAAGGCATGGCAGAGTGAGAGCAGGGGTTTAGCCGAGCTTCAGCATATAAGCGGCAGCATGCTTTTGGAGGGAATAACACTTTTTTTCCTCACGTTCACTTACAGAACTACCCAGGAAAGACTTTTCCACCTTTCACAAGGCCTTGCTATATACAGGTAGTTCCACTATGGACACAATTCAGCGTGTTTCCACAGTGCAACCGTTACCACAGAATACTTGTATTGATCGTACATGTAACTCAACACTCCTGCTGAGGGAATTTCAATGCACATGTTGCTCCTATGTCGGTGTGCGGACTGCATTGCTTATAAGTGCATGCCTTCAGTAACAGTATATCTTTGCTCCTTTAACCGAGTAGTATGCTTTTCAAAACAGTCGTAACATCCCATTTCTGACAGCGTGCATCCAAAGGGCAATCCTTTCCCAGAGCACTTGCATTTTCAACATTCCTTTCAGCTAGTGTGTATTCAGCATGCACATCTCTCCCTAAAGGATGCGAGTCATCACCTCATTTTTCTGTTTCTGTACGTCCAATGAGTAACCCTCTTCAGGGTAATTCGAATCCTTACGTCGCCTTTCTGCTGTGGTACAGCGTGCGAGTAATCCTCTCTAGGGTGATCTGATTCCTCACATTGCCTTTCTGCTAGGCTACAGCAGAGGAGTAATTCTCTGAAAGGTGATCCAAGTCCTCACATCACTTTCCAGAGAGTAATCCTCCAGGGTGATCTGATTCCTCATATATTCTTTCTGCTTGGGTACAGAGGGCAAGTAATCCTCTGCAGGGTGATCCGAGTCCTCACCTCACTTTTCTGTTTCGTTACGCAGGGCCAGTAATCCTCTGCAGGTTGATCCGTGTCCTCACATCGCCTTTCTGCTAGTTTGTAAGAACTGTTGTATTCAAGCACTTGGGGTCTACGGAGAGTTGAGGACTCAGGAACTCTATCAGAGCAGTCGGGGTTGCCTACTTGTCGAAGGGAGAGATAAGGACAGCGTTAGCCAATGTGTATGGTGTCACTGATATAAGCAAATCGCCAGTCCTCCAGCTTATATCTGGCAGTATCTTACTGACAGAGAAAAGCATTTTCTTCTCTTAAGAGAAGCACCATGCTATTTAGAGCTACTCATGGATGCCTTTTTCAAAGTCACCCAATGCCCTGGTTCCCAGAAGGTTCATAGGCACTTTCATTATGAACAAGTCAGCCTGTTTCAAATTGCAATCTATTTCGCAGCATACTTGTAGTTATCGCAGATACAACTCTCTGAAAATTACTGCTGAGGCTACAATACTACACATGAGTCCCGCACCAATAATGTTGATGTGCCAAAAGATATAGTGAGGCACAGTGAGAACAGGTGTTTAGCCTCGTTTCAGCATATAAGCTGCAGCATGCTTTTGGAAGGAAGAACAGTTTCTTTTCGTCAAGAACGTTTACAGAACTACCCAGGAAAGACGTTTCCCAACTTCCATAATGCTTACATATACAGAAAATTCATCAAGTTCCTCCTTAGACACAATTCAGTCTGTTTCCACAGTGCAAAGGCCACCAGAGAATACTTGTATTAATCGTACATGTAACTCAACACTCCTGCTGAGGGAACTTCAATGCACATGTGCTCCTATGTCGGTGTGTCAACTGGTTGCTTATAATTGCACGCTTTCTGTGACAGTAGAACTTTGCTCCCTTAGCCCAGCATATAACTGGCAGTATTATTGGCATGAGATTTCCATCCTAACACACCATTTATGACTGTGTGCTTCCAAACAGCACTCCTTTCCCAGAGCGTTTGCATCTTTCTGCTAGTGTGAACCCAGCTAGCACTCCTGTCCCTAAAGGATGCCAGTCATCACCTCGTTTTTCTGCTGCCATACATCCAGCAAATCATCCTCTTTAGGGTGATCCCAGTCCTCACCTCGCCTTTCTGCTAGTCTATATGTAGTGTTGTCTTCACGTACTTCAGGTCTATGGAGAGTTTTGGACACAGGAACTCTATCCGAGGAGTCATGTCTTGCATACTACGAAGGAGAGATGAGGACAAACCTAGCCAGTGGCTATTCAAAGTTGTGTATGTTGTCACTGAGATGAGCAGATAGCCAGTGCTGCAGCCTATATCCGGCAGTATCTTACTGACAGAGAAAAGCAGTTTCTTCTCTTAAGTCATGCTATTTAGAGCTACACAAGGACGCCTTTTTCTTTCTTTTTTGGGGGTGGGGAACGGTAGGAGACATACAATTGCCAGCATGAATTGCCCCATTCTGGAGATTTGACCTTGAGAAGCCTTAGAAGTTTTGCTTCTTCTGGTATTTTGTATCTATGACACAGAGCAGATTTTGGCCAACAAAATATTTCCAGATTGATTCAGATTATTATTAGTATTAATTTTTGGGTTTAGGCCGGGGCTGGGTTTGAACCCGCCACCTCCGGCATATCGGACCAGCACCCTACTCCTTGAGCCACAGGTTTTGCCCGGACGCCTTTTTCGAAATCGTCCAATTCCTCGTTCGTAGAATGTTCATAGGCAATTTCATTATGAACATGTTAGCCTGTTTCGAAGTGCGATCTATTTCGCAGCATACTTGTTGTGGTGACATATATAACTCTCCTAACGTTCCTGCTGAGGCTACATTAATACACGTGAGTCCCGCATCAATAAAGTTAATGTGCCAAAACCCTGGCACAGTGGGAACAGGAGTTTATCCACCCTTCAGCATATAAGCGGCAGCATGGTTTTGGAAGGAAGAACAGTTTCCTTCTGTCAAGAACGCTTACAGAACTACCCGGGAAAGACTTTTACCAACTTCCATAACTCCTTGCATATACAGAAAAGTCAGCTTCAAGATCCTCTTCAGACACAATTCAGCGGGTTTCCACAGTGCAAATGCTACCAGAGAATACTTGTACTGATCTTACATGTAACTCAACACTCCTGCTGAAGAACATCAATGCACTTGTGCTCCTATGTCGTTGTGCTGACTGCATTGCTTGTAAGAGCACGCTTTAAGTGACAGTAGAACTTTGCTCCCTTAGCCCAGCATATAACCGGCAGTATTCTTGGCATAAGATTTCCATCCTAACATCCTGTTACTGTCATTGTGCTTCCAAACAGCACTCCTTTCCCAGAGCGCTTGCATCTTCAATATTCCTTTCTGCTAGTGTGAACACAGCTAGCACTCCAGTCCCTAAAGGATGCAAGTCATCACCTCGGTTTTCTGCTGCCGTACATCCAGGGTGATCCCAGTCCTCTTTAGGGTGAGCCCAGTCCTCACCTTGTCTTTGTGCTAGTTTATATGTAGTGTTGTCTTCACGCACTTCAGGTCTATGGAGAGTTGCGGATACAGGAACTCTATCCGAGGAGTCATGTCTTGCATACTAGCCTAGGGGAGAGATGAGGACAAAGCCAAAGGCTAGTCAAAGCTGTGTATGGTGTCAGTGAGATGATCAGATGGCCCCTGACTGGTCTTGCTTACATCCGGCAGTATCTTATTGGAAGAGAAAAGCAATTTCTTCTCTTAAGTCATGCTATTTAGAGTTACCCATTAATGCTTTTTCAAAAATCCCACAATACCTTGTTTCCCAGCTGGTTTATAGGCACTTTTTTGAAAAACATGTCAGCCTGTTTCATAGTGCATACTGCTGTTTATTTGTTCACATGAGGGTGCATCTCCAGACTGTTATGCACACTCTAAAACAGAAAGAAGTTGAGACTCGGCAAGATATGAGAGGGATGCAATTTATGAACTATTTACTAAACTTCCCATCAGAAAGGCAGAAACTCAGAGGAAGTTCATAACAGTAACTGCTGCATAACCAGCCTAATTATCAGCTACATTTAGCAGCCAGAAATTCATTTTTTTTTTTTTTTTTGGCTGGGGCTAGGTTTGAACCCGCCACCTTTGGCATATGGGAACAGCGCCCTACTCCTTGAGCCACAGGCACCGCCCTCAGAAATTCATTCTTAGAACGCCTACAAAATAAACTAAATAGAAAAAAAAATAAAGGCACCGTTGGCTCAAAATCCCTGGCAAGGTAACTTGATTCATTATCTGTAACACTTCCAATTTCCAGGCAAGGGAAGAATGACGTTTTAAAATATGAAAAGTTGCCTCTACTGCAGAGGATTTATCTTAGGTTGGAATTTTCTTGAAATGATAGTTTGATTTCAACCTGTCAACATCAAGGAAAAGCCAGAGTGGTCACTTACCTTCAACCCCACCTTCTGTCCCTCCATCCTACTTTTCCAACTGCTGCTTTCCTATTCTTGAGAGAGTTGAATGGGTAACAAGCTGTGGTTCAGTGTGGCTTTGAAGTTCAGTAGACTTCCCACATTCCCCAGGCATTATTTCTCTCATTGAGAGTTGCTTTGAGCTCGAGGTAAAGTTTAATATTCTCAGAAGACTAAAAGAAACAAATTCATTGGGTGTGTGATATGATATGCCTCCTGCTTTCTAATCAGTTCATCCATCTGGAGGACAGGCCAGTGGGAAGGCTGGAACAAAGGTGAGGCCAAATTACCACTGCTTCTAATGTTGGCTATTGCTCCAGGAAACCCACTGATGGCCCCATAAAGTGAGCTGGAAAGGAGAAGAGATAAAGATGGCTGTGAGAACAAAGGGTATGGTAGACAAGGACTAATATTTCCTTAGGGCTAGTATGGACCAAATATTTTATAAAAATGACAGCAAAAAAAAAACAGTAGCAATACCAGTAAGAAAAAACCCTGCTCTTTAATTGGGTTCCTGCTATGCCCCAGGTATATAAAGTGCATCATATACATGGACTCATTTTTACAGGTGAGGCAATAGAGGTTAACAGAGGTTAGTGATTTGTCCTGTTACTTAACTAGAATGATTCAGAATTGGGACTCAAACCCAGATGTCTCACTCGACAGCCCTTCATCACACTAGATCTGAAAGACATTTTCATTGTAGTCTTATTTCTCTGTCTTCCCTGATTCCGAGGGCTTACATGAAGGAAGATGAAGCTGGCACTGGGTTACCCATTTTCCTGCGAGAGTGAGAGAGCTTGAAATATTTTCGTGTTTAAAGCTAAAATTAATCTGAATCGTAATGTGTTGGCAATAGGGAAATGGAGTGGTGATGTTTGCAGCTGAGGAGCTTAGGAAATGTCACCCCAATATATGACTCCTTGCTGTAATATATTTTGAATTAAAGGCTCTTATAGATTTACAGGCCATCAGAAGAGGCTTTCCCTCTGTCTGCATAATCTGGACTGACCTGATCAAAAGAGATCAAAGGTGACAATGGACTGCTTTTGCTCTCAATATACCCCAAGAAAGATTTAAAAATGCCTGGCCCAAATAATTTGAAATGTATTATTCAAGTCAATCTGTTTCCCCATCCATTTATCCTCCCTAGCAACCATTATTGCCTCTAAATAGAATTATTTACACTACTAATTTCCTCCCCTTCCCTCTAAAAAGTATGTATCAAAATATCTGATCTTCCTTGGGATAGTGTGTAATTGCTATGCAATTCTCCATGTTCATGGAATCAGTAAATAAACATTTCTCTTATTTATCTGCTTTAATTGTAAGTTGATCTTTCAGCAAACTTTCAGGGGAGAGGGCATGTTTCCGCTCACCCCTACACAGTCTAGTAGCAGATGAATAGCAGGTGTAGATGTGCCCATAGAGACACCAAGCCAAATGGAGCACCAAGCACATTTAGAACACTGATAAGTTACAGTTGGCTGGGCAGAAGAGATAGACTCAGAATAGGTTTCATGGAGGAGGTGGCTTTTGATTGGTGCCTTGAAGGCATGACTATGCTCTAAAAATTCTAACAGTGGAATTCTAATTTGTTGCATCCTAGAGATTTTTAGGTCAAGAGAAACTTGCATTTACTAACCTAGCAGTTTGTAAGATTGGATATCATGACACTCAAGTAGAAAAGACTTAGAATAGAAGGCCCGGTTTCCAGTTATAATTTTTGCACTGAGACGGCACTTAACCACACTGAGACTTAATTCCTTCCACTGTAAATCTGTAATAGACTCTACTCTACATTCCTTCCAGCATGGAAAATATCAAATGAGATAAAGTAGATGACCAGGTTGTAAGTGTAAGGATTTGTGGAAATTTTGTTTCCCTAGTCCACTCTGGGCATTTCTGGAGCTAAGGGTTTCCTCAGAAAATTTCCTTCAAGTTCCATTAGCTAAATGCCTTACCATAGGTCATTTAACTAAGTCAAATCTTTCAAGGTGTCTGAGTTTCTGAAACCAGTAAAAAAGTCTCAAACTATGATTATTTTGGTAGACTTTATCCTATTGTCACAGAATCATACTATATTATATATTACATATTATATATTGTAATGGAATCATACTCATTGTTGATTTCAATCTCTGAATTGCTTTAATGAATTATCAGAAATTTTAGTACCTTAAAGGTTGCAATGCTAACTTAGATGTCAAAACACTATGCTTCAAACCCTGTGCTGTTGGGAGGGAAGGCCTGTATTCATCAGTATTTTCCAAGTTAATGGGAATTTAGGGTTTGTGTGCTTACCCCAAGTACTCAGGAGGGCTTTGAGATTCGAGAACAAAATTACCTAAAAGATGAAAACTGGAATCATCCTTATATAAAACTTTGGGGGAGGAGAAACATGACAGGAGATAGAATGCTATAAAAATAATGAAGAGTAACACACAGCTAACAAAGTCTTCCTGCTGAACTTTGAAGAGACAGAATACCAGTGGTTGAATAACTGTACTGAATTGACAAACAAACAAATAAATGAATTAATTAATTACCTTGCCCATATGTTGTGCCTTTACAACACATCTATATGATCTCATTTAAGGAGGCAGGTATTATCATGCTCATTTTGCCATTCTAAGTTTTAAAGTTAAATAATTTGCCCAAGTTAGCTACTTTGTGGTAGAGGTGGCATTCTAACACAGAACTGTTTTGTCACAAAAGCTCAATTCTCTCACTTTATTGATCATTTGTACAAAAGATTAGAGATCTATTCGTTACAGAGGAGCCAAAATCTATACCTTAAAAAGTTAAACCAGATTACGTCTTTCTCCTTCTAATGCTGTTAGATAATTTCCCAACACTCAGAGAATAAAATCCAGACTTCTAGCTGGGGCTGAGCTGAATCTAACTTCAATAGGATTTTTGGTTTTTGCTGTTAAGACAGAATAAAACTTTAATTGATTCATCACAGAATCACTGAACAAAATGGTTAAGAATTTTAAATAGTGCAGAAAACGATATTAAACATTTGCACAATTACACACATTTTTAACACTTTCACATTCCTTTTTGAACCCAGGCTTTTAAATTTTGAAAACATGCTAACTTACAACAAAAAGAATGCAGATGAACTGATTCTATAGTTATAACAGTGCTACTTACTGTAGTCTTATTACCACACAGTAGTTAAACAATCTTTTAGAATCAAAGGAATCTGAATTTTTTTTTGATTTACCAAGAAAGCATGAAAGAATTATATTAGAAAAATGTGTACGTATTTAGGTGTAGTTACACAATGTCATATTCCCTGGTGTACTAGCTTAGATATATTTACTAACCTTGGTTCTGTTACCATAAATTTCGTAAAGATGCCAGATATCTCCAGAACAAGCAAAAAGTTCAAAAATGAAACCAAATGAACTAGGAACCATTTTGTTATTGACATCCATTTCCAGTAACAAGTTGCTAACTATCAATATTTTCACAGAACAAAATGAATGTAATAGTGTAAAGTATTGCAAAGTATAATTTTAATTAAATTTGATGGATTGATTTGATTTTCAAAAATTAAAACATTAAGCCATGAAATTCTGCTCTACGTAAGTGGACATGGGCTAGCTTGCTCATTCCTTGCCATCTTTTCTTGTTAACAAACGAGAAACTCAATATACATTCTAATTACATTTGGACTGAGTCGTAATGGAGAAGTGCCCATAATTTGAGACTTTCATATATAGAATTCAGGAGTTACCTTTAAACTTTAAGCATGGAATTTTTTGCCTGGGTTTAAATTTAACTCTGCTTCTGATGTGGCATGAAATAACCCTGGTCTACAGGTATGCTTTATAAAAGACTATATCGGCGCACTTTTTCTCAGGACCTCTTGAGGCAATGTGCTCCTGGCTGGTTACACACATTCAGTTCAAAATAGATCTATTTAAATTACATAAAACAAAAACACCTCCTCCCCTTAAAGACGATATCAAATTTCCTTGTCAACACCTCTGATAACACCTTGCTTTGTCAATTCTCGTTATAGGGGTAAAGTGATTATCCAGTGCTAGCTATAAAGTTTCATAACAAAGGAATCAGAATGCTAATCATTAACTAGTACATCACCTTGAAATTTTCCTCTGAATCCATAGATAATCTTTTAGCAAATTTCAAATCATATGAAACAGAACTGTGGTAGGTTTGCATGCCTGTGTGTCTGAATCTCAGTATTGTATTTGTACTGATCCACATAGTAACTATTTTGTATTTGAAATCAACTTTAACTATTAAAATTGTATACCAGGAAATTAGAGGTGTTGCAATACTTGGTTGCAAATAATTTGCCATCTGGTGTTGGGTCAGAGAACGCTATTTCATCAGTGCCGAGAAACAGCCAAAAATGAAACAATTTCTGAGAGAATCTACCAGTCGTCTTGCAATGCGCTTCCTTCTCTTCAATTTGAAAAATTCTACTTATCCCACAGACTGCAAGTTCTGGTTCATTTAAACATTGCCATACCCTAAGATATTCTTTAGAGCTTAAGGATTGTGGGCCACTTGGTTCAGGCAGGACCCGAAAGGCTTGTTTTATGGGCTCTGCAATTAAATACCGACTACTCTCTTTTCATCAGCTATAAAAAGAAAAGTTTTGGTTTTGCTTGGACTTCTAGAAACAACTTGCTGAAAGCCCAATTCACTATCAACAAGTTCTTGGACATCTTCTAACTTTCTGACAGCATAACTTGGATCATATGTCAGGACCAACACGATTTTCTCATCCCAATACTCGCTACTACTCGCTCTTTCTTCCATCTCACATATTTGATTCCTTCAAGAAATCTGTGGTGATACTGGACATGGTATATTTCATCCTCAGGGTGGGAAGCAGTATATATCATGCCACAAGACTTACACATAGTAGCTCCAAAATGTTTCTGACCTGCATCAGTGATGAGCTGCTATTTTGGTTCTTTATTTGTATCTCTGGCATTGCTACTTTTCTGGGTACTGGCATGTTTCAAGAAGTACATATAACAAAAGACTGATCTTCAGCTAGAAATTTTTTTGTATTGCCTGAAGACACATTGAAGATGGGATAGATGATGGACTCAGGAGAAATTGTCTTGGTCCCACCAAGAGAATCCTCTGAAGAAAAAAATACACTTATTTTTCTTTTCATTGTGGTTTATTTTCTTAAACTTAACTTCTATTTTATTTTATTTTTTTTTTTGTAGAGACAGAGTTTCACTTTATTGCCCTTGGTAGTGTGCCGTGGCCTCACACAGCTCACAGCAACGTCCAACTCCTGGGCTTACGCGATTCTCCTGCCTCAGCCTCCCGAACAGCTGGAACTACAGGCGCTCGCCACAACACCCGGCTCTTTTTTTTGTTGCAGTTTGGCTGGGGCTGGGTTTGAACTCGCCACCCTCAGTATATGGGGCCGGCGCCCTGCTCACTGAGCCACAGGTGCCGCCTAAACTTAACTTCTAAAAGAAAAAATTTTAAGGTCTTTTAAGGGTTAGAACTAATTTTAAGGGTTAGAACTAAGTGTATAATAATGTTAAAAGGATGACTTGTGCCTAAATAATTTAGGTTTGTGAACTTTTGAACAGGAATTTATCGAGTAAATTCTGCTAAGAAGGAATTAGGATCAACACTGATATCTCCTTTGGAAGACTTGAGAGTTAGGTATGTGAGTTTGAAAGAGAAAATACACAAGGGCATAACACTTGAAGAGCTGCCCCCATTCTCAGTAGAATCAAAATTGTTATCTGTCTTCTCTACTTTTACTTCCATAGTATGTATGCATGTATTAGAGGAAAAAATTTTACCTCATTTACACAGGAAACATACTAAACAGATTTTTTTTTTCTATCTTTATAGCTCATGAAAGAAGAATCACATGTGTAAGTTAATCTCGTCTAATTTAGAATTCATTAAATCTTAATTCAGTTAACATTAAATTTTCTGTTTTGGTCCCTATTTAAAGGATTGATGAATCCTTTAATGCAGTGTTTATTTTTTATTGGTATGTAATATTTGTACATATTTGTAGGATACATATAATATTTTGTTACATGCATAGGATGTGTAATAACCACGTCAGTGTATTTACACTATAAATCACATAATATATTTATTATTTCTGTGTTGAGAACATTTCAAGCCCTCTATTCTAGCTGTTTTAAAATATAAAGTGCATTGTTAATGATAGTCTGCTATCATTTAGCTCTTCAGGAGCAAATTCTGAACTGGACAATCAAGGTGCTCAAGATGATATTTCCTCAAACCTGAAAAAGACACCCTCTCAAGTAAGATTTTAAGAAAGTTTATCTGTATAAATTTTTAATTTTATGGCTTAAGTAAACTGTAATTTTCAGAAACTCTTGACTGTCCTTTTCACTCAACTAGGTTACTTTGTATACTACCGTTTGTGGGATGTAATTGAATAGAAGGAATATAATGATATATTTAAGTCCAGTCAAAATACACTTATTTTTATCAACTTCACATTCCCCTTGAAGAAACTACTCCACCTGATGAATCTTTTATTAACTTGTCTTCATTTTTGTTTTTCTCACTCATTAGCTAAACGTTCAATTTCCTTTCCAGGAATAAGCTTGTCTCTAAAGGTTTCATTTCACTGAAAGTTTCCACATCAGAACCTTCAATTATTACTGATTTATTCTTTTGGGTGAGTCCCAGTGACTCATTTTCCTGAGAAAATTTTTTCCTGAGAACAGCGGATTTTTTTCTACTAACAAAAAAAAATGCTGCTCCATCCTGGAGTGTAACCTGTGATTTTCTTTTTTGGCTTAGAACTCGTGGAACTTTAGGATTATTTTTAGCTGAATAACAATTATTCTCTTTCTCCATAATTGGCTTACAGGCCACTCAATTTTGCTCAAAACTTTTGCTCTAAACCTGTGCCATGCTGTGCTTACTCTCTTGACTCTCTGACTTTCTCTGAAATGACCACATTTGGTTTTGCTGGTCTTATTATCCTCTCATCCCCTTCTATTTGTCCAGAACATCTCAACTCAAGTGTTTTAATTCCATTTAGCAAATACAAGTGGAAAGAATAAAAAAGAGATATACGTCAAACACGAGACAGACAAAAATAAGTTCTCCTGGTGAACAGACATGTGTCCCATTAAACAGCTGCTGAGAATCTTCTGGGAAACTTTGCACAACTGCTTAGATCCAGTGAAGCACATATTTGTGGGCTTGCATGCTGTGGGTAAATGGAAGGATGATGGGGCTCTGATGACCTTTCTCTGAGATCCTCCATTATATTGCTATTCATTTGTGCACAATTAAGAAGCAATATATTTTTGTACCTCTTTCGAAAATACAGTACCACACACCTATATATTGATACAAGTGTAGATACAGGCATAGATGATCTGTATGAGAGATACAACACAAAAATGTTATATACATAGGAATTATGCATTAGTATGGAATTTTATGCACTCCCAAATTATGCCAGATTTTTTGACGCATCAATACCAGTAGAAAATAAATCCCAACTTCCTATGTGTTTCAGTTTTTCTATGGTATAACTTCAAATTCAATGTGATTTCAAGTAAGCTCCCAGTATCTTCAGAATCCTAAAGGGAGACTAACCAAACTCTATGTAGCAGATACTCTGACTTCCAATCATACCATCTGCATCTGTTTTTCTGAGTTTAGCCCTTGGTAGCTGAAACATTGGCTCTGCTTGTGCTCCAGGCAAGCCAGAAGTACCAGGGAACTAACACCCCTAGGAGTAGCCCTCTACCAATGATTGATGAATGCTGGCTTATATTACCGTTAGGTTATCTCTGAGGCTCCTGTTCTACAGTGGCTTCTACAGTGAATCCCAGCAAAATTCATATCCAGTTCCATCTGGCTCTTCTGCAACTTGCTTAATAACAGTCATGTTGTTTTCCTTTCTCTCTTCTCCCTTTCCTCCCAGTGTTTCCTGGGTTTACCTCTCACGTGAACCATTTACATTCAAAGCTTTGTGTCTGGGTCTATTTCTGGGAGACTTTATCCTGGTTGGATGTGTCACAAACCTTATTCCGACTGGAAAAGTGGGGACCACTTCAGCTCTGCACTAGTCACTGCAGCCTGGAGGTTTGTTATGACTATTAGTCAGATGTGGATCACAGTGGATCTGTGGGGCCAAGAGACCGCCCCAAGCAAAAAGCATGTGGACTACAGTTGGGGGATGATTATGTCCAAAGGACATCAAAGGAAATAGATCCTGAGTAGCACAGAAAATAAAATCAGCAATGCCCACTGCTACCTATGTCTTCATATTGCCATCAGGTAAGTATAGTTGCGTGTTCACTTCGGGGCACTAAATGATATATGTTATGGTCAGAGAGATCTTCTTTAGTGCAAATGACCTAGAAAAGAGGTCAGCAAACTATACTTTCGTGGGTCAAACACAGCTGGTATTTTTTGTAAAATAAAGTTTTATGGGAACCTGGCCACGCTCCTTTATTTATGCATTGTCTCTGGATGTTTTTATGTTCCAACACTGAAATTAAATATTTGAAACAGAAACCTTTGTTCACAAATTGTGAAATATTTGCTATCTGGCCCATTACAGAAAACCTTTTCAACCCTTGGGTTCGACAGTAGCTACTTTGATTTCCAGAAGTTGTCTCCCAGGTTCTAAGCCCATGAAGAATTATGATCCTCAACTTTTTCATTTGCCTTTTCTGTTCCTTCCATCTGAGGAGTAGCACCCGAGCAAATGGTGATTAATTTAGCCGATTCAACCTGTAATACTTCCTCAGGCATGAACCCTATATTAAATCACACAATCCTCAAGCTATTTTCAGTAGCTCAGTACCCACAGTACTGCTAATAGAATGCACTTAATACAAAAAGAAATTCAAGCTCTTCTAAACACAATTGTCAGCTGGAGAGAGTGAGTGAAAGACAAATGCTGATGGATTATGAACCTACAGTGACAAACTCAGGTGCACAAAAATTAACTTTGTTTCTATAAAACGCTTTGATTTTCTGACTCATAATTCCTCCAGAGAAAAGTTTAATATTAAGGATTTTCTCAATCCAATCCAGATAATTTTATTTAGCTACTTCTGGGTTAAAACTCAGTACCAACCATTCACATAACCATCTTGAGGTTCTATTCTTTCCTCTAATTAACTTCTGGTTTTAAATGCAGACAATTTCTGCAAGATGCCACTAGGGAGCCAAGTCCAGATCTTAGTATTTTGCTAGTTTTTTTTAATAGTGCAATCTGTCTTGCCCAAGTCTCAGATGTGCTACCCTGTCTATACTGGCACTTCACCTTCATAGTTTATAGTCATTGGCTTCTAGGTTCTCTGTCCTCTGAGATGTACAATATTTTATCCTAGCTCTGATCATCACGTTCTCATGTTATTCTCTGTGCTCTGCATCCCTCTATATTCAATTTCAGAATTTTCAGCCCAACCTCAGTGCCTCTGAGGGAACTGTTTCTTTTGTGGCAGTTTGTTGCCCTTCATCATTTGCAAATTACTGTTTTCTCCGACAGTGTACTCCCAGAGCATGAAACAAAATAGAATTCCAATCCTCTTTGTGAAGATTAAAATCAAACGGGAAACCGTTTTTCCCTCTCCACTGCCAGGATATGTTCTCAGAGGGGAGACAGAGTAAGTGGACCCTGCAACTTACTCCGTCTCTGGGTGAGAAATGGGAAATGTCTGAAGAAAAATTCTTTTCTTCGTCTTCAGGACAGAGGACGTTTTATAAAATCTGGGGACTGTACGAAAGCATTTTTTCCTGCGCATTCCACCTTTTAGAAGGATACCACCTTTGTTCTTAGCAGTAGACAATCTCTTCTGCAATGGTATTCATCCATTTGGCTACCAAAGACTGTTAGTGGTGTACTGGGAGGCAGTAAGTAGTCCTTCAGTTAATTATAGTTTGAAATATTCTTCTGTCCCATTGAGTAATAGCTGACATCCACAAAAGGTAGAGGGCTGCTCTACATGATAGTTATAGTTAGCATTTCTTGGATGCAAAGAATATGCTAGACTTTATCCTAAATTTTTCATAAACATTTCTCGTCTAAGTATCGCAAATCCCTAATTGGATAAGTGTGCTTATAATTTTCATTTTTAGAGGGGAGGAGTTTGAGAATATTGAGTTAGGTTATTTACACAAGACCATATGACCTCCTGTGGCAGAGATGGTGCTTGATCCCAGTCCCTTGCTTTCTTTTAAAGAGGAATTAGTACTTATATTACTCAAGTTGTTCCAAAAGGTAGAAAAAGAAGGAAGACTACCCAACACATTCTGTGAAGCAAACATCACCCAGATCCCCAAACCAGGCAAACACCCAACAGGAAAAGAAAATTATAGCCCGATATCAGTGATGAATATAGAAGCAAAAATATTCAAGATGATCCTAACAGAATCCAGCAACACATCAAACAAATTATACATCATGACAATATCGGTTTTATTCCAGGGTTTCAAGGCTGGTTCAATATACGTAAATCTATAATTTAGCACATAAACAAATTAAAAAAATAAAGACCACATGATTCTCCCAATTGCAGAAAAAGCTTTTGATAATATCCAGCATCCTTTCATGATCAGAACCCTGAAGAAAATTGGTATAAAAGGACATTTCTTTTTTTAATTTTTAACGTTGTGTTTTTTTTTATTAATGATAAATCATAGCTGTGTACATTAATGCAATCATGGGGCACCATACATTGGTTTTATAAACAGTTTGACACATTTTCTTCACACTGGTTATTATGTCCTTCCTGGCATTTTCTTAGTTTTTGTGTTAAGACAGTTATATTCTACATTTACTAAGTTTCACATGTACCCTTGTACAAGATTAACTAAGAAGGAACATTTCTTAAACTGATAGAGGTCGTCTACAGCAAACCCACAGTCAATATCATATTGAATGGAGATAAATTGAAATCATTTACACTCAGATCAGGAACCCAGCAAGGCTGTCCTTGTCTCCACTGCTCTTTAACATTGTAATTTAAGTTGTAGCCATTGCAATTAGGGAAGAAAAGGTGATCAAGGGTATCCATATAGGGTCAGAAAAGATCAAAATTTCAATCTTCGCAGATGGTATGATTATAAATCTGGGAAACACCAGGGATTCTATCACAAAACTCTTAGAAGTGATCAAGGTTCTCAGGTTTGCAGCGTCTCAAGTTACAAAGTCAACATTCATAAATCGGTAGCCTTTATATACACCAACAACAGTCAGGCTGAAAAAACAGTTAGGACTCTATTCCATTCACAGTAGTGCCAAAGAAGATGAAATATTTGGGAGTTTATCTAACAAAGGACGTGAAAGATCTCTATAAAGAGAACTATGAAACTCTAAGAAAAGAAATAGCTGAAAATGTTAACAAATGGAAAAATATACCATGTTCATGGCTGGGAAGAATCAACATTGTTAAAATGTCCATATTACCCAAGGCAATATACAATTTGAATGCAATCCCTATTGAAGCTCCACTGTCATACTTTAAAGATCTTGAAAAAAATAATACATCACTTTATATGGAATCAGAAAAAACCTCAGAAATAAAAACAAAGCAGGAGAAATCATGCTACCAGACCTCAGACTATACTGTAAATCGATAGTGATCAAAGCAGTATGGTACTTGTACAAATACAGAGAGGTAGATGTATGGAACAGAATAGATAGCCAAGAGATGAACCCAGTTACTTACCATGATTTGATCTTTGACAAGCCAATTAAAAACATTCAGTGGGGGAAAGGATTCCGTATTTAACAAATGGTGTTGGGTGAACTGGCTGGCAACCTGTAGAAGACTGAAACTGAAACACCTTTCACCATTAACTAAGATAGACTCTCACTGTATTTAAGATTTAAACTTAAGACATGAGACTATAAAAATACTAGAAGAGAGGGCAGGGAAAACCCTTGAAGAAATCCGTCTGAAGAAGAATATGTTCCAGCTCCATCTTATTTTATGAGGCGTACCCCCCTGGGCAATTGAAGCAGCTTCAAAAATACACTGCTAGGACCTGATGAAACTAAAATCTTCTGCACAGCCAAGAACACAGTAAGTAAAGGAAGCAGACAGGTTGTTTCTGCTTCTCACATTGGGAGAAGATATTTTCAGGCTATGTCTTTCACATAGGTTTAATAACCAGAATCCACAGAGAACTCAAACGTATAAAGCAAGAAAAAAACAAGTGATCCCATCACAGGCTGGACAAGGGACTTGAAGAGAAACGTCTCTGAAGAAGACAGGTGCATGGCCTACAGACATATGAAAAATGCTCATTATCCTTAATCATCAGAGAAATACAAATCAAAACTTATTTGAGATATCATTGAACTCCAGTAGGATTAGTCCATATCACAACCTCCTAAAACCAGAGAGGTTGGCGTGGATGTGGAGGAAAGGGAACACTTCTATACTGCTGCTGGGAATGCAAATTAATACATTCCTTTTTGGAAAGAGATATGGAGAACACTTAGAGATCTAAAAATAGATCTGCCATTCAATCCTGCAATCCCTCTACTGGGCATATACCCAGAAGACCAAAAATCACCTCATAACAAAGATATTTGTATCAGAATATTTATTGCAGCCCTATTTGTATTTGCTAAGTCATGGAAAAAGCCCAAGTGCCCATCGATCCATGAATGGATTAATAAATTGTGGTATATGTACACCATGGAATACTATGCAGCCTTAAAGAAAGATGGAGACTTTACCTCTTTCATGTTTATTTGGATGGAGCTGGAACATATTCTTCTTAGTAAAGTATCTCAAGAATGGAGGAAAAAGTATCCAATGCCCTATTATGAAACTAATTTATGGCTTTCATATGAAAGCTATAACTCAGTTATAACCTAAGAATCTGGGGAAGAGGGAGATGCAGGTGAAGGATGGGGGAGTTTTGGCAGAGGGAGGGTGATTGGTGGGATTATATTATACCTGCGATGCATCTTACAAGGGTACATGTGAATCTTAGTAAATGTAGAATATAAATGTCTTAACACAATAAGAAAATTGTAAGGAAGGCTATATTAACCATTGTGATGAAAATATGTCAAATGGTCTGTAAAACAGTGTATGGTGCCCCAGGATCGCATTAATGTACATAGCTATGATTTAATTTAAAAAAAGATGGAGACTTTACATCTTTTGTATAAATCTGGATGGAGTCAAAGAATATTCTCCTTAATAAAGTGCCACAGGAGTGGAAAAGGAAGTATTCAATGTACTCAATACTTATGTGAAACCAATAGACAAGCAGCTACATACCCAGATGAAAGAAAAACACTCCGTTAGAGTGAGGATGGGGGAGAGAAATGGGAAAAGGAAGGAGGGGGGAGTTGTTAAGTTTTCATCTAATGGACACAGCTTAAGGATACATAGCACACTTCCTGGGTGCAGGGCTCAACTACAACTTCGCCTTTACCTAACAAAAGGAAACAATGTAATCTTTTGTAACCTTGTACTAATTCTAAATTAAAAAAATCAAAAATACAATACACAATTTCTTAGGTCTTTGGCACTAGTTATTCCTGTCTGCCAACCTTATACATGTACCATTTTCTTTCAGTTCCCAAACTTGAGACTATAGAAACTGACCTCATTTACTCTATCCTAGTATAGTGATTAATTCCTTTTTGTGAACTTGACATACACCCAATGGAGGACAACTAACGCCCCTTTGTGTGCCCAAAGCTCCCTTAGTTGTGGGTTAGTGCCAGCAAACTAATTCTGGCTCCACTATTTTTTCCCTACCATCAGAGGAAGCACAGGAGAATGCAGATGCAGCAGAACAATGTAATTTTAGGTCAGATTTGCAAACTGCTGTTTTACAGACGTCAGCCACATCTTTTTAATAAAATTTTAATGGGTTATAAGCAAGTGAAATTTGGACACATTGAATCATGATATAGTGAAACATCATAGAACCTCCAAAGTAATGTCTTTTTGTATGCCAATGAGTTGACTGATGGCTGGGGCCCTGTGGATAGGGCTGGTCACTGACATTAGAGGCTTGGGACTTACTTCCAGCCCCCCCCCACTCCAACATCCCTGGAGGGGAGAGGGGCTGACGGTGAAGCTTATTAACAATGGGCAATGCTTTAATCAATTATGCCTATGTAATGAAATCTCGGAAACACACAAAGGGACGGTGTTTGGACCACTTCTAGATAGCTAAGTTCCTGGAAGTTGGAGCACCTGGGAGAGCATAGAAGCTCCCCACCCTTTCCCATACCTTGCCCTGTGTGTCTCTTCATCAGAATCTTCTGTAATATCTTTTCTAATAAACTGGTAAATGTGTTTCCCTGAGGTCCACGAGCCAATCCAGAAAATTATTCAAATCCAAGGAGGGTGTGTTGGGAACCTTAATATGTATAGCTGGCTGGTCAGAAGCAAGGGGGCTCGCAATTGGCATTAGAAATAGGGGGCAGCTAGGGAAGCTGGTAAGATCTGCCAATCTCACCCTTCGGGATCTGATGATAGGTCCAGGGAGAGTGTCAAAATTGAATTGAATTAGAAGACCCCCAGCTGTAGAATTGATTGCTTGCTTAGTGTGAAACACCTTTTTATGGGTAATCTATCTTCACATTTTCATAACTGTGTCATGGCATATGAGATGGGTCTACTGTCAGGTGGTAGCTTCTCTAAACCCATGAAAATCAGGGCTGGATAATTATTGCCTGTTCTGTAAATATACTCAGTTAGGGTTGGGGTCCTTGCTTTCACATTTGGTGATTGGTTATTTATATTTAGGCATTTATTTTTGTAAATGATATGACTAATAAATGAGAATAAATGAGAACTTAGTGTTTTTCAAAAATCAAACAAATTACCTAAGTAGAGCCACTCACTGTCCAATAACGCAAGCATGTCATAACATTCAATGAATGACATGTTCCTTAGCTCTTTTGCAAGGAAGAAAAATTTCTCGGCCTTTTCAAATTAAAATCTCTAAATCTTTAATAGCAGACTTATTGGAGGTGTGAATATGTGTGCAAATAATGGCTTTCTTGTTAATATTCTTTGAAGTGTGAGCATGATTCTGTTTCATCACTTTTGTATTATGCCTATGGGGGCTAGGCATTATATCTATCCCCGCTGCTACCAATTCTGACTTCTCACATTCCTTCTCCCATTCACTATATATATGGCTTTGGGAAAGTAATATTCTATTTGATTAAAAAAAAAAAAGATGTTGAATTGTGTGTTGGTGAAAACATTCTTTTATCATTCTATAACGAAAAAAATCCAAGTAGTAAACTTCTCAGTGTACTTGGCCAGTCGGTTAATAGATAAATCCAATCACCCAAAATGTCAACAAATAAGCTTTAACCCTACTTGAAAATCTTCATCTTATGAAACAAGTCCTATTTCTCCTTTCACCAAGAGAAGGGCTCTGGATGGAACTCTTTGCCTTCACTCTAATTATGTCGTAATGTTATTCATTATTCTAGATGCACAAGTTTAAAATCAATATTAGTTATACCACATCGAGATCTTTATTAGAAATATGGGATGTAAGTTTTTTTCATCAGAAATGATCACATTCAATAAGCAGATGTTTGATACTGAATTCCCCAAACTGAAGCAAGATAAATTTAAACAAAATTTGTCTTCACACATTTGTGAAGGGTAAGTGACTTGAATGTGAAGTGCTATCTCCAAGAAAACTAGAACTTAATTAGATATTTCCTTCTTATAAACACTTGCTAACTGTCAAAAAGAGAAGATGGTGAATAACTTCTTTGGGGGAAGGTGAGCCCTAAATCATCCCCATGACCAATACACAGGCCAGATAATGGGATTTGATGTTTTATCTTGATGACCACAGGCCTGCAAATACAGTAATGATTTTCTCATTTTCAAAATAGTGGGATTGAAAAAAATCACCATGATAGAAGCAAAGACCTTGTGGAAACAGTTTTGGTTGAATATGAGTCCCTGGGCAGGGTGTTCTTCAGATTTAGTTAAATTCAGTAAAAGTAAACGGCAAATAAAGAGGACAAGAAGGGTTAGAAAGAAGTTATTTACCACTTTAATAGGGCTGTCCAACATTTGGTCACATAGATCATTCTAAAAACCAGTTGCTTTCATGGCCTTTCTATCTCACCAGAGGTTATCTGAATACTCTTGGAAGAAAGCAAAGTAAACCAGAGGACATTTCTGCAGTCTAGGACAATGATACAAAGCCTTAAGACATTGTATTTACAGGACTTATTAATACAAGGATCCATATACTACCATAACTCTGCCAGAGTGTTAATAGCATGGTGGAGCAGCTCCCTCAAGGACCCTCATTTTCTTGTACATGGAAAAGCTAGTAGTTCTAAAAATATTTTCGTTGAAGAGGTTAGAACGGTTATTACACGTCGATTGAATATAAAGTATGGTTATGTAAGCCAGGCTTGCATGCTAATATTGCACAGGGTAGAAAGCAATAAAACAGGATGAAGTTCTTCTTTGGGCCATCCAGTAGAAACAGAAGTAAGCTCTTGACTCAGAATCATTATGATGCCTCAATTCCAGGAGTCCACCTGTATCTGGCCTTCCAGTGTCCGCGCCATTCTTGAATTCTTCCAAGGACAATTCCTATCCTTGTTGATAGGAAAAGAAATGACAAACGAAACAAAGCAAAATAGACCAAACATCCAAAACTCAAAGGGGGTAGGTACACCAGCCGACTCAAACTGTGGTAGTACTGTTCGTTTCTTGAAGAGAATATATAATATTTAAAAATATTATATATATACATATATTTCAAATGGTACAAAGTAACTATAGATTCAAATTAGAAGATCGTTCTTCATGATGCCGAAAAATTTCACTGAGAAAACCCTTTTTTAAAACCCACTTTCCATGGTGTTGCCAAAACTCTGAGTCTTCTCACTATACGATATTTTGTTATGTACACTAAATGCACTGTGATTATCTACTAACCAGAGTGCAAATAAGAAATCCATTTGGCTTGTAAATGTGTAAGATGTTTTCAATTCTCAAAGTGCTTTTTCCTCAGGGTTGGTTTTTCTTTACTAAGATAGATGCTTCTGTTAGGTTCTTGGGTGAATCTGAAACCAAAGAAAGAAAGAAAATTCAGGGAGAGCAGCACAAAACGAAGCCACAAAGAAATGTGAGGACTTCCTGGATTTTCAGGATGTCGACTCTAAGTGATTAGAATGCAGAAATCTTAAAAGTTTAGCGCAGTAGTTTATTCCAATGTGATCAAAGCATATTGACAGATATTTTCATCACTACATTAAATGAATTTTTGTCACAACTGAGAAGACTCTTGGAGCACTGTCTTTTACAATCATTTACTGATCATTTACAAATCACGTGTAGTCCTCTATCTTATGAGAATTTGGTTGAATAGGTCTTTCACTCCATGGGCTTGTCAAGTTGGCCTGTTGTAAGATGCAGAGGGTGAGCGTGATGTAAAATTGTTACCAAAGTTGGATCACATCTACATAAGAAAACAGGACATATTTTCACGGTGAGAAACTGTTCCACTCAATGGCACAGTGTCAAGGTCAATCAGATATAATCCTACAACTGTAGATATATTTTAATCCATTTGGATATGGTCTCAAGGACTATTTGTTTTAAAAATGCATGCACAGAGAATCACTAAGCGCACAAATAACAATTCTAGTAGGGTGGAAGCCTCTATTCTAGAGTTTGAAGAAATAAGGCATTTTTCTTTATCTGTTAATTGCTTTTAGTTTTTGAAATTAAATGTTCAGAGTCCAGGGTGGAAGCTCATTTAAAGCTTTTAGTGTTAGGAACAATAATGAAAGTCTAAATTCAAAAGGTGATTGGGTTAGGGGTAGAATGCAGGAGAAATCTCCATACATTAATTTTCTTTTCTTCATAAGTAGTAGCTTCTTCTTCCAAACCTAGGTTTCCTACATTCCAGTGGACTTCATCACCTTTTGTTTATATTGTCTTCTTTTTCACCAAAAGTGACATTTACAAAACTCTTCATGGGTCACACACTCATAAAGCAGGTCCCCAATAAGATAGTAATCTAAGAGTCTCCCCAATTTTGGGCCCTATAGAAAACGAGGGACTCTGTCATGTTCACAACCACACAACACATGACTACATTTAGATAATATAAATGTAAGTACAGGCTTACATTATTTATTAGCTAAAGAAATGATTGAATTCACTTAGAGCCAAGGGCAATTGTGATTATGTAAATTGGTTTATATATATGTTCTTCCTGCAATCTGCAAATCTCTCAACATTTTCCAAGTCTTTCAATGTCTCCTTCTTATTTTCCTATTCTTTACCCTTCTGGACAGTTATTGTTCATATTTCTTTAGATCTTTCTCTCTCTCTTTCATTTTCTCTTTAAAATAGACTGCAGTCATAATTGTAAAGTTATAGGTTCTCAATTTCAGATTAATACAAACATCAAGGTGATTAGAATGGGTGGAGGTATGCAAAGGCACAGTTGTCATTAAGAGGATGGACCTGGGAGAGTGTGGGCAAAGGATTGTGGTAGATATGTATTGGGCCAGTCACATAAAACACAGATTTAAGAAGATGGCTATTGAGTGTACTTGTGAAATGTAAGGTCTATTAACTCTTCCTTTTAGGGAATGAAACTTGATTTTCTGTTTTGCTGTAACTATTGATTGTCTCACCCTTTTGAGTGACATTCACATACTGGAATGGAGGAAATCCAAAGATGCTTGACATTTCCTCTGGTATAACTCTAGACTATGATCTGCTGTTTTAAATTGTTAATTTCTCTTTTCAAGTGACTTCGGTTGTCTCCTCCTTTCATCCTTTTCCTCTACCTATTCTTACACAATTGTTGTTCAGCTTTTAGCTGAAACTATTATAGCATTGTGAAATGACTAAATAGTCCCCAACCTTTTTGGCACCAGGGACTGGTTTCATGGAAGACAGTTATTCCATGGATTGGGGTGAGAGGGATTAGATACTAATAAGGAGCACATAACCTAGATCCTTTGTATGTGCAGTTTACAGCAGTGCTCCTGCTCCTATGAGAATCTACTGCTGCTGCTGATCTGACAGAAGGTGGAGCTCAGGCAGTGATGCAAGCAATGAGGAGTGGCTGTGAATACAGGTGAAGCTACACTGGCTCCCCTGTTTACTGCTCACCTGCTGCTGAGCAGGCCAGTTTCTAGTACACCATGAACTGGTACCATTGCACAGCTTAGGAGTTGGGGATCGCATCTGTAGTGGAACTCTGTCTTTCTAAATTAAGCCTGAGTAATTTAGAAAGACATTGTTCCTGAATATGAAAGATATAAATGTGTCCCTGAATGCATGGGTGGTAGCTTTCACAACATTCAACTGTATGCATTTGATTTATAAATTCAATGAAAAGAAATTAATGAAGAGGGATCTAAAGCCTATCTTTAGAAGGAAAAGATCTCTTTTCAATAATTAGGGTGTTAGTCTTGCTACTAACTACCAACAAATGAAACAATTTAAGCAATGATTAAGCAGAAATAGAGTTAAAATGTGGCCATGAAATGTCCCCAGATTAATTATTAAGCTTTGTCCCCAGGAGAATATGGAAATCTCTCTAGGGCAGGGATTTTTCAACCTGTGTGTCGCGACCCCTTTTTAAATGAAAATACATTGCAGCATTAGAAAGGTTGAAAACCACTGCTTTAGTGTAACTACTTCCTTTCTATAGTATGGCATGCAGAAATCATCCTCTCTTCCCAGGATTTAGTCCTCCAACTTTCTCAAACAGAAAGGATTTGCCCAATTCCACTGCCCCATTCTCCTTTCTGTGGGTTATATTGTTACAAAGAGCCAATGTCCCAGAGGTTTTCCTTGAGACAGTGGCCCATTACACAGGCTAGTCCATGTTCTGGGGTGTCTGGTGGTTTGTATGTAACGTTGAATTTCTAATTTTTACCCTCATTAAAAATTGAACACCATAAAATGTTAAATTAGATCATACTTTGAAACACCATTTGTTTATCTACATTTCAGAGAATTCTGAGAATTTTTTCTTAGGCTGATTATTTTAGAAGTGACCTACAGAGTAGAAAGATTTGGAAAAATCCTTTAAAGCAATGGTTGTCAACCTTCCTAAGGCTGCAATGTATTTTCATTGTTACAAAGGGGTCACGACCCAGAGGTTGAAAACAACTGTTTTATTTATTATTTTTACTTTTTTATTAAGTCAGAGAACTGCTGTTTTAAAGAGAAGGACAATGAACTTCCAAGAAGCTTTCCTGCTGTTATCTTTATATTGGAGTGACTTTCAAAATAAGAGTATGAAGAAAAGGCTCAGTTCCCATTAACAATCTGGGTGTGTTTCTTCAGCTTCTCTTTCGCTCTCTTTTTTTGTTTTTGGAGAAAAATCTTTTTGAATCAATCTTACAAAAAGAAAGAACAAAAGAGGTGACTTTATCTTTCTCATCTCTTTGATTAAAACAATGAAAACGTGACATAATCATTAAAGCACATCTGTGAATTAAAGTATTTTAAAAATAAAAAGGATAGAGTCAGTATTTGAAGTGTGTAGGCATATTCGTGCTCTGATGGGAAAAATACATAGGGCATGCAAGAAAAATTAACGTAAGTCCTATTTTCAGAGCATATGATCTAAGCACTGGTGTTTGGCCTTTGTGTTTAATAGTACTTATTTCGTTGTGAGTTTCTCAGGAAGGAGGGTGGAAAATATATGTTGGCAGCTGTGTGTGAGTCCTTTTAAGGTTTAAAAACTATAGCTTTTAAACAGTGTCCTCTTTTTCCTTCTCTAAAGACAGACGAGACTTCTCAGTAGACTGATAAGCAACTCACGTTGTGTAGAGCAGACCAACTGCAGGGTGATTTATTTCTCTTGTACTTTTGACTGGCTGAGTGCAATTTACCCTGCATAGCAGGGTACTTTAATTCACCAGTCAAGTGATAACACAACTCGTGACCGTACTTTTAAAATACTGACGTAATTTTGTGTTAGTGGGTAAATAATTACTACTTAAGTGTTCTGAGCATCTCCCTACCCTTGTCCCCATTAGGAGTCCCAGATTATCCAGTATTTAAGGGATAAGGTCTTATTGGTTGGGCCTTTCTGCCTTGTCCAGCATCAGGGCACCAATTATGATAGGCTGGAGCAGCTCACCCTAAAGGTTTTTATGTCTTTTGAGGAGCACTCCATACTCAACCAAAGAAAACAAGGAATGATTATTCACTTTAAAAAACATTTTCAGTTCTCTAAATCATTAAATAATTCTCTTAAAGAACCTTTTGAAAATGGTGGTACATAAGTGTAGATCTTTTCAGCATCCATGTGAATTGGGCAACACCTTTATTTGATCATCATCCTGAGCACCAGAGACATTGGGTAAATTATCCAAATAGTAACCTCACTACTCTTCTTTCCACTGGCTATGGCAATGCAATTTAATTTAGGACTCAGAAACTGCTAGGCATAGGAGAGTCAAGTTCATGCTCTAATTTCTTATTCATGGATGCATACTGATGATAATTAAGAATGTTTTCTGTAGGGGAAGAGTCATTCTCTCCTGTTCCAAGTGTCTCTACATGTTCTTGGTACAACATAAAGACAAATAGTATAGTGTGTAATATGCACTAGACATATGAAATTAGCAAACTTACCCGTGTGGTCTTAATTTTGTTGCCTGTAGCACACATCCATCCGGAATTGTCAGGGAGTGTCTTACATTCTTCTCCCTCTAGGCAAGGCTCCATCTCACACCACCACTTCCCAATCACTATGGAGGCTGTGCAGGGAACAGGAAACAATTATGTCTGCATGTCACCCAAACAACTGAGCGGTGACTCTGTGTTCCTCAACAGACATTCTTATTCTTTGAAGCACCCTACGTCCTCTTAATCTTCCATGACTAACTATGAAATATCTATTAAGAAAAATGTGAGATGGGTGGAGGGAGGGTGATTGGTGGGATTACACCTGCAGTGCATCTTACAAGGGTACATGTGAAACAGTAAATGTAGAATATAAATGTCTTAACACAATAACTAAGAAAATGCCAGGAAGGCTATGTTAACCAGTGTTACGAAAATGTGTCAAACGGTGTATAAAACCAGTGACTGGTACCCCATTAAGGATTTCATTCAAAAATCCTTAATGAATATTACAAGAAACTTTATTCTCAGAAACATGAAAATCTGAAGGAAATTGACCAATACTTGGAAGAACGTCACCTTCCAAGACTTAGTCAGAGTCAAGTGGAAATTTTGAACAGGCCCATATCAACTTCTGAAATAGCATCAACCATACAAGATCTACATAAAGAGAAAAGCCTGCGACCAGATGGCTTCACGTCAGAATTCTACCAACCTTTTAAAGAGGAATTACTATCTCTATTAGTACCTATATTAGTCAACCTGTTCCAAAATGTAGAAAATGAAGGAAGACTAACAAACACGTTCTATGAAGCAAACATCATCCTGAACCCCAAACCAGGAAAACACCCAAAAAGAAAAGAAAATTTTAGACCAATATCACTAATGAATATAGATGCAAAAATATGCACAAGATCCTAACAAACAGAATCCAGCTACACATCAAACAAATTATATATCATAACCAAGTTGGTTTTATCCCAACTTGGGATAAAGGCAGGTTCAATATACGTAAATCTATAAATGTAATTCAGCACATAAACTAATTAAAAAGCAAAGATCATATAATTCTCTCAATTGATGCATAAAAAGCTTTTAATAATATCCAGTATTTCTTCATGATCAGAACACTTAAGAAAATTGTTATAGAAGGGACATTTCTTAAACTGATAGAGGCCATCCACAGCAAACCCACAGCTAATGTCATATTGAATAGAGTTAAACTGGAATCATTTCCACTCAGATCTGGAACCAGACAAGGCTGCCCATTGTCTCCAGTGCTCTTTAACATTGTAATGGAAGTTTTAGCCACCGCAATTAGGGAAGAAAAGGCGGTCAAGGGTATCCATATAGGGTCAGAAGAGATCAAACTTTCACTCTTCGCAGATGATATGATTGTATACCTGGAAAATACCAGGGATTTTACCACAAAACTCTTAGAAGTGATCAAGGAATAAAGCAGAGTCTCAGGTTACAAAATCAACATTCATAAATCGGTAGCCTTTATATATAACAACAGTCAAGCTGAAAAAACAGTTAAGGATTGTATTCCACGCACAGCAGTGCCAAAAAAGATTAAATATTTGGGAGTTCATCTAACAAAGGATGTGAAAGATCTCTATAAAGAGAACTATGAAACTCTCAGAAAAGAAATAGTGGAAAATGTTAACAAATGGAGAAACATACCATGCTCATGGTTGGGAAGAATCAACATTGTTAAAATGTCCATACTACCCAAAGCAATATACAATTTTAATGCAATCCCTATTAAATCTCCACAGTCATACTTTAAAGATCTTGAAAAAATAATACTTCATTTTATATGGAATCAGAAAAACCTGAAATAGCAGCACATAACTCAGAAATAAAAACAAAGCAGGAGGATTCACACTACCAGAGACCTCATAGTGTACTATAAATCAATAGTGATCAAAACAACACGGTACTGGCACAAAAACAGAGAAGTAGATGTCTGGAACAGAATAGAGAGCCAAGAGACGAATCAAGCTACTTACTATTATTTGATCTTTGACAAGCCAATTAAAAAAAACGTTCAGTGGGGGGAAAAGATTACCTATTTAACAAATGGTGTTCCGTGAACTGGCTGGCAACTTGCAGAAGAATGAAACTGGACCCACACCTTTCAGGATTTACTAAGATAGACTCTCACTGGATTAAAGATTTAAACCATACTTGCACCCCTGATCTCACTTGATTTTGGTGGATTATCTTTTTGATCCTAGAAATTTGTTGAAGATTTTTGCATCTACATTCGTAAGAGATATTGGTCTGTAGTTTTCCTTTTCTGTTCTGCTTTGAAATCAAGGCGATATCAGCTTCATAGAATGAGTTAAGGAGAATTACCTCCTTCTTGATGTTATGGAAGGGTTTCAGTAGAATTTGTGCCAGGTCTTTGCATGTCTGTTAGAATTTCTCTGTGACCCATCTGAGCCAGGGATTTTTTTTTTTTTTTTGCTGGATATTTTATTACCATTTTAGTGTTGCTACTCATTATTGGTCAGTTCAGAATTTCTATTCCTTCCTGAATCAGGCTTGGAAGTCTGTGTGTTTATAAGAATGTATCAATTTCCTCAAGCTCTTCTAGTTTTTGTGTGTAGAAGTTTTTTATAGTATAGAGTTTGTACTTCTGCTGTATCAGTTGTAATGTTTCCTATTCGTTTCTAATTAAGCTTATTTTAGTTTTCTTTCTTCTATTTTTGGTTAATCCAGCTATTGGCGCATCAATTTTTTATTTTCACAGAGCCATCTTTCTGTTTTGTTGATCCATTGTATTTTTTTCTTTTTTGTATTTCACTTTTTTAGTTCTTCCTTGAACTTTGTTATTTCTTTCCTTCTGCCAGCTCTAGGTTTGCTTTGTTCTTCTTTTTCTAGTTCCTTTAAGTGTGACATTAGGTTGTTAATTTGTGATCTTTCTAACTTTTTATATTTAAGCATATTAGGCTATGAATTTTCCACTTAGCCTTCTTTTGCTGTATCCTGTAGATTCTGGAAGTAGTGTCACCTTTCTTCTTCAATTTGACTTTTTTAAAATTTCTGTCTTGATTTTGTCAATAATCTAAGGATTATTCAGCTGTGGGTTGTTTTTTTTTCCATGGTTTTGAGAGTTCTTCTTGGAATTGATTTCTAGTCATTCCACTATTGTTTGAAAAGACAAAAGGTATGATATAAATTTTTCTAGATTTGTTGAGACTTGTTTTGTGGCTTATCATATGATCTTTCTCAGAAAATGTTCCATACGTTGGTGAGAAAGTATATTCTGCAGTTTGTGTAAACTTGTATTAGGGCCATTTGCTTTAGAGTCCCATTTACATAAGTATTTCTTTCCTTTCTTTCTTTTTTTAATTAAATCATAGCTAGGTACCGTAATGCAATTATGGGGTATAATGTACTGGTTTTATATACAAATTGAAATACTTTCATGAAACTGGTTAACATAGCCTCACTGCATTTTCTTAGTTTTTGTGTTATTTTCATGACACGTAGCTTTCACCACAGTTTCTTTTCTCTTTTTCTTTTTTTTTGTAGAGACAGAGTCTCACTTTATGGCCCTCGGTAGATTGCCGTGGCCTCACGCAGCTCACAGCAACCTCCAACTCCTGGGCTTAAGCGATTCTCTTGCCTCAGCCTCCCGAGTAGCTGGGACTACAGGCGCCCGCCACAACGCCCGGCTATCACCACAGTTTCTTAGTTATAGTCTACACTTAGTAGATTTAACATGTACCCTTGTAAAATACACCATAGGCACCATTGGAGGGAAGGTAATACTACCAATTATTTTCCTTCCTCCCATCCTCCACCCTTACATTAGTATTTCTCTGTTGATGTTCTGTCACAATGATCTGTCTAGTTCTGTCAGTGGATTGTCATCCATCTACTAGGATGTTGTTGAGATCTAGTAGAATTTGCTTTGTGAATTTGGAACTCGTGTGTTACCTGTGTATAGTATATTGAAGATTATTATATCTTTCTGTTGAACTGATCCCTTTATCCATCTTTGTCTCTACTTGACAGGAGAATATCTACTACTGCTCACTTTTGGTTTCCATTTGCGTGGAACCTTTTTTCCACCCCTTAACTTTGAGTCTATGAAGATATTTGCAAATTAAATGGGTTTCTTGGAGACATAATATAAGACCACTTACATCTATGTTAGTATTGATATGTGAGATACAGTTCTGGTCATCATTTTGATTAATACTGACTTGCTCTGTTCTCTCCCTTTTGTTACTGTTTTATAAGACTTTTGTATTTTAACTTTTGGGTATTTTTATACCAGTATGTATTAGTTTTTCTGCTCCATGTCTGGCACACTTTTAAAGCATTTCTTGTAGGCAAGTCTAGTGGTGATCTATTCCCTTAGTATATGCTTATTTCTTAGTGTTTCATTATCTCTCCTTTATTTATGAAACAGTTTTCCAAGGTAAAAAAATTCTCGACTAGCAGTTATTATGTTCACCGATACTAAATATAGAACCACATTTCATTCTGGTTTTAAATTTCTGTTGAGAAGTCTCATGCGTTTTCGTCTCATGAGTTTTTTCCTTTGTAAGTTATTTAATGTTTTCACTTCACATCTCATAGTGTTCCCTCCTTCACATTCCCTTTGGCCAGTCTGATGATTTTTTGAGTCTGTTTTCCTTTTTCTCTTAGACATAATTGAGCTTCTTTAAAATCCATATCTGGAATTCTTTATCTGTCATTTCAGTATTTTAATTTTAGTTGGAATCCATTGCTGGAGAACTGGTGTGTTATTTGTGTGGGAGGGTTCCCTCATTCTGCTTTTTCATGCTTCTAGAGTTCTTACACCGATTTCTTCTCACCTGGAGCATTTGTCATTTCTTGTTTTGGAATTTTCTTTTGTTTCAATGGGACTCTAATTCCCCCCTCACTCTTAAGAGTGTGTTTTGTAACATATGTAGGGTACAAATCATTTGCTTTGTTTGTGGGTTCTCTAATGGGAATCTAGGTTGTCAATGAATAGTTTGGTTATAGATATGCTTAATGCAGTGGTTTTCTCGATGCTAGTTATTTGTAGATTGCAGCACTAGTGTATTGTGTGTGGGGGCAGAGTCCCTGTTTTTTATCAACACAGATGGAAGTCTTTGAAAACCTTTCTCTTTCATGGGCTTGGAACCACACACCACTTTCCTTTTAGTTATGTTGGCACAGCTCTGGCAAGTTTAGTTTCTAAGATTAGTTCATGTATCCCAGCTCTGTTCCTTGTTTCCCAAGATTAGTTCATATAGCTCACCTCTGTGCCTCCAAGCAACAGAATCAAGTCTTGGGAGGCCTGAAGGCTGTTCTCTAATCTCTCAGGTTCAATCGCTGATCATGCCAGGGAAAAACATGCTGGTCCTTAGTTGACGAGTGCTTAAGCAGGATCCATGGCCTTCCTCTTGGGAGAATGACCTGCCCTGCTGAAATATCCAGACAGGCAGCACTGGGGAGAGCTGATGGACAGGGAGCTCACCGTCTTAAGCACTTATTCATCCACCGCAGGTCTTTAAGAGGAAATGTAAATGCTAATCTCTGTGGGAGCCTGGGTGTGGTAGATGCACCAAAATCCAGGCTTCCTGGCTTAATTATCCCTTGGAGCACATAAATCAATTCATGTGGGAACTTCCATGGTGGTAGGGGAGGGGTGGAGGAGGAAAGAATCTGATGGGACAAGATTTGGCGCTCAGCTCCCCTTTGTCCTGGGCAGCCTTCCTTTGCAATTTGTACTCCCCTCTGTCCTGAAGGCAGCTTGCCCTAAATGTCCAAACTCTGGGATAACACAGTTATCCCAGGATTCACTAGCCCCCTGTGCTCACCACTGTCTGGGCAGGGGCTGAGATATGTTTTGTGGGGACAAGTGATGGGAAAACTAAAGGGATGATGTTTCCTTGGCAGGACAAAGGCACACTTTTTAGCAAAGTATCTCAAGAATGGGAGAAAAAGTATCCAATGTACTCAGCCCTGTTATGAGGCTAAATTGTAGCTTTCATATGAAGGCTATAACCCAACTATAGCACAAGAATATGGGGAAAGGCCAAGAGAGGTGAAAGGAGGGCAGAAGTCAGGGTGGAGGGAGGGTAATGATTGGGGCCACACCTACGGTGCATCTTAGAATGGGTACAGGCGAAACATACTAAATGCTGAATACAAATATCTACATACAATAACTAAGAAAATGCCATGAAGGCTATGTTGAACAGTTTGTATATGTTCAGACTGTATATGAAACCAGCACATTGTACCCCTTGATTGTACAAATGTACACAGCTATGATTTAACAATAAAAATAATAAACAAACAAAAAGCACATGTACTGGCAGCAAGAAAAATGGATATTGTTAAAAGGGATGAAAAATAAATTGTAAAACTTCTGGTAACATAAGATACAAATCAAAATTTGCCTGTCTTTAGTGAAAATCTATAATCATAATCTATAACCTTTTGGCCAGTGCTTAATCGGTACCAGCTAGATCATATTTATAAGCACCAGTTATAATACTTATCTGCTTAAAGCCCACCTAATATTCATAGAATTAGAAAACTATCAATTGGCCTGTGAATGAATTCTTTCTGCTGTATTCCTATTGAAAATAAAGTTCACATAAAACACAAACACTTGAGGAAAAGAACAACATTTAGTTTCTTTTAAAATTTAGTTAATTCAATAATTTTGGTTAGAGCCAGTTTATTACACTTGTTTCTTCCTGGTCTGTGTTACACATTGCTTGATTTCATTAGTTACAGCATTGTAATAGAAATTCCCACAAGTGAACAATTTCTGAAGCCAAGAGAAAATGTGAGGTATCTGTAGTTGTGTAACTGCTACAAGGACTTTTTATCCCCCTGAAGAAGTAAGTTAATTAAATGCCAACTACAAAATGCAATTTCTCTTATCTGTAGTGATTATGAAAGAGGCTCTTTAAGGTCTCTTTTAATCCTGAGGTTCTGGGATTTGCTGTATGAATTTTCCATGCTCAGGAAAACATCTGATCTTCAACTCCTTCCAGAATGTTCATCTTTCTTCAAGAGATTTTTTGAAACCACTAAAGCCACTTTAATCCTGAGTCTTTATTTCTCCCTTACATCAGGTCATGTTATTGTAGAGTGAAAGACAGCCTGTTAAAAGAGAATCAATCCATTTCTTTGTACAAGTCCTAAGTAGAAGAGAAAACCTTTTTTGTTTTTGCTGTTGTTCACTGATGAGAGATTTTCCCATGGAAACATAATGAGACACTAATAAGCAAGAGGCTTAATAAATGCAGCAAATAACATTATATTAACTAATAACTGTAGTCTTATTTATCCTTTCCATGTATAATATTTGAATTTCAATTCAGCAAATGTTTATTAAAACACTACTGATTTACCTGGAGTGATAAAATAAAGGACATGACATAGCTTAGACATCAAAGCTTATGGTTTATCTTAGGGTTTCTCAATATGGGTACTATCATTTTGGCTGAAATTGCATTAAGTATGTATAAATGCTCAAACTGCTCCTTTAGTAGTATACATATTATTACACTAAAAGAGCAAGCTCACACTGGGGAGCAGGAAGAGAAAACTTGCTATAGTTTGCATGTTTGTCCTCTCCAAAATTCAGGCTGAAATTTTGTCCCCAATGTTGGTGGTGGAGCCTAATGTGAGTTGTTTGGGTTATAGTAGTGGATCCTTCACTCATAAATTGAATAAAACATTCCCTGGGTGAGTTTTCCCTGTAATGTTTCCCAGTGCAGCCTATCTGCACTAAAACTGGCAGTTCCCCTACTCCTTTCTTCCTCCCTTGCCATGTGATCTCTGCACATGTCAGCTCCCCTTGGTCTTTGCCATTAGTAGAAGCAGCAGATATTTATTCTTCCAGCTAGCAGAATCATGAGCCAAATTACGTATTTTTACTTTTTTGTAAATTACCTATCTTCAGCTATTTCTTTCTAGCCAGACAAGTGGAACTTAACAAGGAAGATTATGAAACTCTTAAAAAAACAAGGGGCATGGGCTACTTTTGTTTAAAGGCATGGCAAATATAGATTCTATAAGTAAAAGGAAAGAAAATTATTAAATGAGGTAGTTGGGGAGGTGGAATTGGCAGTGGTGTGCAAGAGGGAGAAGGAAGTAACAGAAATGCCAGTTAAGTGCCACTGCATTCAAAGAGAAAAGGGATAATATCTTGATTTCAGATGCCTGCACTATAATTGCAAAATAAGGGCAAAGCTGAAAGCAATGTCCTAAACAACTACGGAAACACTGCAGCCTATCTATTTGCAATATACGGTTAGTTCCTTAAGTGAAACAATCACACTGCACTTATCTTTGAACGTCACAGAGTAAGTTAAGACAGGTTACAAATTTTTAAATGACTGGATTTTTATAAATGAAATTAAATGAGAAAGAAAAACATAGTCCTTGTATCAGGGTTGTGAGGATTCCAGGATAAAATACATTCAAAGCAGTTAGTAGTCAGTAAATGTTTGTTAAATGTTAGCTATCATCTTTTTTATTCCTCTAAGGAATAATGTCACAGCAATTGAAATTCTTCACCAAGTTAGAGAGTAAAACATATATTATTTTTGATGTTATGCCAAACTCTCAGCTTGCTTTCATGAATTATGAGTTTCAGAATTAATTAAATAGTTAAACATATGATTGCATGCATGTTCCCAGAGGTAGTACATCAATCAAGACAAATTTCCAGCCTCGTTCTTGTGCAACCTGTGATGCGATTTAAAGCATTGGTTAGAGCTCCACTAGAGGGATGGGACAGCATACCAAGACTGGCTTGCTCACATGTTGTTGAAACAACTGTTATAATTCTTTAAAAGATCTAGAGGTGACTCATGGTGTATTATTTTTATCAGAGCAAATAGGAAATTAAAGGCATTGAATACTCTTCCCTGAAGTCATTCCAAACCTCCTCTTTCTTATGTGCGCAAATTTAAAGACAGGATCCAATTTGGCGGCATTATTTATTGGTTATAACTGTAAACTCTTTGGTAGGTGATATGGGCACAATTATTTGAATAGTCACTCCACAACTTGCTAGTAGAATTGTTTTGGATAGTTGCTTAGCTCAAGATTCGGGTTCCTGGAGGCCTGTCCTCGACCTTCAGCCCTGCTGCTACCACCATGTTCTCTAGGACTGGCGTCGTGGGGCTCTCGGCCTGGGCCGTGCAGCCACAATGGGTCCAAGTTCGAAATATGGCAAGTTTGAAAGATATTACCAGGCGACTAAAGTCCATCAAAAACATCCAGAAAATTGGTAGTCTATGAAAATGGTAGCAGCAGCAAAATACGCTCGAGCTGAGAGGGAGCTAAAACCGGCTCGAGTATACGGAGTAGGATCTTTGGCTCTGTATGAAAAACCTGATATTAAGGTACCTGAAGACAAGAAGAAGCATTCTGTGTCGTCAGATCGAGGACTTTGTGGTGCTATCCATTCCTCAGTTGCCAAGCAGATGAAAAATGAGGTGGCTGCACTCACAGCGGCTGGGAAAGAAGTTATGATTGTTGGAATTGGTGATAAAATCAGGGGCATACTTCAAAGGACTCGTTCCGACCAGTTTCTGGTGACATTCAAAGAAGTGGGAAGAAAGCCCCCCACTTTGGGGGATGCGTCACTCATTGCCCTAGAGTTGTTAAATTCTGGATATGAGTTTGATGAAAGCTCTATCATCTTTAATCTGTGCAGGTCTGTCATCTCCTATAAGACGGAAGAGAAACCCATTTTCTGCCTTAATACTACTGCAAGTGCTGAGAGCATGTGTATCTATGATGATATTGATGCTGATGTGCTGCTGAATTACCAGGAGTACAACCTGGCCAACATCATCTACTACTCTGAAGGAGTCCTCCACCAGTGAACAGAGTGGGAGGATGACGGCCATGGATTACGCCAGCAAGAACGGAGATGATTGATAAATTGACTTTGATGTTCAACCGCACCCGCCAGGCTGTTATCACAAAAGAGTTGATTGAAATTATCTCCGGGGCTGCAGCTCTGGATTAATGAAAATCAACTTCCGTCCTCAGACAAGAGGTAAAGAAGGAAAATTCAGCCAGCTGATTATGTTTTTAGCTTACTGCTGTCTTTGGAAGAAGTTGCTCCTTTGTATTACTGAAGACAGCAGATATTTGTAAATTATCTTACAATAAACAACTTACAATAAAAAAGAAAAAGATTCGTGTTCCTGAGTTTTAAATAGACTTAAAAATTAGAACAGATTATTGTGAATTTTAGATGAGATACAACAGCATAATGCCTATTAAACTTTATCCTCCATACATGGCTGGTATTACTATAATTTACCCATGTGTCCATTATTCAGCCATGTATAATTACTTTTATACAGAGTTGATGCCTTATTTCTCATTCAAATTTATACTAATTCTGGGATTATATTCATTTCTTTTTTACAGATTAGATTGTAATTTTTAGAGAATCCATAAGACATCTCAAGGACCTATAGGGAATTAACAGCTAATTATGTAATTGATTAACATCGCATATCCTCTACAAATTCTATTCTACTAGTGCTGTTTAAACTGAGGCAATTTTATCTTGGAGAAGGTGGAAATGAAGGTATAGATGGTGAAAGGTGCAGCATTCAAAGCCAAGTGTGGTAGAATTACTTTGAGGGGTAGTTTTCCTGGGAGGTATTTGAGACAAAAGTCATCTTTTATTCATTCAAAAGCTATCCCTTAAGTACTATGCTAGATGTAAAATAGTTCCTAGTGAAGAAAGAAAAGAACTTTTATCGAGGAATACAAGTCTTTTTAAGTTCTCAGGCCCAGAGAGATATTAAAATGAGACAGTAGTCAGGTCCTCCTCTTCCCTTCAAGCCATGGACTCTTCTCTTAAAACCACTTGCTATTGTCAGAGGTAGGTGTAAATTAACATATCGGACTGTCACAGCAGAAAAATATTTTTCCTTGGAGCCATGGTATTTTATTAGTGTGAGTTTTACACACTTCATGAGACTCTGGGCTGAAAACCAGCATATATTAAATGTAACTCACATGGCAGTTAATGCATTAGCTTAATAAGCCATACTACCCACACCTTATAGCTGAACAATGTATAGACAATCACTAATCAATGTTATTTATATAAAACATTGAGAATTCCTGACAAAACTTCTTTTAAAATTTTTTTTATTAAATCATAGCTGTGTACATTAGCATGATCATGGGGCTTCATACACTTGGTTCATAGACCGTTTGACACATTTTCATCACATTAGTTGACATAGCTTTCGTGGCATTTTCTTAGTTATTTTGCTAAGACGTTTACATTGCACATTTACTAGGATTCACATATTCCCTTGTAAGATGCACGACAGGTGTAATCCCATTAATCCCCATCCCTCCACCTACATCCCCCCTCCCTCCCCTCCCTTTCCCCCTTCTCCCTATTCTTAGGTTGTAACTGGGTTATAGCTTTCATGTGAAGGTCCTACATTAGTTTCATAATAAGGGTGGGTACTTTTTCTTCCATTGTTGCAACACTTTACTAAGAAGAATATGTTCCAACTCCATCCATGTAAATGCGAAAGAGGTAAAAACGCCATCATTTCTTAAGGCTGCATAATATTCCATGGTGTACATATACCACAATTTATTGTTATTTTTTTTTTCCAAGCCAAACTGTATCCAGCTTTATTAAAGATACTTTTCATAAACAATCATGGTATTTCAGGCAGGACATGGGCAGACGATCGTTAACAGTATACAACAACTTTCAAACTCCCTTCTTCAATGTTCTACCAAAAATCAGAAAGCCACTATAAAACCCAATGAAGTCTTCATTTGATGCTCTGAACAGGGAAGTTTAGAGTGAGGGTTGACATTTCACATTTAGCATGTTGTTTAACAACTTTTCACAAGCCGACCCTAACTTTCAGGAAATGAAATGAAAATGGTAGAATTTATCTGAAGATCCAACAATCTACAAATGGAACCGCTGCTCTTTTGAGGGATGCATCTCAGTGGTATTATTGAAAAAGTCCAGATTCCTTGATATACTGGTAACCAATTATTGGGAGTCAGGTCCCAAGAGGTGACTGGGTTTAAGGGAGTTAAGACTATGCTGAAGACTGAGGGAGAATAGGACATAAAAACAAATTAGTTTTTCCATACCACAAGGCATTTGTGCCAAGGTAGCTGTGTGTCAACATCAGGGAATCCCTCCTCTTGGGAGCCAAGAGGAAGTCTCTCAAAACTAGAGGGAAAAACATTTTCCCTCATATCAATCTAGCTTTGGAGACATTCTATTAGTGACATATGCCCCTTTCCCAAAAAACAATGAAGTGTTCTGTGTGCTAACAACATAGATTAAAAAAAAAAAAAAAAAAGTAAAACAAAATTCTGCATTTTTATAAAACTTGATAAAAAATAGTATTTCAAACTGTACAGTCACCAGAAGTACACAGTTATCAAAAATGCACACACTTCACTTGGCATCTCCAGCACCTTCAGCTTTCTGTGCCTGGTCTGTTTTGGCATCTCCGTTTTCTGCAGGGTTATTCCCCTCCTTGCCAGCGTCAGCTTTTCCCTTTTTCCCTTTGGGTACCTTCTCTCCCTTCTTTGCAGGGGCCTTTTTAGGCTTGGGCTCTGGCTTTGGAGGAGCAGGTTTAGCAGACAACCTTGCGGATCTTCTCTGTGGTTCGTCCTTTGCCTTGGCTTTATCTCCTTTAGCATCCCCTTCAGCCTTTCTCTTGGGCATGGTGGCAACGGCGGCGGGACGTAGGCGCTGTACGCAGGGATGCAGCGACGCGCGAGCTTTGGTCGGTCCGGGGGTCGTTCTCGCCTCCTCTTCTTCACACTGCTCCTATACCACAATTTATTAATCCATTCGTGGATCGATGGGCAGTTGGGCTTTTTCCATGACTTAGCAGTTATGAATAGGGCGGCAATAAATATTCTGATACAAATATCTTTGTTATGATGTGATTTTTGGTCTTCTGGGTATATGCCCAGTAGAGGGATTACAGGATTGAATGGCAGGTCTATTTTTAGATCTCTAAGTGTTCTCCATATCTCTTTTAAAAGGAATTGATTAATTTGCATTCCAACCAGCAGTGCAAAAGTGTTCCCTTTTCTCCACATCCACGGCAACATCTCTGGTCTTGGGATTTTGTGATGTAGGCTAGTCTCACTGGAGTTAGAGGATATCTCAAAGTAGTTTTGATTTGCATTTCTCTGATGATTAAAGATGATGAGCATTTTTCACATGTCTGTAGGCCATGCGACTGTCTTCTTCAGAGAAGTTTCTCTTCAAGTCCCTTGCCCAGCCTGCGATGGGATCCCTTGTTTTTTTCTTGCTAATGCCTTTGAGTTCTCTGTGGATTCTTGTTATTAAACCTTTGTCGGAGACATAACCTGCAAACATACCATCTGCGAAGAGCGAAATTTTGATCTCTTCTGACCCCACGTGGATACCCTTGATTGCCTTTTCTTCCCTAATTGTGGTGGCTGAAACTTCCGTTATAATGTTAAAGAGCAATGGAGACAATGGGCAGCCTTGTCTGTTTCCAGATCTGAGTGGAAATGTTTCCAATTTAACTACATTCAATATGATATTTGCTGTGGGTTTGCTGTAGATGGCCTCTATCAGTTTATGCAGTGTCCCTTCTATACCAATTTCCTTAAGTTTTCTGATCATGAAGGGATGTTGGATGTTATCAAAGCTTTTTCTGCATCAATTGAGAGAATCATATGGTCTTTGTTTTTTAATTTGTTTATGTGCTGAATTACATTTATAGATTTACGTATATTGAACCAAGCCTTGAGACCCTGCGATAAAACCGACTTAGTCATGATGTATGATTTGTTTGGTATGTTGCTGGATTCTGTTTGTTAGGATCTTGTTCAATATTTTGCATCTATATTCATTTAGTGATATTGGTCTGTAATTTTCTTTTCTTGTTGGGTCTTTTCCTGGTTTGGGGATCAGGGTGATGTTTGCTTCATAGAACGTGTTGGGTAGTCTTCCTTCTGTTTCTACCTTTTGGAACAGGTTGAGTAGTATAGGTACTAATTCCTCTTTAAAGGTTTGGTAGAATTCTGATGTAAAACCATCTGATCCCGGGCTTTTCTTTTGGGGGAGATTTTGTATCGTTGATGTTATTTCTGAACTTGATATGGGTCTGTTCAAGATTTCCACTTGATTTTGGTTCCGTCTTGGAAGGAAACGTGCTTCCAAGTAACGGTCAATTTCCTTCAGATGTTTGTATTTCTGAGAGTAAATTTTCTTGTAATATTCATTAAGAATTTTTTTGATTTCTGAGGAGTCTGTTGCTATTTCTCTTTGTTATTTCTGATTGATGATATTAGAGATTTTAGTCTTTTTTTCCTGATTAGGTTGGCCAAAGGTTTATCTACTTTGTTGACCTATTCAAAAAACAAGCTTTTTGATTTATTGATGTGTTGTATTATTCTTTTGTTTTCAATTTCATTTAGTTCTGCTCTTTTAGTTTTTTCTTTTCTTCTGGATTTGGGGTTGGAGTGGTCTTCCATTTCCAGTCTCTTGAGATTTCCCTTTTTTTTGGCCGGGGCTGGGTTTGAACCCGCCACCTTCTGCATATGTGACCCGCGCTCTACCCCTTTGAGCCACAGGCGCCACCCGAGATGTCCCATTAAGTTGCTTACTTCCTCTCTTTCCGTTCTCTTGAGGAAGGCTTGTAGTGCTATAAATTTCTCTCTTAGAACTGCCTTTGCGGAGTCCCAGAGGTTCTGATCATGTATTCATTGTCTTTTTATTCCAGAAATTTGGCAATTTTCTTCTTCATCTCGTCTCTGACCCAGATATCACACAGCATAAGGTTAACTTCCATGTTTTTGTATGAGTATGCAGATTCCTGTTGTTACTCAGCTAGTTTTATTCCATGATGGTCTGAGAAGATGCATGGAATGATTTCTATTCCTTTAAATTTACTGAGGTTATACTTGTGACCTAAGGTGTGGAGGAAATCAAGTTGCTCATGTCTGTTAGGCAGTTCTAAGAGAGAAAATCTTAAGGACATTGACCGTTATTTGGAAGCACGTTTACTTCCAAGACTGAACCAAAATCAAGTGGAAATGTTGAACAGGCCCATATCAAGTTTGAAAATAACATCAACCATACAAAATCTCCCCCAAAAGAAAAGCCCGGGAACATATGGTTTTACGTCAGAATTCTACCAAACCTTTAAAGAGGAATTAGTACCTATACTACTCAACCTGTTCCAAAAGGTAGAAACAGAAGGAAGACTACCCAACACGTTCTATGAAGCAAACATCACCCCGATCTTCAAACCAGGAAAAGACCGATCAAGAGAAGAAAATAGTAGACTGATAGCACTAATGAATATAGATGCAAAAATATTCAACACGATGCTAACAAACAGAATCCAGCAACTCATCATAAGCAAGTCACTTTTATCCCAGGGTCTCATGGTTCAATATCCATAAATCTATAAATGTAATTCATAACATAAACAAATCAAAAAAAACAAAGGCCATACGATTCTCTCAATTGATGCTGAAAAAGCTTTTGATATTATCCAGTATTCCTTCATGATCAGAGCTCTTAAGAAACTGGGTATAGAAGGGATATTTCTAAAATGTATAGAAGCCATCTACAGCAAACCCACAGCCAATATCGTATTGAATGGAGTTAAATTGAAAACATTTAGGAAAGAAATGGCGATCCAGCATATCCATATAGGGTCAGAAGAGATCAAACTGTAGTTCTTTGCAGATTATAAATTGTACATCTGTAATACATCAGGGATTCTATTACAAAACCCTCAGAAATGATCAAGGAATACTGCAGTGTCTCAGGTTACAAAATCATAAGGTAGTTGCCACGAATATCAGGCAATCATTAGCAATTTTGTCTGTCCATTCAGGCTTCTCTAGCAAAATACCATAAAATCAGCATCTTTTAAGGGACAGAAATTTATTTCTCACTATTTTGCAGGTTGTGTAGTCCAAGATCAATTCTTCCTTTTCCTATCCTTGCCTCCTCCTTCTCCTTCTGCTCCTCCTCCTCCTTCTTTTTTTTTGTTGACAGAGTGTCACTCTGTACCCAGGCCAGAGTGCCATAGTGTTATATCCTCAAAGTCCTCGGCTCAAATATTTCTCCTGCCTCCTGAGTATCTGGGACTTCAGATACCCATCATATTACCTGGCTGATTTTGTCCATTTTTTGTAGCGACTGGGCCTTGCTCCTTTTCTGGAACTCCTGAGCTCAAGCAATCCTCCCACTTTGGTCTCCCAGAGTTGCTAGGTGCAAGCCACCAGTAGGTTCTGTGTTTTGTGAGGGCCTACACTCTGGGTCCTACATGGTGCCTTGTTGCTGCATCCTTACATTACAGAAAGAGGCAAGACTGCTCCCTGGGCTTCTTTCATTAATATAAGTGTACCCATTCTAGTCATGACAGTTCTGCCCTCAAGATCTAATCTCTTCTAAAAGGCCCACATTACATAAGTGCAATTGCTATGGCAAATCAAAAATGCCACAAGAAATGATCCCTTTTGATCTGGAGCATGTTCTCTCTTGGTTCAGGCAGTACTATTCTGGCAGATGAATTTCCCCTTCTGGGCCATGCTTCTGCATTTGCAAAGAGCAATTTTATAGGCAGCATTGGGGATAAATTAATTTGACAGGAGCAAGCATTCTATCCTCATCAAATATTTCCTTCTGTCCAGATCTCTATCAGATGCTGCTTGGAGGATACTTGTTCAGTGTTCGTACTGTTTATCTTATTACAGGCCACTTGACTGCACACTTGCACAGCTTCCCTGCACCCAGTTCCCAAAACAAACTGGGGATTCTTGGTTTATGAACAAAGAACCAGGCAAAAGCCAAAGCAAAAAAAAATAAGAACTATACAAGGCCACGACCAAAGCAAAGTGCTCCACCTGAATTTTAAAACAAAGAGTGTCTCTTTTAGGAACTACTTCCTTTAGTAAATGAATTTGTATAAAAAAGATATGTTAATTCCTAACCATAAATGGAAAGCCAGTGATATATGCGGTAATGTCAATATAAAGCAAATAACGCAATAACAAAAATGTGACATGGGTCTAGAGTGAAGTCCTCAGTCTGTTTTGAAAAGCTGGAGATGAAGACTCATCAGAGAGGAGCTAAAGATGCGAGAGTACAAAACTGAGATTTTCCTCTTAAAGATATCAAAGGGATTGAAGAAAATGAAAAAGGAATAATTTATTTACATCAATTGTTATTTAATGCCACCTCTATTATTACTGCAAATGACCTTATTAATCATCAGTAGTGTGACTCCAACACACTGAACACAGTGAAACCTCCTTTTCTTGTCTCTTTTAGTGCATTTTCTTGTAGCACAAGAGAGACTAAATCAATTTGCAGATGCCACGCAATATCTTGATGACATTCAATCTAAGATAATTTTTAGATTAAATTCAAGAATGAGGCACACTAATTGAAAAGTTATACAAACAAAACTGTAAAAGATGGAAGAGCAGCCAGTTATGCAGAGTAAGTTTTCAGCTGGTGTTCATATTAAAAAAATGCTTCAACTGGGCATGGTGGCTCAAACCTGTGACCCTAGCACTCTGGGAGGACCTGGTGGGTGGATCGTTGGAGCTCAGGAGTTTGAGACCAGCCTGAGAAAGAGGGAGACCTCATCTCTACAAAAAATAGAAAAACTAGCCTAGCATTGTGGAGGGTGCCAGTAGCCCCAGCTACTTAGAGAGAATGAAGCAAGTTGATAGCTTGAGTCCAGGAGTTTGAGGTGGTTGTGTTGAAGGTGAGCTGGTGAGCTGTGATGAAGCCATGACATTGCTACCCAGTGTGACAGAGTTAGACTGTCTCATAAGAAAAAAAATGAATAACCAAGGCTAACATTTCTCGATGGAAAACTCAGTTTCAGCAGCAACTTCATGATGAAATACACTAGACTGAGAAGTCATCTATCTAGTTGTGTTAAGACACATTTAATCATTGAATTTGGAAGACAGCTTCTAGCACCTGTGAGTCCCAGAAAAAATTTTAAACAATAAAATTTTATCAGTGATGACCAATAAAAGAGAAAAGCTAAAGTCAGCCCTAGATTTCATTATCAAGATGGGTTGAGCAACCTCCAGTATCTTTAAAGGACTGACGGCCTTGAAGGTTTTGGATTCTGAGAGAAATGCATCTATGGTGCAACTTACATGTACATGTGAAACTTATGAAACTTATGAAATGTAGAATATAAATGTCTTAACACAATAACTAAGAAAATGCCAGGAAGGGTATGTTAACCAGTGTGATGAAAATATGTCAAATGGTATATAAAACCTGTGTATGGTGCCCCATGATAGCATTAATGTACACAGCTATGATTTAATAATATAAATAAATAAAAAATGAAATGAGAAAGACTATGTCATGGCAAAGACATATAGAGGCACTCTCTTATGTAAACAGAGACTGAACTCAATGTACTTTTACTGATCAATGTGAAAATGTGAATTTGGGATATAAGGACCAATGTATCTTGGGAACCATGTTCGGTTTCTACACATTTGAAATCCTTGGGCTACTACGTTTCATGTTGCTCCCAAAAAGGTGCTAATTTCAAGAGGTTCCATCATAAAAAAAAGGAAATAAATGCTGAGCAAATTCTAAGTGTTGTGCCTCATCTAATGTGTGCAACCACCCTACAAAAGGTCATTACTATCTGCATTTTATTAATAAGGAAAGGATGGTTCAGATTTTGAGTAATTAGCCCAAGTTAGAGAATGGCAGAGTTTAAGATGTAAGCCTTTATAAATTCCAAATTTTAGTATCGTTTTTATTCCATAATGCCTGTTAGAATCACAAGGGTTGGTGATGTTAACAGCAATTTGTAACTTCGATCTTAGCATCTTCAACCTCGTCTTTTGGCAACAATAATTTTTCTTTGAGGCACTCCTCTACCCACGGTTAGTCAGATGTTTCAGGTACAGCTGACCTACCTCACTCCCTGAAAACAGAGATGCTCAAACATGACCAGGCTTGTCCAATCAGTGCATTCCATCTCTTTGTAGATTAAACATTGGTACAAAAAATGTAGCTACTCTGAACATTGATCAATGTTCCATTCCTATTGAACCTGGGTTGGCCCTAATGATTAGCTTGAATAATAGAATATGACTAAAGTATGGTGTAGGATTTCTTAAGATAGATCATAAGATATCTCACACTTCCACTCATCCTTCTTAAAATCTTTTGTGTGGGAGTCCCGAGACATCCCGTAAAAAGTCCAAAAAACTGAGATGACCATACTGCAAAGGGGACATGTGGATGCAAAGTTCAGTCTCCTTCCTTCTGTTCCATCCCCTTGGAGCCAAGGAAAATGGGGCATTTTGGGTTTCCTAAGGTAAATGAGTAACATGGAGTAACATCTGGCCGAGCCATGTAGAACAGAAGAATAACCTTTCTAAAGTTTATCCAAATTACTAATACAATCATGAGATGTAATAAAATGGTTATTGTTTTAAACCATGATGTTTTGGAGATATAATGTAGCAATTAAAAAGTGGAACGGTAGTGACTGATTTAGAGATGGGCTTGTGACATGAGCCAACAGATGATTTTTAATTACAGAATTTTTGCTAATGCTATCACGAAAGAGATGCTTTGGCTGGGTGTGTGTAGCTCAATGGTAAAAGCCCCAGCCCAGTGTAGGGGTGGTAAGTTTGAACCCAGCCTGGGCCTGCTAAACAGACATACATAGTTTGATCAAAAGCTATTAGGGAGAAAATAATAAGCAGAAGAGCATGATGGCCAAAACTATCAGCTGTGACTCAGTGGGCAAGCTACATTCATTTATGGCCTGAGTTTTACATAATACCTTTCCTGCTTCCTTCACAGGATTTTATTTTTGTTTTGAGATAGAGTCTCACTCTGTCATCTGGGCATAGCTCACTGCAACTTCAAACTTCTAGGCTCAAATCATCCTCCTGCCTCAGCCTCCTGAGTAGCTGGGACCCACCATAAGATCTGGCTGATTTTTCTATTTTTTGTAGAGAGAGAGTGTCTCACTCTTGCTCAGGCTGTTCTCAAATTCTTTTCTGCTCAAGTGAACTTCCTGGTCTGTTCTCCCAAAGTGCTAGTGTTATGGATGTGCATCACCATGTCTGTGTGTGTGTGTGTGTACACGTGTGTGTTTGTGTTTTTTGGAAGCAATTTGAAACAGAAACTAAAGTCATGTTTGGAGTCATAGTTTTTAGGGATTTATTTGAGTGCATCAGTTAAATGGATTAATTTAGTTAAGTTTAAATTAATTAAAAGTGAATTAATTTAAAATTCCTCTTTAGTCATAATAGCCACATTTTATGTGCAAAACAGCCAAATGTGGCTATTGGACAATACAGAGTGGAACATTGCCATCAGGACAGATAGTACTATTGGACAGCAGTGAGCTACAACACCTGACATTCCATCTGCCTGGCTTCCATTAGCCACCACTTGGCACAAACCCACCTACTCCTTCACCCCAGCTGCTCCAGGGGTAGGAAGTCTAATCTTCACCTTCCTTTCATGTGTTATGTTCATTGCTCTACACTTGTTTGTGCATGATGAGTGGAATGGAATCATTATGAGACGTGGCTCTGATACCATGTCTACCATGGATGTTGGTAAAAACTCCCAAAAATAATGTCATGTTATCAAGCCTCAGATTCTCATTCACAGTGTGGGTCTACCTCCCACTTGGCACAGTTGTTGACACTACAGGAAAGAACATCCATGCTTTGAACTCTATACAAAGATCGAGATTGACCAAGTCTTCAAAAGGTGACACTTTTTTTTAAAAAAAGGAATTTCTCAAGACTTATTTCTATAGTTAATGTAGTAACATAATCAAGATCGTGAGCTCTGACACCCAGGGAAACATGTTTTCTGTTTGTTTATTTAATCCCATTTTTGATCACGTACTAGTTGTAAGATCTTATAAACATTTTAAGCTCTTCTAACCTCATTTCATAGAATGAAGGAAAGAGACTAGTGATTTTGTGACTATAAAATAAAAAACGTTTATGATATTTTATCTGGAATACAGAATGGACTAAAAATTACTAGCTAACTCTCTGGGCCTGATCTCCCTCTGCTATTTCATACACATTGATCAGTATGTGTGCACTCTAGCTATGGGAGTGCACCTGTACTTTTGATGGTGGGTGGAGGAAATTGCAGAGAGTTATTTTCCAGCATCTAATTTTTTTTTAAAAGTACGTTTTGTTAAGCTAGCTGCCCACTGATGGTTCTCTATTCTATTCCAGATATCTACTTCTCTGTTTTTGTGCCAATACCATGCTGTTTTGATCGCTATTGATTTGTAGTAAAGTCTGAGGTCTGGTAGTGTGATTCCTCCTGTTTTGTTTTTATTTCTGAGTAATGTCTTGGCTATTCGAGGTTTTTTCTGATTCCATATAAAACGAAGTAATGTTTTTTCAAGATCTTTAAAATATGACAGTGGAGCTTTAATAGGGAGTGCGTTGAAATTATATATTGCTTTGGGTAGTACGGACATTTTGATAATGTTGATTCTTCCTAGCCATGAGCATGGTATGTTTTTCCATTTGTTAACATTTTCAGCTATTTCTTTTCTTAGAGTTTCATAGTTCTCTTTATAGAGATCTTTCACGTCTTTTGTTAGGTAAATTCCCAAATATTTCATCTTCTTTGGCACTACTGTGTATGGGATAGAGTCCTTAACTTCTTTTTCAACTTGACTGTTGTTGGTGTATTGTAAAGGCTACCAATTTATGGATGTTGATTTTGTAACTTGCGACGCTGCTGTATTCCTTGATCACTTCTAGGAGTTTTGTAGTAGAGTCCCTAGTGTTTTCCAGATACACAACCATATCTGCGAAGAGCGAGAGTTTGATCTCTTCTGACCCTATATGGATACCGACGAGCGTTTTTTCATATGTCTGTAGGCCGTGAGCCTGTCTTCTTCAGAGAAGTTTCTTTTCAAGTCCCTTGCCCAGCCTGCGATGGGATCACTTGTTTGAGTACTCTTGGATTCTGGTTATTAAACCTTTGTCAGAGACATAACCTTCAAATATCTTCTCCCATTCTGAGCGCTGTCTGCTTGCTTTACTTACTGTGGTTTCACAAGTTTTAAATTCCTTTTTCTTGTTTTATTTCAGGTTACTATGAAGATAAAAACAACCAAATCACAATATTTGAATTTCTTAGGTAGAATCCCTTTTGTAGCTATGTCTTGGATCCAGAAGGTGTGCCATACACTCCTATGGAGTGCTCCAAAAGCTGCCTTCCTTTTCTCCCCTACCCTCCAACTTGAATCGTAATTTGTTTTTCTCCTATGTTAGCATGAATTGGATCATCTACTGACTTTATATTAGTATTGACTACATTGGATACTTGCTTTTCCGTTCTTGTAATACTTTCCTGAGAAGATTATGTTTCAACTCCATTTGTGTTAATACAAAAGATGTGAAGTCACCATGTTTTTTATGGTTGTATAGTATTTCACACTATGCATATACCACAGCTTGTTAATCCATTCCTGAGTTGATAGTCATTTAGGTTGTTTCCATGTCTTGATGATTGTAAATTGAGGTGTGATAAACAATCTAATGTCTAGCTTCATAGCAGATAGCTACCATTACATATGTACTTGTGCATTCGATCTATTGCTGTTTTGCTTGAAGTACATTGAGAAAATATAGTCTCATATAGATATGCAATAGGAAAAGGGGTAGTATTATGTGATGATATAATTGCCTTTTAAGATAATTGTGGATATTCTTCTTTGGTATTTAAAAATCAAAACATAGTAGAATAGTTTCTTAAAGTTTAATTGCTATGTAGCTCTGACACTTTATCAATGAACTTTTAATACTAAGTTACCTGAAAATCCACTGGTCTCTGTTATACTTTAAATGATTGTATATGCATGATTTTGTAATATGTGTATGATAAATTATTTATTGAAAAATATTGGTTCCCTGAGTTAAGCAGATTTTTGAAATGTTTACATTCTTTCACTGTATAATGTAAAAAATTGTGCTACCTAACATTGTGACCAATCACATCAGAAAAGTCGGGACTCTGTCAAGCTAAAGTTTTTCAAATTTTTAATTTTTCACTTGTAAGCATGAGCTTTATCACCAGCAATAAATAGTATCTGTTATTTTCCTTGAAAGTGACAGTCTCACTTTTTGAGAAAAAGCCTGCCAAATCTGAATACTCATAGTTTGTCAAGTTTTCATTTAAGTAAAAATAATATGCCATAAAAAAGGTGGCTGGCCCAGCTTGCTATTTTATCAATGGCAATATTTTCTTAAGCCATTGTAGCTTTTAAAAATTAAACTGATTTAAGCATGAACCCTTAATAATCAGGAGATTTCATGTCAAAATCTATGTTCTAGACTTTTCTTGATCAATTATAGGACCTGATATAAGTGGCTCTGCATTCATTCATGGCAATAATGGCTGCCCCTTACCCACTCCTTCTCCGTTGCCACAGTTCCCATCTGCTTTATTTCATTCATTACCTTTATCTTCCTCGGTATGAAGCAATCTGAGTCTATGTATCCTATGATGAAAAGCAAAGCCTTTGAGTTGAATATGCATGAGTTAAAAATCCCAAACTCTTTTCCCTGTTAGCTATGTGACTCATGTAGTAATTTTTATTCTCACTTTTCTTACCTTCCTAATGGGAATAATGACACAAAAATTATAAGGATTAAATGAGATTGTGCAAGCAGTTAGCACAGAGCCTGTTAAATCTACAAATTCATAGTAAGTGTTAGTAAATGTTGGTTCTATTGGCAATGCCCACTGTAATAGAACCACAGGTCCACTCTGTCCTCATAGATATGCGGTATGTATTTCCATTTTAGAAATGAGGAAACTGGGTCACAGAAAGATTAAGAGACTTTCTCCAAATTCGATCATTAATAAAGAGAAACAGCTTGAATACCACCACTAATAACAAGGAGATAATAATGGCATGTATTAAACACTTGCCATATTATCTCATTTAATCTTTATAAAACTCTGTGACGGAACGATTTTATTGGAATGAGACCCAGAGAATTTAAGGAATTTGCTTTATATCAACTGGAGAGCCCGAGTTTGGACCCAGGTAGGGCTACAGTGTTTTTGTCCTCATATCCCTGAGTACTGCTCTCCACAAATACTAGCAGGTGCTGAGAAATATGCTTCTATCATTTTTACTAGAACTCTATCACTGGTAAGCAGAGGCATCTGCAAAGAAGAACTCTTGTGCTCCTTACTGCCAGCCTCTGGGTGCCAAACTACACAGGCACTTCTTTCTGTGGGAACCCTTCAATATGTGTCAATAACAAGCAGAAACACCCTCACAGGCTGTTTCAATAAAATTAATTTATAATTGACCACTTCACCTTTTTGGTACACAGAATAGTTTAACACTATTAAGGTAGTGAACCTGGCTACCAAAAGAGATGTGGTGTAGTCTGTAAACTACAGCTGCAGAAATGGTTATTTGTTCTGGGTGAGCTACAGGCCCTGAGGCTGGGGACTGCAACCAATGGGCCCTTTCATGACTACTCTGTCTGTCTAGAAATAGTCACACCTACCTTCTTGAAACTGCAATAATACCTTTACTTTTGCACGAGTGTGTGTTTCTCTGGAAGGTAATCAAAACATGGGTTAGACTAGCCCTGGTTATGATTCTTGCCTTGAAATTAAACCTCAGCCAGATAATTGTTTCCATTTTCCCTGAGAAGATTTTAAATCCAATTTATTTGAGTTTTCTATTTAAATTGGAAAATACTGTAGCATCTCATGCAAAGTGAAATCAATCTCTTTAGAAACAAGGGGGAGGAGAAAGGGAGAATGTGGGCCAAGTGTGTAAAGATTAAAACTTGCTTTTTCGAACATTCTGAAATATTAGAAACTACTTCTGCCTGTAAGATTAATGATGGATCCATGGGACAGAAGTACACTGTTCAATTGCTTTCCTGGGTGCCTAATAGGTATCTTGAACATAATAGATTTAAACCCAAGCTCCTCATTCGGCTTCTGCTTCTTTTTCACAGAAGATTTGCTCATTCAGAAATGGAACCAACAGTCTAGTTGCTTATGCCTACCCTGGAATAATTGTTCTCTTACCCCACCCCCTGCTAAAACCAGTTCATTGAACCAACCTTACAACAAGTCCTAAACTAACCTCTCTCTGCTACTTTCACCCTGGACCAAGCCCTTTCACCTAGACCACTGCAACAGCCTCCTCACTGGTCCCCTTGCTCTCACCCATATTCTAGGGATTTCATTTCCTGCTCTGTAGTCACAGAGATCTTTCTGAAACTATGCCATTTGACATGGTAGACATTATACACATGATGTGCCTCTAAGCCTGAATAGGTGGCTAGTTTCAGCTGAGACGTGCCTTGGGTCTAAAATACATACAGACTTCTTTCCAAAAGGAATTGTAGGCTGGAAAGGTAGGTCTACTTTTAGTTTCTTGAGTGTTCTTCAAACTTCTTTCCGAAAAGGTCATATTAACTTGAACTCCCACCAGCTGTGTAGAAGTGTTCCCTTCTCTCCACATCCATGCTAACATCTGTAGTTTTGGGATTTTGTGATTGTGGGCTAATTTTACTGGAGTTAGATGATATCTCAGAGTAGTTTTGATTTGCATTTCTCTGATGATTAAGGATGATGAGTATTTTTTCACGTGTTTGTAGGCCATGCACCTATATTCATCAGAGCAGTTTCTGTTCCAGACTCTTGCCTACATAGAAATGGGGTTGTTTATTCTTTTCATTTTGTTTACTTTGAGTTCCCTGTAGATTCTAGTTATCAGACCATTGTCGGAAGCATAACCTGTGAAAATCTTCTCCCATTCTGAAGGCTGTGTTTTTGCTTTACTTACTGTGCTCTTGGCTGTGACCCAGTAATGTATTTTTGGTGTTACTTCAATTTCCGGGGGGGGGGGTGTCTTTGGAAAAAAGTTTGACGAACACTCAAGGAAGTAAAAGTAGACCTACTGTTCAATCTTGAAATTCCTCTACTAGGTATATACCCAGATGATCAAAAATTATTTTAAAACAAAGATGTTTGCAGCAGAATATTTATTGCAGTCCAATTCATAATATCCAAGACATGGAAAAAGCCCAGGTATCCATCGACTCATGAATGGATTAACAAATTGTGGTATATGTACACCATGGAATACTGTGCAGCCATAATAAAGGAGGAGACGTCACATCTTTTATGTTTACCTGGCTAGAGCTGGATAATAGTCTTCTTAGTAAAGTACCTCAAGAATGGGAAAAAAAGTATCCAGTGTACTCAATACTACTTATGAAATCAATATATACTCCCATACACACTCATACGAATGGCAAAACATAACTATAGTCCCGAAAGTAGAAGGAAAGAGGACAGAGAGGGGAGGGGAAGAGGGGTATGGAAGGAGGAAGGGCATTTGGGGGACGTCATCTAACATGCATGATGCAATAATTGTGATGGATGTGTTACTTAGTTCAATGTAAGCATTTCACATTGTACATCAAAGCAGTACCCTGAACTCTGTAAATGCATCAATGTACAAAGTTATGATTTAATAAAAAACAATTAAAAATACTATTCCAACATAATAAAATACACACAGAATTTTAAAGATTTAATATGAAGAAAAAATGCAAAATATCTCATTCATTTTTTATATTGATTATATGTTGAAGTGACAATATTTTAGATGCATGTGGAATATTATCAAAATTGACTTCTTCTGCATCTTTATTTTTAAATGTGGTTGCTAGAAAATTCAAATTTATGTGTCCCTATTATATAAGGTGGGAAACAAGTTCTTCAACTCATCTTAGAAAAAGTACTACACAACTCATTGCTGAATATCACTATGGTCACCTTCAAGGCACTATCCTTGGGAAGCTATGCACTGATGCCAGTGCCTAGTCTACCCTTCAGATAAATTTTGGAACTCTTTCTGCAACGTCCATCAGAGTTGTCATTATAAGAAAGGTCTGACTATGAAGTTCACAAATTCTAGAAAAAGTGCTACATACTTAATTGCTGACTATCACCACGGTACTCCCCATTGCCATCACATGACTATAGTGATATTCAGTAATGAGGTACATAGCACTTTTTCTACGATGAGTTCACAAACTTAATTGTCTGACAGCTTGGACAATGTTATTTTCAAATGTATGTATCAAGTCATGTCTTTTCCTCCTTACTGTCCTTCAGCAGCTTCCCAAGGCTTACTACCTCAGCCAATAGAGCCCATAGTGGCCTGGACATGATCTACTCTGCCTCTCTATAGAGAGTATTTTATACTCGTGTAAAAGATGTTATCCTCTTGTCCTTCTCTTCCCATTTTCCCCCACCTCAACTGGAATAAAATTTCCCCTAGAGCTAAACATAACTTCACAGTCACATACTACTACTGAGCACACAGCGGTTTAGTGGGCTAGATGTACACAGGCTTTGTAACCCACACAGTGTTATACAGATCAGGAAATGTATTGTCTGTGATTGATTTCCTGCTACGTGGGCAGAACTGAGTAGTTTTGAAAAAAATATATAGCCAAAAATATTGGCCTCTTTACAGAAAATGTTTGCTGATCTCTGATAAATACCCTGTTTCCCTTTAAGGTATGCTCCCAAAGATGCGCAAGGTCTTATTTTCAAGGGATGTCTTATCTTTCATGTAAGTAGCTCTTACTTTCGGTGGATGTCTTATTTTCTGGGAAACGGTATGACTTTTATTTAAAGTTATACAGGATCCTTTGGGAATTGGGCATTGTCTTTCTCTGGTGGCTTTCTTCTAAGTTACTTCCTCACTCCCATCCTATGCTGTGGCTAAGGCAGACCATTTGCTGAGGCCTGAACACCTTTTTCTTCCAGGGAGCATGTCTTTCTACCTGTTGAGTCTCCGGCTGGAAATACTTGTCTTCCATATACTTGGTGGCTTAAGAAAGAAGTTGAATTCAGCAACTCTGTGCCCTGAAGTAGGAACCTAACTTTAGGAACTATCAGGTCTAAGGGATTAATATGCACCAACAGAATTTAATGTCTTTCTCTCTATTGCTCTATTCTTCCCCTTTATCTCAACAGATTTTTTACTTGTGCTTGCAAGAAGTCTTCTATAAGCTCCCAAAGCCCAGAACCCATCATTCTAGCATCATTCATCATGCTAGAAGAGCATGCTATTTTAATAGGCTGAAAACTAGGATAAGCGTCAGCCTGCTGAGAGAGGTCTGCGGACCTACAAAAAGTAGAGAGTAGGGGAGGCAATCTTACTGGGGGAGAATCAGGACTTTGTGACCAGAAGCAGCAGGAAATACAAGCTGTGTGGAGAAATTCTTGGATGTCCTTTAAGACAGTGGAAATGCTATCGTCTTTTGGAAGTTTTTTCCAACCGCTTACTTCCCCCTGTTGTAATAATTCCTACACCCAGTTTGGTCTCCCTGGGTTTCCTCCAGGTCAGCACTGCTAGTAATAATCACTTAACTTGGCTCTCTCCTGCCAAGGCTTCCGGCTTCTTGAAGGGCCTCTGACATTGTTCTTGGGGTCCACAATATTTAAACACAGTGCCTGGTATATGGGAGGATACCAGTAAATGCCAAATTAATGCTGTATCTACTCTTTTCTTAAGTGAGGGATCCTGTATTAAAGTCGTATTTTAGGAGAATTAGTCTGGTAGTAAATTGTAGGGTAAGTTTGGAAAGATTGCATCTTGAGGATCATCCCTGTGTTCTGGGGCGAAAAGAAGAGGAATAAGACAAAGGGCTGGGCAGTAGCAGAAGGAAAAAGATGAAGGAATTTGACGTCCAGAAATTCTTTCTCTGTGTTAATGATTTAGACACAAATTTCTGACTATTGATCAAAAACTTAGAACAATTTAAAAAATCTGTTGTTAATATCCTATGCATTAGACACTGTGTTATCTGCTTCATATAAACTAACAAATTAGGATCTCTCAATACACCCTGAAGGTCTTACTCTTTCCTATTAGAAATAGGAAAGGGTTTCAGCAATGCTAAGCAATGTGTTCAAGGTTATTCAGTGAGTTAGAGCAGAATCTAGCAGAAATTCTGCTTTTGAAGGTTGTATGTCTTTAAGGCCAAAAGAGGTATTATAATATCATCCAATTCTTCTAGAACTCCTAATTTCAAGATGAGTTACTTGAGATTGACAGTCTATATTAAGTCCTAGCAATTTGAGGAAGGTACCACTTGTTTGTGGAAATACTCTTTAGATACTCACCATATAAAGTCTCTCACTGTTAATAGATCCCCAAAGTCTATCCTCATAATAAAGTCTCAGTAGATGTCCCTGATAGAATCAGGTAAAGTCAGAATCCACAGAATGGTTGAGAATTGAATAGGGAGAGAGCTCACAGCTTTGTTTTCACAGGGCCAAATTTAAGATCTGCCAGTCAAAGAGATACTGAAAGTCTGTCATTAGGTATAAAAATATGACAGTTTGTAAAGTAGCATAGACCCGGCATACACCCCAGTTCGTACAGGGATTCTCATAGCCCTCATTCCCTTTTTATTTGCTATATGAAGTGATGGCTACTGAAAATTGGCTTTCTCATCTACCTTTTGTTCTTCAAAAGCTTACACTGAAAAAGAAAGGAAAGAAGTTCTTGGGGATTTGAGAGGTTCATAAAATATTGGGAGGGATATTACAAAACATTTATGTCAGTAGTTCTCAAAATTTAATGTGCTTTAGATAACTTGGAAGACATTCCCAGAATTCCTGATGCAGCTGGTCCTGGGCAGACCCCACAAATTAACATTTCCCACAATATCCAGGTCAGCTGATGCTATTTGTAGGGGAACATTATGAGAACCACCGATTTGGGCCAAATACCTCATTTTGTGAATGAGATAATCCAAGCCCGGAGAAGTGAAAGACTTTCCTCAAACTGTATTAGCTAATGTCACAGCTGAAAATAAGGCCAATAAGTTGTGGGTTTCTACCTAAAGTGGAAATACATATGTGAGAATTTGTGTACACAGGTGTGTGAGTGTGAATGTGGATGTATGCAGTTGTGTATATATAGGATTTATTTTTTTGGCCTATGAAGCATCCATTCCTCCTCCATTACTCTGATTAAAACAGTGCCTCCCATCCTCTCACTCTCTATGATTTGAATAAAGTTGACATTATGCACATCTGCAGAGAAAACAGTGTAGGGGAAAAAAACCTGGATATAATTTCCAAATTCACATAATCCCTATGATTGAGCATGTACATTTTCCAGAATATAGCCTACAAATCCATGTCTCACGGATGTCAAGTACGGATGTTTGTTCCAGTGTTGTTATAGAGAAAAATCACAAAGTACCACAAGCTTTATTAAAGAAAGACTGTTCAAATGAATTATAGTAGACATCTGTAAAGGAATTAGTATATATGTGATTCCTAAAAGGTAATGTGTATTTAAATTTTTAAAAAAATTTTCTTTTTGCAATCTTTTATAATATAGAAGTACAGAATTAACAATTTGCATACGTAACACCTATTTTTCAGGAAGTCATTTATTCATTTCAATATTTTTTTGATTACTTATACACTTAACATGTTACAGTTCAGGTTGTTCTAACATTAATTTTAAGATGTGCTTCCTGCAGATAGCAAATAGATGGCTGTTTTTAAAAGTTAAATCATAGCTGTGTACATTAATGTGATCATGGGGCACCATGCACTGACTTTATATACAATTTGAAATATTTTCAGCAAACTGGTTAACATAGCCTTCCTGGCATGTTTTTAGTCATTGTGATAAGACATTTATATTCTACATTTAGTAAGTTTCACATGTAGCCTTGTAGGATGCACCGTAGGTGTGGTCCCACCAATTACCCACCCTCCACCAATCCTCCACCCAGCCTCCCTTCCCTTTCCCCTTTCCCAATATTCTTAGGTTATAATTGGGTAATAGCTTTCAAACTATAAATTAGTTTCATAGTAGGGCCAAGTACATTGGACACTTTTTCTTCCATTACATTGGACACTTTTTCTTCCATTCTTGAGATACTTTGCTAAGAAGAATATGTTCCAGCTCTATCCATGTAAACACGAAAGAGGTGAAGTCTCCATCTTTCTTTAAGGCTGCATATTATTCCATGGTGTACATATACCACAATTTATTAATCCATTCATGGGTTGATGGGCACTTGGGCTTCTTCCATGATTTAGCAATTGTGAATTGGGCTGTAATAAACATCCTGGCACAAGTACTTTTGTTATAATGCAATTTTTGGTCTTCTGGCTTTATACCTAGTACAGGAATTGTAGGATTGAATGGCAGGTCTATTTTTAGATCTCTAAGTGTTCTCCAAACATGTTTCCAAAAAGAATGTATTAGTTTGCATTCCCACCAGCAGTGTAGCAGTGTTCCCTTTTCTCCACATCCATGCCACATCTCTGGTCTTGGGTTTTGTGATATGGGCTAATCTTACTGGAGTTAGATGACATGTCCAAATAGTTTTGATTTGCATTTTTCTGATGATTAAGAACGATGAGCATTTTTTCATTTCTGTAGGCCGTGTGTTTGTCTTCTTCAGAGAAGTTTCTCTTCAAAACCTTGCCCAGCCTGAGATGTGTTCACTTGTCCTTTCTTGCTAATATGTTTGCGTTCTCTGTGGATTCTGGTTATAAAACCTTCATCGGAGACATAGCCTACGAATATCTTCTCCCATTCTGAGGGCTGTATGCTTGGTTTACTTACTGTGTTCTTGGCTGTGCAGAAGCTTTTTAGTTTGATCAGGTCCTAGTAGTATATCTTTGATGCTGCTTCAATTCCCCGGGTGGTCCTCTCCATAAAATATTCACCCAGGCAGATTTCTTGAAGAGTTTTCCCTGCACTCTCTTCTAGTATTTTTATAGTTTCAAGTCTGAAGTTTAAATCTTTAATCCAGTGAGAGTCTATCTTGGTGAATGGTGAAAGATGTGGGTTCAGTTTCAATCTTCTACAGGTCACCAGCCAGTTCACCCAGCACCATTTGTTAAATAGGGAATCTTTTCCCCACTGAGTGTTTTTAAATGGCTTGTCAAAGATCAAGTAATGGTAAGTAGCTGGGCTAGTCTCTTGGTTCTATACTCTGTTCCATACATCTACCTCTTGTATTTGTGCCAGTACCATGTTGTTTTGATCACTATCGATTTATAGTAGCGTGATTCCTCATGCTTTGTTTTAATTTCTGAGTAATGTCTTGGCTATTCGTGGTTTTCTCTGATTCCATATAAAACAATGTATTATTTTTTCAGGATCTTTAGTATGTTGTTCTATTAGTTAATATCTTCAGCTATTTCTTTTCATAGAGTTTCATAGTTCTATGTATAGAGATTTTTAACGTGCTTTGTTAGATAAACTCCCAAATATTTCATCTTCTTTGGCACTACTATGAATGGAATAGAGTTTTTGATTGTTTTCTCAGCTTGACTATTTTTGGTACATATAAAGGCTACAAATTTATGAGTGTTATTTTGTAACCTGAGACACTGCTGTATTCCTTGATCACTTCTAATAGTTTTGTGGTAGAATCCCTGGTGTTTTCCAGATATACAATTATATCGTCTGCAAAGAGCAAAAGTTTGATCTCTTCTGACCCTATATGGATACCCTTGATCACCTTTTCTTCCCTAATTGCACCAGCTAAAACTTCCATTACAATGTTAAAGAGCAGTGGAGACAATGGGCAGCCTTGTTTCGTTCCAGATCTGAGTGGAAAGGATTTCAATTTAACTCCCTTCAATAGAATATTGGGTGTGGGTTTGCTGTAGACGGCCTCTATCAGTTTTAGAAATGTCCCTTCTATACCATTTTTCTTAAGTTTTCTGATCATGAAGGGATGCTGGATATTATCAAAAACTTTTTCTGCATCAATTAAGGGAATCATATGGTCTTTGTTTTTAAATTTGTTTATGTGCTGAATTATATCTATAGATTTACGTATATTGAATGAGACTTGAGACCCTGGGATAAAACCCACTTGGTCATGGTGTAAAATTTATTTGATGTGTTGTTAGATTCTGTTTGTTACGATCTTGTTGAATATTTTTGCATCAATATTAATTAGTGATATTGGTCTATAATTTTCTTTTCTTGTTGGGTCTTTTCCTGGTTTCATGATCAAGGTGATGTTTGTTTCATAAAATGTGTTGGTTAGTATTCCTTCTTTTTGTATATTTTCGAAAAGGTTGAGTAATATAGGTAGTAGTTCCTCTTAAAATGTTTGATACATTCCTGACGTGAAGCCATCTGGTCCTGGGCTTTTCCTTTTAGCGAGATTTTGTAACTTGATATAGGCCTATTCAGCATTTTCACTCAATGCTGGCTAAGTCTTGGAATGTGGAGTGCTTCTAAGTATTAGTCAATTTCCTTCAGATTTTCATAATTCTGAGAATAAAGTTTTTGTAATATTCAATAAGGATTTTTTGAATTTCTGAGGCGTCTGTGGTTATTTCATCTTTCTCATTTTTGATTGATGAAATTAGAGATTTTAGTCTTTTTTTTCTAGTTAGGTTAGCCAAAGGTTTATCTATTTTGTTGACCTTTTCAAAAAACCAATTTTTTGATTTATTGATCTGTAGTATAATTCTTTTGTTTTCAATTTCATTTAATTCTGCTCTATTTTTGGTTTTTTTTTCTTCTACTGGGTTTGGGATTGGAAAGTTCTTCCTCTTCCAGTTGCTTAAGATGGGAATTAAGTTATTAAATGTTTCTGTTCTCTTGAAAATGGCTTGCAATGCTGTAAGTTTCCCTCTTTCCGCCTTTGCAGTATCCCTGAGGTTCTGATAATTCATGTCTTCATTATCGTTTTGTTCCAAAAATTTGGTCATTTCCTCCTTAATCTCGTCTATGAACCAGATATCATTCACCATAAGGTTATTAGATTCCATGTTTTTATATGAGTATGCTGATTCCTGTTGTTACTGCGTTCAACTTTTATTCCATGGTGGTCTGAGAAGATGTAAGGGATAATTTCTATTCCTTAAATTTACTGAGGTTAGACGTATGACGAATGATGGGTTCGATTTTGGAGTATGTTCCATGGACTGAAGAGAAGAACGTGTATTCAGTTTTGTTTGGATGAAATGTTCTGTAGATGTCTGTTAATTCCAAATGTTGGATGGTTAGGTTTAAATCTAAAATTTCTTTGCTCAGCTTTTTTTTTTCTTTTCCTTTTTTTTTTATTGTTAAATCATAGCTGTGTACATTAGTGAAATTGCCTGTACCCATTCTAAGATGCACCATAGATGTGGCCCCACCCATTACCCACCCTCCACCAAAACCTCCCCCCTCCCTTCCCCTTCCTTGGCACTTTCCCCATAGTCTTGTGCTATAGTTGGGTTATAGGCTTCATGTGAAAGCTATAATTTAGCTTCATAGTAGGGCTGAGTACATTGGATACTTTTTCTTCCATTCCTGAGATACTTTGCTAAGAAGAGTATGTTCCAGCTCCATCCATGTAAACATGAAAGAGGTAAAGTCTCCATCTTTCTTTAAGGCTGCATAATATTCCATGGGATACCTGTACCACAATTTGCTAGTCCATTCATGGGTCGATGGGCACTTGGGCTTCTCCCATGACTTAGCAATTATGAATTGGGCTGCAATAAACATTCTGGTACAGATGTCTTTGTTATATTGTGACTTTTGGTCTTCTGGATATAAACCTAGTAAAGGAATTATAGGATTGAATAGCAGGTCTATTTTTAGGTCTCTAAGTGTTCTCCAAACATCCTTCCAGAAGGAACGTATTAGTGGGCATTCCCACCAGCAGTGGAGTAGTGTGCCCATTCCTCCATACCCACGCCAATATTTCTGGTTTTGGGATTTTGTTATGTGGGCTACTCTTACTGGGGTTAGGTTATATCTCAGAGTAGTTTTGATTTGCATTTCTCTGATGATTAAGGATGATGAGCTTATTTTCATTTGTTTGTAGATCTTGCGTCGATCTTCTTTAGAGACGTTTCTCTTCAAGTCCCTTGCCCACGCTGAGATGGGGTCACATGTTCTTTTCTTGCTAATAAATTTGAGTTCTCTGTGGATTCTGGTTATTAGACCTTTATCGGAGGTATAACCTGCAAATATTTTCTCCCATTCTGAGGGCTGTCTGCTTGCTTTACTCACTATGTTCTTGGCTGTGCAGAAGCTTTTTAGTTTGATCAGGTCCCAGTAGTGTATTTTTGATACTGCTTCAATTGCCTGGGAGTCCTCCTCATAAAATATTCTCCCAGGCCGATTCCTTCAAGAGTTTTCCCTGCACTTTCTTCAAGTATTTTTTATAGTTTCATGTCTTAAGTTTAAATCTTTTATCCAGTGAGAGTCTATCTTAGTTAATGGTGAAAGGTGTGGGTCCAATTTCAATCTTCTACAGGTTGCCAGCCATTTACACAGCACCATTTGTTAAATAGGGAATCTTTTCCCCACTGAATGTTTTTAATTGGCTTGTGAAAGATCAAATAACGGTAAGTAGCTGGATCCATCTCTTGGTTCTCTATTCTGTTCCAGACATCTACTTCTCTGTTTTTGTGCCAGTACCATGTTGTTTTGATCACTATGGATTTATAGTACAGTCTCAGGTCTGGTAGCGTGATTCCTCCTGCTTTGTTTTTATTGCTCAGTAATGTTTTGGTTATTCGAGGTTTTTTCTCATTCCATATAAAATAAAGTATTATTTTTTCAAGATCTTTAAAGTATGACAATGGAGCTTTAATAGGAATTGCATTAAAGTTATTTATTGCTTTGGGCAGTATGGACATTTTAACAATGTTCATTCTTCCTAGCCATGAGCATGGTATGATATTCCATCTGTTAACATCTTCGGCTATTTTTTTCTTAGTGTTTCATAGTTCTCTTTGTAGAGATCTTTCATGTCCTTTGTTAGGTATACTCCCAAATATTTCATCTTCTTTGGCACTACTGTGAAAGGAATAGAGTCCTTGACTATTTCTTTTAGCTTGGCTATTGTTGGTATATATAAAGGCTACAGATTTATGGGTGTTGATTTTGTAGCCTGAAACATTGCTATATTCCTTGATCACTTCTAAAAGTTTTGTAGTAGAATCCCTAGTGTTTTCCAGATATACGACAATATCATCTGCGAAGAACGAAAGTTTGATCTCTTCAGACCCTTGTTCGCCTTTTCTTCCCTAATTGCAATGGCTAGAACTTCCATTACAATGTTAAGGAGCAAGATTGCAATGTCTGCTTTTTTCCGCTTTCCATTTGCCTGGAATATAGATGACCATCCCTTCGCCTTGAGTCTAAATTTGTCTTTTAATGTCAGATGAGATTCTTGTAGGCAGCAGATATCTGGCTTGAGTTTTTGTATCCAGTCAGCCAACCTGTGCCTCTTTAGAGGACAGTTTAAACCATTCACATTAATTGAGCCTATTGATAAGCCTTTGGAGAGTCCAGTGGATATTTTTAATCCTTTTGTGACTGTGGAAGTTGGAATTTGATCAAAATTTTTTGGGTAAGTTTACTTTTGTGGTGGAGGATTATGCTGCTCTTTATGGAGGATAGGTCTGAGATTATCCTGTTTAGTTATCACAAATTTCTTCAACATGTGAATGTCGTTGAAGTATTTAATTACTCCGTCATAAATGAAGCTCAGTTTAGCTGGGTGCAGGACACTGGGTTGAAAGTTATTTTGTTTTAGGAGATTAAAAGTCGATGACCATCGTCTTCTAGCTTGAAAGGTTTCAGCAGAGAGATCTGCAGTTATTCTGATATTCTTCCCCTTGTAGGTAATGGGTTTTTTTTCATCTGGTAGCTTTCAGAATTTTCTCCTTCATATTAACTTTAGTGAAATTGATTATTATGTGTCTGGGGGATGTTTTATTTAGGTTGAGTCGTGCTGGAGTTCTGAAAATGTCTGCTATCTGAATTTCAGAATCTCTTGGCATGTCTGGAAAGTTCTTCATAATCTCATGGAGAAGAGACTCTGTGCCTTGTGAAGCCACTGCGTCACTTTCGGGGATCCCTATAAGACGAATATTGGTTTTCTTCAAATTATCCGAGAGCTCTCTGAGAGAGTGGTCTGTTTTTGCTCTCCATTTCTCTTCTTCTTTGAGGGTTTGGGAGCGTTCGAAAGCTTTGTCTTCAATGTCAGAAATCCTTTCTTCTGTTTGCTCCATTCTGTTACTGAGGGATTCTACTGTGTTTCTTAGATCTTTGAGGGATGCAACTTCTTGTCTCAATGTGTCAAAATCTTTGGTCATTTGGTCTTTGAATCCGTTGAATTCTTGAGATAACTTTTGGAATTCTAATTCAATCTTATTTGCTATCCAGATCCTGAATTCAATTTCTGACATCTCAGCTATTTGTTTGTCCATGGGGTCTTGTGCTGTTTCTTCCCCATTGATCCTTGGGGGAGTTGATCTACTCTGATTATTCATATTGCCGGAGTTTTTCCATTGATTTCACCTCATGATTGTTTTTCACTGTTGCCTCTGGCTGTCCTCAGAGTTGGGGAAGTGTCTCTTCAAGATTAGACCCCAGAGGGATCACTCTATTGTTGCTGGATCTTTGTAGGTAGTGACTCTGTGTAGTTCCTCTGGGGTGCTCTAGCTAGGGAGTTGTGGTTGTGGAAGCAGCTCTGGTTTGTGACACACCCGGATCCAGCAACAGGGCTGGGGGTGGTGCACATGGTTCTGTGAGTGCCAGGCCCCCATTGACTTCAGTGTTCTAATTAGAAAAGGATGCTGGATTTTATCAAATGCTTTTTCTGCATCTATTGAGAGGATCATGTGATCTTTATTTTTGCCTCTGTTAATATGGTGGATAACGTTTATTGACTTGCGTATGTTAAACCAGCCTTGCATCCCTGGGATGAAGCCTACTTGATCATGATGAATGACTTTTTTGATGATAAGCTGTAATCTATTGGCTAGGATTTTGTTGAGAATTTTTGCGTCTATGTTCATGAGTGAGATTGGTCTGAAATTCTTCTTTCTGTTTGGGTCTTTTCCTGGTTTTGGTATCAGGGTGATGTTTGCTTCACAGAATGTGTTGGGGAAGATTCCTTCTTCCTCAATTTTTTGGAATAATTTCTGCAGTACAGTAATAAGCTCTTCCTTGAAGGTTTGATAGAATTCTGGTGTGAAGCCATCTGGACCAGGGCATTTTTTGGTTGGAAGATTTTTTATTGTTTCTTGATCTCAGTGCTTGAAATTGGTCTGTTCAGGAGCTCTGTTTCTTCCTGGCTGAGTCTAGGGAGAGGGTGTGATTCCAAATATTGATCCATTTCTTTCACATTGTCAAATTTCTGGGCATAGAGTTTCTGGTAGTATTCAGAGATGATCTCTTGTATCTCTGTGGGATCAGTTGTTATTTCCCCTTTATCATTTCTGATTGAGGTTACTAGAGATTTTACTTTTCTATTCCTCGTTAGTCTGGCCAATGGTTTATCTATTTTATTTATTTTTTCAAAAAACCAACTCCTTATTTCGTTAATTTTCTGAATCTTTTGTTTTGAATTTCATTGATCTCTGATTTGATTTTGGATATTTCTTTTCTTCTACTGAGTTTAGGCTTAGATTGTTCTTCATTTTCCAGTTCCATAAGATCTCTTGTGAGATTGTTGATGTGCTCTCTTTCTGTTTTTCGAATGTAGGCATCTAAAGCAATGAATTTTCCTCTCAAAACTGCTTTTGCAGTATCCCACAGGTTTTGGTAGCTTGTGTCTTCATTGTTGTTATACTCAAGGAAGTTAATGATTCCCTGTTTTATTTCTTCCTTCACCCATCTTTTATTCAACAGAAGATTGTTTAGTTTCCATGCCTTTGGGTGGGGTCGAGCATTTTTGTTAGAGTTGAGTTCCACCTTTAGTGCCTTATGGTCTGAGAAGATACAGGGTAAAATTTCAATTCTTTTGATTCTGTTGATATTTGTTTTGTGTCCCAGGATATGATCAATTTTGGAGAATGTTCCATGGGGTGATGAAAAGAATGTATATTCTTTATCTTTGGGATGGAGTGTTCTATATGCGTCTATCAAGCACAGTTGTTCTAGGGTCTCATTTAAGCCTCTTATATCCCCCTTGTTTAATTTCTGTTTAGAGGATCTGTCCAGCTCTGTAAGAGGAGTGTTAAGGTCCCCTGTTATTATGGTATTATCAGATATCATATTGCTCAGACTGAGTAAGGTCTGTTTCAAGAATCTGGGAGCATTTAAATTGGGTGCATAAATATTTAGAATTGAAATGTCTTCTTGTTGTAGTTTTCCCTTGACCAATATAAAGTGACAATCTTTGTCTTTTTGACTGTAGTTGCTTTAAATCCACATGTATCTGAAAATAAGATTGCAACTCCTCTTTTCTTCTGAATTCCATTTGCCTGAAAAATTGTCTTCCAACCCTTGACATGGAGCTTTACTTTGTCTTTTGAAGCCAGGTGTGTTTCTTGCAGACAGCAAACGGATGGCTTGTGTTTTTTAATCCAGTCAGCCAATCTATGTCTCTTCAGTGGGGAATTCAAGCCATTAACATTTACTGAGATAATTGATAAGTGTGGTAGTATTCTATTCGTCTTATTTCGTGAGAGTCCATTGCTTAGTTTTATCTTTTGCATCAGTGTGGAGGTTTGGTTCTGTCCTTTAATTTCTGAGTTCTTACTTTGCTGCTGATCCATTGTGGTGGTCAGTGTGCAGAACAGGTTGAAGTATTTCCTGTAGAGCTGGTCTTGTGGCGAATTTCCTCAATGTTTGTATATCCGTAAATGATTTGGTTTCTCCGTCAATTTTGAAGCTTAGCTTAGCAGGGTACAGAATTCTGGGCTGAAAATTGTTCTAAGTAGATTAAAGGTAGATGACCATTGTCTTCTTCCTTGGAAAGTTTCATTAGAGAAATCTGTGGTCAATCTGATGGATTTTCCCCTGTAGGTCAACTGGCGCTTACTCCTGGCAGCTTGCAGAATCTTTTCTTTTGTCTTGACTTTGGACAGGTTCATCACAATGTGTCTTGGAGAAGCTCGGTTAGAGTTGAGGTGACCTGGGATCCAATATCCCTCTGAAAGCAGTGTGTCAGAATCTTTGGTGATATTTGGGAAATTTTCTTTTATAATATTCTCTAGTATGGCTTCCATTCCTCTGGGGCATTCTTCTTCCCCTTCTGGAATTCCTATAACTCGTATGTTGGAACGCTTCATAAAGTCCCATAATTCTGACAGTGAACGTTCTGCTTTCTCTCTCCTCTTTTCTGCCTCTTTTACTATCTGAGTTATCTCAAAAACTTAGTCTTCTACCTCTGAAATTCTTTGTTCTGCATGGTCTAACCTGTTGCTGATACTTTCCATTGCATCTTTAAGTTCCCTGATTGTTTCACTTCCTTCAGCTCTGCTATATCCTTTTTATATTCTTCATATTGTTCATGTCTGAGTTGATTCTGTTTTTGAATTTCCTTTTGGTTATTTTCCACTTTATTAGCAGTTTCCTTCATTGTTTCCATCATTTCTTTCATTGTTTTCAACATGTGTATTCTCAATTCCCTTTCTGTCATTCCTAACATTTCTGTATAGGTGGAATCCTCTGCAGTAGCTACCTCATGGTCCCTTGGCGGGGTTGTTCTGGACTGGTTCTTCATGTTGCCTGGAGTTTTCTGCTGATTCTTCCTCATGGGTGATTTCTTTTATCTGTTTCCTTGCCTTAATTTTCCTTTCACTTTCTTTTGCTCTTTAAGTTCTTGTGCCTGTGGTTTAAGGGTTACAGGACCAGAAGTGTGAGAAGGTTTAAGAGCAAAAAAGGGATGAAAGAAAGGAGGACCGAGTGATAAGAAAAAAAAAAAGAAAAATAGAGAAAGGAGAGGGGGTGGGGAAAAGGAATATTGAAAAAAAGAAGAGAGGCACAGAAAGAGGGAGACAGAGCAATATAGGTATACAGTAGGATACTTTGATACAACCTTAAAAAAAAATCCACCTTCTGGGGGTGCCCAGTGGGGTGGTTCCCTTGAGATCAGCAGCTCTTTGCTAACCTGATGAGACACAGTATCCTACCTCCACCAAGTAGAGAGGAAAGACAAAAATACTATAAATCAAACCAAAACAAGCAAAGAGAAAACTTTATGGGATAAAATTGGCTGGAAAAACCAAATGATAGTGGTAAAAACACTAACAAAAATGAAGTTCTAATTATTGAAATAGGCAGCAGTGGAAAATTATAATTAAACTAGAAAAATTGAGAAAGAAAAAGAATCTATATGGAAAAGGTTGAACTTAAAAAACAAAACAACAATCCACAACATCAAAATAAACAAAAAAAACAACCAAACAAAAAAAAAAAAAGCAAAAAAAAAAAAAACACAAGTAAAAACAAAGCAGTATGTATATGTTATTGAATATTGTCTGGGCAACACGTGGTCTTCTGGGGTATGAGATGTTAATCACTGTTCTGATACGACTGGAGGCTGCTAGTTTCTCAAACCCCAGCAGGTAGACACCCTAAATCTCTCTACAGCCCACGTAAAAGGCACTTTGAACTTGTTCACTTACTGAGCAGAAGCTTTCTCAGGGAAGTGCTTGTCGCTGGAATCACTGCTGAAGTGGCTAGCCACTTACCCTGTGTGTCAAAACTGGTCTCCCTCTGCCCCCGAGGGTTAGGGCTGCAAGGCGGCTCAGACCCCGCCCTTAGGCTACTTGGTCGCTGGGTTACCAGCTCTCACCCAATTCCAGCCCTGCGACCCTGAGGGCAGAGCTTGCTGGGGCAGATCACTCACAATGTCTGCCTGTGACCCAGAGCCAAACACTATTAGCTCCGTCTGGCTCAGCAGCTCAGACTGGGGCCCTAGACAAAGGCCAAAGTTCTCCACACTCCCGCTCAGGCTCTCCCCAAGGCAGTTCAGCTGAGTGCCAAGTCCAAAGACACCAAAACAGTTCACAGGTAAGGGCTTTCTGGTTTGCAGTCTCGCTGCTACTGAACTTACAGTTGTGGGCGGGTTTAGATGGATTGAACACACGCGACCACTTGCCGGTTTTCCACTGTTTTAGTCCTCCTCTTGGGGTCCAGAAGTCTCTCGCTGACTCCCTGTATCCTCTCAGGGGTGATGATAGGCAGATCCCACCAGCCAGAGATGCCTGGAGTCCTATATCCCCAGACTCACGGTGCCCAGATGCAAGGAAGCTGTTACTCGGCTGCCATCTTGCTCCGCCTCCTCAGAAGTGAAGGCAACCTTTTCTGAGTCAAAGATATTTTTGACTCAACCTTCTCTGAGTCAAATTAAAACTGAGAGTTAAAGGTTGGAAGTCATTTTTTTAGGCAAAATTAATTCAGAAGAAAAGAGGGGTTGCAATCTTATTTTCAGGTACATGTGGATTTAAAGCAACTAAAGTCAAAAAAGACAATGATGGTCACTTCATATTGGTCAAGGGAAAAGTACAACAAAAAACATTTCATTCTAAGTATTTATGCACCGAATTTAAATGCTCCCAGATTCTTGAAACAGACCTTGCTTAGTTTGAGCAATATGATATCCTATAACACCATAATAACAGGGACTTCAATACCCCCTCTCAGAGCAGGACAGATCCTCTAAACAGAAATTAAACAAAGATGCTAGAGATTTAAATGAGACCCTAGGACACCTATGCTTGATAGACGTATATACAACACTCTATCCAAAAGATAAATAATATACAGTCTTCTCATTGTCCCATGGAACATTCTCCAAAATTGATCATAGTCTAGGACACAAAACAAACCTCAGCAGAATCAAAAAATCAAAATTCTACCTTGCATCTTTGCAGGACACAAGGCACTGAAAGTGGAACTCAACTCCAACAAAAATGCTCAACCTCACACAAAGGCATGGAAGTTAAACAACCTTATGCTGAATGACAGTTGTGTGTGGGAAGAAAGAAAAAAATAAATCATTAACTTCCTCGAGTATAACAACAATGAGGACACAAGTTACCAAAACCTACGGAATACAGCAAAACTAGTCCTGAGAGTAAACATCAACAAACTCACAAGCCATCTGATGGAATTGGAAAAAGAAGAACAATCTAAGCCTAAACCCAGTAGAGGAAAAGAAAATCCAAAATTAAATCAGAAATTAATCAAATTGAAAACAAAAGAATCATTCAGAAAATTAATGAAACAAGGAGTTGGTTTTTTGAAAAAATAAATAAAATAGATAAACCTTTGGGTAGACTAACTAGAAATAAAAAAGTAAAATATCTAGTAACCTTAATCAGAAATTATAAAGGGGAAATAACAACTGATCCCACAGAGATACAAGAGATTATCTCTGAATACTATAGGAAACTTTATGCACAGAAATTTGACAATGTGAAGGAAATGGATCAATATTTGGAATCACACCCTCTCCCTAGACTTACCCCAGATGAAATAGAGCTCCTCAACAGACCAATTTCAAGCACTGAGATCAAAAAACAAAAAATTCTTCCAAGAAAAAAATGCCCTGGTCCAGATGGCTTCACACCAGAATTTTATCAAACCTTCCAAGAAGAGTTTATTCCTATACTGAAAAAATTATTTCAAAAAATTGAGGAGGAAGAAATCTTCCCCAACACGTTTTATGAAGCAAACATCACCCTGATACCAAAAACAGGAAAAGACCCAACTAAAAAGGAAAAATTCAGACCAATTTCACTAATAAATATAGATGCAAAAATTCTCAACAAAAGCTTAGCCAATAGATTACAACTTGTCATCAAAAAAATCATACTTCATGATCAAGTAGGTTTCATCCCAGGGATGCAAGGCTGGTTTAATATACTTAGTCTATAAACATTATTCACCATATCAACAGAAGCAAAACCAGAAACTGTCAACAAAAGATTAGATCATGGAGAAGAAAGAATCTCAGAGGTAGAGGACAAAGCTCTTGAGATAACTCAGATAGTTAAAGAGGCAGAAAAGAAGAGAGAGAAAGCAGAACATTCACTGACAGAATTATGGGACTATATGAAGCATTCAAACATATGAGTTATAGGTATCCTAGAAGGGGAAGAGGAATACCCCAGAGGAATGGAAGCGATACTAGAGAATAGTATAACTGAAAGTATCCCAAATATCATCAAACATTCTGACATACTCCTTTCAGAGGGATATAGGTCCCCTGGTTGCCTCAATTCAAGTAGAGCTCCTCCAAGGTACATTGTGATGAATTTATCTAAAGTCAAGACAAAAGTAAAGATTTTGCAAGCAGCCAGGAGTAAGCACCAACTAACCTACAGGGGTAAATCCATCAGGGTGACCATGGACTTCTCTTATGAAACTTTTCAAGCCAGAAGACAATTGTCATCTGTCTTTAATCTACTTAAACAGAACAACTTCCAGCACAAAATTCTATATCCCACTAAGCTAAGTGTTAAAATTGATGGAGAAATCAAATATTTAGTGATATACAAACATTGAGGAAATTTGCCACAACAAGACCAGTTTTACAGGAAATATTTCAACCTGTTATACACACTGACCATCACAATGGACCTTCAAGCAAAGTAAACACCCAAATATGAAATGACTGAACATAGTTTCCACAATGATGCAAAAGACAAAACTAAGCAATGGGCTTTCACAAAATAAGATGAATAGAATGCTACCACACTTATCAATTACCTCAATAAATGTTAATGGCTTGAATTCCCCATTGAAGAGGGAAAGATTGGCTGATTGGTTTAAAAACCACAAGCCAGGGGTGGAGGCAAGATGGCTGACTGGAGCCAGTTTTCCAAAGAGGCTCCCATCCAGAAGGAGAGTTAAGGGACAGAAGTTTAGCAAGCAAGCCAATGGTTTGGAGCTGAGCCAAGAGAGAAGGTTGAAGAGCATATATCAACCCTGCTGAGGTGAGCTGCAATCTGAAGGATACAAATAAAAGGTACAAAATCCATCACCAAGCAGACAGAAGTCACTTCCCCCATGAGAAGGGCTCGCAGTACTCCATACAAACAAGCAAGCAGAGTCCAGATGTCCTCCCATTTTACCCACGGGAGAGACCCTCTGAAAACCAGACCTACTTCCCCTAGCAGGGTGCCATGGCACTCTCCTTCCAGGAATAAAACTGTATAATACTGTATATATTCTCTAACTGCAATTCTCAACTCCCAGCACTCCCTTCCACTCACACCCTGAGGTCTGTACCCATGAGGATGAGATTCTTGAGTATTTTCTCAAGAGGTGTGGAGAGGGCATGGACTGTTGCTAGTCACTGCTGATTCTGCAGCACGGGAGTAGGGAGAGGATGGCCAGCTAAGAGAGAACGGTAAAGGAGCTGCGGTGCCCTGAGGCACAGAGCAGCAGCTGAGGCAAGAACAATAGGGTTTACACCCCTGGGGATATTCCGGAATCACACCCCCTGTCTCTCTGGGCAACCAGAGGAGGCCGGCATCTTCTCTGGTGCCAGCAACTGGTGGAACAGATCTGGGAAGGAAATGCGGATCCCTTGAGTAAAGTGTATGCCTGAAGAGGTACAGGCCTGGGTGGAGCATGGGGACTAGAATACACATGTGCAGAACTGACATATGCCCAGGTCGGGGCTGACCCAGAGGACCACTTTACTGAGCCTAAGATGCACCTGGCCCTCAGGGGATCATAGCTTGAGACAAAGGCAGGCAGGCAGGCAGAGGCTGGAACTGACAACTAAGTCTGAGCATAACTGGCCTACCCCAACTCAAACAGCAGCCAATACCGGGCTGCAGCACAAACCAAGGCTGACTCGTAGTTTCTGCCAACTCCAAAAGCATCTGATCCAAAGGGGAATATAGTCAGGACACAAACAAATTCTGCGAAGTTGTTCTCTTCTGTCAGCCACATCAATCAGGGGTGGGGCTGGAACTGAGTGAACTGCCCTAGTCTCCATTAAGCACCCAAGGTTATCAGGCCTCACCTCCCCCTACTGGATAGTGGCAGAGAGCAGCAGCCTGGCTGAGGAGACATAGATCTCCCTGTGACTCACACAGACACAAACCCCTGGAGCATCTGCTCATTGGAGGCAACTGGGTCACAGCCCTGCGGGGTTATCAGTGACTGAGTGTGACAGAGGTGCAAGGTGGGGAAGGAGGCATCAACCGTCCCAGAATAATTTATTTGCTGGGTGGGTCCTTCTGACCTCACAGAGCAATGGAGCGAGTCATACTTGGTTATGAGCAGACCCCGCTATCTATTTGCTGGAGACCTTTTGAACTCTCTCACCTGAGACAGGTACTGACGGACACAATTGATTTGGACTGCTTGAACAGAGCCAGTCACCCAAGAACTATCCAAGTGCTACCCTGGGTGTGTGGTTATGGGAAGGTTTGATTTGCTTTCCCAATTATTGCCTGTAGGAGACAGAATGACTTTATTTCTGGTATTTATCTACAGCTGAGACTTCAATCCAGAGTAACTGATTCACTAGGGTAGGACAGAGACCAGCTAAAAACAAGACAGGGCAACTTAGCCCCACCACAACAAGCAGGTCCCCAGTTCCTCAAGCTGTACTACTGTACAGGTTCTTGGCAAGACTCCAGGGGAAAAGTAAAGACACCAGTCCCAGCTTTTGGGAAAAGAGCTGGTAAATCACTACTTCTGGAACTCCCAACCCAACTTCTCTTTATCTGCTCATGTAGTCAGAGGGTATAAAATAATAAAGGGGTGGAATCAGTGGAAAAACTCTGGTAACCATTAATAACCAGAATAGACCAGCACGCCCAAGGAAAGATATGGTAGACACAATTGAAGATCTCATTCATAAACAGATGCCCAGAGGTCAGAAATCGAACTCAGATCTTGGATTGCAAACAAGGTTAATAGAATAAAGGAAAAGTTAGAGAATTCAGGAGCATTTCAAAAGATGTCTCAAGAATGTAACAAATTCTGGGGAGGCGGAGCAAGATGGCAGCCGAGTAACAGCTTCCTTGCATCTGGGCACCGTAAGTCTGGGGATATAGGACTCCAGGCATCTCTGGCTGTTGGGATCTGCCTATCATCACCCCTGAGAGGATACAGGGAGTCAGCGAGAGACTTCTGGACCCCAAGAGGAGAACTAAAACAGTGGAAAACCGGCAAGTGGTCACGTGTGTTCAATCTGTTTAAACCCACCTGCAACTGTTAAGTTCAGTAGCAGCAAGACTGCAAACCAGAAAGGCCTTACCTGTGAACTGTTTTGGTGTCTTTGGACTTGGCACTCAGCTGAACTGCCTTGGGGAGAGCCTGAGCAGGAGTGCGGAGAACTTTGGCCTTTGTCTAGGGCCCCAGTCTGAGCTGCTGAGCCAGACGGAGCTAATAGTGTTTGGCTCTGGGTCACAGGCAGACATTGTGAGCGATCTGCCCTGGCAAGAACCGCCCTCAGGGTTGCAGAGCTGGAATTGGGTGAGAGCTGGTAACCCAGTGACCAAGTAGCCTAAGGGCGGGGTCTGAGCCGCCTTGCAGCCCTAACCCTCGGGGGCAGAGGGAGGCCAGTTTTGACACACAGGGTAAGTGGCTAGCCACTTCAGCAGTGATTCCAGCGACAAGCACTTCCCTGAGAAAGCTTCTGCTCATCCACAGGCACGAGAACTTAAGGAGCAAGAGGAAGTGAAAGGAAAATTAGGGCAAGGAAACAGATAAAAGAAATCACCCATGAGGAAGAATCAGCAGAAAACTCCAGGCAACATGAAGAACCAGTCCAGAACAACCCCGCCAAGGGACCATGAGGTGGCTACTGCAGAGGATTCCACCTATACAGAAATGTTAGGAATGACAGAAAGGGAATTTAGAATACACATGTTGAAAACAATGAAAGAAATGATGGAAACAAAGAAGGAAACTGCTAATAAAGTGGAAAATAACCAAAAGGAAATCCAAAAACAGAATCAACTCAGACATGAACAATATGAAGAATATAAAAAGGATATAGCAGAGCTGAAGGAAATGAAACAATCAGGGAACTTAAAGATGCAATGGAAAGTATCAGCAACAGGTTAGACCATGCAGAACAAAGAATTTCAGAGGTAGAAGACAAAGTTTTTGAGATAACTCAGATAGTAAAAGAGGCAGAAAAGAGGAGAGAGAAAGCAGAACGTTCACTGTCAGAATTATGGGACTTTATGAAGCGTTCCAACATACGAGTTATAGGAATTCCAGAAGGGGAAGAAGAATACCCCAGAGGAATGGAAGCCATACTAGAGAATATTATAAAAGAAAATTTCCCAAATATCACCAAAGATTCTGACACACTGCTTTCAGAGGGATATCGGACCCCAGGTCACATGAACTCTAACCAAGCTTCTCCAAGACACGTTGTGATGAACCTGTCCAAAGTCAAGACAAAAGAAAAGATTCTGCAAGCTGCCAGGAGTAAGCGCCAGTTGACCTACAGGGGCAAATCCATCAGATTGACCGCAGACTTCTCTAATGAAACTTTCCAAGGAAGAAGACAATGGTCATCTACCTTTAATCTACTTAAACAGAACAATTTCCAGCCCAGAATTCTGTACCCTGCTAAGCTAAGCTTCAAAACTGATGGAGAAATCAAATCATTTACGAATATACAAACATTGAGGAAATTCGCCACAACAAGACCAGCTCTAAAGGAAATACTTCAACCTGCTCTGCACACTGACCACCACAATGGATCAGCAGCAAAGTAAGAACTCAGAAATTAAAGGACAGAACCAAACCTCCACACTGATGCAAAAGATAAAACTAAGCAATGGACTCTCACGAAATAAGACGAATAGAATACTACCACACTTATCAATTATCTCAATAAATGTTAATGGCTTGAATTCCCCACTGAAGAGACATAGATTGGCTGACCGGATTAAAAAACACAAGCCATCCGTTTGCTGTCTGCAAGAAACACACCTGGCCTCAAAAGACAAAGTAAAGCTCCATGTCAAGGGTTGGAAGACAATTTTTCAGGCAAATGGAATTCAGACGAAAAGAGGAGTTGCAATCTTATTTTCAGATACATGTGGATTTAAAGCAACTACAGTCAAAAAAGACAAAGATGGGGGCGGCGCCTGTGGCTCAGTGAGTAGGGCGCCAGCCCCATATGCCGAGGGTGGCGGATTCAAACCCAGCCCCGGCCAAACTGCAACCAAAAAAAAAAAAAAATAGCCGGGCGTTGTGGCGGGCTCCTGTAGTCCCAGCTGCTCAGGAGGCTGAGGCAAGAGAATCGCGTAAGCCCAGGAGTTAGAGGTTGCTGTGAGCCGTGTGATGCCACGGCACTCTACCTGAGGGCGGTACAGTGAGACTCTGTCTCTACAAAAAAAAAAAAAAAAAAAAAAGACATAGATGGTCACTTTATATTGGTCAAGGGAAAACTACAACAAGAAGACATTTCAATTCTAAATATCTATGCACCCAATTTAAATGCTCCCAGATTCTTGAAACAGACCTTACTCAGTCTGAGCAATATGATATCTGATAATACCATAATAACAGGGGACCTTAACACTCCTCTTACAGAGCTGGACAGATCCTCTAAACAGAAAATAAACAAGGATATAAGAGACTTAAATGAGACCCTAGAACAACTGTGCTTGATAGACGCATATAGAACACTCCATCCCAAAGATAAAGAATATACATTCTTTTCATCACCCCATGGAACATTCTCTAAAATTGATCATATCCTGGGACACAAAACAAATATCAACAGAATCAAAAGAATTGAAATTTTACCTTGTATCTTCTCAGACCATAAGGCACTAAAGGTGGAACTCAACTCTAACAAAAATGCTCGACCCCACCCAAAGGCATGGAAACTAAACAATCTTCTGTTGAATAACAGATGGGTGAAGGAAGAAATAAAACAGGGAATCATTAACTTCCTTGAGCATAACAACAATGAAGACACAAGCTACCAAAACCTGTGGGATACTGCAAAAGCAGTTTTGAGAGGAAAATTCATCGCTTTAGATGCCTACATTCGAAAAACAGAAAGAGAGCACATCAACAATCTCACAAGAGATCTTATGGAACTGGAAAAAGAAGAACAATCTAAGCCTAAACTCAGTAGAAGAGAAGAAATATCCAAAATCAAATCAGAGATCAATGAAATTCAAAACAAAAGAATCATTCAGAAAATTAACGAAATAAGGAGTTGGTTTTTTGAAAAAATAAATAAAATAGATAAACCATTGGCCAGACTAACGAGGAATAGAAAAGTAAAATCTCTAGTAACCTCAATCAGAAATGATAAAGGGGAAATAACAACTGATCCCACAGAGATACAAGAGATCATCTCTGAATACTACCAGAAACTCTATGCCCAGAAATTTGACAATGTGAAAGAAATGGATCAATATTTGGAATCACACCCTCTCCCTAGACTCAGCCAGGAAGAAACAGAGCTCCTGAACAGACCAATTTCAAGCACTGAGATCAAGAAACAATAAAAAATCTTCCAACCAAAAAATGCCCTGGTCCAGATGGCTTCACTCCAGAATGCTATCAAACCTTCAAGGAAGAGCTTATTCCTCTACTGCAGAAATTATTCCAAAAAATTGAGGAAGAAAGAATCTTCCCCAACACATTCTATGAAGCAAACATCACCCTGATACCAAAACCAGGAAAAGACCCAAACAGAAAGGAGAATTTCAGACCAATCTCACTCATGAACATAGACGCAAAAATTCTCAACAAAATCCTAGCCAATAGATTACAGCTTATCATCAAAAAAGTCATTCATCATGATCAAGTAGGCTTCATCCCAGGGATGCAAGGCTGGTTTAACATATGCAAGTCAATAAACGTTATCCACCATATTAACAGAGGCAAAAATAAAGATCACATGATCCTCTCAATAGATGCAGAAAAAGCATTTGATAAAATCCAGCATCCTTTTCTAATTAGAACACTGAAGACTATAGGCATAGGTGGCACATTTCTAAAACTGATTGAAGCTATCTATGACAAACCCACAGCCAATATTTTACTGAATGGAGTAAAACTGAAAGCTTTTCCTCTTAGAACTGGAACCAAACAAGGTTGTCCTCTGTCACCTTTACTATTCAACATAGTGCTGGAAGTTCTAGCCAATACAATTAGGCAAGACAAGGAAATAAAGGGAATCCAAATGGGAGCAGAGGAGGTCAACTCTCCCTCTTTGCTCATGATATGATCTTATACTTAGAGAACCCCAAAGACTCAACCACAAGACTCCTAGAAGTCATCAAAAAATACAGTAATGTTTCAGGATATAAAATCAATGTCCACAAGTCAGTAGCCTTTCTATACACCAATAACAGTCAAGATGAGAAGCTAATTAAGGACACAACTCCCTTCACCATAGTTTCAAAGAAAATAAAATTCCTAGGAATATACCTGATGAAGGAGGTGAAGGACCTCTATAAAGAAAACTATGAACTCCTCAGAAAGAAAATACCAGAGGATATTAACAAATGGAAGAACATACCATGCTCATGGATGGGAAGAATCAACATTGTTAAAATGTCTATACTTCCCAAAGCAATCTACCTATTCAATGCCATTCCTATCAAAATACCAACATCGTACTTTCAAGATTTGGAAAAAATGATTCTGCATTTTGTATGGAACTGGAAAAAACCCCGTATAACTAAGGCAGTTCTCTGTAACAAAAATAAAGCTGGGGGCATCAGCATACCAGATTTTAGTCTGTACTACAAAGCCATAGTGCTCAAGACAGCATGGTACTGGCACAAAAACAGAGACATAGACACTTGGAATCGAATTGAAAACCAAGAAATGAAACTAACATCTTACAACCACCTAATCTTTGATAAACCAAACAAGAACATACCTTGGGGGAAAAACTCCCTATTCAACAAATGGTGTTGGGAGAACTGGATGTCTACACGTAAAAGACTGAAACTGGACCACACCTTTCCCCACTCACAAAAATTGATTCAAGATGGATAAAGGACTTAAATTTAAGGCATGAAACAATTAAAATCCTCAAAGAAAGCGTAGGAAAAACACTGGAAGATATTGGCCTGGGGAAAGACTTCATGAAGAAGACTGCCATGGCAATTGCAACAACAACAAAAATAAACAAATGGGACTTCATTAAACTGAAAAGCTTCTGTACAGCTAAGGACACAATAACCAAAGCAAAGAGACAACCTACACAATGGGAAAGGATATTTGCATATTTTCAATCAGACAGCAGCTTGATAACTAGGATCTATAGAGAACTCAAATTAATCCACATGAAAAAAGCCAACAATCCCATATATCAATGGGCAAGAGACATGAATAGAACTTTCTCTAAAGATGACAGATGAATGGCTAAGAAACATATGAAAAAATGTTCATCATCTCTATATATTAGAGAAATGCAAATCAAAACAACCCTGAGATATCATCTAACCACAGTGAGAATGGCCCACATCACAAAATCTCAAAACTGCAGATGCTGGCGTGGATGTGGACAGAAGGGAACAGTTTTACACTGCTGGTGGGACTGCAAACTAGTACAACCTTTCTGGAAGGGAGTATGGAGAAACCTCAAAGCACTGAAGCTAGACCTCCCATTTGATCCTGCAATCCCATTACTGGGCATCTACCCAGAAGGAAAGAAATCCTTTTATCATAAGGACACTTGTACTAGACTGTTTATTGCAGCTCAATTTACAATCGCCAAAATGTGGAAAGAGCCTAAATGCCCACCAACCCAGGAATTGATTAACAAGCTGTGGTATATGTATACCATGGAATACTATTCAGCCATTAAAAAAATGGAGACTTTACATCCTTGTATTAACCTGGATGGACGTGGAAGACATTATTCTTAGTAAAGCATCACAAGAATGGCGAAGCATGAATCCTATGTACTCAATTTTGATATGAGGACAATTAATGACAATTATGGTTATGGGGGGGAAACAGAAAGAGGGAAGGAGGGAGGCGGGTGGGGCCTTTGTGTGTGTCACACTTTATGGGGGCAAGACATGATTGCAAGAGGGACTTTACCTAACAATTGCAATCATTGTAACCTGGCTTATTGTACCCTCAATGTATCCCCAACAATAAAAAAAAAAAAAAAGAAAAAAAAAAAGAAAAGGTTGCCTTCTGACACTATTATTATTCAACATAGTCCTGGAAGTTCTAGCCAATAGAATTAGACAAGACAAGAAAATAAAGGGCATCTGAATGGGAGCAGAGGACGTCAAACTCTCCCTTTTTGCTGATGATATGATCTTACACTTAGCGAACCCTAAAGACTCAACCACAAGACTTTTGGAAGTCATCAAAAAATACAGTAATATTCAGGATATAAAATCAATGTCCACAAGTTAGTTGCCTTTGTATATGCCAACAACAGCCAAGATGAGAGTTTAATTAAGGACTGAACTCTCTTCACCATAGTTTGAAAGAAAATGAAATACCTAGGAATAAACCTAACAAATGAGGTGGAGGACCTTTATAAAGAAAATTATGTAACCCTAATAAAGGATATAGCAGAAGACATTAAGAAATGGAAGACCATACCATGCTCATTGCTGGGAAGAATCAACATTTTTAAAATGTCTATGCTTCCCAGAGCAATTTACCGATTCAATGCCATCCCTATTAAAATATCAACATCCTACTTTCAAGTCTTGGAAAAAATGATCCTGCATTTTGTATAGAATCATTAAAAACCCTGTAGAGATAAGGCAGTTCTTAGTAATAAAAACAAAGCTGGGGGTATCACCATACCAGATTTTAGGCCATAATGGTCAAGACAGTGTGGTACTGGCAGAAAACTAGAGACCTGGAGAGATGTGGAGAGAAAGGAACACTTGTACACTGCTGGTGGGACTGCAAAATAATACAACCTCTTTGGAAGGAAGTATGGAGAAACCTCAAAGAATTCAACCTAGACCTCACGTGTTCTCCTGCAATCCCATTACTGTGCATCTATCTGAAGGAAAAAAAACAACAACCTTTTATTATATAAGACACTTGTACTAGGCTGTTTATTGCAGCCCAATTTACTATTGCCAAAATGTGGAAACAACCTAAATGTCTTCAACCCAGGAATGGATTGGTAAGCTGTGGTAATATGTATACCATGGAATATTATTTAGCCATAAAAATGGAGATTTTGTAGCATTTGTACTAACCTGGATAGGGGTGGAACACATTATTCTTAGTGAAGCATCACAGGAATGGAGAAGTATGAATCCTGTGTATTCAATTTTGATATGAAGACAATTAATGACAATTAATGACATGGCAGGGTATGGGGGAAGGGGAGACCAGACAGAGAAGGAAGGAAGGGTGATGGAAAGGAAAAGAAGAAAAAAAGAAAGAAAAGAGAATGATCAAGTAGAATGATTTTGAAGTATTTCTTCTTTTTCCATTGTCTATAAAATTTGGCATGATCTGTTTTTCAAAATTATCTTTTACTTTTATTTCTAAATATTAGTTGTCTATTTTTTGAGACTTAAAAAAATAATAATAAGTTAACTGATGACTTCATATTGTGTATCAGAGTCCAAGTATTCTATAATAAACATATTCTTATTTGACAATTGAATGTTACTTTTTTTGCATTATTATTGTTATTGCCACCATGTAGCAATTGTCTGATTCCTTTTCTGAATGTATTTATGTTCATTTGTTTTTTACGAGGTTTTTGTCTCTAGTCCTTATTTTAAACATTGTTATTCTTATTAAAATTTAAGCCTTTTTAATTTTGTTAAGGCAAAAAAAAAAAATGGAAACCTAATAAACATGTGTATATGTAAAAAAAAAAATAAAACAATTGGAAGAAAAAAAAGAAGTGCTCATTGGGGCTGGGCATGGTGGCTGGCACCTGTAATCCCAGCACTTTAGGAGGCCGAGGAGGGTGGATTGCTTGAGTTCACAGGTTGGAGACCAGCTTGAGCCAGAGAGAGACCCCGTCTCTAAAAAAAAAAAAAGAAAAAAAAGTAGCCGGGTTTTGTGGCAGTTGCCTATAGTCCCAGCTACTTGGGAGGCTGAAGCAAGAGAATTGCTTGAGCCCAAGAATTTGAGGTTGCTGTGAACTATGATGTCATGGCACTCTACCAGGGGTGCGAAAGTGAGACTCTGTCTCAAAAAACAAAAAAGTGCTCATTGTTTCAAAGCAAAAGTTGAGGACCACTTATAATAATGTCTTAGAATTTATAGATTCAATCTACATAAACCTATATTTATTCATTATATCTCATAGTTTATAAACTTCCACGTACAGAAATGATTCCAGAATTTTAGGGAAGAGTGATTATTTCAGCTTTTGGCATCTTATGGAGTGGGAATAAATATTCATTGTAAAAGAATTCCGTATTTTACAGATAAGCCTTTCTGAAAATAATTTTTACTTGTTTTTTTCCTACTTCCCCTATATGTCATAGAAGTTGCTGGATGTTTTAGCTCAAACAGATTGCTGAAATTCTTCCAGATCTCTTCCAGATCTCTCCGGCCTGCTGACTTTCTCGCTGAGGATCATGAACAGACCAAATAAATATGCACAGGTGTCTTGAGCACATTATAAGCATCACTGAGAATTCTCCTCCACTCTTCTGTCAACTTGCCATACCATGTTCCAATTTGTTAAACAAAGAGAGTGGCAAAGTAGGGAGTACCTAATGAGACTGCAAATGCTGCTGCTTTCACCTAGGAGAATTCAAGAATCACAGGAATTATGTCTGCTCAGACCTCCAAGGACCAACTTCAGTCTTGATCTTTGACAGTCCTCTTTGCTCATGAAATTTCATTCCATGATATGAAGAAATGTTCCTCTTTTCTGGTGGATAAAGCACCAAATCAAAATCACTCAGGAATAGATGAATGACTCCCAAGCCATCAACAGAGCTGTTTCCATGTTGCTGGTAGTCCATGTACCTTGTGCTAAACTCAAATTCTAAAACTCAAAGTCAAACAACAATGACACACCTTTATACATACAATAATATGATTTTCTGTTTTTTTTTTTTTTTTTTTTGCAGTTTTTGGCCAGGGCTGGGTTTGAACCCGCCACCTCTGGCATATGGGGCCTGCGCCCTACTCCTTTGAGCCACAGGCACCGCCCAATAATATTATTTTCTTAAAAACTCTAAACCTGATCATATCAAGTATTGGAAGAACCTCTTTGAAAAACTGGCCATAACTTTGAAAGCTGAAAATATGTATATTTTTTGACCCAGAAATTCCACTCTTAGGTTTATATTCAATAGAAATATTTATATATACTTGCCAAAAGACAGGTATAAAAATGTCTATAAAAGCATAACTCATAATCATCCCAAACCAGAAGCTACTCAAAATATCCATTAAGAGTAGAATGAATTTAAAAATGTACTACATTCATTCTGTGGAATGCTATATAGCTATATAACTACACAGTGAGGATAAGAAGAAACAACTGTTATGTGCAACAGTGTGGGTGAATCTCACAAACAATTTAAGTTTAAAGATACATAAAAGAATATATACTGTAGAATTTCACTGTATAATTTATAGCACAAAAAGAATTAAAACAAATATAGTATGTTAGGAGTCAGGGCAGTAGATATCCTTGGGAAAACAGAAGTTGGAAGATGACCCTCGAGGATCATGCTAATGTTCTGTTTTGTCATCTGGGTGCTGAATACATGGGTGTGTTCACTTTATAAATTCCAGGAGCTTTTTCATATGCATATATACATTCATAAATTAATAAAAATAACAACAGATGATGTGATAAAATTTACTCATTTCATCTTATTATGATATTAAAAAGACTAATAATTATAACTAATATGGGAATAGCATATTTCAGGTAGCTAATGGATATTATCTCTTTTTCTTTCTTTTATTTAAAAAATAGATCCTGGCAACAAGTCTTATGAATTTGAAAGGATATAGAAAATAATCTACTCAGGGTTAATTTAGGTGAGACCCGAGCATATACCATATTATTTTAGCTTCAACTGTTTAGAAAACAACAGATATCTGACTGTAAAGCCATCTTCAGCCTATCCAGAAATGATATTTATTGGACTTTTTTGTTGTTGTAGAGATAGGGTCTCATTCTGTTGCTTAGGCTAAAATGTTGGCATGTTCATAGCTCACTATAGCCTTGAACTCCTGGGCTCAAGATATTCTTCTGCAACATCCTCCCTAGTAGCTGGGAATATCAGAACATGCCACAATGCCTGACAAATTTTTTAAAAATTACTTTTCATCTAAATGGGGTCTCACTATGTTACCCAGGCTGGTCTTGAACTTCTAGGCTCAAGTGGTGCTCCCATCTGGACCTCCCAAAGTGCTGAGATAAAAGGCAAGAGCTACCATTCCCAGCCTGGACTTCTTTAATCATGTGAAACTACTTGTTATTACTCTATATTTTCAGACGTGTAGAAATAGATGCAAAATTTAGGGTGGTTAATCTTGAATTCTTCACTCCTTTGTGTACGACCAAAATCATCCAGTGCCTGGTCTCTGCATTTTTAAAGACTAATTGAGCTCCACATTCCCTTTTCACAACCTTGTGGCAAACAAGGTCAGTTTCAAGCATTTTTCTCGCAGTGTTGAAGGGCTTCAGGCTTTTGAAGACCGTGGCTATGTCAGACTTAGCAGCTTAAGGTCAAGGCCTTTAAAATGAGAAGCCAGCATTTTAAAAGTGGCTTTGGAGAATGGGACCAGAATCTTTTCACATCTGACCCTGAGCAAGTTTGATTTCCAATTCCCACATCAATGGTGAACTCAAAGAACCAGAGCCTCTTTGATAAGGAAGTAGGACCTTAGCAAATAGGTTCAGAAGATCTCATCTCAGCTGCAAGGAACTTTCCCCACATTTCTAATATTCAATAGAAAACAGCCATACTGAAAAAACAAAGCCATGCTAATGTGATAAACAGGAACGTTGTCCTGAGAGTCAAAGTTATCTTTGCCGTGTTCATTGTTTCTCTCTTGTGTTATTTTTTTCCTCTCTGCAAGAGACCATATGTTAGGGATGATTTCTTTGGCTCACTTTGTCTTAATCCCTTGTGTATGCCTTTCCCTATCTGACTCTGTCTACATTTGTTTTTTGTAGAGAAGTAATAGAAAGAGTAGGGATATAGCTAGAGGGGAGTTTTCAAGGATTTATGAAACCAGGATGTGGAAACTGGTTTACTCCCATGTAAACCTGGTCCTTTGATGATCACTGCTCTCTGGAAGCTGTAATTAATTATTTCCAGTTGCTAGAGACCAAATCTGCACACTGAGTCTAGACATTCCTGAGCTCGACTCTGATATCTACTAGACAATTTCCAAAACTTTTGAATGTGGATCAAGTTCTGACAGCTGGCTCTCTCTGGCTTGTTCTTTGTGGAGGGCACAGCCAACTTGCCATCATTTTAAGTAATGAGGCACAGGTGTGGAAATCAACTCTTGGGCAACACCTTAGATCAGTGATTTTCAACTAGTGTGCCATGAGAGGATATTAAGTGTGCCGCAAAAAATTTTAAAGATTTTAATTAAATTATTTCAAAAGAAGTTCAAATCATGTAAGTATATTCTTTTTTTTCCCAGTCTCTTTTTTGGTCAACATGAAGTGTGTTGTGGATGTTTAACTATAGGCTCAAGTGCACTATGAGATAAAAAAGGGTTGAAAAACATTGACTAAATGCATGAGTAGACAAGTGCTTCATTCCTATTGCAATCCTTGCTCCTTTCCCTTCAGAGAGGTGAAGCAGCCTGATGTAGTGGTGACAATAAAGGCTCTGGAAACATACAGTGTTATTAGTCACTTTGGTTTATTCACTTAATCTTTCTAGCCTTTGTTGTGTTGGCTATGGTTGGGATCAAAAATAACTACATGCTAGTATTATGGCACCAGAAAGCATTTCTGTAAGGTGTCTATGAAATGATTTGATACTTAAATTGTAGTTAAGACTCAGGCAGTTTGGCATTTTATTTATTTAGGGTGATACCTTTTCTTACAAATGGACTATTTAATACTAGACTCTGAGCTAATTCATTTTGCTCATGGTGACCTTTTTCTCCTTGAAGACTTTGTTCATTCAACAAATTTATCTTGAACCTTTCATGTTTCAGGCACTCTTAAGCCCTCTAGTGTAGAACAAGTTAGAAAGGGTCACACCCCTCTTGGAGATTATATACTAGTGGAAAGGAGAGAAAGAGTAAACAAGCATACAAATAAACATGTGAAATCATTACAGGTGGTGACAAGCTCAAGGAAGGAAATACACAATGTAACATTTGATAGAATAACTAGGAACAGGGAATGAGTGTGCAAACTTAATTAAGGGAAGGCCTCTCTGGCATCTTTTCTTAGCACATAGCAAACTGGAAAGTCAAGTGATTAAAACCTGGAATAATGTTTTTTTTGTGTGCGAGACTATTTGCTTGCACTGGGGCAGATGCAGAGACCTGAAGCTCATTATCTCAGGGGATCATTCTACCTTTGACCAGTTTCAGGTGGGGAGGCAAACTAAACAACAAGGTTATTGGTGTCTGGTGGCAAATTCCATTATGGAACAATTATACCCATGAACAAAACTGCTGGATTTTTAGTGTCTGGTAATAAATGCTAAATGTAAAAATAGACAGGAAAATTTAAAAAAATTGATTTAGTAAGTCACACAGCTAGAGCCATGAAAGAACTGTTCTGGATAGTCTGTCATTAACTCACAGCATAATCATAATTATAACCATCATACCTGTCTACATTTCCTCTTTGTCACTGGGAAGAAGCTTCAACTATATCTCCTAGAATGCCATTCTCCATGTTTCCTGGTTAGATACAGTCAACCAGAGGCATTTGAGTGAAGTCTGGGAGGTGGAAGAAAAGTAGAGGCCATTGAAGATGGCTGACTGAAGCTCCCATCCAGAAGGAGAGTTACAGGACAGAAATTTAGCAAGTAACCTGGTGGATTAGAGCTGCACCAAGAGAGAAGGTTGAAGAATGCACATCAACCCTGCTGAGGCAAGCTGCAACCCCAAGGATATAAACAAAAGGTACAAAATCCATTACCAAGCAGATGGGAGTCCCCTCCCCTATGAGAATGGCTCGGAGTGCCCCACACACAAACGAGCAGAGTTCAAAGTTCCTCCCACTATACTCCATGGGGGAGACCCTCTAAAAACTGGACCTACCTCCCCTACTAGGATGCCATGGTGTTCTCCTGCTAGGCATAAAACTGTATATATTCTCTACCTGCAATTATGAGCTCCCAGCACTCCCCTCCACTCTCACTCTGAGGTCTGGAGGCTTGTCCCCCAGGAATTTAGATTTTTTGGTGATTTCTCAAGGGCTGTGGACAGGTCCTGGACTGTAGCTGGTCAGTGCTGATTCTGCAGCATGGGAGTGAGGAGAGGACAGTAAGCTGAGAGGGAGCCATGCCAGAGCAGTGGTGCCCTGAGGCACAGAGCAGGAGCCGTTTTTGGCCAAAATAGTGCCTCACTCCTGGATATTCTGGAGTCACACACCCTGTCTCTCTGGGCAACCAGAGGAGGCTGGGCATCTTCTCAGGTGGCAACCACTGTGGAACAGATCTGGGATGGAAATGCAGGCCCCGTGAGTAAAGGGTTTGCTGGAAGCGGTACCAGCCTGGGTGGAGAACAGGGAATAGAAAACACATGCACAGAGCCAGGAGATTCCCAGGGTGGGGCTGACCCAGACAACCGCTTTACTTAACCTAAGATGCACCCAGCCCCCAGGGAACCATCAGCTTAAACAAAGGAGGGCAGGCAGAGGCTGGATCTGACAGGTAACCGTGCTGTGAATACGAACAGCTAAGATCATACAGCAGCACAAACAGGGCCTGAGGCACAGGTCTGGGAACTCAAAACAGCTTCTCTTCTGCAGGGGAATTTAGCAGGGGCAGAAACAAATTCCTGCAAAGTTGTTCTGTTCTGTCAGTAACATAAATCAGGGGCAGGGCTGGAACTGAGTGAACAACCTGCAGCCTCCATCAAGCACCCAAGGTTGTAAGGCATCACAACCCCCTGCTGGATAGAGGCAGAGAACAGAAGCCTGGCTGAGCAGACAGATTTCCTTGTGATTCAGGCAGGTGCAAACTCTGGGAGTATCTGCTCTTAGAAGCAACTGGGTCACAGCCCTGTGGGGTTATCAGTGACTGGGTGTGAGAGAGGTGCAAGGTGTGGAAGGAGGCATCAACCTTCCCAGACTAATCCGTTTGCTGGGGGGGGTCCTCTTGACTTCATGAAGCACTGAAGCAAGTCATATTTGAGTGGTGAGCAGACCCCTGCGATCCAGTTGCCAGAGACCTTTTAAACTCTTCCACCTGAGACAGGTGCTGACTGAGACAATTGATCTGGACCCTCTGAACTGATCCAATTGTCCGAGGACTATCCAAGTGGTGCCGTGGGTGTGTGGTTGTAGGAAGGTTTGATTTTAATTTTCCAATTGTTACCTGTGGGGAGGTGGGGTGACTTAATTGCCGGTATTTCTCCAGAGCTGAGACTTCAACCCAGAGTAACTGTTTCACTAGGGTGAGACAGAGACCAGCTAAAAACAAGACAGAGTCATTTAGCCCCACCACACCAAACAGGTCCCCAGTTTCTCAGGCCATAGCACTGTATGGGTCCTTGACAAATCTCCATGGGAAAAGTCAAACAGTGTAAAATAATCATGGGGTGGAATCAGGGGAAAAACTCTGGTAACATGAATAATCAGAATGGATTAACCCCCACAAAGAAAGATATGGCAGATGTAACTGAAGATCCCATTCATAAACAGTTGGCCGAGATGTCAGAAATCGAATTCAGAATCTGGATTGCAAACAAGATTACTAGAATGAGGAAAATCTGGAATTAGAAATTTGAGGAGCAATTCAAAAGTCAAAATTAGAAGTTTGAGGAGAAATTCAAAAGTTGTTGCAAATTTAACAAATTCGCAACAAAGACAAAACCACCATGGATTTTGACACACTGAAGCAAGAATTTGCAGCCCTCAAATATATGAAAAATACAGTGGAATCCCTCAGTAACAGAGTGGAACAAGCAGAAGAAAGGATTTCTGACATTGAAGACAAAGCTTTTGAATGCTCCCAAACTCTCAAAGAGGAAGGGACATGGAGAGCAAAAATGGATCATTCTCTCAGAGAGCTTTGGGATAATTTGAAGAAGGCTAATATCCACCTCATTGGAATCCCTGAAAGTGATGAAGTGGCTTCACAAGGCACAGAGGCTCTGCTCCAAGAAATTATGAAAGAGAATTTTCCAAACATGCCAAGAGATTCTGAAATTCAGATAGCAGACAGTTTCAGAACCCCAGCACGACTCAACCCAAATAAGACATCTCCAAGGCACATAATGAACTTTAATAAAGTTAATATGAAGGAGCAAATGCACAAAGTAGCCTGACATAAGAAAACCACCTACAAAGGGAAGAATATTAGAGTGACTGCAGATCTCGCTGCTGAAACTTTTCAAGCCAGAAGATGGTCATCATTGACTTTAAATCTCCTAAAACAAAATAACTTTCAACCCAGGATCCTGTATCCAGCTAAACTGAGTTTCATTTATGTGGAGAAATTAAATAATTTAGTGACATTAACATGTTGAAGAAATTTGCCATAGCCAAATATTCTCAGGATATTCTCAGACCTATCCTCCATAATGACCAGCACAATCCTCTACCACAGAAGTAAACTCACTCAGAAACTATTGATCAAACTCCAACTTCCACTGTGGCAAAAGGATTAAAAAATGTCCACTGGACTTTTGAAAAACTCGATACCCCAAATTTTACCAGGCTTATCAATATTCTCCATTAATGTGTCCATTAATGTCTCCATTAACTGTCCTCTAAAGAAGCACATGTTGGCTTACTGGATACAGAAACTCAGGCCAGATATTTGCTGCATACAAGAGTCATGTCTTATCTTAAAAGATAAATATAGACCCAGGGTGAAAGGATGGTCATCCATATTTCAGGCAAATGGTAATCAGAAAAAAAGCAGGTGTTGCAATTCTATTTGCAGACACAATAGGCTTTAAATCACAAAAGTAAGGAAGTATAAGAATGGTCACTTCATATTTGTTTAGGGTAATACTCAGTATGATGAGATATCAATTATTAATATTTATGCACCCAACCAGAATGCACCTCAATTTAAAAGAGAAATTCCAACGGACATGAGCAACTTGATTTCCTCCAGCTGCATAATAGTTGGAGATTTCAACACTCCTTTGGCAGTGTTGGATCGATCCTCCAATAAGTAGCTGAGCAAAGAAATTTTAGATTTAAACCTAACTATCCGACATTTAGATTTAACAGACATCCAAGAGAACTGAATACACATACTTCTCATCAGTATGGAACACACTCAAAATTGATCACATCTTAGGTTACAAGTTTAACCTCAGTAAATTTAAAGGAATAGAAATTATTCCTTGCATCTTCTCAGACCACCATGGAATTAACGTTGAACTCAGTAACAACAGGAATCTGCATACTCATACATAAACATGAAAGCTAAAGAACCTAATGCTGAATGATACATGGGTCACAGATGAGATTAAGAAGGAAATTGCCAAGTTTTTGGAACAAAACAACAATGAAGACATGAATTAACAGAACTTTTGGGATACCACAAAGGCAGTCCTAAGAAGGAAATTTATAGCACTGCAAGCCTTCCTCAAGAGAATGGAAAAAGAGGAAGTTAACAACTTAATGGGACATCTCAAGGAACTGGAAAAGGAAGAACATTCCAACCCCAAACCCAGTAGAAGAAAAGAAATAACCAAAATTAGAGCAGAATTAAATGAAATTGAAAACAAAAGAATTATACAACAGATCAATAAATCAAAAAATTGGTTTTTGAAAAGGTCAATAAAACAGATAAAGCTTTGGCTATCCTGACCAGGAAAAAAAAAGAGTATAATATCTAATATCATCAATCAGAAACAACAAAGACGAAATAACAACAGACTCGTCGGAAATCCAAAAAATCCTTAATGAATATTACAAGAAACTTTATTCTCAGAAGTATGAAAATCTGAAGGAAGTTGACTGATACTTTAAAGCACGTCACCTTCCAAGGCTTAGCCAGAATCAAGTGGAAATGTTGAACAGGCCAATATTAAGTTCTGAAATAGCATCAACCATACAAAATCTCCCTAAAAAGAAAAGCCTGAGACCGGATGGCTTCATGTCAAAATTCTACCAAATCTTTAAGGAGGAACTAGTATCTATATTACTCAACCTGTTCCAAAATATAGAAAAAGAAGGAAGACTACCCAACACGTTCTATGAAGCAAACATCACATATGTCCTTCTTAGAAACCAGATTTGAAGATAATGGGAAAATGCTGTTAATGTAGACTCCAGGTTGGCTGTAGCTAACCAGTGACGAGGCTCCATAAATCTCCATAATATTGCCAACTCTCAACTATTGAGAGTAATAGGGGTCTAGGAGAGCACAAAAGCTATAATTGGAATCCACTGATAATGTAAAAGCTTCATTTTATCTGATTGTTTCAGTGCCCTCTTGGGCTAAACTCTTGATGGGAATGGTCATTGTGACTGATTTGAGTTTCATCTCCATCTTCCTATCTTGGCTCAACCTAGCAGTGGAGGACCCACTTCCCTGGCCTAGATATCATAAATTAATATTTTTACTTCCCATTATTATGATGTAAGTAATGATGATACCGTGTTTACTTTCATTTTGAATTGAAAGCATAAATTTGTTAAATGTAAATGTTTAAAACATACAAACATATTGAAATCTTAAGTATCTCTTGTTTTTTTTTTTTTATGTAACAGGGATGTCTCAAAGTAGAAGTGACTTGTGTCACTGGAAGAAAATTTATGAGAATTTATGAAGAACTAAATAATATTTGGACATCACAGTAAGGTCTATAGCTATCTTTACTTTTCAAAAATAGAGGAAACCCATTAAATCTATACTATAATATATATAAGGTTTACAACTTTTTGTAGTTACTGGAACATTCACTGACAAGGATTCTGTCATTAACCGAATTCCACTCAGATCCCCTGAACTCTTTTTCAACTTGGCATGACTTTTAGACCTCCGTGTTAGTCTTTGCATTTTTTAGTTTTAGCAAGAAGCCTGCTAAGTCAGTTTAATCAGAACCTCCTACCCTCAAAATCTGCTTATTCTCATTATCTAATTGGGTTCTTCATTCTGTATCATCTTCCAGGTGAAATCTGACCAACCAGCTCTGCCTTCAGCAACAGTCATGTTTGGTCAGTTTAGCCAGAATATTCTGTTACCCCTGATATTTCCTTTCAGTAATTTTCTGACTCCCCCACATCCTGCTCCTTGGCTGTAAATTTCAACCTGCCCATGCTGTATTTGGAGTTGAACCCAATCTCTTTCCTCCACCATAGCCTCCATTGCAGTGATCTCAATGGCTCCCCTTGAAAAAAGGTTTTCTTATTATCTTTGACAAGTGTCATTAAATAATTTTTTCTTTAAAGGCATCCACCCCTAACTATGGTCTTAGAATGATTGCTCCTTGATTAATGAGCTAGTGTTAAAACAAAAATATTTATATCAAGGGTTGTGAGAGTCCAGGAAGACTTGAAAGATATAAATACAGTTTAGCCAACAGTATTTATCATTCAAATAAATAAGTAATTCAATATTAGGATGGGAGAATGGATAACTGGCTTAAGGGCTTATATTCCAGTGTTTCAAGGGATGTTCATTCAGAGCCCAGTGTTTCAAGAGTATGGTCTTTGACAGGTCACCTACCTTTTATAAACATCTGAAAAGTGGGGATGGCAACATTTACATTTTAGGGTTGCTATAATTTAAGAGAAAATACATGTATTGTATTTGTCAAGATAGGCTGGGTTACATCGGAAGAATCAATGTTAAAAACACAGTGGCTTAAAACAAAGATTTATTTCTCATTTATTTGCCCACCACAGATCATTTGGGGTCTGCTCCAGCTCATTGTTTTTTTTATATTCTGGGAATTGGAGCAACAAGGCAGCTACTATCTGGAACATTGCCAGATATTGTGGCAAAGGAAACTCTGTGTATGGTCTCACATTAATAAACAATGCTTTGCCAAAAAATGAAGATGTCACTTCACTCTTACTTTGCCCAACCTTGAAAGTGCCAGGAAATGCACAAACCCACCATGTGCCCAGAAGTAGAGGGAGAAGTGAAACATTTGGTTGTCAGTTCAAGTACTGCTACAGTAGCAATTATACAGCACAATTCATTCTCAATAGACTAATTATTGCTGTCTCTTGATTTAATGTCTACGGTGGAGAGACTGTCTATTATTCCCCCAACTCACTGTCCAGTATATTTCTTCTTTTTCTTTCAGTAATTGATTCCCTAAGTTTTAGCTGTATACATAATTTCCTAGCAAAAAGTCAATATTTTCCAGCTTAGAGTTTTTATGTGACTCAAGGCTTAATGAATAGAAATGTCGTCCTTAAAAGGAAAGGCCATATCCTTCCCTGACTTTCCTCCTTTCTGCTGGTCAGAACATGGACATGGTGGCTACAGCTGGAGTAGCCAGCCACCTTGCCCCATCGAAGAAGCTTTTGTAATGGACTTCACCAATGGTGGAAAGACTAGTTAGAAGACCCACTATTCTAGTCTTGAAATAGCTACAGTTAAACTTCAAGTTGAGAAATCAATTTCTAGGTTATGTACATCACTGCTATTTTAGATTTCCCTATTTCTTTCCCTTTCAATTATCAAGAGTTGGACAGGGCTTAGCAAATTTACACAGGTGTATCAATTATAATGCATTTTTCTGCAAGTAATACACCATCACATCAATAATGGCTTAAGGACTACAGACACTGGGAAGTAGCTAGACAAGGATATTTACATAGTTATTGCTGGTGGTGGTGTCTTTTAAGAGATGGGGGTCTCAATAGCCGGGCGTTGTGGCGGGCGCCTGTAGTCCCAGCTGCTCGGGAGGCTGAGGCAAGGGAATTGCGTAAGCCCAAGAGTTAGAGGTTGCTGTGAGCCGTGTGACGCCACGGCACAAGGGCGGTACAGTGAGACTCTGTCTCTACAAAAAAAAAAAAAAAATCAACGTTAACTTTTGGGTGGCGCCTGTGGCTCAAGGAGTAGGGCGCCGGTCCCATATGCCAGAGGTGGCGGGTTCAAACCTAGCCCCGGCCAAAAACCACAAAAAATAAATAAATAAATAAATAAATAAATAAATAAAAGAGATGGGGGTCTCACTCTGTTGCCCAGGTTGGAGCACAGTGGTGTGATCATAGCTTACTATAAGCTTGAACTCTAAAGTGCTGGGATTATAAGCATGAACCACCATGCTCAGCTGAATTTTGATGTTCACTAAACTCAGACTCTAACTTTCTAGTCTGTGATTCTCAGCATGTTAAATTTGGTTACTATATGACTACAAGGTGGCTGCTGCCATGGTAGTTATCCCTAGTAGGATTTGAGGCATGAAAAGGATAAAGGGCTCCTGCTATCTCTATTTTTATCGGGCAACTCTAACCTTTACAAATATTTATCATTCCTCTCCATTCAGCTCTCCTCCCACCACCAATAAAGAATCATCTTCTTCAGTATCTATTATAGAATTAAGTCAGATGCCTACCCTAAATCTGTTGCTAGCAAAGGGGATGGATTTACTATGTATGACTCGGGACACTGTGACTCATCTCCAGGCTGGAGAATGGGCTACTCTTACCTAAGCGTATTGCTTCTCAAATAAAATCAGGATTATATAGATTAAGGTAGGAGGAAGAACAGTGTCAGAAGTTAAAATATCTCTTTGATTTCTCCTCTCAATTTATACTTAGCAAGTCATGTAGTTTCATGTTTATGCTAAATACAAAGAGCTACATGAGAACATAGAAGAAAATATACCTTATTACTACCCTGCCTTTAAACCATCCTCCTATTAATATTAAAATAGCAGACATTAGGTACATTGTTTTTAAAATCATATAATGTTACTTTCCATACTTAAAACCCTCCCCAAATCACCCAATGAACAGATAACAACATCCACACCTCTGACTGTGTTCTACATGGGTCTATGCTAGGTGACCCTGGTGTCCCTCAGTTCCACATCTCATGTCACTTTCTTTTTTATTATGGTCCAGCCAGAAGGGGTTCCTGACTATTCTTTAAAAGTTATGGACTAATTCCTACCTTGAAGATTGTAAACCTGCTGTCACAGATTTTCAGAAAATGTTACCAGACTGGCTTCTTTTTGTCCTTTCAAATGTACCTTCTCTTGCAAGTCTAAAGGACCTCCCTCACCCCAACACTCCAGCCCTTTACATGGTTGTGTTTTCCTCATGACCATTTCACTACCTGAGATTATAAATGCATTTATATACTTCTTCATTCCTATTTACCCTTCTACCCCCGTTCAATAGACTGAGAACTGAATGAGAGCCAGGGATTTGTCTGCTTTCTTTATCTACATAGCTCTAGCAAATAAACAAGGACCTGGTAAGTGCTCAACAAATGAAGAAAAAGTTGGGCAAAGCTGGTGGTAATCATTGGTTCCTCTCTGCTTGGCTAAAGAAAATGGCATGGAATCAATTTTCTTTTGCCTATAAAAATGAAATTGCATCCTACATCATCAAGAGTGTACTGATTTAAATCTCTAAAGTTATATAAAACAGTTATTTTCAAAATAAAGTGAAAAACATAAACCTATCTACCACCTAATAAATAGTACTGTTTTAATCCATGTAGCCCACTAAATTTGTCTTAAACCCAATATTCTTTTATTTGGTAATGGCAGCCATCTTATTGGAAATGGCTGTTCAAGAGGCTATGAAATTGCCTGTAAGGCTGTGGTTCTTTTTCTTTTTTGTTTTAGAGACAGAGTCTCACTTTGTTGCCCTTGGTAGAGTGCCATGGCATCACAGCTCACAGCAACCTCCAGCTCTTGGGGTTAGGCAATTCTCTTGCCTCAACCTAGCTGGGACTACAGGCACCTGTGACAATGCTTGGCTATCTTTTTGTTGCAGTTTGGCCGGGACTGGCGAACGCGCCACCCTCAGTATATGGGGATGGCACCCTACTCACTGAGCCACAGGTGCCACCTAGGCTGTGGTTCTAATTGAGGAGATATGAAGAAGAATAAAATGAATGCCAACTACCCTCCCAAATTAAAAAAAAAAAATATATATATATATCATCAGATTTTGACTTCACCCAATATGACATCCAACATCAACTGGAGCTTGTTCTTGGGTATGTACACATGTTCAGCATTTTATATTGAACTATTCTTTTCAATAAAAATATGGAACACAGGACACAGAGTCAAGATTCACCAGGGAGATGGAAAGTGAGTTTAAAAATGACCAAGATGTAAGAAGAAATACAACTCAACAGGTAAAGATAGTTGGGACATATGTGGATAGAAAATCAAACTTTTATAATAATAAAATTCACATTTGCTTGTCAAAAAAAGGAGAGGGCTGATCAAAAAACTAAATAAACAGTGAAGCCTTTTGATAAAAACCTTATGAGTTAGAGGGAGCAAGATGGTGGCCGAGTAACAGCTTCCTTGCAAATGGGCACAGTGAGTTTTGGAAGACAAGACTTCAGGCATCACTGGCTGGTGGAATCTGCCTATAATTATCACTTTGAGGACACAGAGAGACAGCAAGAGACTTCTTGACCCCAGGAGGAGGACAAAAGCAGTGGAAAACTGGCAAGTGGTTGTGTGAGTTTGTTCGGTCTAATCCCACTGGCAGCTGTAAGTACAACAGCAGTGAGATTGCAAACTGGAAAGGCCTTACCTGTGAGCTGTTGTTGTTTTTTTTTTTTTTTTGACTTAGCACTCAGTTGAACTGCCTTGGGAGAGCTTGGGTAGGAGTGTGGAGAACTTTGGGCACTGTCTAGGGTCCCAGACTGAGCTGTTGAGCCAGGTGGAGCTAATAGTGTTCAGCTGTGGGCTTCACAGAGACATTGTGAAAACTGCCCCAGCAAGCTCCGCCCTCAGGGTCACAGAGCAAGGATCAGGTGGGAGCTAGTAATCTATTGACTGAGCTGCCTTACAGTCTTAGTCCACAGGGGCAAAGTGAGACTTATTTTGGCACACTGGGTAAGTGGATAGCCACTTCAGCAGTGATCCCAGTGACAAGTGCTTTCCTGGGAATGCTTCTGCTTAGCCAAATTTAGAAGTTTAAAGTGCTTTGTAAGAGGGCTGAGGAGGGGGGTAGAGACATGATGGCTGACTGAAGCCAGCTTTCCACAGAGGCTCCCATCCAGAAGGAGAGTTAAAGGACAGAAGTTTATCAAGTAACCTGGCAGATTAGAGCTGAGCCAAGAGAGGTTGAAGAACGCACATCAACCCTGCTGAGGCCAGCTGTGACACCAAGGATACAAACAAAATGTACAAAATTTATCACCAAGTGGATTGGGAGTCCCCTCCTCCATGAGAACGACTTGGAGTACTCCATACAAACAAGTGAGCAGAGTTCAAAAGTCCTCTCATTATATCCCACAGGAGAGACCCTCTAAAAACTGGACTTACTTCCTCTACTAGGGTGCCATGGTGCTCTCCTGTCATGCATAAAACTGTATAAAACTGTATATATTCTCTACCTGTAATTCTGAGCTCCCAGAACTGCCATCCACTCTCACTCTGAGGTCTGCAAGCCTATTCCTTGAGAGTCCAGGTTCTTGGATATTTTCTTGAGAGGTATGGACAGGGCATGGACTGCTGCTGGCCAGTGCTGATTCTGCAGCACAGGAGTGAGAAGAGGACAGTTGGCTGAGAGGGAACCACACTGGAGTGGTGGTGCCCCAAGGCACAGAGAAGCAGCCATTTTTTTTGGCAACAATAGGGCTCACCCCTGGATATTCTGGAGTCATACCCCCTGTCTCTCTGGGCAACCAGAGGAGGCCGGGTATCTTCTCCGGTGGCAGCCACTGGCAGAAAAGATCTGAGATGGAAATGCAGGCCCCATGAGTAAAGGTTTGTCTGAGACGGTACCAGCCTGGGTGGAGTGTGGGGACTAGAAAATGTACACTCATAGCCAGCAGATTCCCAGGGTGGGGCTGACTCAGAGGATGGCTTTACTGAGCCTAAGATGCACCTAGCCCCCAGGGGATCATTAGCCCAGACAAAGGAGGGCAGGAGGCTAGAACTGACAGCTAACTATGCTGCGAATACAAACTACTGGGCAGCAGCACAAACAGGGCCTGAGGCGCAGGTTCTGTGAACTCAAAACAGCTTCTCTTCTGCAGGGGAATTTAGCTGGGACAGAAACAAATTCCACAAAGTTGTTCTGTTCTGTCAGTAACATCAATCAGGGGTGGAGCTGGAACTGACCGAACAACCCCAGCCTCCATTAAGCACCTGAGGTTGTCAGGCCTCACCTTGTGCTGCTGGATAATGAAATAGAGCAGTGGCCTGGCTGAGGAGACATAAATCTCCCTGTGATTCAGGCAAGTGCAAACACCTAGAGTATCTGCTCATTGGAGGCAACTGGGTCACAGTCCTGAGGGGTTATCAGTGACTGGGTGTGACAGAGGTGGCAAGGTGGGGAAGGAGGCATCAACCTTCCCAGATGAATCTATTTTCTGGGTGGGTCCTCCTGACATCACAGAGCACCAGAGCATTCATATTTGAGTTGAATTGTCAGCAGACCCCTGCAATCCATTTACTGAAGACCTTTTAAACTCTCCCACCTGAGACAGGTGCTGACTGAAACAATTGATTTGGACCTCTTAAACTGAGCCAATCACCTGAGGATTATCCAAGTGGTACCCTGGGTGTGTGGTTGTAGGAAGGCTTAATTTTCCTTTTCCAATTGTTGCCTGTGGGGGACGGGGTGACTTAATTGCTAGTATTTCTCCACAGCTGAAACTTAAACCCAGAGTAACTGATTCACTAGGGTCGGAAAGAGACCAGCTGAAAACAAGACAGAGACACTTAGCCCCACCACACCAAGCAGGTCCTGAGTTTCTCAGGCCGTAGCACTATATGAAAATTGGTAGAGCTCCAGGGGAAAAGGTACAGACAGTCCCAGCTTTTGGGCAAAGGGCTGGTGAATCACCACTCATAATACCCTAAACCTAACTTTTCTTTATCTACTCATCTAGTCAAACAGTGTAAAATAATCATGGGGTGAAATCAGCAGAAAAACTCTGGTAACATGAATAATCAGAGTAGAACAACCCCTGCAAGGAAAGATGTGGCAGACATAACTGAAGATCCCACTCATAAACAGATGGCCGAGATATCAGATATCGAGTTAAGAGTTTGGATTGCAAACAAGACGAATAGAATGGAGGAAAAGTGGGAATTGGAAATTCAAGGAGAAATTTAAAAGTTGTCTAAAGAATTCAATGAATTTAAGGACAAGATTACCAAAGATTTTGACACATTGAAGCAAGAATTTGCAGCCCTCAAATATCTGAAAATTACAGTAGAATCCCTTAGTAACAGAGTGGAGCAAGGAGAAAAAAGGATTTCTTTTTATTTATTTATTTATATTGTTAAATTATAGCTATGTACATTAGTGCAATCAAGAGGTACAGTGTGCTGGTTTCATATACAATCTGAAATATTCTCATCAAACTGTTCAACGTAGCTTTCATGGCATTTCCTTAGTTATTGTATGTAGACATTTGTATTCTGCCTTTAGTAAGTTTCGCCTGTACCCATTCTAAGATGTACCGTAGGTGTGGCCCCACCCATTACCCTCCCTCCACTGTAACCTCTCCCTTCCCTTCCCCTTCCTTGGCCCTTTCCCCATATTCTTGTGCTGTAGTTGGGTTATAGCCTTCATGTGAAAGCTATAAATTAGCTTCATACTAGGACTGGGTACATTGGATACTTTTTCTTCCATTCTTGAGATACTTTGCTAAGAAGAATATGTTCCAGCTCCATCCATGTAAACATGAAAGAGGTAAAGCCTCCATCTTTCTTTAAGGCTGCATAATATTCCATGGTATACATGTACCACAATTTGCTAGTCCATTCGTGGGTCGAGGGGCACATGGGCTTCTCCCATGACTTAGCAATTATGAATTGGGCTGCAATAAACATTCTGGTACAGATGTCTTAGTTATATTGTGATTTTTGGTCTTCTGAGTATAAACCTCGTAAAGGAATTATAGGATCAAATGGCAGGTCTATTTTTAGATCTCTAAGTATTCTCCAAATATCCTTCCAGAAGGAACGTATTAGTGTGCATTCCCACCAGCAGTGTAGAAGTGTGCCCTTTTCTCCACTTCCACGCCAACATCTCTGGTTTTGGAATTTTGTTAATTGGGCTACTCTTACTGGGATTAGGTGATATCTCAAAGTAGTTTTGATTTGCATTTCTCTGATGATTAAGGATGATGAGCTTTTTTTCATGCATGTGTAGATTGTACATCTGTCTTCTTTAGAGTAGTTTCTCTTCAAGTCTCTTGCCCAGCCTGAGATGGGATCACTTGTTCTTTTCATGCTAATAGGTTTGAGTTCTCTGTGGATTCTGGTTATTAGACCTTTATCAGAGGAGGTATAACCTGAAAATATTTTCTCCCATTCTGAGGCCTGTCTGCTTGCTTTACTTACTATGATTTTGGCTGTGCAGAAGCTTTTTAGTTTGATCAGGTCCCAGTAGTGTATTTTTGATACTGCTTCAATTGCCTGGGAGTCATATTGCCTCATAAAATATTCATCCAGGCTGATTCCTTCAAGAGTTTTCCCTGCACTTTCTTCAAGTATTTTTATAGTTTCATGTCTTAAGTTTAAATCTTTTATCCAGTGAGAGTCTATCTTAGTTTATGGTGAAAGGTGTGGGTCCAGTTTCAGTCTTCTACTGTTGCCAGCCAATTCACCCAGCACCATTTGTTAAATAGGGAATCTTTTCCCCACTGAATGTTTTTAATTGGCTTGTCAAAGATCAAATAATGGTAAGTAGCTGGATTCATCTCTTGGTTCCATATTTGGTTCCAGACATCTACTACTCTGTTTTTGTGCCAATACATGCTGTTTTGATCACTATAGATTTATAGTACAGTCTCATGTCTGGTAGCGTGATTCCTCCTGCTTTGTTTTTATTGCTGAGTAATGTATGGCTATTCGAGGTATTTTCTGATTCCATATAAAACAAAGTATTATTTTTTCAAGATCTTTAAAATATGACAATGGAGCTTTAATAGGAATTGCATTAAAATTATATATTTCTTTGGGTAGTATACACATTTTAACAATGTTGATTCTTCCCAGCCATGAGCATGGTATGTTTTTCCATTTGTTAACATCTTCAGCTATTTCTTTTCTTAAAGTTTCATAGTTCTCTTTGTAGAGATCTTTCACGTCATTTGTTAGATAAACTCCCAAATATTTCATCTTCTTCGGCATTACTGTGAAAGGAATAGAGTCCTTGACTGTTTTTTTCGGGTTGGTTATTGTTGGTATATACAAATGCTACAGATATATGTGTGTTGATTTTGTAGCCTGAGACATTTCTGTATTCCTTGATCACTTCTAAAAGTTTTGTAGTAGAATCCCTAGTATTTTCCAGATAAATGATCGTATCATCTGTGAAGAGTGAACGTTTGATCTCTTCAGACCCTATGTGGATATCCTTGACCGCCTTTTCTTCCCTAATTGCAATGGCTAAAACTTCCATTACAATGTTAAAGAGCAATGGAGACATTGGGCAACTTTGCCTGGTTCCTGATCTAAGTGGAAATGATTTCAATTTAACTCCATTCAATATGATATTGACTGTGGGTTTGCTGTAGATGGCCTCTATTAGTTTAAGAAATGTCCTTTCTATACCAATTTTCTTAAGTGTTGTGATCATGAAGGGCTGCTTGGATATTATGAAAAGTGTTTTCTGCATTAATTGAGAGAATCATATTGGGTTTATTTTTTAGTATGTTTATATGCTGAATTACATTTCTAGATTTACATATATTGAGCCAGCCTTGAGACCCTGTGATAAATCCCACTTGGTCATGGTGTATAATTTTTTTGATGTGTTGTTGGATTCTGTTTGTTAGGATCTTATTGAGTATTTTAGCATCAATATTCATTAGTGATATTGGCCTATAATTTACTTTTCTTGTTGGGTCTTTCCCTGGTTTGGGGATCAAGGTGATGTTTGCTTCATAGTATGTGCTGGGTAATATTCCTTCTTTTTGATATTTTGGTAGAGGTTTAGTAATATAGGTCCTAGTTCTTCTTTAAAGGATTGGTAGTATTGTGATGTAACGCCATCTGGTCTTGGGCTTTTCTCTTAGGGAGATTTTGTATAGTTGATGCATGTTCAGATGCATATAGGCCTGTTCAACATTTCCACTTCTTTCTGGGCCAAGTCTTTGTAGGTGGTGCACTTCCAGCTATTGGTCCATTTCTTTCAGTTTTCATATTTCTGAGAGTAGAGTTTCTTTTAATATTCATTAAAGGAGTTTTTCAATTTCTGAGGGGTCTGTTGTTATTTAATCATTACCATTTCTTATTGATGAAATTAGAGATTTTACTCTTTTTTTCCTGGTTAGGTTGGCCAAAAGTTTATCTATTTTATTGACCTTTTCAAAAACCATCTTTTTGATTTCTTGATCTGTTGTATAATTCTTCTCTTTTTGATTTCATTTAAGTCTGCTCTGATTTTGGTTATTTCTTTTCTTCTGCTCTGTTTGGGGTTGGAATGTTCCTCCTTCTCCAGTTGCTTGAGATGTCCCATTTAGTTATTAACTTTCTCTCTTTTCATTTTCTTGAGGAAGGATTGCAGTGCTATGAATTTCCCTCTTAGGACTGCCTTTGCAGTATCACAGAGGTTCTCATAATTCATGTCTTCATTGTTGTTTTGTTCCAAAAATTTGTTGATATCCTTCTTAATCTCGTCTATAACCAATCTATCCTTCAGCATAAGGTTATTTAGCTTCCATATTCTTGTATGAGTATGCATATTCCTGTTGTTATTGAGTTCAACTTTTATACCATGATGGTCTGAGAAGATGCAAGGAATAATTTCTATTTTTTAGAATTTGCTGAGGTTAGATTTGAGGCCTAGGATGTGGTCGTTTTTGGAGTATGTTCTGTGGGCTGATGAGATGAATGTGTATTCAGTTTTGTTGGGATGAAATGTTCTGTAGATGTCTGTTAAGTCTAGATGTTGAATGGTTAAGTTTAAATAAAAAATTTCTTTGCTTAGCTTCTTTTTGGATGATCTATCCAGCACTGCTAAAGGGGTGTTAAAATCTCCAACTACTATGAACTGGAGGAAATCAAGTTGGTCATGTCTGTTAGAGTCTCTTATAAATTGAGATGCATTCTCATTGGATAAGTATTAATAATTGAAATCTCATCATATTGAGTATGAGTATTACCTTTAACAATTATGAAGTGTCCATCCTTATCCTTTCTTATTTTGGTTGGTTTAAAGTCTATTACTTCTGCGAAAAGGATTGCAATGCTTGTTTTTTTCTGCTTTTCATTTGCCTGGAGTATAGATGACCATCCCTTCACCTTGAGTCTATATTTGTCTTTTAATGTCAGATGAGATTCTTGTATGCAGCAGGTATCTGGCTTGAGTTTTTTTATCTGGTCAGTCAACCTGTGCCTCTTTAGAGGACAATTTAAATCATTCATATTAATTGAGAATATTGTTAAGCCTTTCGAGAGTCTGGTGGACATTTTTTATCCTTTTGTGACTGTGGAAGTTGGAATTTGATCATAATTTTCTGGGTATGTTTACTTTTGTGGTGGAGGATTATGCTGGTCTTTATGAAGGATAGGTCTGAGAACGTCCTGGAGAGCTGGTTCAGTTATGGCAATTTTCTTCAACATGTGAATGCCATTAAAGTATTTAATTTCTCTGTTGTAAATGAAACTCAGTTTAGCTTGGTACAGGATCCTGGGTTGAAAATTATTTTGTTTTAGGAGATTAAAAGTCGATGTCCATCCTCTTCTAGCTTGAAAGGTTTAAGCAGAGATCTGAAGTTATTCTAATATTCTTGCCCTTATAGGTGATGGTTTTCTTTCGCCTGCCTGCTTTCAGAATTTTCTCCTTTATATTAACTTTAGTGAAATTGATTATGATGAGTCTGGGGGATGTCTTATTTGGGTTGAGTTGTGCTGGAGTTCTGAAACTGTCTGCTATCTGAATTTCAGGATCTTTTGGCATGTCTGGAATGTTCTCCTTCATAATCTCACGGAGAAGAAACTGTGCCTTCTGAAGTCACTTTGTCACTTTTGGAGATCGTTATAAGATGAATATTGCTTTTCTTTGAATTATCCCAGAGCTCTTTGAGAGAGTGATCTGTTTTTGTCCTCCATTTATCTTCCTCTTTGAGAGTTTGGGAGCGTTCCAAAGCTTTGTCTTCAATGCCAGAAATCTTTTTTTCTGCTTGTTCCATTCTGTTACTGAGGGATTCTACTGTGTTTCTCAGATCTTTGAGGGCTGCAATTCTAGTCTCAATGTGTCAAAATCTTTGGTCATTTTTTCTTTGAATTCATTGTCTCAAGTCTGGTTCAATATATGAAAATCTATAAATGTAATTCAGCATATAAACAAACTAAAAAATTAAGACCATATGATTCTCTCAATTGATGCAGAAAAAACTTTTGATAATATCCAGCATCTCTTTATGATCAGAACACTTAAGAAAATTGACATAGAAAGGACATTTCTTAAACTAATAGAGGGCATCTACAGCAAATTCACAGCCAATGTCGTTTTGAATGGAGTTAAATTGAAATCATTTCCACTTAGATTAGGAACCAGGCAAGGTTGCCCATTGTCTCTATTGCTCTTTAACATTGTAATGAAAGTTTTAGCCATTGCCATTAGGGAAGAAAAGATGATCAAGGGTATCCGCATAGGGTCAGAAGCGATCAAACTTTCACTCTTCGCAGATGACATGATCATATATCTGGAAAACACTAAGGATTTTACTAGGACACTTTTAGAAGTGATCAAGGAATACAGAAATGTCTCAGGCTACAAAATCAACACACATAATTCTGTAGCCTTTATATATACCAACAATAGCCAAGCTGAAAAAAGTTAAGGACTCTATTCCTTTCATAGTATTGCCAAAGAAGATAAAATATTTGGGAGTTTATCTAACAAAGGATGTGAAAGATCTTTATAAAGAGAACTATGAAACTTTAAGAAAAGAAATAGCTGAAGATGTTAACAAATAGAAAAACATACCATGAGCATGGGTGGGAAGAATCAACATTGTTAAATTGTGTATACTACCCAAAGAAATATATAATTTAAATGCAATTCCTGTCAAAGCTTCATTGTCATATTTTAAAGATCTTGAAAAAATAATACTTGGTTTTATATGGAATCAGAAAATACTTTGAATAGCTAAAAAATTACTCAGAAATAAAAACTAAGCAGAAGGAATCATGCTACCAGACCTGAGGGTGTACTATAATTCTATGGTGATCAAAACAGCATGGTACTGGCACAAAAACAGAAAAGTAGAGAACCAAGAGATGAATCCAGCTACTTACCTTTATTTGATCTTTGACAAACCCATTGAAAACATTAAGTGGGGATAAGTTTCCGTATTTAACAAATGGTGCTGGGTGAACTGGCTGGCAATCTTTAGAAGACGGAAATTGAACCCACACCTTTCACCATTAACTAATGTAGACTCTCACTGGATAAAAGATTTAAACTTAAGACATGAAACTATAAAAATACTTGAAGAAAGTGCAGGGAAAACTCTTGAAGGAATTGGCCTAGGTGAATATTTTATGATGAGGACTTCCCAGGTAATTGAAGCAATATTAAAAATACATTACTGGGACCTGATCAAACTAAGAAGCTTCTGCACAGCCAAAAACATAGTAAGTAAGGCAAGCAGATAGCCCTCAGAATGGGAGAGGTTATTTGCAGGTTATACCTCCCAAAAAGGGCTAATAACCAGAATCCACAGAGAACTGAAACATATTAGCAAGAACAGATCAAGTGATCCCATCTCAGGGTGGGAAACGACTTGAAGAGAAACTTCTCTAAAGAAGACAGACGCATGATCTACAGACACATGAAAAGAAGCTCATCATCCTTAATCATCAGAGAAATGCAAATCAAAACTACTTTGAGATATCACCTAATCCCAGTAAGAGTAGCCCAATTAACAAAATCCCAAAACCAGAGACGTTGGCATGGATGCGGAGAAAAGGGCACACTTCTACACTGCTGGTGGGAATGCACACTAATATGTTCCTTTTGGAAGGATGTTTGGAGAATACTTAGAGATCTAAAAATAGACCTGCCATTCGATTCTATAATTCCTTTACTAGGTATATACCTAGAAGACCAAAAATCACAATATAACAAAGACATCTGTACCACAATGTTTATTGTAGCCCAATTCATAATTGTTAAGTCATAGAAGAAGCCCAGGTGCCCATTGACCCACAAATGGACTAGCAAATTGTGGCACATATATACCAAGGAATATCATGCAGCCTTAAAGAAAGATGGAGGCTTTACCTCTTTCATGTTTACATGGATTGAGCTGGAACATATTCTTCTTAGCAAAGTGTCTCAAGAATGGAAGAAAAAGTCTCCAATGTTCTGAGCCCTAGTATGAAGATAATTTATATCTTTTATATGAAGGCTATAACCAAAGTATAGCACAAGAATATGGGGAAAGGTCCAAGGGAGGGGAAGGGAGGGGGGAAGTGAAGGTGCAGGGAGGATAATGGGTGGGGCCACACCTATGGTGCATTTTAGAATGGGTACAGGTGAAACCTACTAAATGCAGAACAGAAATGTCTACATACAATTAGTAAGAAAATGCCATGGAGGCTATGTTGAACAGTTTGATGAGAATATTTCAGATTGTATATGAAACCAGCACATTGTACCCCTTGATTGCACAAATGTACACAGCTATGATGTAACAATAATAAAAAAAAAATCCTCATGCCAGATATCTGCAGAGTACAAGAATCTCATCTTACCTTAAAAGGTAAATATAGACTCAGGGTGAAGGGATGGTCGTCCATATTTCAGGCAAATAGAAATCAGAAAAACGGAAGGGGAGAGACAAGATGGCGGACTGAAGCGAGCTTTCCACAGAGGCTCCCATCCAGAAGGAGAGTTAAGGGACAGGAATTTAGTAAGTATCCTGGTGGATTTGAGCTGCACCAAGAGAGAAGGTTGAAGAACGCACATCAACACCTCTGAGGCAAGCTGTGATCACAAGGACGCAAAGAAAAGCAAAACAGCTCACTTCTGGATATTCTGAAGCCACACCCCCTGTCTCCCTAGGCAACCAGAGGAGGCCACCAGTGAGCAAAGGATTTGCCTGATGCTGCTCACAAACCCAGGAAGCTTCCAGGGCAGGGCTGACTCAGAGAGGTAATCAGACACAAACCTCCAGCAGCAAAGACATTTGAACTCAGAACAGCCCACTTTCTGTAGGTGATTTTAGCAGAAAACAGAGACAGAACCCCGCAAAGTTGTGTATTCTGTTCTGTTCTGTTAGCAACATCAATCAGGGACGGGGCTAAGCCTGAGTGAACATCTCCCCACCACCACCTGCATCAAGCACTCAAAGATGTCAGGCCCCATCTCCTCCTGCTACATAGCGGCAGACTGCGGGGGCCTGGCAGACTTCCTTGCAATTCAGGCAGGTTCAACCCCCTGGAGTATCTGTTCACTACAGGCAACTGGGTTAGCCATCTGCAGAGATACCAGTGACTGGGTCCGATGGAGGGGCAAAGTGGGGAAGGAGACATCAACCTTCCCAGACTGATCTATTTGCTAGGTGGCTCCTCCTGACTCCATGCAGCACTGGAGTAAGCCATATCAGAGGAGTCACCAGACCTCTGTGATCCAGTTCCCACAGACCTCTTGAACTCTCCCACCCGAGACAGGTGCTGATTGAGACAATTGATTTGGACCTTTTGAACTGAACTAATAGACGGAAGACTTTTCAAGCGGTGCCCTGGGTATCAGGTTGTAGGAAGGTTTGATTTTCCTTTTCCTTTTCAAATTGGTGCCAGAGGTGGGTGGGTGGGGTGACTTAATTGCTGGTTTTTCCACACAGCTGAGACTTCAAGCCAGAGTAAATGTTACAATAGGATCGAAAAGAAACCAGCTGAAAACAAGACAGAACAACTTCACCCCACCACACAAGAAAGGGCCCCAGTTTCTCAGGCCACAATACTGTACGGGCCCTTGATAAAGCCCCAGGGGAAAAATCAAAGGGAGTAAAACAACCATGGGGCGGAATCAGCGGAAAAACTCTGGTAACATGAATCACCAGAATAGATCAACCCCCCCAAGAAAAGATATGGCAGATGTAATTGAAGATCCCATTCATAAACAACTGGCTGAGATGTCAGAAATCGAATTCAGAATTTGGATTGCAGACAAGATTAATAAAATGGAATCAGGAATTCGAGGAGAAATTCAAAAGTTGTCTCAAGAATTTAACGAATTTAAAGACAAAACCACCAAAGACTTAGACACACTGAAGCAAGAATTTACAGCCCTCAAAGATATGAAAAATACAGTAGAATCCCTCAGCAACAGAATGGAGCAAGCAGAAGAAAGGATTTCTGACATTGAAGATAAAGTTTTCGAATGCTCCCAATCTCTCAAAGAGGAAGAGAAATGGAGAGCAAAAACGGATCATTCACTCAGAAAACTCTGGGATAATTTGAAGAAAAGCAATATACGAATAATTGGGATTTCTGAGAATGATGAAGTGGCCTCGATGGGCACAGAGGCCCTTCTGCATGAAATTATGAAAGAAAATTTTCCAGACATGCCTAGAGAATCTGAAATTCAGATAGCAGACATCTTCAGAACCCCAGCATGATTCAACCCCAATAAGTCATCCCCCAGGCATATCATAATTACCTTCACTAAAGTTAATATGAAAGAGAAGATTCTCAAAGCAGCCCGGTGAAAGAAAACCATTATGTACAAAGGAAAGAATATTAGAATAGCTTCAGATCTCTCTGCTGAAACTTTTCAAGCCAGAAAAGGGTGGTCATCTTGTATCCAGCTAAACTGAGTTTCATTTATGATGGAGAAATTAAATACTTCAATGACATTCATACATTTGACATTCAAAAATTTGCCATAAGTAAACCAGCTCTTCAGGATATTTTCAGACCTATCCTCCACAATGACCAACCCAATCCTACACCACAAAAGTAAACTCACTCAGAAACTTCGGATCAAACTCCAAATTCCACACTGGCAAAGGATTAAAAATGTCCACTGGACCTTTGAAAAACTCGATACCCAAAATTCCACCAGACTTATCAATACTCTCCATTAATGTGAATGGCTTAAACTGTCCTCTAAAGAGGCATAGGTTAGCTGGCTGGATACAAAAACTCAAGCCAGATATTTGTTGCATACAGAAGTCACATCTTAACTTAAAAGACAAATACAGACTCAGGGTGAAAGGATGGTCATCCATATTTCAGGCAAATGGTAATCAGAAAAAAGCAGGTGTTGCAATTTTATTTGCAGATACAGTAGGCTTTAAACCAACAAAAGTAAGGAAGGACAAGAATGGTCACTTCATATTTGTTAAGGGTAATACTCAATATGATGAGATCTCAATTATTAATATCTATGCACCCAACCAGAATGCACCTCAATTCATAAGAGAAACTCTAACAGACATGAGTAACTTGATTTCCTCTAGCTCCATAATCGTCAGAGATTTCAACACTCCTTTGGCAGTGTCGGATCGATCCTCCAGCAAGAAGCTGAGCAAAGAAATCTTAGATTTAAACCTAACCATCCAATATTTAGATTTAGCAGACATCTACAGAACATTTCATCCCAACAAAACTGAATACACATACTTCTCATCAGTCCATGGAACTTACTCCAAAATTGACCACATTTTAGGTCACAAGTCTAACCTCAGTAAATTTAAAGGAATAGAAATTATTCCTTGCATCTTCTTGGACCATCATGGAATAAAACTTGAACTGAGTAACAACAGGAATCTGCATACTCATACAAAAACATGGAAGTTAAATAACCTTAATGCTGAATGATAGCTGGGTCAGAGATGAAATTAAGAAAGAAATCGCCAATTTTTTGGAACAAAACGACAATGAAGACACAAACTATCAGAACCTCTGGGACACTGCAAAGGCAGTTCTAAGAGGGAAATTTTTTTTTATTTTTTATTTTTATTTTTTATTTATTTATTTTTTTCCAAGAGGGAAATTTATAGCACTGCAAGCCTTCCTCAAGAGAATGGAAAGAGAGGAAGTTAACAACTTAATGGGACATCTCAAGCAACTGGAAAAGGAAGAACATTCCAACCCCAAACCCAGTAGAAGAAAAGAAATAACCAAAATTAGATCAGAATTATATGCAATTGAAAACAAAAGAATTATACAACAGATCAATAAATCAAAAAGCTGGTTTTTTGAAAAGGTCAATAAAATAGATAAACCTCGGGTGAACCTAATCAGAAAAAAAAGAGTAAAATCTCTAATATCATTAATCAGAAACAACAAAGACGAAATAACAACAGACTTGTCAGAAGTCCAATAAATACTTAAGGAATATTACAAGAAACTTTATTCTCAGAAATATGAAAATCTGAAGGAAATTGACTGATACTTGGAAGCACGCCACCTTCCAAACTTAGCCAGAATCAAGTGGAAATGTTGAACAGACCCATATCAAGTTCAGAAATAACATCAACTATACAAAACCTCCCTAAAAGAAAAGCCCGGGACCAGATGGGGGTTTCATATCAGAATTCTACTAAATCTTTAAAGAGGAATTAGTACCTATATTACTTAACCTGTTCCACTAGGTAGAAACAGAAGGAAGACTACCCAACACGTTCTACGAAGCAAACATCACCCTGATCCCCAAACCAGGAAAAGACCCAACAAGAAAAGAAAATTATAGACCAATATCACTAATGAATATAGATGCAAAAATATTCAACAAGATCCTAACAAACAGAATCCAGCAACATATCAAACAAATCATACATCAATCGTACAAGTCGATTTTATCCCAGGGTCTCAAGGCTGGTTCAATATACGTAAATCAATAAATGTAATTCAGCACATAAACAAATTAAAAACAAAGACCATATGATTCTCTCAATGGATGCAGAAAAAGCTTTTGATAACATCCAACATCCCTTCATGATCAGAACACTTAAGAAAATTGGTATAGAAGGGACATTTCTTAAACTGATAGAGGCCATCTACAGCAAACCCACTGCCAATATCATATTGAATGGAGTTAAACTGAAATCATTTCCACTCAGATCAGGAACTAGACAAGGCTGCCCATTGTCTCCCTTGCTTTTTAACATTGTAATGGATGTTTTAGCCACCACAATTAGGGAAGAAAAGGCGATGAAGGGTATCCACATGGGGTCAGACGAGATCAAACTTTTGCTCTTTGCAGATGATATGATTGTATATCTGGAAAACACTAGGGACTCTACTACAAAACTCTTAGACGTGATCAAGGAATACAGCAGCATCTCAGGTTACAAAATCAACATTCATAAATCGGTAGCCTTTATATATACCAACAATAGTCAAGTTGAAAAAAAAATTAAGGACTCTATCCCATTCACAGTAGTGCCAAAGAAGATGAAATATTTGGGAGTTTATCTAACGAAGGACGTGAAAGATCTCTATAAAGAGAACTATGAAATTCTAAGAAAAGAAATAGCTGAGAATGTTAACAAATGGAAAAATATACCATGCACATGGTTGGGAAGAATCAACATTGTTAAAATGTCCATACTACCCAAAGCAATATATAATTTCAACACAATCCCCATTAAAGCTCCACTGTCATACTTTAAAGATCTTGAAAAAACAATACTTCGTTTTATATGGAATCAGAAATAACCTTGAATAGCCAAAACATTACTCAAAAATAAAAACAAAGCAGGAGGAATCATGCTACCAGACCTCAGACTATACTACAAATTGATAGTGATCAAAACAGCATGGTACTGGCACAGAAACAGAGAAGTAGACGTCTGGAACAGAATAGAGAACCAAGAGATGAATCCAGCTAATTACCGTTACTTAATCTTTGACAAGGCAATTGAAAACATTCAATGGGGAAAAGATTCCCTATTTACCAAATGGTGCTGGTTGAACTGGCTGGCAACCTGTAGAAGACTGAAACTCGACCCACACCTTTCACCATTAACCAAGATAGACTCTCACTGGATTAAAGACTTAAACCTAAGACATGAAACTATAAAAATAGTAGAAGAGAGTGCAGGGAAAACCCTTGAAGAAATTGGGTTGGGCGAGTTTTTTATGATAAGGACCCCCCCAGGCAATTGAAGCTGCTTCATAAATACACTATTGGGACTTGATCAAACTAAAAAGCTTCTGCACAGCCAAGAATACAGTAAGTAAAGCAAGCAAACAGCCCTCAGAATGGGAAAAGCTATTTGCAGTTTATGTCCGACAAGGGTTTAATAACCAGAATCCATAGAGAACTCAAACACATAAACAAGAAAAGAACATGAGATCCCATTGCAGGCTGGGCAAGGGACTTGAAGAGAAACTTCTCTGAAGAAGAAAGGTGCACGGCTTTCACACATATAAAAAAATGCTCATCATTATTAATCATCAGAGAAATGCAAATCAAAACTACTTTGAGATATCATCTAACTCCAGTGAGACTAGCCTACACCACAAAATCCCAAGACCAGAGATGTTGGCGCAGATGTGGATTAAAGGGAACACTTTTGCACTGCTGGTGGGAATGCAAATTAATACATTCCTTTTGGAAAGAGATATGGAGAACACTTAGAGATCTAAAAATAGATCTGCCATTCAATCCTGTAATCCCTCTACTGGGCATATACCCAGAAGACCAAAAATCACATCATAACAAAGATATTTGTATTAGAATATTTTTTGCAGCCCTATTCATAATTGCTAAGTCATGGAAAAAGCCCAAGTGCCCATCGATCCATGAATGTATTAATAAATTGTGGTATATGTACACCATGGAATATTATGCAGCCTTAAAGAAAGATGGAGACTTTACCTCTTTCATGTTTACATGGATGGAGCTGAAACATATTATTCTTAGTAAACTATCTCAGGAATGGAAGAAAAAGTACCCAATGTACTCACCCTTATTATGAAACTAATGTAGGACCTTCACATGAAAGCTATAACCCAGTTACAACCTAAGAATAGGGAGAAGGGGGAAAGGGAGGGGAAGGAGGGGGGATGTAGGTGGAGGGATAGGGATTAATGGGATTACACCTGTGGTGCATCTTACAAGGGTATATGCGAATCTTAGTAAATGTGGAATGTAAAGGTCTTATCAAAATAACTAAGAAAATGTCAGGAAAACTATGTTAACTAGTGTGATAAAAATGTGTCAAACGGTCTATGAACCAATTGTATGGTGCCCCATGATCATACTAATGTACACAGCTATGATTTAATAAAAAAATTAAAAAATAATAAACGTTAATGGCTTCCATTTTCCACTGAAGAGGCAGAGATTGAAATACCTAGGAATATACCTAACAAAGAAGGTGAAGGACCTCTATAAAGAAAATTATGAAATCCACAGAAAGGAAATAGCAGAGGATATTAAGAAATGGAAGAACAGACCATGCTCATGGATGGGAAGAATCAACATTATTAAAATGTGTATACTTCCCAAAGCAATCTACCTATTCAATGCCATTCCTATTAAAATACCAACATTGTACTTTCGAGATTTGGAAAAAATGATTCTACGTTTTGTATGGAACCAGAAAAAAACCCGCATAGCTAAGGCAGTTCTTAGTAATAAAAATAAAGCTGGGGGCATCACCATACCAGATTTTAGGCTGTTCTACAAAGCCATAGGTGTCAAAACATCATAGTACTGGCACAAAAATAGAGACATAGACATTTGGAATCAAACAGAAAACGAGGAAATGAAACTAATATCTTACAATCACTTAATCTTTGATAAACCACACAAGAACATAGCTTGGGGGAAAGACTCCCCATTCAATAAATTGTGTTGGGAGAACTGGATATCCACATGTAAAAGACTGAAACTGGACCCACACCTTTCTCCACTCACAAAAAATTTATTCAAGATGGATAAAAGACTTAAATTTAAGACATGAAACAATAAATATCTTCAAAGAAAGCATAGGAAAACCTCTGGAGGATATTGGCCTGGGGAACGACTTCATGAAGACTGCCATGGCAATCGCAACAACAACAAAAATAAACAAATGGGCCTTCATTAAACTTCTGTACAGCTTCTGTACAGCTAAGGAGACAACAACCAAAGCACATAGACAACCTACACAATGGGAAACGATATTTCCATATTTTGAATCAGACAAAAGCTTGATAACTAGGATCTATAGAGAACTCAAATTAATCCACATGAAAAAAGCCAACAATCCAATATATCCATGGGCAAGAGACATGAATAGAACTTTCTCTAAAGATGACAGATGAATGGCTAACAAACATGTGAAAAAATGTTCATCATCTCTATTAGAGAAATGCAAATCAAAACCACCCTGAGATACTATCTAACCCCAGCAAGAATGGTTCACATCACAAAATCTCAAAACTGCAGATGCTGGTACGGATGTGAAGAGAAGGGAACACTTGTACACTGCTGGTGGGACTGCAAACTAGACTACCTTTTTGGAAGGAAGTATGGAGAAACCTCAAAGCACTCAAGCATTTGATCTTGCAATCCTATTACTGGGCATCTACCCAGAAGGAAAAAAATCCTTTTATCATAAGGACATTTGCACTAGACTGTTTGTTGTAGCTCAATTTACAATCGTCAAAATGTGGAAACAGCCTACATGCCCACCAACCCAGGAATGGATTAACAAGCTGTGGTATATGTATACCATGGAATACTATTTAGCCATTAAAAAAATGGAGACTTTACATCCTTTGTATTAGCCTGGATGGAAGTGGAACACATTATTTTTAGTGAAGCATCACAAGAATGGAGAAGCATGAATCCTAATTTTGATATGAGGACAATTAAGGACATGGTGGGGGTGGGGGAATTGGAGAGCAGAGAGAGAAAGACCGAGGGAGGGGTGGGGAAAGGAAGAGCAGAGAAAGGGAAGGAGGCAGGTGAGTGGGGCCCTGGTGTATGCTACACCTTTTGGGGGCAAGACACGATTGCAAGAGGACTTTGTCTAACAAATGCAATCAGTGTAACCTGGTTTCTTGTACCCTCAATGACTCCCCAACAATAAAAAATAAAACAAACAAACAAACAACAAAAAACCTTATGAGTGACAGCATTTGAGTTCCAAGTTGTTTACATCAACTCTGAGATGAGATAATGGTTTTTCTACTGTGTTCCAGGAAATAGATGCTTGCTAAATAACTCCTTTAACTTTTTTTCTGGCATCTATTGATTATTTCTATAGAAATTAGGAGGAGAAGGCAATTAAGCTTAAAATTTAATGGTGTTCTAGGGCTGCTAATTTACTGGCTGACTCAATCAATATATCATCCTGGATAGAAATCTATGCCCCCCACGTGGTAAAAAACTCTCTGGTGCCCTTTCCACTAAAATTATAATAATCATGAGCAATCAGAGGACTAAGGAGCAGGTACCACACAAATTGGTGAGAACATGAGTGACTACAGTTGCCTTCAACTGTTGCATTATTCCACACTCTTTTAAAGAGGCCTTTTAAGGGATGCAAGGCTGGTTTAACATACGCAAGTCCATAAACGTTATCCACCATATTAACAGAGGCAAAAATAAAGATCACATGATCCTCTCAATAGATGCAGAAAAAGCATTTGATAAAATCCAGCATTCTTTTCTAATTAGAACACTGAAGAGTATAGGCATAGGTGGCACATTTCTAAAACTGATTGAAGCTATCTATGACAAACCCACAGCCAATATTTTACTGAATGGAGTAAAACTGAAAGCTTTTCCTCTTAGAACTGGAACCAGACAAGGTTGTCCTCTGTCACCTTTACTATTCAACATAGTGCTGGAAGTTCTAGCCAATACAATTAGGCAAGACAAGGAAATAAAGGGAATCCAAATGGGAGCAGAGAAGGTCAAACTCTCCCTGTTTGCTGACGACATGATCTTATACTTAGAGAACTCCAAAGACTCAACCACAAGACTCCTAGAAGTCATCAAAAAATACAGTAATGTTTCAGGATAAAAAAATCAATGTCCACAAGTCAGTAGCCTTTGTATACACCAATAACAGTCAAGATGAGAAGCTAATTAAGGACACAACTCCCTTCACCTTAGTTTCAAAGAAAATGAAATACCTAGGAATATACCTAACGAAGGAGGTGAAGGACCTCTATAAAGAAAACTATGAACTCCTCAGAAAGGAAATAGCAGAGGATATTAACAAATGGAAGAACATACCATGCTCATGGATTGGAAGAATCAACATTGTTAAAATGTCTATACTTCCCAAAGCAATCTACCTATTCAACGCCATTCCTATCAAAGTACCTACATCGTACTTTCAAGATTTGGAAAAAATGATTCTGCGTTTTGTATGGAACCGGAAAAAAACCCGTATAGCTAAGGCAGTTCTCTGTAACAAAAATAAAGCTGGGGGCATCAGCATACCAGATTTTAGTCTGTACTACAAAGCCATAGTGCTCAAGACAGCATGGTACTGGCACAAAAACAGAGACATAGACACTTGGAATCGAATTGAACACCAAGAAATGCAACTAACATCTTACAACCACCTAATCTTCGATAAACCAAACAAGAACTTACCTTGGGGGAAAGACTCCCTATTCAATAAATGGTGTTGGGAGAACTGGATGTCTACATGTAAAAGACTGAAACTGGACCCACACCTTTCCCCACTCACAAAAATTGACTCAAGATGGATAAAGGACTTAAATTTAAGGCATGAAACAATAAAAATCCTCCAAGAAAGCATAGGAAAAACACTGGAAGATATTGGCCTGGGGGAAGACTTCATGAAGAAGACTGCCATGGCAATTGCAACAACAACAAAAGTAAACAAATGGGACTTCATTAAACTGAAAAGCTTCTGTACAGCTAAGGAGACAATAACCAAAGCAAAGAGACAACCCACACAATGGGAAAGGATATTTGCATATTTTCAATCAGACAAAAGCTTGATAACTAGGATCTATAGAGAACTCAAATTAATCCACATGAAAAAAGCCAACAATCCCATATATCAATGGGCAAGAGACATGAATAGAACGTTCTCTAAAGACGACAGACGAATGGCTAACAAACACATGAAAAAATGTTCATCATCTCTATATATTAGAGAAATGCAAATCAAAACATCCCTGAGATATCATCTAACCCCAGTGAGAATGGCCCACATCACAAAATCTCAAAACTGCAGATGCTGGCGTGGATGTGGAGAGAAGGGAACAGTTTTACACTGCTGGTGGGACTGCAAACTAGTACAACCTTTCTGGAAGGAAGTATGGAGAAACCTCAAAGCACTCAACCTAGACCTCCCATTCGATCCTGCAATCCCATTACTGGGCATCTACCCAGAAGGAAAGAAATCCTTTTATCATAAGGACACTTGTACTAGACTGTTTATTGAAGCTCAATTTACAATCGCCAAAATGTGGAAAGAGCCTAAATGCCCACCAACCCAGGAATGGATTAACAAGCTGTGGTGTATGTATACCATGGAATACTATTCAGCCATTAAAAAAAATGGAGACTTTACATCCTTTGTATTAACCTGGATGGAAGTGGAAGACATTATTCTTAGTAAAGCATCACAAGAATGGCGAAGCATGAATCCTATGTACTCAATCTTGATATGAGGACAATTAATGAGAATTAAGGTTATGGGGGGGGAAGCAGAAAGAGGGATGGAGGGAGGGGGGTGCGGCCTTAGTGTGTGTCACACTTTATGGGGCAAGACATGATTGCAAGAGGGACTTTACCTAACAATTGCAATCAGTGTAACTGGCTTATTGTACCCTCAATGAATCCCCAACAATATAAAAAAAAAAAAAAAATAAAGAGGCCTTTTAAATTGAAGATAAATATTTTTGGATGTTGTTTTGTTTACTTTACTACTTGCCAATTTGGGGGTTCATCAAGTGATATATGTATCATACCCATAACAAAAGGTAAACTTTCCCTACCAATGAGAGCTGAAATATTTTTATGCCATCAAATTTCATTTTTCTTGTTGGGCATTGAAAAGAACTTCCCAGATATCATTTATCATTTAATCCCAGTTATCATTTAATGTGGAAAATACCAGAATACTTCCAAAGGGGATAATTCCATTGAACACAGTGAGCCTATGGCTCACTCACATCTTTGTTGCAATCCAGACAACAGCTCTAGGAACGATTGTGTGCAAAATACCATAGATAAGAGTCATACACACAGAATGCCAGAAAACCAGCAGAGAGGGATACATGTGGTGTCTTATCCTTAGTCACAGGACAAAGCAGGTAGAATTACCTGGAGGATGAAGGGAACCATCCGTGGCTTGAGAAGAGGTGAACATAATATGTGAGATAAGGTTTTATTCTTGCCGACATGGTGATGGTATGTTGGGGTAGGGCTGTGCTCTGCTAGCACTAGAGTTTCCACAAAAACCATACAGGCCATTGTTATAAAAGGGGTATAGAAATATGGTGAGGGCTGTACACTGAACAAGGCTAAAATTCTTCTTCAAGCTGCCACCCCTACTAAGATAAAGTGATTCAGTCAGTCTACCCAGAGCAGCTGAGAATAGTTTGGGTGCTGGTTGGGGGAAAAAAGTGTTGAATCACCTTGCCAGGTCCAACTAGCTAAAAAGTTTGTACATGGGTGCAGCATAATTATTCTAGGGTCCTTGAAGGTATCCTGGCCACGTTATGTGGACTTTTATCTTCTCTATCTTGGGCTCTGAGAGCTGCTCTTCCTTATCTGTTTTTGGAGAACGATTTCATTTTAAGATGCATTCCTCTCTTTAAACATGTTTTTTTTTGTGTGTGTGTGTGTGGAGGGGCAGGGGGGCGATATTTCTAGCACAGTGGTTGTCAATGTATGGTCTCCAATCCAGTAGCATTCGCATCACCTGGGAACTTGTTGAAACAGGGGCTCAGCCCAGGTCTATGGAATCAGAAATGCTGGTGGGTAAGGGATAGGGGAGGCAGAACCTGTGTGTTAACAAGGCACTTCAATCTGTGGCATCTGTGTGGGTGTGTTTCCAGTCTGTTTCTCTGGGCTCCACTCCTGGGAAGGAGCAGGGGATGTTCTGAATCTGGAATTTAGAGAAGAGGAGGAGGATGTTTTCACAGAGCTCTTGCCTCTGAATGCAATGTCTAAAACTGTAGTTCAACTACTTCCATTAGGACAGTTCTGTTCCTGCTGGCATCTGCTTGCTACCTTTGTATGCTTGCTACCTTAGTCTTCCCTGGACAGTATAAAAAAGAAAAATTAAAATACTTTGAGTGGAACCAGACCCAAAGCAGTGAGTGTCAAGGGGAAAAACAAAATCTTCTGCCCTCCTTGCGTGGATCTCTTCCACAAGGTCAGAAGGGAGGAGTTGGATGTGTCAGGTTGGCCAACCCAACCGCATCTTGAAAACAATTCTGTGAGACTCTGTTACAGGTAGACATAACTCAGATAAGAAAAACATGGTTCAGGCTCATCCTTGCACTGGCCGAGTTACAGGCACACCTGAGAGAAATATGCTGACATTCTGATAAGAAGAACCTGCCAGACTGACCTGATGATGTGATAACATCTGTGATGCCCTGATAAGAACAGCAGTTTTGTGGTCCTTGATAGCAATCAGTGCCCCCTTGTCTGGCTAAGACCAGCCTCCCTCCTAAAATCCCTGCTGACATCAGTTCCATCTCAGCACCCTTGCACTCAAGTGTCAAAATAAACAGTGCCAACTTTGTTCTCTTCATTCTTGAGTGCTCTGATCTGCTCCTTTTCAGGTTTTATTTATCAGGATGCATCAGATGGTCTGAGATACGGGAGGATTTCTCAAGTTTCCTTTCAGATCTGGAATTCTGAGATTTGTAAAGGCACATATTGTCCCATCCCTTTTTTAACTTCACTAATGCCACCCCTAGCTTTATCAGCTAAGTTTATGCTATAGAAAGAGGAAGCAAAAAAAAGCCTCATTCCTCCTTTCCTTTGGAGACCCCAAACAGCTAATTCTTAGCCCCACAGGGACATTGGGGGAACAATTCTAAAGTGAGTTTTTCAGAGATGACGGTGTAATTGTTCAATCTCAAGTCTCAATAAAGGGCTGTGAATGTGCTTCCCTGGAGGTCTGCCTAAACAAAACAGTGGTTAATTACCATGTGAATCTGAACAAACTAACTAATATTGAAAGCACAACCCAAATTTAAGGATAATGAGAACATCTTCATTATGTTTGCCAGAGTTTCAGGTACCTCTAATTACACATGAGAAATTTACCTTCATCAATTTCTTTGATTTCACTGGGGATAATATTACTTCATGAGCATTTGACTGGGGCATCTCAAAATGAAAGTTTTATATGGGCAAATAGGGAATTAGGGAAAAAGCAGTAATGAGATTTCTTTGTATTGATCGTATCACTCATTTCAAAAGATGTGATAATACTTTCTAGCAACTGCGAACACTTTCATTCAGTTCCCATAAACTAGTATTAGTTTCATTTATTTTTGTCCTCAGAATCGGGATTTAGTTATATTTACTCAATTCTCAGAACTTGTATTTTTCAAAAATGAACACTTAGGTTGGAATCATTGCTTACTTCTAGTGCATTAAAAGATAAAGAGAACAAAAAGATCACATCTTTGAAATTAGGCACTGCTTTAAAATGTTTATTTCTTTCTAATTTGTAGATCTTACATCAAAAGTATGGGATGAATTTTTCAATAACTCCAAGTGCTCTTAATATTAAAATCTGTCTACTCTTTTATTAAACAGTGTTATTGTTTAGTATCCTACAGGTTAAGGAACTTATTACTTGTGGTAGATGCTGTGGTGTGCTGCCTAGGTCCTCCCTGCTCAGGATATACTTATTCTCCAAGCTTCTGTGATGGTGGGTGGTTCATTGGGAATTGCTTTCAGCTGAAGAGAGGTTCCTGGCCCAAAGTCCTATGCCCTCCCAGGGGCATGACTGGAAAATGTGAAGATAGAATGGCCTTGTTCTTTGCTAAGGGGTGGAACGATTCTGAAGGGCTCTCTCCCTGTGAGATGGCCTGAGGCTCTGTTGTAGCTCCATCACTACTCAACTCCTTTCTGTGCCCCTCCCTACATTCTTACTCCATCTCTCCCACAGATGTTGATCCTGAGGACATTACCCAATATACCTTCTGCAAGTAAATCTTAGAGCTTGTTTCCCAGGACCCTGCCCCTGATACTACTAAACACAACCCGATTTACTCTCGGGTTTACCCTTTCCTCTAAGAGCAATGATACATTTTTTAAAAAAACTGGGAGGCACTGTATAAAAATGTCTCTGCTCTAACCATAATAAGACTGTCACCCAAGCAGTTCAAGGTGACCTTTATATGGAGTCATAAGACATCCAGAAATGTCATAACAGTGGTTTCCCCCAGGTCATTCATTTCCTATTGTGAATCTATGGAGCCACGTTGGTAAGAGTGAGGTGAATGATAAGCTTAGAATCGGAATCCTGTTTATAGAGATCTTTCACGTCCTTTGTTAGATAAACTCCCAAATATTTCATCTTCTTTGGCACTACTGTGAATGGAATAGAGTCCTTAACTGTTTTTTCAGCTTGACTATTGTTGGTATATATAAAGGCTACCGATTTATGAATGTTGATTTTGTAACCTGCAACGCTGCCAAGAAATGAATCCAGCTACTTACCATTATTTGATCTTTGATGAGCCAATTAAAAACATTCAGTGGGGAAAAGATTCCCTATTTAACAAATGGTGCTGGGTGAACTGGCTGGCGACCTGTAGAAGACTGAAACTGGACCCATACCTTTCAACATAAACTAAGATAGACTCTCACTGGATTAAAGATTTAAACTTAAGACATGAAACTATAAAAATACTAGAAGAGAGTGCAGGGAAAACCCTTGAAGAAATCAGTCTGGGCGAGTATTTTATGAGGAGGACCCCCCAGGCAATTGAAGCAGCTTAAAAATACACTACTGGGACCTGAAAAGTTTCTGCACAGACAAGAACACAGTAAGTAAAACAAGCAGACAGCCCTCAGAATGGGAAAAGATATTTGCAGGTTATGTCTCCGACAAAGGTTTAATAACCAGAATACACAGAGAACTCAAACATATTAGCAAGAGAAGAACAAGTTATCCCATCACAGGCTGGGCAAGGGACTTGAAGAGAAACTTCTCCGAAGAAGACAGACACACGGCCTACAGACATATGAAAAAATGCTCATCATCTTTAATCATCAGAGAAATGCAAATCAAAACTACTTTGTGATATCATCTACCTCCAGTAAGATTAGCCCATATCACAAAATCCCAAGACCGGAGATGTTGGCGTGGATGTGGAGAAAAGGGAACACTTCTACACTGCTGGTGGGAATGAAAATTAATACATTCCTTTTGGAAAGATGTTTGAAGAACACTTAGAGATCTAAAAATAGATCTGCCATTCAATCCTATAATTCCTCTACTAGGTATATACCCAGAAGACCAAAAATCACATCATAACAAAGATATTTGTACCAGAATGTTTATTGCAGCCCAATTCATAATTGCTCAGTCATGAAAAAAGCCCAAGTGCCCATCGATTCACAAATGGATTAATATATTGTGGTATATATACACCATGGAATATTACACAGCCTTAAATAAAGATGGAGACTTTACCTCTTTCATGTTTACATGGATGGAGTTGGAACATATTCTTCTTAGTAAAGTATCTCAAGAATGGAAGAAAAAGTATCCAATGACCTCAGCCCTACTATGAAACTAATTTATGGCTTTCACATGAAAGCTATAACCGAGTTATAACCTAAGAATAGGGGGAAGGGGGAGAGAGAGGGGAAAAGGGGGGAGGATGTGTGGAGGGAGGGTGATTGGTAGGATTACACCTGCAGTGCATCTTACAAGGGTAAATGTGAAACTTAGTAAGTGTAGAATATAAATGTCTTAACATAATAACTAAGAAAATATTAGGAAGGCTATGTTAACCAGTGTGATGAAAATGTGTCAAGCGGTCTATAAAACCAATGTATGGTGCCCCATGATTGCATTAATGTACACACAAAGAATCGGAATCCTGTATCCTAACACTGGGTTCTGAGTTGATGACTTTGGATAGACCATTCGACACTCTGGAGCCTTCTTAGAAATTATAAAATAGCAAACAGATAAGTGGCCTTTGTGAAAAACATGTGGTACTATCAGCTTATCAAATATCCATGTACTAATTCATTCAATATGCTACAATATTACAATATAGTAAAATAAGGTCAGATGATGAAAATATTTCATGGATTTGTCTCCTTGACTAAAGACTAAACTAAAGACTTAGCACTAAACTCTTTTAAAACATGATTCATGGGACAATGTCATAAGAGTCACCCAGGATGTTAAAAATGCAGATTCTCAAGACATAGAAGCAACCCAAGTGAACCCAATCCATTCATGGGTTAACAGACTGTGGCGTGTGTGTGTGTGTGTGTGTGTGTGTGTATTCAGCTATAAGAAAAGATGGAGACTTTATATTTTTTGTGTTTACTTGGATGGAGGTGAAATACATTCTTCTTAGTAAGGTATCTCAAGAATCGAAAATAAAGTATGCAATATACTCAATACTAATATGAAACAATTATAGGCCCACACGAAAGAAAAAACACAAGTATGTTCTAGCAAGGGGGAGGGTAGAGGAGAAAAGGGGGAGGAGGTAAGAGGAAGGGCAATTGGCAGGAGGAGGGAGGTTCTATTGATGGGCTTTCACCTAAGGCGCACAATGTGAGGGGGTTTAGCACACCCCTCTGGGTGATGGGCTCAACAACAACTTGAACTTTACCTTGGAATTGAAATCAATGTAACCGAAACGTCTGTAGCCTCATATTAATCTGAAATTTAAAAAAAAACAAAGCAACTTCTCCCCATAAAAATCCATATATGTGCACAAATACACAAATAAGATTTTAAAAATGCAGATTCTTATATCTCATTTATGTGTGGACTCTAAAACAGTTGAATGTGTAGAAGGGGAACAGAATTATGGTTACCAGGGGTTTGGGGAGATGTTGGCCAAAGAATACAAAATTTCGGTTAGAAATTCAACAGATCTACTGTAAACATGGTGACTACAGTTAACAACAATGTATTATAATTTTGAAAATTTCTAAGAGAATAGATTTTATGAGTTCTCTCCATAAAAAATAAGCACATGAGGTAATGCATATGTTAGCTCAATTTAGTCATTGCACATTTTTCTAAATGTGTTCTATGTTGGCTGTTACCTACTGTCCAAACAGCTAAAGATTTCTAGCCCTTCTTGTAAGTACAAGAATGTGCATGGAGTTGATGGGCTCCTGTTAATGCAGAGTTGGGGCTGTATCAAATAGAATACAGGGATGGATATGGAGTTCTGAGTTCACAGTTTTGGTGTAGGGATATTTGAAATAGCTTCCCCTGAGATCTGAGACTGGGGAAGGATGTGGGCATGAGATGGGATCTGATAGATGGGGGAACAGGGAGGGACTAAGGGGGTTCACAGTCATAGGGAAATCAAGTTCAGTGTAAGTGAATGGTTGTGATGAAAAGGGTAAAAGTTTAAAGACAGGGAAGCACATTTAAAGGACTCAGTAGATGTGATGATTCTATTTCTTATAAAGATAAGGCTAGAGAGCCTGGAAAAGCTTCTACTATTCTTTTGTTAATTTCTGGGTTGACTACAATAGGTGTCATATTTTGAAGTTGCAGAATGTTCAGTTAACAACACAATTGCAGTCACTGCTATAAATTTACAAGTTGCTATAGGTGCCCCACTGGTACAGAACATCTGTTTTTTTTTTTTTTTCAGAACATCTGTTAACCTGCTTTGACTTCCACAGGATGTGCAAAGAATTAATTTTTCATTTCAGTCCTTCTCCTTAAGCCTTTATTTATGCAGATACACTTAAGAATGAAGTTCAGATTTCCAGCAGAGTGTCAAGGTGAGGGGCCAGAGAAGCTGCTGCATCTTTATCAATAAAGAATACACATGGAGGATTACGGAAATGTGACTGCCTAGACTTCAGTATAAACCTTGGAGCTAATTGTCATTTAAATCATGGGGTTGATAAATAACATAATAATGAGTATTCAGCCTGACAAACAGTTCTTTAAAAACCATCTAACACAATTTTGGCATATTGCTGTTTGTCAAATTATTCCTAAGCTAGATGCTTACACGAAATCTGCTGACCATTGCCAAATGGCCTAGCTGTACATTTCTCATTAGGTACAGTTGATATTTTATGCATAGAAAGTATCAAATATAATTAAGGACAAAGAGATTCATATTTTCATTCTCCACCTGCAATGCCACTCATGCCATATCTCCACTTATCTGCTGGTTCAAGCCCATTTATATTCCATCCTTCTCATCTGGGGCATCCAGAATGCTCCAGAGTTGCTGAGTAGAGAATTACAGCTTGCACTTTGATAAGAACAGGAGTGAAAAGTGGCTTAAAGAAGAGCTGCCTTTAGAATGTGCACCATTTCTGTCATTTTGGAAACATGCTCTATTTTTTGATCGCAGACATTTTCACATCTTAATATAGGACTTGTCACTCCCCAGCAAAAATTACACCAGGGTGAAGGGAGTCTGCAATGATTTTCCTGTTTACCTTTGACCCATTCAAACCCCATCATTCTTAAAAAGAATTAAAAAATATTGAGTAGGGTAACTCTCAAGGTTATCAAATGGTTATGTATCCAGAGATTAATTCATTTGTTCAATCTTACTGAAATAAAGCATTGCTATAGCAGTGAGGGGAAAAAAAAACCTCCCAAGTATCTAGCTACATGTAATGTTTCAAATGTTTCAAATGAATTTATATTAGCATTCAGAGAGGTGAGTAGATAAGCCCATGATTGACAACTACAGTTTTCAACACTTACAATTCCCTCTTCAGGGATATTCTCAATCGATTGAAAAAGAATGCAGTGTTTAGGTACTGCTCAGGGGTACTTTCAATAAAATGCTTTAAATAATGATTCTCCAATGCTTGCTAGACACTTTGCAAATGTTAGAAACACATTAAATATGTTAAATGGACATGCTCAATATCTAGAAAGCATTGTAAGTGATTTATAATCAATTTCACACATGCCTCCCTGGTGGAAGACAAAATGTCCCTGATGCCTGGGGCACACTGATTCCAAGTTTTCATTTTGGTACAGGAGTTCACCTAACATGGCTTCTTAACATGGACCACGGGACATTACCTGGGAGGTAAGATTGATGTTGAATTTGCCTCCCAAGGCTGAGCAAGGATAATAGTGGATGTGTTCCTGCTAGTAGCAGAGTGCAACTCGATTCCTTACAGTTGGATTGGCCTTCTCAAATAACAGCCTTTTGTCCTTGAGGCCTTCTCAGGCCTTCCTTCTCCCCTTCCCTACTCTCCACAATGGGGGAGACATTCAGGCCCTTGGTCCCTATATTGTCTCCCAGCCCATCCTTCCCTCTCTTGGCCTCTCATTCATTCCTGAGTGATTATCAGAACTGCTTCTTCAGTAGCCACCTAGATGCCTTCATGGTTCCACTCTACCATCACCATGTCTAGGAAAACCTTGAAGCGGAACAGCACTATACTCATCTCCGCCATAAAATGAATGTTCTTCAACCTTGAGCCATCGGAACTGCTCTTTAATCCTTTTATTAGCCAACTCTATTGGCTCATTTTGGAATGGTCATTGTATATTCCAAATTGCCCCTCTTCCCTCCAACCTGAAAAATTATCTTACTCACAGTGGTTCTCAACCTTCCTAATGCCACGACTCTTTAATACAATTCCTCATGTTGTGGTGACCCCAACCATAAAAGTATTTTCATTGCTACTTTATAACTGTAATTTTGCTACTCTTATGAATCATAATGTAAATATCTGATGTGCAGGATATATTTTCATTGTTACAAAGGGGTCATGACCCACAGGTTGAGAACTGCTGGAAGCAGAAGATTCTAACGGCAATGGCATGGAAACAGTCTCATCATCAGCATGGTCTGAATCAATTTTCCTAGTAGTGTCTTTACATGCTGTTATACCCATATACATCCTCACTTTTGTTTTTGCTGTTTCCCTTCTTTTTTTTCAGCCCCCCTCTTTGTGCTTAGCACATTTGTTGAGTGTACAGATGGAATGAGAAAATGATAGGAATATGAATTTAGGAATAGAAACCTAATAGCTTTTATTAGCTTTTATCTAATAGGAGTGTCTTCCATTACTCTCTCCCTCTTTTGAGACATCACTGAATCAGTCATTCACTTTCTCCTATATTTACCTTCAAGTTGCTCCTCTACTGACAACTTCCCTTTGGTTTTATTAATACGTTCTAATCTTTATCCTCTAGGTATCAGCCAATTTCTCTTCTCCCCACATAATCCTCATTTCTGATGTATTCATTTAACATACATTTATCAAGAGTGTAAGAATTATGAGATACTAGGTACAAAGAATTGGCTCAAGTATTTACTTCTCTTTCATCCATTTGCTGCATTAGTGGGGTAGCCAGAATAACTTGTCATCAAAATCTGGAAAGGGATTGCTCCTTAGACTGCATGTTGGGACAATAGGCATAAGCTGGGTTAGCCTACTTGTTACCTGTTGCAACCTGAAAAGATAGTTTTATACTAATGACATTAGGAAGCTGGTACCTGCAGCAAGACTGCCCAAGTTAGAAACTTTAGGTCTATCACTTAGCTTGCTATGTTTCTTTAGGAAAGTTATGGAATTTCTATCCCTAAGTTTCTCACTGTAAAATGAAGGTAATCAAGGCACATGTCTCATGAGATGCTGTTCTAAATGGGTTAACATGTAAAACACTTAGGACTCTGCCTGCCATGTGTTGTGTAATTGTTATCTCTTGTTGTCCTTAAAATGCTACAAAAATTCATTCAGAGCAATAACGAATTTCAAATTCTCACAATGATTGTACCTTCTTTTCTTCACCTCTTATTATTACATTTGACCCATCTTAAAATTACACCTCCTTGGCTTCCCTAACACCTGTATCTTCTCACTGTTGTCCAGTTGTGTGTGTGTGTGTGTGTTTTCTGGGTCCATTTTGTGAGCTCTGCTCCTTAAATGTGCTGTTCCCTGGCCACCTCCCCATAGCCATTCTTGTCTCAAGCTCTCTTTGAGTGATTGGATTTACTCTTACAACTTCACCTACCAGTGTTCTGTGGCTGACTAGTTAAACCCAAGCCTTTACTCTTAGACCTCTCTGCTTTCAGGCTTACCTATCCTAGTTCATATTCAACCTTTCTACTGTGTGTCCCAACTTTATCCCAAACTCAACATGTCCAAAACTGACCCACTTCCTTACTTGAAATCTGCTGTTCCTTTCTTATCCCCTAGTTGACCAAACTACTACCAGCCTCTGAGTACAAACCAGAAACCAGGGTAATCATCCTTTTCCTCTTTTATCCACAAAGCTTACAGATCATGAATCCTGTGGTTCCATCTCCTATGGATTATTGGAATTGACCTCTTCTTATATCCTCAGGACTATAGTTTTAACACCTAATCTTTTTTTTTTTTTTTGGTCTAGAAATATCATGGCAACAATCCAACTGTCCTTCCTACCTCCAGTTTTGTCCTATAAACTCCATCTTCCACAAGTCTGACAGCCTGTGCTGTTCCTGGCAAGAGGGGCTGCAAGCTTGAATGTCAAACTCCAGGCAGGCATTGTGTATGAGTGAAATAGGCAAGAATAAAAAAGGAAATATAATCTCTCCCATTTTTTTTTCTTGAAGAACATGAACCTTTTGTTCTTTCACTTTCTCACTTTTGGCACAGACATGAGTACAAAGAAACATTTCTTTACTATAAGAAAAACGTGCCGTGAGCCCTATGATAAATGGTCACACTCACTTGGCACAGTATTGGCAAGGGAGCAGAGAATGGTGAGGACATGATCACCCGGAAAGACCATGTCTTGTCCAGGGACATCACTACCCAGATACCAAGTACAATGTGGGCTCAGAGATGTTGATCTTTCAGTGTTGGAGGGAGTGTAGTCTCCTGAGTTTTAAATCTAGGAAGAATATTAAAAATTCAATAGACTGTCCAACCACATATTTGAATTAGATTTTTCCAGAAGGTCACCAATTTGTGATTTCTTTTCAAAACAAAAATTTAACCATGTAAATAATCTACTCAGAAGATATTAAGGTCTCCCATCCCCTGTGAACTACTTTCCAGGGACCTTAAAACAGCAGGTAAGATGTTCCATGTTCTGGCCTCTATCTGACCCCTCTTCTCTCTCAAAAATTCTCTCACTTCTTTAGCACTTGGCGGTGATCTGACAGTGATGAAATGAGCGTCATTTTCTATATACATAAGCCAATATCTTGCCTCTGTGCTATATATTATGCTTCCCCTCTAACTATAACATCAATACCTCTTTCTTTGCATAACTCCTATTGAATCCTTATGGCTTGTTCCATCCGCTCCTGCAGAAAGCCTTCCCTGCCTCCTCTGTGTGTTTCTCTTCTACTGGAATTCCTTCACTAGTTTGTGGAGCTGTGTCTTTTCTTTGCCATGGTAGACTCCAACTTCCTTGAAAGTAAGGGCTTGTCTCATTTATGTTTGTACCTTAGCATGAAACCTAACTTAGTGTGGACACACAGTAGACAGCCATTTTTTTTTTTTTTTTTTTTTGTGGTTTTTTTTGGCTGGGGCTGGGTTTGAACCCACCACCTCCGGCATATGGGACCGGCGCCCTACTCCTTGAGCCACAGGCGCCACCCCATTTTTTTTTTTTTAACAGCATGAATAAAGGCCGAGTAAGGGGCAGCTCAAATTTTTATACTATCTTGTGTCTGCTTTTCTGATAAGAAAGATCTCTTAGAATTAATAAAGGGTTTTACAACTCATAAAGTCATTCCAACTAGATTATTTTTTTTCCCTTTACATCAGTCCTATAAGAGAGATTTATTCCCATTTTACAGTGAGAAAATGAAAACACAGAGATGTTAGGTGATGTATGCAGTTTACTCAATTACAGAGAATTGCCTTCTGCCTTTTGTATCCAGTTTTCCTTTTACAACATTAGAGCTGCTTTCAATGTAGTTCAGAGATTCAGTGGATAGAATTTGGCAGGCCTTTGACCTTAAATGGTGGAAAGATTACATCTTTCCTTTCATTAATCTTTATCTGCAATTGAGCCTCTTCTTTAATTATAAAAGAAGGTAGCAAACCACACTCAAATCAGTAGTACCAGCAACTTTGCCAGCAATAAAAATCATGAAGATATTCATACAACAGTACCATTGTTGTAGAATCATTAAAATGCAGTTTATGTTCTTCATTTGAAAACTCTGATTGCTGTTAGACTCACTGATGCATCTTGTTATTTACTAGATTAATAAAGAAGCATGCAAGCTCTGTGCCTATAGCTCAAGTGGCTAAGGCCCCAGCCACATACACCAGAGCTGGCAGGTATAAATCTAGCCCGGGCCTGCCAAATAATGACAACTGCAACCAAAAAATAGCCGGGTGTTGTAACAGGTGCCTATAGTTCCAGTTACTTGGGAGGCTGAGGCAAGAGAATTGTTTAAGCCCAGGAGTTGGAGGTTGCTGTGAGCTGTGACACCACAGTACCCTACCCAGGGTGACAACTTGAGGCTCTGTCTCAAAAAAAAAAGCATGCATATTATCTTCTCACAAATTCACATGTAAAAATATTTTGAAAACTGGATTTCAATGTAATTGTCTTATGTATTTTGTTTTATGCATTTAAAAATGTTATCCTAAGAAGAGGGTCTGTGAGCGTTATAAGCACTACTAAAAGCTCCATGGCACAAAACAGATTAAGAAGACCTGAGACTTCCTCCTTTTATTGTCCCTTCACTAGGAGATGACCCCTGGGATGCAATGTTTTCACACACCCTACTCTTCTCTCTGGCAGAACTGCTCATACCCTCCACAGATGCTGCAGCAGACTTCCTAGGCTCACATCTCAGCTCTGCTGTTTAATAATGCTGAATGTGTGGAATGGGCAAATTATTTAACTTTAGTGATTTAGTTCCCTCCGTTGTACCTATCTTTTGGTATTAAACGAGTTAGCAAAATGTTTAGATACTGATTCTTTAATTTACTAGTTATAGCATTCTTTCCTTCTAAGGCAGAAAGTAGCTTCAGAATGCTTTTCTTGCAGCTGTGATGTAACTGATCAGAGTTGACTTGAGAGGTTGAAATTATTTTCCAGCTTGGTTTAATTCCATAAACCAATTATTTTGGTTCATGAGCTAGGGCATGCTTCTCTATGCTGATGAGTTATACTAGTATATTTTTTACTTACAACTACCATTCACACTCATCTACCTTCACCTAGATCTTTGGACGGATCTTCTGGCTTATTAATGATCAGACAAGAAACTAGAGTTTAGGACCAATGGTCACAGCGTTGTGAGTGAGACTATTTTTTGTATAGTAGACGAGAGGCTCATTAGGAGAGCAAGTGGGTCCTGGAGAAGTGCCCCATGTGGATGAATCTAGTTATCACCTTTAGAAAAATTTAGGGGAGGAAATTTCCAGGGGGCACAGTGGAACAGCCAACAGTTTGTTGTTAGCACCAGTTTACTCCTGCTTCTGGCAATCACTGGTGGTGTGAACTTGAGAAAGTTCTTTTAGCTTTCTAAATTTCAGTTTCCTTCTCCATAGAATAGAATAATCTTAGTACTAAACTCAGAAGACTTCTAGTGCATGCATTGGAGCTGATATAAGCACATACAATAGTACATGGCACATTATGGATGTTCAACAAATCCTAGCTCTATTTTCTTTACTCATGTTTTATATATGGGGCATTATGCCAATGCTATGTAAATTCTTTTACAATTTCTTTTGCATTTACTGTCACCACTGTGACAGTAAGTGACCCAACACTACCAAAAGGATCTGATTCCTCAACCCTCACTGTTGGACAAAATCAGTAATGCAAGGGACAGATGATTGATGCCCCGAAGTGTAGTGATCAAAGCCAAGAAGTCACCAGATTGATATAGGTCTTTGCCTTCTGACTACTCTGCACCACTGATTATGACCTCATAAGCAGTGATTGTATTCAGATTATTTGATTCTATGCCCTGGGCATTTTGTTTCACTTCCTGTGCTTTAGATGCAGATGAGCATGCGTGGCAGTGAACCATTCATCACATTGATGGAGTCCATTTGTCACCTCAAGAAAGAAAGTTAACTGCTATGTCTTTTCTAAGAGTTATAGTTTTGAGACAAAAGCTGATTTTGTGATTTTTTCTTTTGTTGGACTTAAGTCTTCTATCCATCTTATAAAAATTGGGTATTAAAATGTGAAATTTGATTTTCTCTAATTTTCATTCTTTAATGACAGATGTATAGAAATGATTTATCTTTATAATTGAATATACTGCTAGTGAGCTCATAACTAATCCTTAATGCAGGGTAATGAAGAGAATTTATGTGGAGTTCAGCTGGAAGCAGGGGGCAGGACTCCTGCTGAATTCTTCCACGCTGTTTATTCTTTAGCCAGGGATCAGCAAAATTGTTCTGTTAAGAAACAGATATTAAATATTTTTGGCTTGGCAGGCCATATGGTCTCTATCACATCTATCCATTCCTGACATTATGGTGTGAAAATAGCCATAGATAATGCAGAAATAAATGAACATGGATTGTATTCCAATAAAACTTTATTTGTAAAACTAAGTGGCTGTCCAGATTGGATGTACAAGTTGTAATTCCCCAACTTCTGCATTAAGCTTGTGGTTTTCAAGAGCAGCAGCCACAGCATTTGGAAAGCATTTATAAATTCAAAGATTTGGTCCCTGCCCTAGAACTAGTGAGTCAGGAACCTTGAAGATAAGACCCAATAATCTGTATTTTCAGCAGCCTCCTAGTGATTCTGATGTATGCTAATGAGAAGCACCAATGTATGCCAAGGGGACACAAATCCAAACAGAAGAATTCCCTCCTACTCAGTTTTGAACTCATTTCAAAAAAATTTTATGCTGAATGTTCAATATCTGTAACTGCATCAGTACTTATATATTTAGTCAATATATATTACCTATGGAGATAACATCCCTGAGAGAAAATTAGTTTTCCATACTTTATTGCATAGATCATTTGTTGACTGATTAAAATAATAATCTTGTGAAGGAGATTCAGGGCTAAATTCTGCAAAGGTGCGCATCCCACCACCACACAATTTTGGATCAAACAGTGCACAATCAGAAGACTTTCTTCTATCTAAATTGGACTTGAACATCACTTTACCACAATGCAAAAAGAATTTTTTTTTTCAGAAATAGAAAATGTACTGTATATAATCTGCTAAGCAGATGTCATAGTAAACCAGCTAGTTTAGTGCAAAGGAAATAAAATGCTCAAAACTCAAAGTTTATATCGTTAAGTATAAAATCATTATGAAATCATTAAGTATGAAATCTTAATGTTGTTAATATCTAGCAGGTCCAAGTTTTGTCTAATTACCTGTAGGTTATGAGAAAAACTGAACACAGATATGGGCTACAATTATCAAGATAACTTTTCAAATTCTTTAAAAATTATTGGACCATTATTGGTAAGTTAGAAAAAGGTATAATTTCATAAAATAACCCTGGGAAGTAAGTGATACTACCAATATTTTGTAGATAAAAAAATGTTTTATTCAGAAAGGATAGAGTAATGCTTGAGATTATAGAGGTTGTAAATGGAGAAGGTGGGATTTAAACCCAGATCCATCATATCTACAAGAACAGCAGCAGCAGCAGCATTTTATGTTACATGCACAGGAAATATCAATATTCCTGCAAATATTCTTAGGCAGTTATAGTACCATGATCAGGTCTTTACCAAAGATTTGTTTTCCCTTCCATGGTGTGGTGTTATTCCTAGAAAGCCCAGCCCAGGGCTACATTTTCCAGGCTCCTTTCAGTCAGACAGAGGCAAATGACTATTCATGGCCAATGGCATGTGAAAAAATAATATGCATCACATAAGGGTGACAAAGGAAGCAGACTTGAGAATTGTTTCTAGGAATAGCACTGAACAGGATCACTAGAGGGTAGAAGTCATGGAGAAAGATAGACCTGGTAACTTCTGAGTATTTGAGGGCACTGTGGTGCCCAAACAACAAGATCAAAAATGTATTTCACTGTTCGAGCCTATAAAAATACTTGGATTCCCAAGTTTGTATAAAAAAATAGGCTGTGAGAGCCACAGAGCCCCAAGGTGGGCACACTTTCAGATGAGTCCATGCAGTATGATGGACAAGGAAAACTTGCCAGAGAGCAGGGCCAAGGCCATGGAGGAAAATGCATGGAGCTCCTCCCAGGCGTCCAGAGTGAGGATCCTCACAGTGCTTGCCCACAGGGTTCCACTTGTTAGGAAACAGTGACCTTGTTTCTTTTCCTTTCTTCCATGCTCTGAAAGGGAGTTTTCTGACAACTCATTTTGTAATTTGTAGGGAGGCCAGACTACGAGGAGGTGTCCCATCTAGACCTGATAGAGAAACTGCATCATCTGGAGATCTTAGACAGTGGGCTGAATGGCTTGAAGGGTAGGACTTTGGGCTGTTTCTTTTTGGTAAAGCATAAGCACAGATATTTGGTGCCCAGAATTTAGCATGGTGGAGGAAATAGCTAGCTGCCTTCCAGGGCTCCATGCTGATATTTCATAGAAGAAAGATATTATCAGGAAGAGGCTGTGTTGCTAGGGACTATATTTTCCAGGCCTCATGCTACAAAGTGAAACTCCTCACAGGTGGACTTTGAGTGCAAGTTCTGTGAGCCATTTCTGGGCTTAAGGCAGTTAAGAAGTAGACAGGCCTTCTGTACTCTCTGCCACTAGATGTGGATGACCTTCTGGTCTTGCCTGGCGGAGTCACAATATGGAGGGACTGAGGCTTCCTGAATCACTCCATGGAGGAGAGTCACATGCCATTCAGGTATCCCCAAATCAGTTTTTATGTGAATGAGAGGTAAATTTCTATCCTGTTAAGCCACTGAATCAAGCAACTGGAGTTATAAAGGAATTTAACATGAAATCCTTATCAGATGTCTGATGGAGAGAAATGATTTATAGGAAAATTTTCCTGGAATAGATTTAATCTAGAGAAAGGCCAGGGGTGTCCAATCTTTTTTCTTTTCTGGTACACACCAGAAGAATAAGAGTTGTTTGGGGCCACACAGTAAATGCACAAACACTAGCAAAAGCTGATTAGCAAAACAATAGTTCAGGCATACTTTTCATGGTATCCAACACCACAGATAAGCAAAAATGTCCTCACAAAATCAGCATATGGCCCATGGGCTGCAGGTTGGACATACCTGCTAGACACTAAGAATTATTTCTGGTTTTAGTTGGACTGTGTAAGTGCCAGTGCCCACACCGGGTCATTTTATGTACACACCTCTAGAATTCCTATTTTTTTTCTTTTCCTTCTTTTTAAATTTCAGAATATTAGGGGATATACTTGTTTTGTTTGCATACTTTGTTTTTGCATAGATTGAGTCAAAGTTATGTGTGCCCTTCACCCAGATAGTGTGCACTGTACCCAATAGGTGTGAATTTACCCCTCAGCTCATCTTCCCTCCCCTTAGCTTGATTTTCATTGATATTTACTTCCTATGTGTACTTCGGTGTTAATTGATTAGTTCCCATTTTAATTGAGTACACATGTTTGTTTCTCTATTCTTGTGATATTACTTAGAAGAATGGTTTCAGTTCTTTTCAGGTTATCACAAAAGATGTTCAATTGCCATTTTTTATGGCAGAGTAGTATTCCATGGTGTGCATATACCACATTGTAGCAATCCATTCATGTATTGATGGGCACTTGGGTTGTTTGTGCATCTTTGCTACTGTGAAATGTGCTGCTATAAACATTGGAGTGTAGGTATCCTTTTTATAGAATGACTTTTTTTTCCTTTGGCTATATCAAATTGTAGGTCTACTTTAAGTTTTTTGAGGTATCTCCATGCAAATTTCCATAGAGATTGTACTAGTTTACAATCACACCAACAGGGTATAAGAGTTCCTTTCTCTCCTCATCCATGCCAGTATCTGTTGCTTTGATACTTTATCATGTAAGCCATTCTCATTGGGGTCAGGTAATATCTCAACATAGTTTTGATTTGTATTTTTTTTATGATTAGAGATGATAAGAATTTTTTCCTGTGTTTGTTGGCCAATAGAATTACTTTTGTTGAATTTAGGGAGGCCATCAGCCCATGATGAGGAATATTAACAAAGCATCCCCTGAACTGTGTGGATTTACAGTACAGATTCCTCTGCCTTCTCTTCCTCTGTCTCAGTTTCTTTTTTTCTCGCTTTCATTCTTCTTCCATTCACTCAATAAATATATATTAGCAGCCACCATGTGTCATGCATTCTACTGGGATGTTGGGATGTGATAAGAATATTAGTATTGCTATTGTTTGAATGTCTCCTCCAAAACTCATGTTGAAACTTAATCTTAAATATTACAGTATTGAGAGGTAGGGCTTTTAAAATGGGTCATGAGGGCTCTGCCCTCATGAATGAATTAATGAATTAATGGATCATCATGGGAGGAGAACTGGTGGCTTTACAAGAAGAGGGAGAAAGACCTGAGCAAACATATTAGCATGCTTAAATCCTTGCCATGTGATGCCCTGTGCCACCTGGGACTCTGCAGAGTCTCCACCAGCAAAAAGCTCATACCAGATGTGGCCCTTTGACCTTACACTTCTCAGCCTCCACAATTATAAGAAATAAATTCTTTTTCTCTAGAAAGTGCTCAGTTTCAGATATTATAAGACACAGAAAATGGACCAATGCAGAATATTGGTACCTAGAAGGGGTATTGCTGATCATACCTGAAAATGTAGAAGCAGCTTCGTAACTAGGCATTGAGCAGAGACTGGAAGAACCTGGAAAAAGCTTAGATTCTAATGAGGGCTTTGAAGACACGAAGACTTGGGGAAGTTTGGATTTCCTCAGAGACTGGGTAAGTGGTCTTGACCAGAATGTGGGTAGAAATGCTCAAATGGCTGCATCTGGCTGCTGCCCAAGGGGAAGTCAACTCCCAGAGGAGATAGCAGGGTCTATAGCAGAGAGAGTTTATTCTGCATAATGCTAAGCAGGGAGACAGGGGGAATTTCAAACCCATCTCGCTGACAATCTGGGAGACAGGGTTTTTAAGGATAGTTTGATGGGCAGGGGATTAAGTAATTAGTTTTGCTAATTGGATAAGTTTGAGGAATAATTATAGGGATGTGGAAATCATGTGTTGCTTCATATGTTGCTTTAGCTCCTGGGGTGACAATTTCAGGTGAGTTGGTGGTTTCTTAGTATGGGCCAGGAAAGCTGATCCACTGGAATGCAGGGCCTGGGACATAGCTTAGAAACTATCTTTAGGGTTCCAAAAGGCACTGTTGTTCACAGAGAAAGTTAAGAATCTTTATAACCACAAGCTGTGACTCCAGAGTAACAATTACAGTGAAGCAAACAAGGGGACAGTGGTTGATTACTGTCATTATTTTAGCTAAGCCTGTTCTTTTATTGAGTTTTAGGGGCCTTACTTTAGTTCTTGCATTGTACTCCTTTGTCAATTTGTAAGGGAAGTTTCAGAAATATGAATAGTAAAGGCCATTCTGTTGAGGTCTCAGAAGGAACTGAGGAATAAAGTATTGGAAACTAGAGTAAAGGCCATCTTTGTTATAAACTGGCAAAGAGCTTGGCTGAACTGCGTCCACGCATGAGGGTTTTGTGGAAGGGTGAACTTGAGAGTGGTATGTGGCAAGGGAAGTTTCTAAACAAATTATAAAAGTAACTGCATGGGTACTTTTGGCCACTTACACTGAAATTTGGGAGCAAAGAAATAATTTAAAGACAGAATTTATAATTCAAAGAGAAGTTGTGAAGAGAGATTTGGAAAATTCTCACCCTCGTCAGTAGACTGAAAAAGCATGCTTCAGAGAGAAAATGACGGGTGTAGCTCAGCATTTTGCTACAGAAATCAACTCCAGTAGAAGGTACTATTCCTTAAGACCAGGAAAGGAAAGACCCTAAAGACATTTTAGAAATCTTCAAGGCTGCTCCTCCCATCAGAGGCCCAGATATCTAAGAAGATAGAATGGTGTCAGGAGACAAACCTGGGGCCAGGGCCACCTTTAGACTCTGCTCTAAATATCCTGACACAGCACTCTGCAGCCATCTGAGCTATAGCTATTATGGCCCAAGTTGTAGCTCAAACTGCACTTTAGAGGATGCAAGCCACCATCCTTGGTGGCACCAAAATGGTGCTAACTTGGGGGCAGGGGCAAGATGGCTGACTGGAGCCAGCTTTCCACAGAGGCTCCCATCCAGAAAGAGAGTTAAAGAACAGAAGTTTAGCAAGTAAGCTGATGGTTTGGAGCTGAGCCAAGAGAGAAGGTTGAAGAACGCACATCAACCATGCTGAGGTGAGCTGCGACCTCAAGGATACAAATAAAAGGTAAAAAATCCATCACCAAGTGGAAGCATGAGAAGGGTTCACAGTACTTCATACAAACAAATGAGAAGAGTTCAAACATCCTCCCATTTTATCCCACAGGAGAAACCCTCTGAAAACTGGACCTACTTCCCCAAGTAAGGTGCCATGGAGCTCTCCTGCCAGGCTTAAAACTGTATATATTCTCTACCTGCAATTCTGAGCTCCCAGGACTCCCCTCTACTCTCACCCCGAGGTCTGAAAGCCTGTTCCCCATGGAATCCAGATTCTTGAGTATTTCCTCGAGAGGTGTGGACAGGGCATGGACTGGGGCTGGTCAATGCTGATTCTGCAGCACAGGAGTAGGGAGAAGATAGTCAGCTGAGAGGGAACCATATAGGAGCAGTGCCCCGAGACACAGAACAGCAGCACAGCAGAAACCATAAGGCTCACACCCCTGGGGCTGTCCCAGAGTAACACCCTGTCTCTCTGGGCAACCAGAGGAGGCCAGGCATCTTCTCTGGTGGTAGCCACTGGTGGAACAGATCAGAGAGGGAAATGCAGGCCCCATGAGTAAAACGTTTGCCTGAGGTGGTACCAGCCTGGGTGGAACATGGGGACTAGAATACACACACGCAGAAGCACCAGACTCCCAGGGTGGGGCTGACCCAGAGGACCATTTTACTGAGCCTAAGATGCACCTGGCTCTCAGGGGATCATAGCTGAGACAAAGGTGGGCAGGCAGAGGCTGGAACTGACAGCTGAGTTTGAGCATAATCAGCCTGCCCCAACACAAATAGCAGCTGAGACTGGGCAGTGGCACAGACCAGGGCTGAGTCACAGTTTCTGTGAACTCAAACAGCGTCTGATTCACAGGAGAATATAGCTGGAAGCAAATTCTGTGAAGTTGTTCTGTTCTGTCAGTAACATCAATCAGGGGCAGGGCTGGAACTGAGTGAACTGCCCCAGCCTCCATTAAGCACCCAAGGTTGTCAGGCCTCACTTCCCCCTGCTAGTTAGTGGCAGAGAGCAGCAGCCTGGCTGAGGAGACATAGATCTCTCTGTGACTCAGGCAGGCACAAACCCCTGGTGCATCTGCTCATTGGAGGCAACTGGGTCACAGACCTGCAGGGTTATCAGTGACTGGGTGTGATAGAGGTACAAGGTGGGGAAGGAGGCATCAACCTTCCCAGAATAATTTATTTGCTGGGTGGGTCCTTCTGACCTCATGGAGCATACTTGAGCTGCCAGCAGACCCCCGCTATCTAGTTGCCGGAGACCTTTTGAACTCTCCCACCTGAGACCAGTGCTGACTGAGACAATTGATTTGGACCTCTTGAACTGGGCCAATTACCTGAGAACTATCCAAGTGGTACCCTGGGTGTGTGGTTGTGGGAAGGTTTGATTATCCTTTTACAGTTGCTGCCTGTGGGAGATGGAGTGACTTAATTGCTTGTATTTCTCTACAGCTGAGACTTCCACCCAGAGTAACTAATTCACTAGTGTAGGACAGAGACCAGGTGAAAACAAGACAGAGCCACTTAGCCCCACCACACCAAGCAGGTCCCCAGTTTCTTAGGCTGTAGCACTGTACAGGTCCTTGCCAAAGCTCTTGGGGAAAAGACACCAGACCCAGGTTTTGGGCAAAGGGCAACCCAACTTCTCTTTATCTGCTCATCTAGTCAAATGGTGTAAAATAATCACGGGGTGGAATCAGCAGAAAGACTCCGGTAACATGAATAACCAGAGTAGATCAACACCCAAGAAAAGATATGGCGAACACAACGGAAGATCCCATTCATAAACAGATGGCTGAGATGTCAGAAATCGAGTTCAGAATTTGGATTGAAAACAAGATTAATAGAAGAGAGGAAAAGTTGGAATTAGACATTCCCGGAGCATTTGAAAAGTTGTCTCAAGAATTCATTGAATTCAAAGACAAAATCACCAAAGTTTTGACACATTGAGACAAGAATTTTCAGCTCTCAAAGATTTGAAAAATACAGTAGAATCTGTCAGTAACAGAATGGAGCCAGCAGAAGGAAGAATTTCTGACACTGAAAACAAAGCTTTTGAATGCTCAAAACACTCAAGAGAAAGAGAAATGGAGAGCAAAAATGGATCATTCTCTCAGAGAGCTCTGCTATAATTTGAAGAAGATAAATATTCACCTCATCGGAATCTCTGAAAGTGATGAAGTGGATTCACAAGGCACGCAGGCTCTTCTTCATGAAATTATGAAAGAGAACTTTCCAGACGTGCCATGAGATTCTGAAATTCACATAGCAGACAGTTTCAGAACCCCAGCACAACTCAACCGAAATAAAACATGCCCCAGGCCATCATAATTCACTTCACTAAAGTTAATATGAAGGAGAAAATGCTGAAAGCAGCCAGATGTAAGAGAACTATTACCTACAAGGGGAAGAACATTAGAATGACTGCAGATCTCTCTGCTGAAATCTTTCAAGCCAGAAGAGGGAGGTGATCGACTTTTAATCTAAAACAAAATAACTTTCAAACCAGGATCCTGTAAACAGAGTTTCATTCATGATGGAGAAATTAAATACTTTAATGACATTCACATGTTAAAGAAATTTACCATAACTAAACCAGCTCTCCAGGATATTCTCAGACCTATCCTCCATAACGATCAGTGCAATCCTCCACCACAAAAGTAAACTCACTCAGAAACTCTTGATCAAACTCCAACTTATGCAGTGGCGAAAGGATTAAGAACGTCAACTGGACTTTTGAAAAACTCAATATCCCAAATTCCAGCAGGCTTATTAATATTCTCAATTAATGTCAATGACTTAAACTGTCCTCTAAAGAGGCACAGGTTGGCTGACTGGATACAAAAACTCAGGCCAGATATCTGCTGCATACAAGAATCTCATCTTACCTTAATATATATATATGGACTAAGAATGAAGGGATGGTCATCTATATTTCAGGCAAATGGAAATCAGAAAAAAGCAGGTGTTGCAATTCTATTTGCAGATGCAATAGGCTTTAAACCAACAAAAGAAAAAATAAGAATGGTCACTTCATATTTTTTTTTCTACCTCCCCCTCCCTCCCCCTCCCTTTCCCCCTTCTCCCTATTCTTAGGTTGTAACTGGGTTATAGCTTTCATGTGGAGTTCCTACATTAGTTTCATAATAAGGGGGAGTGCATTGGGTACTTTTTCTTCCATTCTTGAGATACTTTACTAAGAATAATATGTTCCAGCTCCACCCATGTAAACATGAATGTGGTAAAGTCTCCATCTTTTTTTAAGGCTGCATAATATTCCATGGTGTACAAATACCACAATTTATTAATCCATTCATGGATCGATGGGCACTTGGGCTTTTTCCATGACTTATCAATTATGAATAGGGCTGCAATAAATATTCTGATACAAATATCTTTGTTATGATGTGATTTTTGGTCTTCTGGGTATATGCCCAGTAGAGGGATTACAGGATTGAAAGGCAGATATATTTTTAGATCTCTAAGTGTTCTCCATATCTCTTTCCAAAAGGAATGTATTAATTTGCATTCCCACCAGCAGTGCAAAAGTGTTCCCTTTTCTCCACTTCTGCGCCAACATCTCTGGTCTTGGGATTTTGTGATGTAGGCTAGTCTCATTGGAGTTAGATGATATCTCAAATAGTTTTGATTTGCATTTCTCTGATGATTAATGATGATGAGCATTTTTTCATAAGTCTGAGGGCTATGAGCCTGTCTTCTTCAGAGAAGTTTCTCTTCAAGTCCCTTGCCCAGCCTGCAATGGAATCCCTTGTTCTTTTCTTGCTAATGCGTTTGAGTTCTCTGTGGATTCTGGTTATTAAACCTTTGTCAGAGACATAACCTGCAAATGTCTTCTCCCATTCTGAGGGCTGTTTGCTTGCTTTACTTACTGTGTTCTTGGCTGTGCAGAAGTTTTTTAGTTTGATCAAGTCCCAATAGTGTATTTTTGAAGCAGCTTCAATTGCCTGGGGGGGGGTCCTTCTCATAAAAAACTTGCCCAACCCAATTTCTTCAAGGGTTTTCCCTGTACTCTCTTCTACTATTTTTATAATTTCATGTCTTAGGTTTAAATCTTTAATCCAGTGAGAGTCCATCTTGGTTAATGTTGAGAGGTGTGGGTCCAGTTTCAGTCTTCTACGGGTTGCCAGGCAGTTCACCCAGCACCATTTGGTAAATAGGGAATCTTTTCCCCACTGAATGTTTTTAATTGGCTTGTCAAAGATTAAATAATGGTAATTAGCTGGATTCATCTCTTGGTTCTCTATTCTGTTCAAGACATCTACTTCTCTGTTTTTGTGCCAGTACCATGCTGTGTGATCACTATCGATTTGTAGTATAGTCTGAGGTCTGGTAGCATAATTCTTCCTGCTTTGTTTTTATTTTTGAGTAATGTCTTGTCTATTTGAGGTTTTTTCTGATTCCATATAAAATGAAGTATTGTTTTTTCAAGATCTTTAAAGTATGACAGTGGAGCTTTAATGGGGATTGCGTTGAAATTATATATTGCTTTGGGTAGTATGGACATTTTAACAATTTGATTCCTCCCAACCATGAGCATGGTATATTTTTCCATTTTAACATTCTCAGCTATCTCTTTTCTTAGAGTTTCATAGTTCTCTTTATATAGATCTTTCACGTCCTTCGTTAGATAAACTCCCAAGTATTTCATCTTCTTTGGCACTACTGTGAATGGGATAGAGTCCTTAATTGTTTTTTCAACTTGACTATTGTTGGCATATATAAAGGCTACCGATTTATGAATTTGATTTTGTAACCTGAGATGCTGCTGTATTCCTTGATCACTTCTAAGAGTTTTGTAGTAGAGTCCCTAGTGTTTTCCAGAAATACAATCATATCATCTGCGAACAGATGTAGATGGCCTCTATCAGTTTAAGAAATGTCCCTTCTATACCAATTTTCTTAAGTTTTCTGATCATGAAGGGATGTTGGATGTTATCAAAAGCTTTTTCTGCATCGATTGAGAGAGTCATATGGTCTTTGTTTTTAATTTGTTCATGTGCTGAATTACATTTACAGATTTACGTATATTGAACCAGCCTTGAGACCCTGGGATAAAACTGAGTTGGTCATGATGTATGATTTGTTTGATATGTTGCTTCATTCTGTTTGTTAGAATCTTGTTGAATATTTTTGCATCTATATTTATTAGTGATATTGGTCTATAATTTTCTTTTCTTGTTGGTTTTTTTCCTGGTTTGGGGATCAGGGTGATGTTTGCTTCATAGAACATGTTGGGTAGTCTTCCTTCTTTTTCTACCTTTTGGAACAGGTTGAGTAATATAGGTACTAATTCCTCTTTAAAGGTTTGGTAGAATTCTGATGTAAAACCATCTGGTCCTGGGCTTTTCTTTTTGGGGAGATTTTGTACGGTTGATGTTATTTCTGAACTTGATATGGGTCTGTTCAACATTTCCACTTGATTTTGGTTACGTCTTGGAAAGCGACGTGCTTCCAAGTAATGGTCAATTTCCTTTAGATTTTCGTATTTCTGAGAGTAAAGTTTCTTGTAATATTCATTAAGGATTTTTTTGATTTCTGAGGAGTCTGTTGTTATTTGGTCTTTGTTATTTCTGATTGATGATATTAGAGATTTTACTCTTTTTTTCCTGATTAGGTTGGCCAATGGTTTAACTATTTTGTTGACCTTTTCAAAAAACCGGTTTTTTGATTTATTGATCTGTTGTATTATTCTTTTGTTTTCAATTTCGTTTAGTTCTCTGATTTTGGTTATTTCTTTTCTTCTACTGGATTTGGGGTTGGAGTGTTCTTCCATTTCCAGTCTCTTGAGATGTCCCATTAAGTTGCTTACTTCCTCTCTTTCTGTTCTCCTGTGGAATGTTGTAGTGCTATAAATTTCCCTCTTAGAACTGCCTTTGCGGTATCCCAGAGGTTCTGGTAGTTCATGTCCTCATTGTCATTTTGTTCCAGAAATTTGGCAATTTCCTTCTTGATCTCATCTCTGACCCAGCTATCATTCAGCATAAGGTTATTTAACTTCCATGTTTTTGTATGAGTATGCAGATTCCTGTTGTTACTCATCTCAAGTTTTATTCCATGGTGGTCCCAAAAGATGCATGGAATAATTTCTATTCTTTTAAATTTACTGAGGTTAGACTTGTGACCTAAGATGTGATCAATTTTGGAGTAAGTTCCATGGGCTGATGAGAAGTATGTGTATTCAGTTTTGTTGGGATGAAATGTTCTATAGATGTCTGCTAAATCTAAATGCTGGATGGTTAGATTTAAATCTAGAATTTCTTTACTCAGCTTTTTGTTGGAGGATTGATCCACCACTGCCAAAGGAGTGTTAAAATCTCTGACTATTATAGAGTTGGAGGAGATCAAGTTGCTCATGTCTGTTAGAGTTTCTCTTATAAATTGATGTGCATTCTGGTTGTGTGCATAAATGCTAATAATTGAAATCTCATCATATTGAGTCTTACCCTTAACAAATATGTAGTGACCATTTTTGTCCTTCCTTACTTTTGTTGGTTTAAAGCCTATTGTATCTGCAAAAAAATTGCAACACCTGCTTTTTTCTGGTTACCATTTGCCTGAAATATGGATGGCCATCCTTTCACCCTGAGTCTTTATTTGTCTTTTAAGTTAAGATGTGACTCTTGTATGCAACAAATGTCTGGCCTGAGTTTTTGTATCCAGTCAGCTAACCTATGTCTCTTTAGAGGGCAGTTTAAGCCATTCACATTAATGGAGAGTATTGATAAGTTTGGTGAAATTTTGGGTATTGAGTTTTTCGAAAGTCTAGTGGGCATTTTTAATCCTTTTGCCATTGTGGAAGTTGGAGTTTGATCGGAAGTTTCTGAGTGAATTTACTTTTGTAGTAGAGGATTGTTTTGGTTATTATGGAGGATAGGTCTGAGAATATCCTGAAGAGCTGGTTTGGTTATGGCAAATTTCTTTAGCATATGAATGTCATCAAAGTGTTTTATTTCTCCATCATAAATGAAACTCAGTTTAGCTGGGTACAAGATCCAGCGTTGAAAGTTATTTTGCTTGAGGAGATTAAACGTTGATGACCACCCTCTTCTGGCTTGAAAAGTTTCAGCAGAGAGATCTGCAGTCATTCTAATGTTCTTCCCTTTGAAGGTAATAGTTTTCTTTCGCCTGGCTGCTTTGAGAATTTTCTCCTTCATATTAACTTTAGTGAAGTTAATTATGATGTGCCTGGGTGATGTCTTATTGGGGTTGAGTCGTGCTGGGGTTTTGAAGCTATCTGCTATCTGAATTTCAGGTTCTCTAGGCATGTCTGGAAAATTCTCTTCCATAATTTCATGCAGATGGGCCTCTGCGCCCAATGAGGCCACTTCATCTGTTTCAGGAATTCCTATGAGTCAGATATTTGCCTTCTTCGAGTTATCCCAGAGCTCTCTGAGAGAGCGATCCATTTTTGCTCTCCATTTCTCTTCGTCTTTGAGAGTTTGGGAGCGTTCAAAGGCTTTATCTTCGATGTCAGAGATCCTTTCTTCTGCTTGGTCCATTCTGTTGCTAAGGGATTCTACTGTATTTTTCATATCTTTGAGAGCTGCAAATTCTTGCTTCAGTGTGTCTAAGTCTTTGGTGGTTTTGTCTTTAAATTCGTTAAATTCTTGAGACAGCCTTTGAATTTCTCCATGAATTCCTAGTTCCATTTTGTTAATCTTGTTTGCCATCCAAACTCTGAATTCGATTTCTGACATCTCAGCCAGTTGTTTGTGAATGGGATCTTCAATTACATCTGCCGTATCTTTCCTTGGGGGTGTTGATCTATTCTGGTTATTCATGTTACCAGAGTTTTTCCGCTGATTCCACCCCATGATTGTTTTGCTCCCTTTGATTTCTCCCCTTGTCTTTTGTTGAGGACCCATACAATGCTGTGGCCTGTTTGGGGAGAAACTGGGGACCTGTTTGGTGTAGAGGGGCTAAGTGGTTCTATCTTGTTTTCAGCTGGTTTCTATTTGAACCTAGTGAAACAGTTACTCTGGGTTGAATTGTCAGCTGTGGAGAAAAACCAGCAATTAAGTCACCCCAACCACCACCGTCAACAAATCGTCACTTCACATTTGTTAAGGGTAATACTCATTGTGATGAGATTTCAATTATTAATGTTTATGAACCCAACCAGAATGCACCTCAATTTACAAGAGAAAGTCTAACAGACATGAGCAACTTGATTTCCTCAAGCTTCATAATAGTCAGAGATTTTAACACTCCTTTGGCAGTGTTGGATAGATCCTCCAATAAGAAGCTGAGCAAAGAAATTTTAGATTTAAATGTAACCATTCAACATTTGGATTTAACAGACATCTACATAACATTTCATCTCATCAACAGTGAATACACATTCTTGTCAGCCCAGGGAACATACTCCAAAATCGATCACATCTTAGGTCATAAATCTAACCTCACTAAATTTAAGGAAATAGAAATTATTTCTTGCATCTTCTCAGACCACCATAGATTAAAAGTTGAACTCAGTAACAACAGAAATCCGCATACTTATATAAAAACATGGAAGGTAAATAAACTTATGCTCAATGATAGCTGGGCCATAGATGAGATTAAGAAGGAAAGTACCAAATTTTGGGAACAAAATGATAATGAAGACACGCATTATCAGAGCCTCTGGGATACCACAAAGGCAGTCCTAAGAGGGAAATTTATAGCACTGCAAATCTTCCTCAAGAGAACAGAAAGAGAAAAAGTTAAGAACTTCATGGGACATCTCAAGCAACTAGAAAAGAAAGAACATTCCAATACCAAACCCAGCAGAAGAAAAGAAATAACCAATATTAGAGCAGAATTAAATGAAATTGAAAACAAAAGGATTATACAACAGATCAATAAAAAAAATTTTGGAAAGGTCAATAAAATAGATAAACCTTCAGCTAACCTAACCAGGATAAAAATAGTAAAATCTCTAATTTCATCAATCAGAAATGAGAAAGATGAAATACCTGCAAACTCCTCAGAAATTCAAAAAATCCTTATTGAATATTACAAGAAACTTTATTCTCCAAAATATGAAAATCTGAAGGAAATTGACTAATACTTGGAAGCACACCACCTTCCAAGACTTAGCCAGAATTGAGTGGAAATGCTGAATTGGCCTACATCAAGTTCTGAAATAGCATCAAATATAAAAAATCTCCCTAAAAAGAAAAGCCCGGGACCAGATGGCTTCACATCAGAATTCTACCAAACCTTTAAAGAGGAACTAGTACCTATATTACTCAACCTTAAAAAGAAGGAATACTAACCAACACATTTTATGAAACAAACATCACCTTAATCATGAAACAAGGAAAAGACCCAACAATAAAAGAAAACTATAGACCAATATCACTAATGAATATTGATGCAAAAATATTCAACAAGATCGTAACAAACAGAATCCAGCAACACATAAAACAAATTATACACCATGACGAAGTGGGCTTTATCCCAAGGTCTCAAGGCTGGTTCAATATACGTAAATCTATAAATATAATTCAGCACATAATCAAATTAAAAAACAAAGACCATAGGATTCTCTCAATTGATGCAGAAGAAGCTTTTGATAATATCCAGCATTCCTTCATGATCAGAACACTTAAGAAAATTGGTATAGAAGGGACATTTCTTAAACTGATAGACACCATCTCCAACAAACCCACAGCAAATATCTTATTGAATGGAGTTAAATTGAAATCATTTCCTCTCATATTAGGAACCAGGCAAGGTTGCCCATTGTCTCCACTTCTCTTTAACATTGTAATGGAAGTTTTAGTCATTGCAATTAGGGAAGAAAAGGCGATCAAGGGTATCCATATAGGGTCAGAAGAGATCAAACTTTCACTCTTCCCAGATGATATGAATGTAAATCTGGAAAACACCAGGGATTCTACCATAAAACTCTTAGAAGTGATCAAGGAATACAGCAGTGTCTCAGGTTATAAAATAAACACTCATAAATCTGCAGCCTTTATATATACCAACAAAAGTCAAGCTGAAAAAACAGTTAAGGACTCTATTCCAATCACAGTAGTGCCAAAGAAGATGAAATATTTGGGAGTTTATCTAACAAAGGACATGAAAGATCTCTATAAAGAGAACTATGAAACTCTAAGAAGAGAAATAGCTGAAGATGTTAATGAATGAAAGACCATACCATGCTCATGGCTGGGAAGAATCAACACTGTTAAAATTTCCATAGTACCCAAAGCAATGTACAAGTTTAATGCAATCCCTATTAAAGCTTCACTGTTATCCTTTAAAGATCTAGAAAAAATAATACTTTGTTTTTATATGGAATCAGAAAAAAACTTGAATAGCCAAGACATTACTCAGAAATAAAAAAAAAAGCAGGAGGAATCATGCTACCAGACCTCAGACTATACCATAAATCAATAGTGATCAAAACAGCATGGTACTGGCACAAAGACAGAGAGGTAGACATATGGAACAGAATAGAGAACCAAGAGATGAACCCAGCTACTCACTGTTATTTGATCTTTGACAAGTCAATTAAAAACATTCAGTGGGGAATAGATTCCCTATTTAACAAATGGTGCTGGGTGAACTGGCTGGAGACCTATGGAAGACTGAAACTGGACCCGCACCTTTCATCATTAACTAAGATAGACTCTCACTGGATTAAAGATTTAAACTTAAGACATGAAACTATAAAAATACTAGAATAGAGTGCAGGGAAAACTCTTGAAGAAATCGGTCTGGGTGAATATTTTATGAGGAGGACCCCCCGGGCAATTGAAGCAGCATCAAATATACACTACTGGGACCTGATCAAACTAAAAAGCTTCTGCACAGCCAAGAACACAGTAAGTAAAGCAAGCAGACAGCCTTCAGAATGGGAGAAGATATTTGCAACTGTGTCTCCAACAAAGGTTTAATAACCAGAATCCACTGAGAACACAACCATATTAACAAGAAAAGAACAAGTGATCCCATCTCAGGCTGGGCAAGGGACCTGAAGAGAAACTTCTCTGAAGAAGACAGGCACATGGCCTACAGACATATGAAAAAATGTTCATCATCCTTAATCATCAGAGAAATGCAAATCAAAACTACTTTGAGATATCACCTAACTCCAGTAAGATTAGCCCACATCACAAAATCCCCAAACCAGAGATGTTGGTGTGGATGTGGAGAAAGGGAACACTTCTACACTGCTGGTGGGAATGCAAACTAATACGGTCCTTTTGGAAAGATGTTTGGAGAACACTTAGAGATCTAAAAATAAACCCTGCCATTCGATCCTACAATTTCTCTACTAGGTATATATCCAGAAGACCGAAAATCACATTGTAACAAAGGTATTTGTACCAGAATGTTTATTGCAGCCCAATTCATAATTGCTAAATCATAGAAGAAGCCCAAGTGCCCATTGACCCACGAGTGTGGTATATGTATGCCATGGAATATTATGCAGCCTTAAAGAAAGATGGAGACTTTACCTCTTTCATGTTTCCATGGATGGAGCTGGAACATATTCTTAGCAAAGTATCTCAAGAATGGAGGAAAAAGTGTCCAATGTACTCAGCCCTACTATAAACTAAATTATGGCTTTCATATGAAAGCTATAACCCAATTATAACCTAAGAATACAGAGAAAGGGGAAAGGGAGGGAAGAGAAAGGGGGAGGATGGCTGGAGGGAGGGTAATTGGTGGGACCAGACCTGTGGTGCAGCTTACAAGGGTACATGTGAAACTTACTAAATGTAGAATATTAGTGTGTCAACCGAATAATTAAGAAAATGCCAGGAAGGCTATGTTAACCAGTTTGATGAAAATATTTCAAATTGTATATAAAAAAATGGTGCATATTCTGTACCACTTTGCAGAATTAGCACCACTAAATTTGTAGCAAGAAGGGCTGTGGACACAGACAGCTTCCACCCAGATTTCAAAGGATGTATTAACAGCCTGGGGGCCCAGCCAGAGCCTTGGTGTGGGGTGGAGCCACTGTAGAGAGCCCCCACAACAGCAGTGCTGAGCAGAAACATGGGGGATTCCCCTCAAGGACATGGCCTACTGCAGCCATGGGCATGGAACCACCAGTGAGACCCCAGAACTGCTGAGCTAACAGCACACAATGTCATCCTGAGATAGCTGGGTGGCATGTGTGGGGTTCCTACCTCAGCTACTGTCAGAGAATGCCAGATGTGGAGTCAAAGGAGAATATTCTGAAGTCATCATTTTTAATGTTTGCTCTTGGGTTTCACATTTGCTTTTCTTCTTGCCGCTCTCCTTTTTTTGGTATGAGCGTATATATTCCATGCTTGTCCCCATCATTGTATCTAGGATGTAGATACGCAGTTTTGATTTTGTAGGCTCCCAGATTAGATTTTAGACTTTGGACTTAACAATGGAGTGGGGATGGATGTATTTATATATGAGAAGGCATGAGTTTTAGGTGGCCAGAGCTGGAGTGTTATGATTTGGATTCTCCTAAACTCTTGTTGAAGTGTTCTCCCCAGTGTGGCAGTGTTGAGAGGTAGAGTTTAAATAAGGTGGTTGGGTCGTGCATACTCTTCCCTCTGGAATGAATTAACCTACTCATGGATTAATGGATTACTGGTTTATCATGAGAGGGGAACTGGTGGCTTTATAAGAATGGAAAAAGATACATGAAGGAGCATATACTTCTCTGCAGAGTCCCCACCAGCAAGAAGGCCCTCACCAGATTTAGTCCCTTGACCTTGGACTTCTCAGCCTCTATAACTATTACAAAAAAATTTATTTTTTAAAATAAATTATCCAATTTCAGGTGTCACAAGCAACAGAAAATGAACTAATATTACTATTTTTCCACAATATCCTACTTAAACTTGAAGATATTTCTCTTTAGCATTGTGCCAAGAATAGATGTGTCTTTCCTGAGAAACTGCCACGATTAGGTTGGGAGCACATTCTAAATCTTGTAACCAATCTTATTTCCCTCTTTGCATTGCCTGTTTGAAGGCTTACAGCTAAATGTGTAGTTCATTGCTGGCATATTTATAGGACTTTACAGTCTTCTCCTGGTATGCTCGCTCCCTACCAGACTTCACCTTTGGCTTTCTACTCACATTTCCCCTCTATTTTTAACTTCTTTTTTTTTTTTAATCTATATTACATTTTATCTCTACCTTGCTGTGTGGGTGTATCTGTGTAAGTCACCTTTAATCTTTTTTGGAGTATTTATAAATGAAAAAAGAAAAGAACAGAAATAGTTCTGAGCACAATTTGGAGTTTTCTAATAAAATGGGCAAAATCTGGACAGTAGAAGGAGAGTTGACTGTATCTGCTAATGAGAGCCAGGGTGTCACCAGGACAGGAAGCTGCCTTCCTGAGTGCCAGGGATTATTCCTACCCACTGGCTCCTTATTCATCTTCAAAGCTCTATGTCTATTTAATTTCAACTTTTCACAGACTCTTCTGCTGGTTCCACATTTGGAATAAATTCAAATCAGAGCTCAAGTTTTGGAATAGATTCAGAGCAATTCTTAAATCTATTCTACTTTGTACAATATATACCTGCTTGCCTCACCTGCTTGAAGACTGTGTTATTAGATGACCAATTAATGAGTACTTGCTAAAATTCAGACATTGGGCTAGAGCTCAAGAAAGCAATTTGGCCCCAACTTGACTCTGTAATTTTTTTTCCATATTACTCCCTGAAGCTCCAGACAAACTAATTGGTGTCTTTGAAACATGCCTTGTGATTTCTGTGCCCTCTGTCCTGTCTCTCCTATTAACTTCACCCAAGTTAAGAACAGTAGCTTATATTTATCAAACAACTTATTTGCCAGGTATTTGTGAATCACATTACCAACTTATTTAATCTTTGCATTGATCATATATAGTAGAACTATAATGATCCCATTTTACAAATGAAGAAACTGAATCCCTTTCATGTCTATGTTACACTTTTCTTTTTTCACTGTCAATTTTTTTTTTTTTTATTGTTGGGGATTCAATGAGGGTACAATAAGCCAGGTTACACTGATTGCAATTGTTAGGTAAAGTCCCTCTTGCAATCATGTCTTGCCCCCAAAGAGTGTGACACACACCAAGGCCCCAACGCCCTCCCTCCGTCCCTCTTTCTGCTTTTCCTCCCCCCTATAACCTTAATTGTCATTAATTGTCCTCATATCAAAATTGAGTACATAGGATTCATGCTTCTCCATTCTTGTGATGCTTTACTAAATAATGTCTTCCTGCAATCCCATTACTGGGCATCTACCCAGAAGGAAAAAAATCCTTTTATCATAAGGACACCTGTACTAGACTGTTTATTGCAGCTCAATTTACAATCGCCAAAATGTGGAAACAGCCTAAATGCCCACCAACCCAGGAATGTATTAACAAGCTGTGGTATATGTATACCATGGAATACTATTCAGCTATTAAAAAAAATGGAGACTTTACATCCTTTGTATTAACCTGGATGGAAGTGGAAGACATTATTCTTAGTAAAGCATCACAAGAATGGAGAAGCATGAATCCTATGTACTCAATTTTGATATGTTACACTTTTTACCTGGCTGTGTGGGAAATACCCGCATAAGTTACCTTTAATGCTTTATGGAATGTTTACAAGTGAAACATTAAAAGAACAGATATAATTCTGTTTGCAAAGGGAGCTGGAATTTTAGCCCACTCTGCCTTATTCTTCAGCCCATACTCTCAGCCACTGTACCTTTGGTTCTCAACTCTGGATATACCTTAGTATTCCTCATGGAGCTTTAAAAAAAATACAAAATGCCCAGGTCCTGCCCTACCCCAATTAAATAAAAATTTCTAGTGGTGTGGTGAAGACAGTGATATTTTTAAGAACTTGCCTGGGTGATTCTAATGTGCAGCCTATGTGGAGATTCATTGTACTCCTCATTTCTTTTCATTTTTGTTATTTGTTTATTATTTATTTTAAATTTCAGATTAATGGGAGGATACAAACAACCAAATCACAATATTTGAATTTGTTAGGTAGAGTTGTGTTGTTGTGTCCTGAACCCCAAATGGGTGCCATACACCCCTACATTGTACCCATTCAGTAGGAGCACCCCAAATCTCCCTCCACTTTCTTCTCTCCCTTGTTCCCTCTCCCACCAACTTGAATTGAAATGAGATTTTCCCCTATGTGGGCATGCATCAGATCATCTACTGGCTTCATTTTAGTATTGAGTACACTTGATATTTGCTTTTCCATTCTTGTTATACTTTACTAAGAAGAATGCATTTCAATTGGATCCAGGTTAACTCAAAAAACATGAAGTTACTGTTTTTTTAATGGCCAAATAATATTCCCTGGCATACATGTACCACTGTTTGTTATCCATTCCTGAGTTGATGGGCATTTAGCTTGTTTCTACATCTTGGTGACTATAAATTGATCTGTAATAACAATCTAGTGCTTATGTCCTTATGATAAAATGACTTTTTTTCTTTTGAGTAGATGCTGAGTAGTGAAATTATGGGGTCAAATGGGAGATCTAATTTGAGTTCTTTGAGGATTCTCCATACTTGCCCCAAAGAGACTATATTATTTTCCAGTCCCACCAGTGTTAAAGTGTTCCCCTCTCTCCACATCTGTGCCACATCTGCAACTTTGGGGCTTTGTGATGTGAGCTAATCTTACTGGGATTAGATGATATCTCAGAGTGGGTTTGATTTGCATTTCTGTGATGATTAGCGATGATGAGCATTTTTTTCATATTCCTCACTTCTAGCATGGAGCACTGCCTCTTCCATGGTTAAGACATCTTGATCCCAGACCTTTTCACTTTTTCTCTATTATTGGAATAAACTCTCCCCTTGCCCTAGTGATCCCTGGTGAAACACCAAATTCTTCCCTCAAGAACCCTGGAATCCTCTCCTAAACCTCTATACCATGCACAGTTGCACAGTCACGTGACTAATAAGATACTAAAATTTCCGATAAGACGTGAGGGAGGCGGAGCAAGATGGCAGCCGAGTAACAGCTTCCTTGCATCTGGGCACCATGACTCTGGGGAGATAGGACTCCAGGCATCTCTGGCTGGTGGGATCTGCCTATCATCACCCCTGAGAGGATACAGGGAGTCAGCGAGAGACTTCTGGACCCCAAGAGGAGGACTAAAACAGTGGAAAACCGGCAAGTGGTCGTGTGTGTTCAATCCGTCTAAACCCACCCACAACTGTAAGTTCAGTAGCAGCGAGACTGCAAACCAGAAAGGCCTTACCTGTGAACTGTTTTGGTGTCTTTGGACTTGGCACTCAGCTGAACTGCCTTGGGGAGAGCCTGAGCAGGAGTGCAGAGAACTTTGGCCTTTGTCTAGGGCCCCAGTCTGAGCCGCTGAGCCAGACGGAGCTAATAGTGTTTGGCTCTGGGTCACAGGCAGCCATTGTGAGCGATCTGCCCCGCCAAGCTCCGCCCTCAGGGTTGCAGACCTAGAATTGGGTGGGAGATGGTAACCCAGCGACCAAGTAGCCTAAGGGCGGGGTCTGAGCTGCCTTGCAGCCCTAACCCTTGGGGGCAGAGGGAGACCAGTTTTGACACACAGGGTAAGTGGATAGCCACTTCAGCAGTGATTCCAGCGACAAGCACTTCCCTGGGAAAGCTTCTGCTCAGCAATTGAACAAGTTCAAAGTGCCTTTTAAGTGGGCTGAAGAGAGATTTAGGGTGTCTACCTGCTGGGGTTTGAGAAACTAGCAGCCTCCAGAACTGTGATTAAGATCTCATATCCCAGAAGACCACGCGTTGCCCAGACAATATTCAATAACATATACATACTGCTTTGTTTTTGGTTGTGTTTTTTTTTTTTTTTTTGTTTGGTTGTTTTTTTTTCTTTATTTTGATGTTGTTTTGTTTTTTAAGTTCAACCTTTTCCATACAGATCCTTTTTCTTTCTCTATTTTTCTAGTTTAATTATAATTTCCCATTGCTGCCTATTTCAATAATTAGAACTTCATTTTTGTTAGTGTTTCTACCGCTATTATTTGGTTTTCCACCCAATTTTATCCCGTAAAGTTTTCTGTTTGCTTGTTTTGGTTTGATTTATAGCATTTTTGTCTTTCCTCTCTACTTGGTGGAGGTGGGGTACTGTGTCTGATCAGGTTAGCAAAGAGCTCTTGACCTCAGGGAACCACCCAACTGGGCACCCCCAGAAGGTGGTTTTTTTTTTTAAGGTTGTATCAAAGTACCCTACTATACACCTATATTGCTCTGTCTCCTTCTTTCTGTGCCTCTCTTCTTTTTGTCAATATTCCTTTTACCCACCCCCTGTCCTTTCTCTATTTCTCTCTCTTTTTTTTTTCTTATCACTCGGTCCTCTTTTCTTTCATCCCTTTTTTGCTCTTCAACCTTCTCACCCTTCTGGTCCTGTAGCCCTTAGTCCACAGGCACGAGAACTTAAAGAGCATGAGGAAGTGAAAGGAAAATTAGGGCAAGGAAACAGATAAAAGAAATCACTCATGAGGAAGAAACAGCAGAAAACTCCAGGTAACATGAAGAACCAGTCCAGAACAACCCCACCAAGGGACCATGAGGTAGCTACTGCAGAGGATTTCACCTATAAAGAAATGTTAGGAATGACAGAAAGGGAATTTAGAATACACATGTTGAAAACAATGAAAGAAATGATGGAAACAATGAAGGAAACTGCTAATAAAGTGGAAAATAACCAAAAGGAAATTCAAAAACAGAATCAAATAAGAGATGAACGATATGAAGAATATAAAAAGGATATAGCAGAGCTGAAGGAACTAAAACAGTCAATTAGGGAACTTAAAGATGCAATGGAAAGTATCAGCAACAGGTTAGACCATGCAGAACAAAGAATTTCAGAGGTAGAAGACAAAGTTTTTGAGATAACTCAGATAGTAAAAGAGGCAGAAAAGAGGAGAGAGAAAGCAGAACGTTCACTGTCAGAATTATGGGACTTTATGAAGCGTTCCAACATACGAGTTATAGGAATTCCAGAAGGGGAAGAAGAATGCCCCAGAGGAATGGAAGCCATACTAGAGAATATTATAAAAGAAAATTTCCCAAATATCACCAAAGATTCTGACACACTGCTTTCAGAGGGATATTGGATCCCAGGTCGCCTGAACTCTAACCGAGCTTCTCCAAGACACATTGTGATGAAACTGTCCAAAGTCAAGACAAAAGAAAAGATTCTGCAAACTGCCAGGAGTAAGCGCCAGTTGACCTACAGGGGCAAATCCATCAGAGTGACCGCAGACTTCTCTAATGAAACTTTCCAAGCAAGAAGACAATGGTCATCTACCTTTAATCTACTTAAACAGAAGAATTTCCAGCCCAGAATTCTGTACCCTGCTAAGTTAAGCTTCAAAATTGACGGAGAAATCAAATCATTTACGGATATACAAACATTGAGGAAATTCGCCACAACAAGACCAGCTCTACAGGAAATACTTCAACCTGTTCTGCACACTGACCACCACAATGGATCAGCAGCAAAGTAAGAACTCAGAAATTAAAGGACAGAACGTAACCTCCACACTGATGCAAAAGACAAAACTAAGCAATGGACTCTCACCAAAAAAGACGAATAGAATACTACGACACTTATCAATTATCTCAATAAATGTTAATGGCTTGAATTCCCCACTGAAGAGACATAGATTGGCTGACTGGATTAAAAAACACAAGCCATCCATTTGCTGTCTGCAAGAAACACACCTGGCTTCAAAAGACAAAGTGAAGCTCCATGTCAAGGGTTGGAAGACAAATTTTCAGGCAAATGGAATTCAGAAGAAAAGAGGAGTTGCAATCTTATTTTCAGATACAGGTGGATTTAAAGCAACTAAAGTCAAAAAAGACAAAGATGGTCACTTTATATTGGTCAAGGGAAAACTACAACAAGAAGACATTTCAATTCTAAATATTTATGCACCCAATTTAAATGCTCCCAGATTCTTGAAACAGACCTTACTCAGTCTGAGCAATATGATATCTGATAATACCATAATAACAGGGGACCTTAACCCTCCTCTTACAGAGCTGGACAGATCCTCTAAACAGAAATTAAACAAGGATATAAGAGACTTAAATGAGACCCTAGAACAATTGTACTTGATAGACGCATATAGAACACTCCATCCCAAAGATAAAGAATATACATTCTTTTCATCACCCCATGGAACATTCTCCAAAATTGATCATATCCTGGGACACAAAACAAATATCAACAGAATCAAAAGAATTGAAATTTTACCTTGTATCTTCTCAGACCATAAGGCACTAAAGGTGGAACTCAACTCTATCAAAAATGCTCGACTCCACCCAAAGGTATGGAAATTAAACAATCTTCTGTTGAATAACAGATGGGTCCAGGAAGAAATAAAACAGGAAATCATTAACTTCCTTGAGCATAACAACAATGAAGACACAAGCTACCAAAACCTGTGGGATACTGCAAAAGCAGTTTTGAGAGAGAAATTCATCGCTTTAGATGCCTACATTCGAAAAACAGAAAGAGAGCACAACAATCTCACAAGAGATATTATGGAATTGGAAAAAGAAGAACAATCTATGCCTAAACTCAGTAGAAGAAAAGAAATATCCAAAATCAAATCAGAGATCAATGAAATTGAAAACAAAAGAATCATTCAGAAAATTAATGAAAGTAGGATTTGGTTTTTTGAAAAAATAAATAAAATAGATAAACCATTGGCCAGACTAACGCGGAATAGAAAAGTAAAATCTCTAGTAACCTCAATCAGAAATGATAAAGGGGAAATAACAACTGATCCCACAGAGATACAAGAGATCTTCTCTGAATACTGCCAGAAACTCTATGCCCAGAAATTTCACAATGTGAAGGAAATGGATCAATATTTGGAATCACACCCTCTCCCTAGACTCAGCCAGGAAGAAACTGAGCTCCTGAACAGACCAATTTCAAGCACTGAGATCAAGGAAACAATAAAAAATCTTCCAACCAAAAAATGCCCTGGTCCAGATGGCTTCACTCCAGAATTCTATCAAACCTTCAAGGAAGAGCTTATTCCTCTACTGCAGAAATTATTCCAAAAAATTGAGGAAGAAGGAATCTTCCCCAACACATTCTATGAAGCAAACATCACCCTGATACCAAAACCAGGAAAAGACCCAAACAAAAAGGAGAATTTCAGACCAATCTGACTCATGAATATAGATGGAAAAATTCTCAACAAAATCCTAGCCAATAGATTACAGCTTATCATCAAAAAAGTCATTCATCATGATCAAGTAGGCGTCATCCCAGGGATGCAAGGCTGGTTTAACATACGCAAGTCTATAAACGTTATCCACCATATTAACAGAGGCAAAAATAAAGATCACATGATCCTCTCAATAGATGCAGAAAAAGCATTTGATAAAATCCAGCATCTTTTTCTAATTAGAACACTGAAGAGTATAGGCATAGGTGGCACATTTCTAAAACTGATTGAAGCTATCTATGACAAACCCACAGCCAATATTTTACTGAATGGAGTAAAACTGAAAGCTTTTCCTCTTAGAACTGGAACCAGACAAGGTTGTCCTCTGTCACCTTTACTATTCAACATGGTGCTGGAAGTTCTAGCCAATACAATTAGGCAAGACAAGGAAATAAAGGGAATCCAAATGGGAGCAGAGGAGGTCAAACTCTCCCTTTTGCTGACAACATGATCTTATACTTAGAGAACCCCAAAGACTCAACCACAAGACTCCTAGAAGTCATCAAAAAATACAGTAATGTTTGAGGATATAAAATCAATGTCCACAAGTCAGTAGCCTTTGTGTACACCAATAACAGTCAAGATGTGAAGCTAATTAAGGACACAACTCCCTTTACCATAGTTTCAAAGAAAATGAAATACCTAGGAATATACTTGACGAAGGAGGTGAATGACCTCTATAAAGAAAACTATGAAATCCTCAGAAAGGAAATAGCAGAGGATATTAACAAATGGAAGAACATACCATGGTCATGGACGGGAAGAATCTACATTGTTAAAATGTCTGTACTTCCCAAAGCAATCTACCTATTCAATGCCATTCCTATCAAAATACCAACATCGTACTTTCAAGATTTGGAAAAAGTGATTCTGCGTTTTGTATGGAACGGGAAAAAACCTCGTATAGCTAAGGCAGTTCTCTGTAACAAAAATAAAGCTGGGGGCATCAGCATACCTGATTTTAGTCTGTACTACAAAGCCATATTGCTCAAGACAGCATGGTACTGGCACAAAAACAGAGACATAGACACTTGGAATCGAATTGAAAACCAAGGAATGAAACTAACATCTTACAACCACCTAATCTTCGATAAACCAAACAAGAACATACCTTGGGGGAAAGACTCCCTATTCAATAAATGGTGTTGGGAGAACTGGATGTCTACATGTAAAAGACTGAAACTGGACCCACACCTTTCCCCACTCACAAAAATTGATTCAAGATTGATAAAGGACTTAAATTTAAGACATGAAACAATAAAAATCCTCCAAGAAAGCATAGGAAAAACACTGGAAGATATTGGCCTGGGGAAAGACTTCATGAAGAAGACTGCCATGGCAATTGTAACAACAACAAAAATCAACAATTGGGACCTCATTGAACTGAGAAGCTCCTGTACAGCTAAGGAGACAATAACCAAAGCAAAGAGACAAGTTACACAATGGGAAAGGATATTTGCATATTTTGAATCAGACAAAAGCTTGATAACTAGGATCTATAGAGAACTCAAATTAATCCACATGAAAAAAGCCAAGAACCCCATATATCAATGAGCAAGAGACATGAATAGAACTTTCTCTAAAGACGACAGACGAATGGCTAACAAACACATGAAAAAATGTTCATCATCTCTATATATTAGAGAAATGCAAATCAAAACAACCCTGAGATATCATCTAACCCCAGTGAGAATGGCCCACATCACAAAATCTCTAAACTGCAGATGCTGGCGTGGATGTGGAGAGAAGGGAACACTTTTACACTGCTGGTGGGACTGCAATCTAGTACAACCTTTCTGGAAGGAAGTATGGAGAAACCTCAAAGCACTCAAGCTAGACCTCCCATTTGATCCTGCAATCCCATTACTGGGCATCTACCCAGAATGAAAGAAATCCTTCTATCATAAGGACACTTGTACTAGACTGTTTATTGCAGCTCAATTTACAATCGCCAAAATGTGGAAAGAGCCTAAATGCCCACCAACCCAGGAATGGATTAACAAGCTGTGGTATATGTATACCATGGAATACTATTCAGCCCTAAAAAAATGGAGACTTTACATCCTTTGTATTAACCTGGATGGACGTGGAAGACATTATTCTTAGTAAAGTATCACAAGAATGGAGAAGCATGAATCCTATGTACTCAATTTTGATATGAGGACAATTAATGACAATTATGGTTATGGGGGCAAGCAGAAAGAGGGAAGGAGGGAGAGGGGTGGGGCCTTGGTGTGTGTCACACTTTATGGGGGCAAGACTTGATTGCAAGAGGGACTTTACCTAACAATTACAATCAGTGTAACCTGGCTTTTTGTACCCTCAATGAATCCCCAACTTTAAAAAAAAAAAAAAAAAGATACTAAAATTTCCTACAGAAGGCACTTCTTCTATAATCTTCATTTAGTTTTTGCCAGGAAAACTGTGATGTAACTTTGTTTTCCTAACTATCAGAATGGACCCACATCCTCTCTGCTATTTCTTAAAGATGGGGTCCAAGTATAATGAATGGCAGTTATATTCAAAGCACTTGAATTCTCATGCTCATACATTCGAACACAAAATTCAGTATGTAATTCATCTCCACAAAACCTGTCAGTGCCAGCTTCCATTACTCTTGGACAGAGTTTCAACACCTTCCCACAGCCAGTGGGCTGCTGTGGGAGGTCACTCCTAATGACCACACTGTCCTCTTTTTACATCCATCTCACTCTTCTCTCTGCTCAGGTACATTGAATTCTTCCATCAGGTTCCTTGTTGATGCTGGAATTTCCATATGCTGTCTCTTCTGGTTTGTCCAATCTATCCCATCGTCTTATCTGGTCACTTAGAGATTCAGTTTGGGGGTGTTCATTTTACTGGGAAGCCATCGAGACCCCCTGTCTTCTTACAATTTATTTAGTACCTTCATCTCCGATCTCAGAGCACTCTGGGCTTAGACACATCACACAATTTTGTAATCACCCATTTACCTATCAACTCCTCTGAACTTTAGAATCATTAGAGCAGGAACCATGTCCTGCTAGTCACTCCATCTCTGATGCTCAGCACCAAAGAAGATGAGTAAGGATTTGTGGAGTGAATCTTCTGATTTGGGCATTTTCTTGGGTCTTTTATGTATCATTTTTGGTTAAGTCAGGAGATAGAATTAACATGTTTCTCTTGATTTCCACAGACACTGCAAGATGAAATTCTCAAAAATGACAAGTTGTAGACAAATGGCGTTAACTCTGAAATGTGTACCAAAGCTGTCAATTGGTCAGGAGGCTAGCAGAGTCATTCGTGCAGTTTTCCCATCTGAATGATTACTGAGGATATTGCATAATTCTATCCTTGATCAAAAGTTATATGTTAATTCATACTGATGTGTTTTTTCCACTGGAAAATTAGGAATAGTCAAAGACAGACAAATGTCTACTCGAATTCATTTTTGTTTGTATCAAAATATATGCAAAAATTCTCAGTATATGAACATAAGGAAGGAGGTAGACACTATCAAGCCTTTCAATGAACTTTCAAACAGACATTTTAAGTGTTGGATTCTATTGTTGGATCTGTTTATTTTCAGTTTCTGGTAAGTAGCAGCCAAGAGAATATTTACATCATCTTTTATTTCTTGTAACAAGTTCATAGCCAGAAGAGGCTGTGTGTAGTTGGAAGAAGACAGGCAGCAGAGGAATCTTCTTCAGAACAATCCCTTAATGGCTGCAAAAACTTAGTCCACACCAACTCTATGTTATGCAATCATTGCAACACAGCAACTCAAAAGTAACGCAACATAAAAACTTAAGTTGATTTTGGAGCATATTAATGCTTAAAAGAGTTAACTGCCGTTTCAGGATTGTTGACAGAGATTATTATATGGTCTATAAAGTTTAAAAACAAAACACCTGGCTTTTGACTTGCCCCTGGTAATACCAGGTCTTAATTTTCACTCTGATATTCTTATATAGAAAAATGAAAGTGTAAATAGTCCAGCCGAGTCTGTAGACACAAATACTTAGGCCTAAAGACTATTCTATTCTGCATAAACAACACTCAGGTAAAAGTCTGAGAACTGTTCCTGTTCTGTCTTCATTTCTCCATGTTAATAGCAGAGAATCCCCAAGACAGTCTACCAAATCTTTCATATTAATTATCTTAATTATTAGAACTAATATTTATTAAGAACCCATTCTGTGCTAAGAGATCCACATGAATTTCCTCAAATAATCCTCATGATAACCTGTGAAGTTAAATTGTTTAATTTCTATTCCCAGATTGGTAAACTGAGGCTTAGAATCACAGAAGAGCTGAGATTGGAACATATATGTCTGTCTGATATACCTAATACCTAGGTACAAAAGGCATGAATTGTTTGATTATGAGACATGTGCTAGGCACAGGCATGAACAAGATGGTCCTGAACTTTGCCTTCATGTAGCATCTGTTGTACAGTGGTGAAGTTAGCACTGAAATGTAAAGTGGGAATTGTGTTCCCCAAAGGGAAGAACAAAATGCATGGTAGCCTAAATCTGGAGGATGTAGGTTAGTTCCTAAGTAAGCTAGAGACTTTAGGCAATAAGATGGGAGATCCTTTAGTAATTAAGGCAAGGGGTGACAATGGCTTTAACTTGGTTACTGGAAATAGAGATGGAAAAAAAGAAAAATATTGGAGTGATCTTTTTGTTTTTGTTTTTTTTTTTTTGGTTTTTGGCCGGGGCTAGGTTTGAACCTGCCACCTCTGGCATATGGGACCAGCGCCCTACTCCTTGAGCCACAGGTGCTGCCTGGAGTGATCTTTTGCAGTAGACTCAAAGAGGCCTAATAGGAGCCATGAGGAAGTAAGAAAAGGCAAAAATATTTTCCGAAGAGGCTAGTTTGAATAAGGAGTAGATACAGGTGCTAGTCACTGACATGGAAGCTGTGACCAAGTGCCATGCTGGTGAGAATGTATGCTCCATTTAGAGTATACTGGGTTTGAGATTTCTTCAAGAAATCCAAATAGAGATATCTAATAACTTCCCAAACAAAAACTCCCTGCAGTTTACAAGATTGGGTTAGGCTACATGCATGGAGTCAGGAGCAGTTTTGGTTCCTAATGCCATGAACAAACATGAAGTAACCTAGAGAGTGTGTATAGTGACAAGAGGCCGCCCTGGTGTGGGGGCTGAGAGAGGAGAGGTTAGAGATCTCAATTATTTATATTTATGCACCCAACCACAACACACCTCAATTTATAAGAGAAACTCTAACAGACATGAGCAACTCTATCTCCTCCACTTCCATAGTAGTTGGAGATTTTAACACCCCTTTAGCAGCACTGGATAGATCCTCCAAAAAGAAGCTAAGCAAAGAAATTTTAGATGTAAACTCAACAATTCAACATCTGGACGTAACAGACATCTACAGAACATTTCATCCCAACAAAACTGAATACACATTCTTCTCATCAGCCCATGGAACATACTCCAATATCAACCACATCCTAGGCCACAAATCTAACCTGAGCAAATTTAAAAAAATAGAAATTATTCCTTGCATATTCTCAGACCATCATGGAATAAAAGTTGAACTGAATAACAACAGGAACCTGCATACCCATACAAAAACATGGAAGCTAAACAACCTTATGCTGAAGGATAGATGGGTTATAGATGAGATTAAGAAGGAAATCACCGGGTGGCACCTGTGGCTCAGTCAGTAAGGCTCTGGCCCCATATACCGAGGGTGGCGGGTTCAAACCCAGCCCTGGCTGAACTGCAACCAAAAAATAGCTGGGCGTTGTGGCAGGCGCCTGTAGTCCTAGCTACTCAGGAGGCTGAGGCAAGAGAATCGCTTAAGTCCAGGAGTTGGAGGTTGCTGTGAGCTGTATGATGCCATGGCACTCTACCAAGGGCCATAAAGTGAAACTCTGTCTCTGCAAAAAAAAAAAAAAAAGAAGGAAATCACCAAATTTTTGGAATAAAACACCAATAAAGACATGAATTACCAGAACCTCTGGGATACTGCCAAGGCAGTCCTCAGAGGGAAATTTATAGCACTGCAAACCTTCCTAAAGAAAACAGAAAGAGAGGAAGTTAATAACTTAATGGGACATCTCAAGCAACTGGAGAAGGAAGAATACTCCAACCCCAAACCCAGCAGAAGAAAAGAAATAACCAAAATCAGAGCAGAACTCAATGAAATTGAAAACAAAAGAATTACACAACAGATCAATAAATCCAAAAGTTGGTTTTTTGAAAAGATCAATAAAATAGATAAAACTTTGGCCAACCTAACCAGGGAAAAAAGAGTAAAATCTCTAATTTCATCAGTCAGAAATGGTAATGATGAAATAACAACAGACCCCTCAGAAATTCAAAAAATCCTTAATGAATACTACAAGAAACTCTATTCTCAGAAATATGAAAATCTGAAAGAAATTGACCAATACCTGGAAGTACGCCACCTACCAAAACTTAGCCAGAATGAAGTGGAAATGTTGAACAGGCCTATATCAAGTTCTGAAATAGCATCAACTATACAAAATCTCCCTAAAATGAAAAGCCCAGGACCAAATGGCTTTATGTCAGAATTCTACCAAACCTTTAAAGAAGAACTAGTACCTATATTACTAAACCTCTTCAAAAGTATAGAAAAAGAAGGAATATTACCCAACACATTCTACGAAGCAAACATCACCTTGATCTCCAAACCAGGGAAAGACCCAACAAGAAAAGAAAATTATAGACCAATATCACTAATGAATATTGATGCTAAAATACTCAATAAGATCCTAACAAACAGAATCCAACAACACATCAAAAAAATTATACACCATGACCAAGTGGGATTTATCCCAGGATCTCAAGGCTGGCTCAATATACGTAAATCTATAAATGTAATTCAGCACATAAACAAACTAAAAAATAAGGACCATATGATTCTTTCAATCGATGCAGAAAAAGCTTTCGATAATGTCTAGCATCCCTTCATGATCAGAACACTCAAGAAAATTGGTGTAGAAGTGACATTTCTTAAACTAAGAGAGGCCATCTACAGCAAACCCACAGCCAATATCATATTGAATGGAGTTAAAATGGAATCATTTCCACTTAGATCAGGAACCAGGCAAGGCTGCCCATTGTCTTCACTGCTCTTTAACATTGTGATGGAAGTTTTAGCCATTGCAATTAGGGAAGAAAAGGCGATCAAGGGTATCCACATAGCGTCAGAAGAGATCAAACTTTCACTCTTTGCAGATGATATGATTGTATATCTGGAAAACACCAGGGATTCTACTACAAAACTTTTAGAAGTGATCAAGGAATACAGCAATGTCTCAGGCTACAAAATCAACACCCATAAATCTGTAGCCTTTATATATACCAAGAAAAACCAAGCTGAAAAAAAATGTCAAGGACTCTATTCCTTTCACAGTAGTGCCAAAGAAGATGAAATATTTGGGAGTATCCTAACAAAGGATGTGAAAGATCTCTACAAAGAGAACTATGAAATTTTAAGAAAAGCAATAGCTGAAGATGTTAACAGATGGAAAAACATACCATGCTCATGGCTGGGAAGAATCAATATTGTTAAAATATCCATACTACCTAAAGCAATATATAATTTTAATGCAATTCCTATTAAAGCTCCATTGTAATATTTTAAAGATCTTGAAAAAATAATACTTTGTTTTATATGGAATCAGAAAAAACCTTGAATAGCCAAAACATTACTCATCCATAAAAACAAAGCAGGAGGAATCACGCTACCAGACCTGAGACTGTACTATAAATCGATAGTGATCTAAACAGCACGGTACTGGCACAAAAACAGAGAAGTAGATGAATCCAGCTACTTACTGTTATTTTCTCTTTGACAAGCCAATTAAAAATATTCAGTGGGGAAAAGATTCCCTATTTAACAAATGGTGCTGGGTGAACTGGCTGGCGACCTGTAGAAGACTGAAACTGGACCCACACCTTTCACCATTAACTAAGATAGACTCTCACTGGATAAAAGATTTAAACTTAAGACATGAAACTATAAAAATACTTGAAGAAAGTGCAGGGAAAACTCTTGAAGGAATCGGCCTAGGTGAATATTTTATGAGGAGGATTCCCCAGGCAATTGAAGCAGTATTAAAAATACACTACTGGGACCTGATCAAACTAAAAAGCTTCTGCACAGCCAAGGACATAGTAAGTAAAGCAAGCAGACAACCCTCAGAATGGGAGAAAATATTTTCAGGTTATACCTCGGAGAAAGGTCTAATAATCAGAATCCACAGAGAACTCAAACGTATTAGCAAGAAAAGAACATGTGACCCCATCTCAGCGTGGGCAAGGGACTTGAAGAGAAACTTCTCCAAAGAAGACAGATGCACAATCTACAAACACATGAAAAAAAGCTCATCATCCTTAATCATCAGAGAAATGCAAATCAAAACTACTTTGAGATATCACCTAACCCCAGTAAGAGTAGCCCACATAACAAAATCCCCAAACCAGAGATGTTGGCATGGATGTGGAGAAAAGGGCACACTTCTACACTGCTGGTGGGAATGCACACTAATATGTTCCTTCTGAAAGGATGTTTGGAGAATACTTAGAGACCTAAAAATAGACCTGCCATTCGATCCTACAATTTCTTTACTAGGTTTATACCCAGAAGACCAAAAATCACAATATAACAAAGACATCTGTACCAGAATGTTTATTGCAGCCCAATTCATAATTGCTAAGTCATGGTAGAAGCCCATGTGCCCCTCGACCCATGAATGGACTAGCAAATTGTGGTACATGTACACCATGGAATATTATGCAGCCTTAAAGAAAGATGGAGACTTTACCTCTTTCATGTTTACATGGATGGAGCTGGAACATATTCTTCTTAGCAAAGTATCTCAAGAATGGAAGAAAAAGTATCCAATGTACTCAGCTCTACTATGAAGCTAAATTATAACTTTCACATGAAGGCTATAACCCAACTATAGCACAAGACTATGGGGAAAGGGCCAAGGAAGGGGAAGGGAGGGGGAAGGTCATGGTGGAGGGAAAGTAATGGGCGGGGCCACACCTATGGTGCATCTTAGAATGGGTACAGGCAAAACTTACTAAATGCAGAATAAATGCCTACATACAGTAACTAAGAAAATGCCATAAAGGCTAGGTTCAACAGTTTGATGAGAATATTTCAGATTGTATATGAAACCAGCACATTGTACCCCTTGATTGCACTAATGTACACAGGTATGATTTAACAATAAAAAATAAAATAAAATAAAATAAAATAAAATAAAATAAAATAAAGAAAGGTGTGCTGACACAGTGTAATCAGAGGAATTAATTAAGGTCAAGATATGAGTCTAGGTTATGGCAGTCTTGAAATTAGGGAATGAAGGGAAATTGGTAGTCTTGAGGTATATGGAATGTGAATGATGATGGTGTACAAATTAGAGGAAATTATTAAGCAAGAGCCGAGTGTGCCTGAACAGTGTCAACATTATTTTAGGGATTGAATATAAGAAATGAGAAGATACACCAAATCTTTCCTACCTATTCTCCTGATACTTTCTCCTGCCTATTATTTCTAGCAGTTCCCATTTGAGTTTTCAGATCTACCCTACCTTGTACTGGAAGAAATGATTTAATGTCTCTAAGGCATTGGGTTCCTCTTAACACGGGGTTAATAATAATACCTATTTTATAAAGAAGGCCCTTGTGAGTATTATAAAATGTGATGCATTTAGTACATAGGATCTGGCACATGATAAAAAATGCAATAATTATGAACCAGTAAAGCCACCAATTTTAAACTAGTACTCTAAGTAGTGCTTTATGTAATTGAGAAGACCCTTGATAGCTGACATGAATAGACTTAACTTTCCTGGTTTGTACAGAAAAGAGAGTGAGGCAGATACCAGAAAAAGCCCAAGATAAAAGTTGACATCTCCCATGAGCTAGAGTTATGGTGATCACAACTGACCTGGCTCCCCACTACACTGTGGATTTAATAATTGTCTTGAAGACTGCTACAGAGCCATTTCTTCCCTTGTATGTCATGGCCCCTGGTATAATAACATCCCTTTTTACTCCAGCCACTATTGAGAGAGTATAGGACTTTTGTACCTCAGAGACCGGTGATAAGAACAGGCACCCAGCATAAAGCAAAATTAGTATCTATGCATCAAGATTATGAGTGATAACTTCTAAGTTTATTTTTGTTCTAAGGTGTTTTTTTTTTTTAAAATCAGGATTGGAATAATGTCTAGTATATTAATTTCTAAACCTAACAGAATGACCAGCCTGTTAGTTCACCTTCTTTTGAATGAGTGGCTAGTTAACTGCCCAATCATTTTATTAACCTAAGCAATGGTACTTGAAAGTCCATTAAATTTTATCCTGATTTTTTAAAATGATGCAATAATTAAAGTACCAAATAATATCAGATGTTATTGAACTTACTCTCCAATTCGTAAGTGAAATAGGCAGGTCGGGGAAGGTGAGAGTGTTTCTTATGTTGTAGGTCAGTTGGACATGTTGAACCCATCTTGTCATTTACAGCTGATACTTGAGATTTCCTTTCTGTGACTACTCTACTCATTTAGAAGCCCAAGTTCTTTTTTTAATTTCTGGGAGATCATCTATGGAGGGTAGAAGGTTAAGGTGATCTGAGGACACTGATGGCTATGATTCCTGTTGAAGGATCAATGTACAATGCGCTAGATGTTGATGGATGGCTTTCATTGGAAGGCAACCAAAAGGATATCAACAGAGTGTGTGGAGCTGGCTGGTGGTTGAAGAAGTGAATATATAGGTGAAGACACATCTCTCAGGTACTTTGGCAGATGGCCTTTGCTCCAATGGACTATTAATGTGGTCCTTGCTTCCTTCCCTCCTTAGCTCACAGAGGTCTGGGAAGCAGGAAAAAAATCCATTCTTCAACTTTATATCTGAGTCTCTGAATAGCTTTTAAACTTAAACACCAAATACCTGAGCCTCTGTTCTCTGGTTAGGAGGTAATTCATGCCTTTCTATTTGGGCTGAAAGTAGGCCCTTAGAAATTTAAGGAACTTGAGAAGATAGAGGAACACATAATTACTTTTGGCAATCATATTCATCTGCATACATTTATACACAAGTCCCAGAAAGGAACACAAATTTTACTACTTTCTTAGATAAAGCTATTGGAATTTTCCTTGTAGAAATGTACCTCTGCAGCTTGCAGTACTGCTGCAGGACAGGGCTACTACAGATTTTCCTAGAACTGGGAAATAATTCACAAGACCTACTCATTATTCATATAGACATCACATTAATGTCACAGAACTCTGGAATCTTGCCTTATCTAGGCTGGATCCCAGCTAGAGGGATGAGGAACTGACTCTTTAGATTTAAAACATTTCCCCCTCTGCAAAAAAATAAGAATTGATTAAATATGCTTTTGTATTAGCCAGAACTTTGGACACACCTGACCTCTCTGAAGTTAAATGGAAACCAATGACTTTGGGGCTACTTTAGGGGACTTTTTTTTATGAATTTAGGATGAGATGTAACCAAGTTTATGCCAGTTAGATAACTGACAAGTATTTGAGGCATGTCATACCATGATCTCTTTCTCTTTCTCTCTCTCTCACACACACACGACACATACTCTAGCAGACATTTGTGCAGAGAATTTTGCATTGTCCAAGTGGCTATATTGGTGGGCTTACAATGAGATGTGCTATATTTAGATTCAAGAATACACACAATGTAACTTCATATTCGTTTCCCATTAAAATGACGTCAAAATTCTTAAATTTTTTTAAAAGAAGCTAATCCTGCTGATAAAATGCAGAGAATTAAACATCCCATAACTGTTAGCAAATAAAGCTGCTGCAAGCAGTTATAATGCATGTAATTTGTATTATGTTCCCTGAACACGCAGTCTCATTACAATATTTGTTATTTATCATCTTCCCTTTTGGTGAACCCAATAGAGAAGAATGATTAACTAATTGAGCTTGTAAGCCATTTATCACTAAGTATGATTTAAATGTAATTTTTCTGTCTCCCCTAACACTAGATATTACCAAACTTTTTATCTCTATTTGATTGATGAAACACTACATTTCCGTTTAATTTATATTTCTTTGATTGAGTGATAGTAAGCAGTTTTTCTATCTTTAAAGCCATTTCTTTTCAGTGAACTATTTAAGATATTTCATTATACTAAAAAATATAGATTCAGATCATTCTATACAATATAATGCTATTTTGATTTATGAAGTATTATGTGTGAGGCCAGGTGTGATGTCTCATGCCTATGAATCCTAGCACTCTGAGAGGCTGAGGTGGGTGGATTGCTTGAGCTCAGGAGTTCAAGACCAGCCTGAGTGAGAGCAAAACCTCATCTCTACTAAAAATAGAAAAAAAACCCACCTAGCCAGGTATTACAGCAGTCCCAGCTACTTGGGAAGCTGAAGCAAGAGGATTGCTCAGACCCATGTGTTAGAGGTTTCTGTGACCTATGAAGTCACAGAATTCTACTCAGGGTGACAGAGTGAGACTTTGTCTCCAAAAAAAAAAAAAAAAAAGCTATGGGTTATAATGTATTGTTTTGCTATATATTTACCTTGTGGAATGTATACATATAATTCTATTTTATACCAGGTTATTTACTATATACTACTTTTATTACAGAGTAAATATTTTTCTAAAAATTAATTTGTTTGTTTGCTTGAAATAGTAGGGAAATGACTATATGAGCAAATTGCCACACATTTCATTGTCATTTGGGATCAGGCAGGTAACATATAATAATTAGTAACTATAGTTAGTAACTATTATTAGTAACTATAATAATAATAATTAGTGAGGCCTGTGGGATACTGGAGTATCTCATCCAAAGGCATGCAGAGTCAACTTTTCTAATACTTTGCTGATCTAAGGAATGTGTCTGAGGATGGGTTTTGCCAGTGGGCTGTCAATTGGCAACTGCTGCTCTAAATTGGAGGAAAAAAAAAAGATGACATCTACTCTTAGAAGGAAAAGGTATATATAATGACTAAACTTCTGTTCTCTTTGAGAAGGAACAAATATAGATAGGTCCTTCATTAGACAGTATAAAATGAGTTGTCAGTTCTCTTACATCTTTCCTCTCATTCCTCTCACAAATGCACACTTGGAGTCCTCATACAGGTTCAGGTGCCAAGTTGGGGACCAAATGCTGTTTCAAAAGAGAATTTATGATTCAGAAATTACCCCTGAAAATGCCACCATTTTACTAATGATGCTACAGAAAATCTTCTTTTGCTGAGAACAACGGACTTTCCTTTTAGAAATGCCTACTGGTAAAGCCAATTGAACTCAGCATCTGTCTATTAAACAAGCTAGAGTCTGTTTTGAAAGAATAAGGAAAGTTTCAAACAGAGACAGTAATGAAGAGACCACAGACAGCTGCTGTGATATGCATCACTGATCCACCACAAAAATTCATTATCTTAGTATTTCATTGTGTGTGGATGACAAGTAATAAATGACAGAATCAAAATAGGTCATTCTTAGGAATGTTATTCTCTGGAAATATTTGTGAATAACAAGGCCTTAAGCTTTTTACATACTGTTTTCTCTGGAAGCTCTCTAGATGATTTCCAAACTGTAGTTGAGCCTGACATGTCACTGAGATAATTATAAATCATTTTACTACCAGGATTATTTGTGTACTATTTGGTTAACAAATCTTGGGAAAAACACTGAACTATGGGCATAGGAACTATCAGCTGAACTCAGAAGACCTAGAAGCTATTCCTAAAAAACAAAAACAAACTATAGTCTACAGGATCATGGCCCAAAGTCTGCTCCTGGAATATTGATGGCTGCAAGATGTGATTGAACAATATACAAAAAGGTTCTATGGTTTAAAAAGTCTGGGAAATACTGGTTTAAAGTTTAATAAGTTACTTGTCTGCATAACTTCTCAGAGCCTCTAATATGCTATCATATTTTGGAAGGCTAAGAAGCAGCTTTTATATGTAGTATTTCTCGTGTACATTTCATGTTATTCTTTGGAAAACTCTTGCTGAATTTTAAATTTCCTTCAATTCTCAGACATTTTTTTTCTATTATGGAAGTCTCTGAAGAGTATCTTGATATGTGGTTAAGAAGATTTTATTATATTTTTTCCAAAACAGCAATCTCTAGAGACAATTTTTGTAGAGATACTGGTTCTAGAATCTTATATAATGCAACTGAGGAGAAGAAAGAAAAATTTAAATCTATCAAATAAATTTTGTTTTATTAAAAATAATTACAAATAGTTTTATGGAAAAATGAATCCAGCCATCTTATGGACAGATGTATTAACAGCCCTTCTAAGCATCTATTGACTTACCTTTTTCTTTTACTGCTTGTCAGATCCTTTCTTTCCGAGAGCCCTCTTGGTATATTCCTTTCTTTCCCTATCTGCCTCCTTCCCTATCAGTCCGTCTTCCTGAGACTGACTTTTCATGTATTTCTTTCTCTTTTGCTCTTGGAGACTGAATATGATAAGCCAGGAACAAAGTGTCCGATATATTGTGAGTTTGTTTTTTTTTTCCACAGAAATAGCCAGGAATGTGATGACTTTTTCATTGCATTGACTAACTCTTTAAAAAAGTGGGTTTTCATTGCTATGAGAGTTAGAAAGTTCTCTAAAGTAAGCTGACCTCTTCTCTCTGCTCCCTTTGCCTGCTGATCCAATATAAGAGGACAAGAATTCAAATAAAGCTTGCTACTATAGAGTCATTAAAATTGCCATAGTTTACACTAAATGAGAAGGAAGATCTATGGACTTATTGGGGAGATTATGTCATAAGCAGAGTGATGCTAAAATCCACAATGCATTAAAAGACCTACCCTATTAACCAGTAATTGAATTTTGCCCCCATGTATTTGTCCAAGTTGGAAATAGATGTAAATTCCATGACAATAAAACCTTAAATAAACAAAACTGCATAATTTTCACCATAAAACTCACATTTTAGCCCTATCGTGCCACTTAAACCATGAACCTTCCATCCTTCTATAAAACTGAAAGCACTGTTTATAAAAATGTTTCTAATTATTCCACGACAGCAGCCTAAGAAAGTGCAAAAAAAATCATGTTTATGTCATAGAAAGGGAAGGGGCAGGTGCTGCTCAAAGGACTAGATATGTCTGCAAGTAGCCACGGGGTTTGACTTTGTTTTCTTCTCTTTCTCACCTAGATAGTTTGCATCTTGTAAGAAAGCCTTGAGAATATAAAATGTGTTTACATTAGATACTAGTGAGATACATTGATGAATAGGGGCCCCTGGAATCCAGCAGCCCAGGGTGACCTGCCTCCGCCATGCCTGCCTACGTGATTTGCAAGCAAGCCACTGAATCTCTCTGTGCCTCAGTTCCCTGACGACTAAAATGGAAATAATAGGAAGATACACCTGATAGGGTTGGTGTTAGAATTAAATAAATACATACACTTAAACTACTTGAAAGAGTGGCACATGGTAAGCTTTAAAAAATATTAAGTTTTATTAGTATTAATTATATTTAATTATCCATAAAACTTTAATAAATAAACTTTATTTCATGCCATTATAGATCAATTAGAATCATGAAACATAACCTTGCAAGCCCTCTGAAAATTTGTTTTTGTTTGATATGATTTTATCAGAAAAATTCTTTTCTTAAATAAATAGGTATGTTTTGACTCATGATCCTCTTGTTTATCAATCTTTATTTTAACTTTTATTCCCAGAGAAGTAATTGGAGATTACTGAAAGGCTATATTTTATGTTTTTGGTTGTTCTCAACCAAAGATATGGAGTACGGTCCTCCTTCTCCCACTTGGGGTTACAGAATAATTACTAATTAAAGTATCGCAACTCATATTTCACAGAATATTGCTAGGCATAGGTCCAAGGGTATAATGCTTCTATACGTGTTTATAAATGACAAATAATTTAAGTTGGTAAGTGTGTATTTTGGTGTTTTCAGTTATTAGATAATAGAATATTATTAAAAGACCAGCACTTACTTTTGAAATAGTTTACCCCAAAATTTATATCCCATATTAAATAATTAGTCTCAGATTTTGAATCTTGAAACAATCAAATATATTCCATTTTTACAATTGTATTATAGAAGGCAACTGACTGGCAATTTCAAAGGAAAGCAAATAACAGCTATTGGAATAGTTCCCATGGGAAACTCACTATGTAAAACAGGATATGTTTAGGAAAAACATGGTGTATGGATTCTCAACTACTGTCATGGAGAGAAGTTGATACTTATCAATTCTTAGGGACCTGAGCCTGTGGAATGCAAGAAACACTACAAATGTGGTATGGATCGTTAAATAAATGGTTTATCCATAGCTAAAAAAGTTTATGTAGCTATTAATAATTTTTGAAGAGGATGAATTAACTTTGGAAATGTTCATCATATACTAAGTAAAAGAAGAATTACAGAATTTTAACACAGTAAAATAATTAACAACATGAATGTGCTCTTCATTGTTGGGCTAAGAATGAATGGACATATACTATCATGTTATTTTATTTTTTTATAGTTGGGGATTCATTGAGGGTACAATAAGCCAGGTTACACTGATTGCAAATGTTAGGTAAAGTCCCTCTTGCAATCATGTCTTGCCCCCATAAAGTGTGACACACACCAAGGCCCCACCCCCCTCCCTCCGTCCCTCTTTCTGCTTCCCCCCCCATAACCTAAATTGTCATTAATTGTCCTCATATCAAAATTGAGTACATAGGATTCATGCTTCTCCATTCTTGTGATGCTTTACTAAGAATAATGTCTTCCACGTCCATCCAGGTTAATACGAAGGACGTAAAGTCTACATTTTTCTTAATGGCTGAATAGTATTCCATGGTATACATATACCACAGCTTGTTAATCCATTGCTGGGTTGGTGGGCATTTAGGCTGTTTCCACATTTTGGCAATTGTAAATTGAGCTGCAATAAACAGTCTAGTACAAGTGTCCTTATGATAAAAGGATTTTTTTCCTTCTGGGTAGATGCCAGTAATGGGATTGCAGGATCAAATGGGAGGTCTAGCTTGAGTGCTTTGAGGTTTCTCCATACTTTCTTCCAGAAAGGTGTGCTAGTTTGCAGTCCCACCAGCAGTGTAAAAGTGTTCCCTTCTCTCCACATCCACGCCAGCATCTGCAGTTTTGAGATTTTGTGATGTGGGCCGATATCTCAGGGTTGTTTTGATTTGCATTTCTCTAATATATAGAGATGATGAACATTTTTTCATGTGTTTGTTAGCCATTCATCTGTCATCTTTAGAGAAAGTTCTATTCATGTCTCTTGCCCATTGATATATGGGATTGTTGGCTTTTTTCATGTGGATTAATTTGAGTTCTCTATAGATCCTAGTTATCAAGCTGCTGTCTGATTGAAAATATGCAAATATCCTTTCCCATTGTGTAGGTTGTCTCTTTGCTTTGGTTATTGTGTCCTTAGCTGTACAGAAGCTTTTCAGTTTAATGAAGTCCCATTTGTTTATTTTTGTTGTTGTTGCAATTGCCATGGCAGTCTTCTTCATGAAGTCTTTCCCCAGGCCAATATCTTCCAGTGTTTTTCCTATGCTTTCTTTGAGGGTTTTTATTGTTTCATGCCTTAAATTTAAGTCCTTTATCCATCTTGAATCAATTTTTGTGAGTGGGGAAAGGTGTGGGTCCAGTTTCAGTCTTTTACATGTAGACATCCAGTTCTTCCAACACCATTTATTGAATAGGGAGTCTTTCCCTCAAGGTATGTTCTTGTTTGATTTATTGAAGATTAGCTGGTTGTAAGAAGTTAGTTTCATTTCTTGGTTTTCAATTAGATTATAAGTGTCTATGTTCTGTTTTTGTGCCAGTACCATGCTGTCTTGACCACTATGGCTTTGTAGTACAGACTAAAATCTGGTATGCTGATGCCCCAGCTTTATTTTTATTATTAAGAACTGCCTTAGCTATACAGGGTTTTTTCTGGTTCCATACAAAATACAGAATCATTTTTTCCAAATCTTGAAAGTACGATGTTGGTATTTGATAGGAATGGCATTGAATAGGTAGATTGCTTTGGGAAGTATAGACATTTTAACAATGTTGATTCTTCCCATCCATGAGCATGGTATGTTCTTCCATTTGTTAATATCCTCTGCTATTTCCTTTCTGAGGATTTCATAATTTTCTTTGTAGAGGTCCTTCACCTCCTTCGTTAGGTATATTCCTAGGTATTTCATTTTCTTTGAAACTATGGTGAAGGGAGTTGTGTCCTTAATTAGCTTCTCATCTTGACTGTTATTGGTGTACACAAAGGCTACTGACTTGTGGACATTGATTTTATATCCTGAAACATTACTGTATTTTTTGATGACTTCTAAGAGTCTTGTGGTTGAGTCTTTGGGGTTCTCTAAGTATAAGATCATGTTGTCAGCAAAGAGGGAGAGTTTGACCTCCTCTGCTCCTATTTGGATTCCCTTTATTTCCTTGTCTTGCCTAATTCTATTGGCTAGAACTTCCAGCACTATGTTGAATAGCAAAGGTGACAGAGGACAACCTTGTTTGGTTCCAGTTCTAAGAGGAAAAGCTTTCAGTTTTACTCCATTCAGTAAAATATTGGCTGTGGGTTTGTCATAGATAGCTTCAATCAGTTTTAGAAATGTGCCACCTTTGCCTATACTCTTCAGTGTTATAATTAGAAAAGCATGCTGGATTTTATCAAATGCTTTTTCTGAATCTATTGAGAGGATCATGTGATCTTTATTTTTGCCTCTGTTAATATGGTGGATAACGTTTATGGACTTGCGTATGTTAAACCAGCCTTGCATCCCTGGGATGAAGCCTACTTGATCATGATGAATGACTTTTTTGATGATAAACTGTAATCTATTGGCTAGGATTTTGTTGAGAATTTTTGCATCTATATTCATGAGTGAGATTGGTCTGAAATTCTCCTTTTTGTTTGGGTCTTTTCCTGGTTTTGGTATCAGGGTGATGTTTGCTTCATAGAATGTGTTGGGGGAAGATTCCTTCTTCCTCAATTTTTTGGAATAATTTCTGCAGTAGAGGAATAAGCTCTTCCTTGAATGTTTGATAGAATTCTGGAGTGAAGCCATCTGGACCAGGGCATTTTTTGGTCGGAAGATTTTTTATTGGTTCTTTGATCTCAATGCTTGAAATTGGTCTGTTCAGGAGCTGTGTTTCTTCCTGGCTGAGTCTAGGGAGAGGGTGTGATTCCAAATATTGATCCATTTCCTTCACATTGTGAAATTTCTGGGCATAGAGTTTCTGGCAGTATTCAGAGATGATCTCTTATATCTCTGTGGGATCAGTTGTTATTTCCCCTTTATCATTTCTGATTGAGGTTACTAGAGATTTTACTTTTCTATTCCTTGTTAGTCTGGCCAATGGTTTATCTATTTTATTTATTTTTTCAAAAAACCAACTCCTTGTTTCATTAATTTTCTGAATGTTTCTTTTGTTTTCAATTTTATTGATCTCTGATTTGATTTTGGATATTTCTTTTCTTCTACTGAGTTTAGGCTTAGATTGTTCTTCTTTTTCCAATTCCATAAGATGGCTTGTGAGATTGTTGATGTGCTCTCTTTCTGTTTTTCGAATGTAGGTATCTAAAGCGATGAATTTTCCTCTCAAAACTGCTTTTGCAGTATCCCACAGGTTTTGGAAGCTTGTGTCTTCGTTGTTGTTATGCTCAAGGAAGTTAATGATTTCCTGTTTTATTTCTTCCTTGACCCATCTGTTATTCAACAGAAGATTGTTTAATTTCCATGCCTTTGGGTGGGGTTGAGCATTTTTGATAGAGTTGAGTTCCACCTTTAGTGCCTTATGGTCTGAGAAGATACAAGGTAAAATTTCAATTCTTTTGATTCTGTTGATATTTGTTTTGTGTCCCAGGATATGATCAATTTTGGAGAATGTTCTATGGGGTGATGAGAAGAATGTATATTCTTTATCTTTGGGGTGGAGTGCTCTATATGCGTCTATCAAGCACAGTTGTTCTAGGGTCTCATTTAAATCTCTTATATCTTTGTTTAATTTCTGTTTAGAGGATCTGTCCATCTCTGTAAGAGGGGTGTTAAAGTCCCCTGTTTTTATGGTATTATCAGATATCATATTGCTCAGACTGAGTAAGGTCTGTTTCAAAATCTGGGAGCATTTAAATTGGGTGCATAAATGTTTAGAATTGAAATGTCTTCTTGTTGTATTTTTCCCTTGACCAATATAAAGTGACCATCTTTGTCTTTTTTGACTTTAGTTGCTTTAAATCCACATGTATCTGAAAATAAGATTGCAACTCCTCTTTTCTTCTGAATTCCATTTGCCTGAAAAATTGTCTTCCAACCCTTGACTTGGAGCTTTGTCTTTTGAAGCCAGGTGTGTTTCTTGCAGACAGCAAATGGATGGCTTGTGTTTTTTAATCCAGTCAGCCAATCTATGTCTCTTCAGGGGGGAATTCAAGCCATTAACATTTATTGAGATAATTGATAAGTGTGGTAGTATTCTATTCGTCCTATTTGGTAAGGGTCCATTGCTTAGTTTTATCTTTTGCATCAGTGTGGAGGTTAGGTTCTGTCCTTTAATTTCTGAGTTCTTACTTTGCTGCTGATCCATTGTGGTGGTCAGTGTGCAGAACAGGTTGAAGTATTTCCTGTAGAGCTGATCTTGTTGTGGCGAATTTCCTCAATGTCTGTAAATGATTTGATTTCTCTGTCAATTTTTAAGATTAGCTTAGCAGGGTACAGAATTCTGGGCTGGAAATTGTTCTGTTTAAGTAGATTAAAGGTAGATGACCATTGTCTTCTTGCTTGGAAAGTTTCATTAGAGAAGTCTGCGGTCACTCTGATGGATTTGCCCCTGTAGGTCCACTGGTGCTTACTCCTGGCAGCTTGCAGAATCTTTTCTTTTGTCTTGACTTTGGACAGGTTCATCACAATGTGTCTTGGAGAAGCTCGGTTAGAGTTGAGGTGACCCGGGGTCCGATATCCCTCTGAAAGCAGTGTGTCAGAATCTTTGGTGGTATTTGGGAAATTTTCTTTTATAATATTCTCTAGTATGGCTTCCATTCCTCTAGGGCATTCTTCTTCCCCTTCTGGGATTGCTATAACTCATATGTTGGAACGCTTCATAAAGTCTCATAATTCTGACAGTGAACGTTCTGCTTTCTCTCTCTTCTTTTCTGCCTCTTTTACTATCTGTGTTGTCTCAAGAACTTTGTCTTCTACCTCTGAAATTCTTTCTTCTGCATTGTCTAACCTGTTGCTGATACTTTCCATTGCATCTTTAAGTTCCCTAATTGGCCGTTTCAGTTCGTTCAGCTCTGCTATATCCTTTTTATATTCTTCATATTGTTCATCTCTTATTTGATTCTGTTTTTGGATTTCCTTTTGGTTATTTTCCACTTTACTAGCAGTTTCCTTCAATGTTTCCATCATTTCTTTCATTGTTTTCAACATGTGTATTCTAAATTCCCTTTCTGTCATTTGTAACATTTCTTTATAGGTGGAATCATCTGCAGTAGCTACCTCATGGTCCCTTGGTGGGGTTGTTCTGGACTGGTTCTTCATGTTGCCTGGAGTTTTCTGCTGATTCTTCCTCATGAGTGATTTCTTTTATCTGTTTCCTTGCCCTAATTTTCCTTTCACTTCCTCTTGCTCTTTAAGTTCTTGTGCCTGTGGTTTAAGGGTTACAGGACCAGAAGGGTGAGAACATTGAAGAGCAGAAAAGGGATAAAAGCAAGGAGGACCGAGTGATAAGAAAAGAAAAGAAAAATAGAGAAAGGAGTGGGAGTGGGTAGAAGGAATATTGACAAAAAGAAGAGAGGCACAGAAAGAGGGAGACAGAGCAATATAGGTATACAGTAGGGTACTTTGACACAGCCTTAAAAAACCCCCACCTTCTGGGGGTGCCCCACTGGGTGTTTCCCTTTAGGTCCGCATCTCTTTGCTAACCTGGTCAGACACAGTACCCCACCCCCACCAAGTAGAGAGGAAAGACAAAAATGCTATAAATCAAACCAAAACAAGGAAACAGGAAACTTTATGTGATAAAATTGGGTGAAAAACCAAATAATACTGGTATAAACACTAGCAAAAATGAAGTTCTAGTTATTGAAAAAGGCAGCAATGGGAAATTATAATTAAACTAGAAAAATTGAGAAAGAAAAAGGATGTGTATGGAAAAGGTTGAAATGAAAAAACAAAACAACATCAACAACATCAAAATAAACAAAAAAACCCAACCAAACAAAAAAAAAAAAAAGAAAAAAAACACAACCAAAAACAAAGCAGTATGTATATATTATTGAGTATTGTCTTGGCAACAAGTGGTCTTCTGGGTATGAAATGTTAATCACAGTTGTGATACGACTGGAGGCTGCTGATTTCTCAAACCCCAGCAGGTAGACACCCTAAATCTCTCTTCAGCCCACTTAAAAGGCACTTTGAACTTGTAAACTTGCTGAGCAGAAGCTTTCCCAGGAAAGTGCTTGTCGCTGGAATCACTGCTGAAGTGGCTATCCACTTACCCAGTGTGCCAAAACCGGTCTCACTCTGCCCCTGAGGGTTAGGGCTGCAAGGAAGCTCAGACCCCACCCTTAGGCTACTTGGTTGCTGGGTTACCAGCTCCCACCCGATTCTAGCTCTGCGACCCTGAGGGCGGAGCTTGGCGGGGCAGATCGCTCACAATGGCTCCCTGTGACCCACAGGCAAACAGTATTAGCTCCATCTGGTTCAGCGGCTCAGACTGGGGCCCCAGACAATGGCCAAAGTTCTCCACACTCCCGCTTAGGCTCTCCCCAAGGCAGTTCAACTGAGTGCCAAGTCCACAGACACCAAACAGTTCACAGGTAAGGCCTTTCTGGTTTGTAGTCTCGCTGCTACTGAACTTACAGTTGTGGGCGGGTTTAGACGGATTGAACACACGTGACCACTTGCCGTTTTTCCACTGTTTTAGTCCTCGTCTTGGGGTCCAGAAGTCTCTCGCTGATTCCCTGTATCCTCACAGGGGTGATGATAGGCAGATCCCACCAGCCAGAGATGCATGGAGTCCTATCTCCCCAGACTCATGGTGCCCAGATGCAAGGAAGCTGTTACTCGGCCACCATCTTGCTCTGCCTCTCTATCATGTTATCTTACAAAGCAATGATAATTTCTTGGCAATGGTATCATGGACAATTTTAACATAGAGATGCATTTCTATATTTTCAAAATTCTTTTTTTTTTTTTGAGACAGAGTCTTACTTTGTTGCCTTTGGTAGAGTGCCATTGTGTCACAGCTCACAGTGACCTCAAACTCTTGGGCTCAAGCGATTTTCTTGCCTCAGCCTCCCAAGTAGCTGGGACTATAGGTGCCCACTACAACTCCCAGCTATTTTTAGAGACAAAGTCTTGCTCTGGCTCAGGCTGGTCTCGAACTTAGGCAATCCACCCTCCTCAGCCTCTTAGAGTGCTAGGATTATAGATGTGAGTCACCACATTTGGCCTCAAATTTCTTACAGTAAACATGCATTCCTGAAGATGACCTATCACTATTGGTAATACCCAAGATAAAAGATCTAAGAAGAGATAATGACTAAGATCCTTCAGTATGCAATTAATATGGAAGCAAAACTTTACAAAGCAATCTCTGTCTCTATGAGATTTATCCACATTTATTAGCAAGAGAGAAAATAGATATTGCCATTTAATGAGCATTTATTTTATTTTTTTTATTTCAGATTAATATGACAGTACATAGATTAAGTTACATTGTTTGCATTTATTAGGTAAAGCCCAAGTTGTGGTTGTTAGGTGAGCATTTAATGGGAGCCAGGCATTATGTAAAGTACATGACACACATGGTTTCCATAATCTCCCCATGACCTTATAAAGTAGAAATGATTATTGTTCTTATTTTAGAGATGAAGAAACTGAAGTTAGGAAAGAAATGTGACTTTCCCAAGGTCATTTTATTAGTAATAAGTACAGGTGAGATTCTACTCACGTGTATATAATCTCTCAGTATATGGTGTTAATAACTGCATTGGAATTATGAATCTGTGAACCAGATTATGAACCACACTTATACATGAGAATGGATTTAAGGGTGTTAGAGAAGTAGAATGCTATCAGAAAAATGATAAATAATCAGCATGAAAAAAATACTCCATACTTTACTTACTTTTGCTTAGAAGATAGAGAGTCTCTTGTTTGAACTAACCACAAGTTCAAATAAACTTGTTCTGGAGGGAACATACCTATGGTGCATATTGCAAGGGTACATGTCTAATATATTAAGTGTAGAGTATAAATGTCTTAACACAATAATTAAGTAAATGAGGTGAAGGATATATTAACTAATTTGATATAAGCATTCCAAATTGTATATAAAATGAGCACATTGTACCCCACAAAGGCATTAATGTATACATGATCTATGTGTTTGTGACTTAATAACAAAAAAAATATATAAAACTTGTTCTGAGATGAAAACATCACTGTTACATGGCTTACTTTCTCACAAAAACTTAGGGCCAGATGCCATTTGACCCTCTGCCAGCATAGCCAATGCATTGTGCCTTGTGTTTTGCTTCCAGATCCTAAAGGCAATTCTATTTCTGTGTCATTAGAGATAAAAATGAAGTGGCAACAAATGGAGACATATAGTTAATAGTCTCAGTACCTCCTTTGGAAAGAACATGAACAACAATCATGGTCTTGTTTTATAACTCTTCTTGGCTTCTAGGACCAGGACTTCTGTAAGAAGGGGAAATGGCCCTTCTGGTGTCGCTGCCTGCCTGCCTGTCTGCCTGACTGCATTGAGGTGCCCCATGGAGTTGCTGGTGATGAGAATAAGCAAATAATCCTAGTGCAAGTTTATCAGCCTCTGTGCCATTGAGGTTCTGAGCTGGATAATTTTTTTCTTGCAGTGTAGGATGTCTTGGACATTGCAGGATGCTCAGTGTCATCTCTGGCCTCTACCCACTATGTACAAGCAGCACATATGAGTTGTGACCCAGGAGATCTCCACATTACCAAACTACTCCTGGGAGAAATTGTCCCAACTGAGAACACTGATCCTTGTATATTCCTAAAGTTGGCTTTTTCACATCCTTTTAAGCTTAATAAAGTGTTGGAAGGTTTAAGCTCACCTTCCAACACTACCACAATGACAACCAAATTTCAACATCAGTTTTAGAGAAGTCAGTCAAACCACAGCATCAGAGAAGTAAGAATTCAAAGTCATTCCTGAGGGCTGGCAGTTTTTTGACCTTTTAGCCTTTTGGATACACCTTTATTATCCTGAAACATGTTTAAATGAAACAAGAAAATATACCACACACTTGCATAGGGAACACTTTGACAAACTCCTAGAAAGAGAGATCAAGTCAGCTGCTTACCATCAACACAAGAAGGTCGGTTTCTTGTTGTTCCAGCGACTTTCCCGGGTAGACAGGAACACTTTACTGTTTGTGACCTCTCCTCAATGCGATTCTTGTTACAACATCTGTGTGCTGCAATCACTTCACATGTCCCTCCTTCTGGCAAGAGAGAAATAATGGGCACCCTGATTAGAAAGAACTCTTTGGCCATTCAAGCCTGTGGGAGTACATGTGGATGGGTTGGGGCAAGTGATAGGAATTGCAGAAATGGTTCCCAAGAAGTGTAATTGCTAAAGGCCTCTCTTTCACTGTGTTCAGTCTTGGAGAAGACATAGTTCCAAAGCAACAGAGAGTATCAATGAACAGCCCTCAAGCTGTGACAATTCTGGGCTGAATGTACTGAGAGGCAGTAAAACAGTGAATGTGCAGAGCTAACAACAGAGATATTACCTGATATAAATTTGTTGTATTTGGGGATCTCTCTCCTGTGTTATCATTGCGTTTAAGATTCACCAAGCTCCCACTAAAGACAAGCAACTGACACTCCAGTGATATAGAACATCCAGCGGCAAGAAAACTTTTAATTTCCCAATTATTATGGGTTGGGTTTTTTTTTTGTTGTTGTTTTAAGCACCTCCTTATGTTCTGGCCCCACAAGAATATTCCAGGCTTATTGTATATATTTCTTGCCCCAAGCTTAGAATCAGATATTTTTCTAAGAAGCAGGTTGGGGAATTTGAATAAAATATACTACAGTAGATGGAATGAGGTATTTTGCACATATGAGGTAGGATTAAACTGAAGTGGTCTTTTCTCTCTAGGGGTAGTCCTCGGTGTTGCAATGAGGCATGGTAAGAAATAATGGAACAATGAACTGGTGTGATCATATACTGCTCCAGGGCTGGGGTCACCAATCCCTGGGCCACAGACTCAAAATGGTCCCTGGCTTGTTAGGAACTGGGCCACACATCAGGAGGCCATGAAGCAGTGGGTGAGCAAGCAAAATTTGATCAGTGTTTAAATCCACTCCCCTCATTGCTGGCAGCACCACCTGAGTTTTACCTCCTGTCAGATCAGTGGTGGCATTAGATCCATACAGGAGTATGAACTGTCCTATAGACTGCACATGTGAGGGGTCTAGGTTGCAGGCTCCTTATGCGAATCTAATGCCCAGTGATTTGAGGTGAAGCTGAGGTGGTGATGCTAACACTGGAGAGAGGCTGCAAATGCAGATTATCATGAGCAGAGAGGTTTGACTGCATGAAGACCATAATAAATCAATTGCTTGCAGACTCATATAAAAACTATCCATTCCTCCCCCAACCCCAGTTGGTGGAAAAATTGTCTTCCATGAAATTGGTCTCTGGTGCCAAAAAAGGTTGGGGACTACTGCCCTCCGGTAACCACCCTGGCAGCTGTGTGCAGAGGGGAAGAAATAAATGCTATTGTAAAATACTGAGCAGGAAGTAAGAAGGCTAGAACTTGGATCAGGGAAGAATGCTTCCCTATGTCCGCACACACAACACTGGGACTAGAGTTAATGGAATAGGGCTAATCACACTTTACACTCTTCTAACCCAGACACTTGCAATCATGTTGATTTGGGTTATAATTGTCAGCTGCAAATACCCTCAGTCAAGTCAGTAATAGCTAGTTCTACATTTCATGAAAATGCCACTAATTTTAAACTCACCCTGTGGCTTTAATACAGGAGTGGAGCAATACTTATGATTGAAAATAGCATGAGGGCTCACTGCCGTTTACTGAGCTCTGACGTGGGTGCTTGGTGCTGTTCTCAGCACTTTCCCTACATTAATTATACACATCCCAGCAACTGTTGTCCCCACCTTACAGATGAGAAGCTGGGGCTCAGAGAGGTTGAATAACCCATCCAGAATCACACAAGTGTGAGCCTGGTCGATCAGATTCCAAAGATCATGTTTTTTGCATCTTGTCACAAGTTGTCATTCTTTGTGGACAAAATGCTTTCAAAAAGAAGTCTGATTCTTGGCTTAGAATAGTCATCAAGGTTAAGTGTCCTCCCATGCCTCTTCCTCCAGCTGTGTCTCTGAACTGATTTGTTTACTCTTGCTTGGCTTCCCTTTCTTCCAGTGACTCTGCTCATCTTGCTGGTTATTGCCTGCATGTGTCAGGCACCATGTCCTCCCACTCCCTACCCCTGTGGGTCTTTGCATCAGCTGGGAAACATTAGAAGATCTCTGGCTCATTCTTTCACCTCTACATCTTTGCTTAAATGTCACTTTGTTAGAGGCACACTCGACCTCTTACTTAAAATAAACCATTCCCTCACCTAACACTCATAACTCCCCTTATTCTGATTTATAGCACCTTACCTCCTGCATCATCATCTGTAACTTTCAAATACAGCAGTATAAAATTTACTTATTATTTTATTGTCTGTGTATCCCCCCCTTGGAATGTAAACTCTGCAAGGACAGGGATTCCTATTGCCTTCTGTATGTAATAATGTCTGGCCTACTATTATCAAAGTTTAAAAAGTGATTTTAACACATATTTCAAACATAGAAATAAGACTATTATTATTCCTCTTTTCTAGTAAGGACATAGACTTAGAACAACATAACCAGTAACTAATGGTAATAAGAACAGTATCAAAAGAGTTAATCATTTACATTTTTCTTCTGTGCCTGACACCATGGTAGGTACATCACAAAACTTCAGCTGTTTATTTTGTATGCACAAAAGTCCTGTGAGATTCTGATTATACTCATTTTACAGAAAAGGAAACCGAGACCAAGAGTGATTTATCATAAAAACTTGCTACATCTTACCTAGTAAGGACTCAGCAGCATCTGGATCAGAACCCAGATCCTTGGATGCCACACACAGTGCTCCTTCCCCTATCCTACCCTGCCACACACACTGCCATTCCTCTGGAAAGTGGGAGAGAACTTGGTAACTGGGAGTTGACAAATTCTCCATATACATTCAAGTCTTATTTTTGAAGTTAGTGACCCCAGGCTATATTTTCCTCTTGGGCTCAATAGATGATGGATTTATACTTAGGAAGCCAGAGAAGAGGTGTTGGGGTGAATAACAGGCTTATCTGGTCTGGACAAGTTGAAGTTTGGCTTCAATGACACACCCTACTCAGGTGCACGGACCCAGAACCAAGAAACATGTCTTTAAAAGGTCTGATTAGCCCAAATCTCCTGATTTCTAAGGTATGCATTTGTGACTGACCTAGCTACAGTAAATTAGAGCAATTTAATTTTTCAATCTTATCATGGAACTCTGGTTCGCTGGTTCATATTGACAAAATAAAAATATTAGATCTTTGACAGGAGACGTCTCACTTATACATTATATGCAGTCTGTTGCTCTCAAGTTATGTTTTGTGGGGCTCTGTGGATTACCTGAGGATTACCTCTTCTTTCCACTGGGGAAAGGAGAGTGCTGCTCTTGTTATTTTAACATGTGGTATATTTATCCATTCCCCAAAGGGATTACTCTGCCAAGGAAAAAGTGAAAACAATTATTCTTAGTTGGTTATCAGCTCCATAAAGGTAGCATTAAATGTTAAGTAATTGAGTGATTAACTAAAGTCTAGAGTTTATTCAGATTTCCCGAGCTTTTATCTAAATGTATTTTTTTGTTCAGGGTACCATCAAGGATAGCACATTACATTTAGATGAATGGCTGAGTGCACAAAATGAAAAATGAATAACAAAGCTGTTATGGATTTTTGCACAACCAAATAATATGGAACTTTGCTGTGGCAAAGTATAGTAAACTTGTAAAATATATTTCTCCCCCCCTTTTTTTTTGAGACAGAGTCCCACTATGTTGCCCTTGGTAGAGTGTCGTGGTGTCACAGCTCACAGCAACCTCAAACTCTTGGGCTTAAGTGATTGTCTTGCCTCAGCCTCTGAAGTAGTTGGGACTGCAAGCGCCTGCCACTATGCCCAGCTATTTTGTTGTTGTTGTTATTGTTGTTTAATAGGCCCTAGCTGGTTTGAACCCACCAGCCCCAAGGCATATGGCCGGCGCCCTAACCATGAGCTATCGGCACTGAGCCATATTCCCCCACTCCCTTTCTATGTGTTTTTTACTTTTTAGCTATATCAGGAGCCCACATTTACATTTTTTTCCTTGCATGACTTTGTCTCTGTTGTCTGGGCTAGAGTCCCATGGCATCAGCCTACCTCACAGCAACCTCAAACTCTTGGGCTTAAGCAATCCTCCTCCTTCAGCCTCTCAAGTAGCTGGGACTTCAGGTGCTGGCCACAAGCTAGTTTTTTTTTTTTTTTTCTATTTTTAGTAGAGATGGGGTCTCACTCATGCTCAGGCTGATCTCAACCCCTGAGCTCAGGAGATCCTCCCATCTCAGCCTCCCAGAGGCTGTGAGCTACTGTGCCCAGCTTCAGAGCCCACCTTTACTTTGGTCCACTTAAGATACACTGAGAAATTGATCATATTCTGTGGAAAGAAATAAAATTCCTGCCATAGATATGAAAGCTATAACCCAGTTATAACCTAAGAATATGGGGAAGGGGGAGAGGGAGGGGGGAGGATGGGCAGAGGGAGGGTGATTAGTGGGACTACACCTGCGGTGCATCTTACAAGGCTACATGTGAAACTTAGTACATGTAGAATATAATTGTCTTAACACAATAACTAAGAAAATGCCAGGAAGGCTATGTTAACCAGCGTGATGAAAATGTGTCAAACTATTTATAAAACCAGTGTATGGTGCCCCCTGATCGCATTGATGTACACAGCTATGATTTAATATTAATAAAAAAAATTCCTGCCATAGCTATAGAGATAGAATTTTTCAAGACCCCCATGGAAATGATTCTAAGGCCTTATTTACCTATTTTCCTCATCAGATGGCTGCTTGGAAAAGGGAATGAAAATGGTCCCCAGACTTGCTCCCAGTGAAAGGGAAAAGTGTTTGTCATAACGCTTTCTGAAAACTAGAAATCTAATTTATTTGCATTTTAAGGATTACTTTGTAAACGATTGCAATCATACAGCCGAAGTTATTTCAAAATCATATTGATAGCATTTGTTATATAAATCCATTTCAGACTTCTCTTTGGTGCCAATGACAAAATCTTTACTAAAATTTATCTCTTTTCAAGTCAAAATGATTTCAAGATGATCAATGGCTTTTTAAAGAAAAGTCACTTTAGTGCTCAGAAAATTGAGCTGCTCTTTCTTGCTTATGTATTATCTGGAAAATGACCTATTTTCTGGATTTCACCCAGAATCTACAGATCCAGAAAACATGACAAGTGAGGTAACATTTTAACAGATGACAGAGGATGGAGAATAAAGAACAAGCCAGTACAGAGTTTATCTATACTATGCACATTTTCCAGATTTTTGTTCCTGTTATCAATTTGCCTTATCTGTAGAAAACACATCTAAAATAAAATACCTATAGGAAATTAGCCTCATACCCTAAATCTAGCCTTATAAAGGATCCCAGTGTTCTTTCTAATTAGGAGGTAAATGTAGTAATTATCTGGCTAATGTATGCCAATCTAAAAAAGTTGGCTGTGTTAAATTCACATTGACTTCCTAGTATTCCTTTCAGCATAAATCTTCATTCAATACAGAGGTGTTCCTTCTTACTCTCTTTGCCCAGGTTGACCCTGATGGTAAGGTGAAGGTCCCCTGCAGGGGACCTCTGTGGGACATCGCTTTAGTTCCCTACCCACTCTTTTCTCTTGGGTTTGTCAGAGCTCTGAATGTATTTTCAAACCTATTTTTAAAAGGGAAAGAACATTTCTAATAGCCAAAAAGTGGAAGGAAAGATAGCATTTCAGGATTATTTCTGGCAGCAGCAACTCTCTGAGCTGGAGAAATAAAAAAAAGATTAAAAAAAAAAAAAAGAAAAGCTAAGCCCAATATGCTCCAAGCAATTGATCCCTCCTCCTTCCCAGCTCAATGTATCATTGTCTTAACCTGTACAAGTGAGGAAACACAAGGAAGCTAAATTGCTAAAGATAATGTTTACTGTAGAAAGAGTCCCCACTGATAACAGTTATGTGTCATGATGGAAAAGGGAAGGTGAGTTTAGGAGGCAAGTGGCTAAAAGCTTGAAGGTTGGCATCATTAACCAGGATTTGCCTCTAGACTGGACCTCTAATAGAAATAGCTCATCAGCCAACTGGATCACTCTGGATTATAAACTAGGTCAACCATTTAGGATGGGCACCTGTGGGAAATTGCAAATGCCTAATCCTTTTCATCTGCCAGGGAATTGGCCATTCAGTAGTATTTTGGTGTTGATGGCTTCATGTCCAAGACCAAGCATAGCCAAACAATTCAAAGTTATCTTCAGAGACGGTTTTCTAGGAAAGAAGAAAAGGTGCTAGGAGGAGATAGAAGTTGTATAGAGAGAAATTGACTTGAAAACAAAAAGAAATGGAACATAAGTGTGAACCCTATACTCTATGTCTGTGAGTGTGTGTGTGTGTGTGTGTGTGTGTGTGATTTTATCTCTGTGGAGGTCTTCCTAAACCATAATGCAAGTTATATTCTCCTGCTATGTGGTCCTACATCTTACATATAGTATCCAAATAAAAGAATGTATGACTTTATATAATAATGTATGATTATTAAAATGATGTATTAAAATAATGCATGATTTTGATTTTTTAAAAGTAATATCTCACTTTACCTATAAAGAGGAAGGAGAGAAATTTTTATGTTTCACCACTATCCCCAAGGTTGTAAACTGACCCTTGTTTGGTCTGTAAATATTTGTCAAATGAATGTCTTCCTCAACAACTTTAAAAAACTTTTCAAAAATTGACACAATATATTTGTACATATTTATGGGGCACATAATGATGTTCTAAGACATACAATGTATAAATGTACAGTGATCAGATCAGAGTAATTAGCATATTTATTATCTCAAACATTCATCATTTCTTTGTGTTGGGAACATTCAGTAGCTTCCTTTTAGCTATAATGTTGTTAATTATAGTCTTCCTACAATGCTATAGAGCACTGGAACTTATTCCTCTTATCTAATGGTAATTTTTGTTCTTAATGACTAATTTTTTAGCCCCATTGTATGCTCTCTTAGCCAGCCAAACTCTTTTTCTTTCTTTTTTTTTTTTTTGCAGGACTCCAAATTGGAATTGTTAGCAATCTCATTCCAAGAGGATATTGACTCCTAAATGTAGTTTCCCAGTCATTATCCTGAGAGGAGAGTAGGAAAATGAATGTGAGGAATGGTTCATGTTGGTGTAAAGAGGTAAAAATAAAAAATCATGTTTTGTTTCCCACCTACAATTCTGATCTAGCCAAAGATGATCATTTCAATAGCATTAGTAACTTTCAAATATCTTTTAGGGCCTTCTCTGAAGCAGGTATTGTTATAATCACTTTGCCTCTACTTATTGAATTCTCATACCCAGTTAGTCCTCAAAACAACCCTGGAAAGTTGATGCTACCATCCACATTTCATAGATGAGGAACCTGAAATGTGGACCGGAAACTCTAAGAAGCAGCAGATCCAGGACTTAAAATTTGGTAGGCTGGTAATAGAACCTGGGAAGTTATCAGTTATGCAATATTGCCTCAAATATACATCCTGCCCAGAATGTTTTCCTTACCTTTGTCTGCCCTTTACACACCCTAGAGCTCTGGGAGAGAGAAGATGGTAATTTGTTTAATCTCAAGCATAAACAAATCAAGCAGCCATTTTGCCTCCTTGACCAAAACATGCTTAAAGATCCATTAGTGTCTCTCTCATCAATGATTTACAGACAAGGACCCTGGGAGCTTCCTTCTAGTTCACTGGGTCAATAAAGCATTTTTAACCCAGTCCTAAACATGCATTTCTGACATCCACTACAATAGATTCCAAGACAGCTATTTATAAGACCTTGATCAAAAAGGCATATAAAGGCAAATCTAATTTGTGCTTTAAGGGATGGATGCTGTGAGCATTTGAGATTGTATATGGAAAGTAATCAATATACTGAGCAGCATATGTAGGTATAGTAGAAATAAGAACTACCATTCTTCTTATTAATATAAAAAATGGAAGCCAATTTCCTCCAACAGTGAAGAAAGTTTGCCAAACATATTCCATTTTGATGGAATATAGTATTCCAAAAGTCTAGACAATGAGGATATTTACCTTTCAAGTTCTAGGACCATCCTTTCAAAGACCCTGAATCTTCTCTTTATGTTACAGCCTCACTTTGTCTACTCTAGCCTAGGTGTGTAGTACGTTGTACCATCTAGGCTTGTATGAGTACAGTCTATGATGTTTGCACCATGACAAAATCACCCAAGAATGCATTTCTGAGAACATATCCCCTTGCATAAGTGACACATGACTATATAGTAGCAGATCGGGCTATGTTAAGCTGCAGCAACAATCTCCAAATCTCACTGGCTTGAAACAGCACAGATTTATTCCTTGATTATACAATATACCTATTGGGATTCACCAATGGTGGGACTGTGCTTGTTGTAGTTACTCAAGAACTTCTGGAACAGCTACCCTCTAAAATAGGGGTCAGCAAACTATGGCTTGTAGTCCAGTCTGGCCCACCATCTAATTTATATGGCCCACAAGCTAAGAATGGCTAGAAAAAAAACAATTGCATAGAACTCAAGTTCTATGTTACCTCTTTATTCATTTTTGCTCTATGTTTACTCATGGCATTTAATGGCATACAAGCAGTAATACATGCTCAGAAGGGAAGCCCAATAATAGTCATGGACTTTTTTTTTTTAATTCTCTTAAATTCTTCCATTATCCTTCACAGGTAAGTGTATGAGTGTTACAAGGAACATAGGTGGTGATTATACGCAAACTCCTTTATGAAAACATAAAAGTACAGTCAATGAAATAGATAACATAATGACTCTAAATCCATCACCTCTAAACCACTACTATTTCATGATGCCCCCTGCTGTTGAATGAAAAGCACACCATGGAGCAACATTCCTGAGGTGGCTTAGAAGCCAAGATGAGAAGATAAAGACAAAATTTGAGAAAATCAGAGGACAAGTGGCTGCAAAATACTGTCCCTTGCAAGTGCCATTCTCACTTTAGGGCCAGATGCCTACCAGTGGGTCCTTAAGCTGAGTCATAAATGGATCTTACATTGCAAGTTCTTTTCTTCTGGTCCCTATAAGAGAATCACACACAAATCCATAGCCATTAGATTTTACTTCCATCTATGGACTAATTACTAGTAGCTTCCTAAACAAACTATTAAACATTTTGTAAAAGTAAGTTCAAACACCAATATTAGTATTTTGCTTGTGCCTACCAAGTTCTATATTAAGGGTTTTGTGAGAAAGTGGTTTCTATAGTATCAATGGATGGATTTTTTTTTTAAGTCTCAGTGCATCCATGTATGATAGGATGCTTACAAGCAGAGTACATGTTTGCAATCAGATTTTGGAGTCATACTGATGGTGGTTTCAGTACTGCCTCTACCCTGTATTAGCTACATTTGCCTCAGGAAAATTATCTAAGTTTTCTATTCTTAGTTTCCTGATCTATAAAATGGGGAAAAAAAGCACTTTCATCATGGGATAATGTCTTGGGATAATGAAAGAACATAGGAAAAATAGAACGGTGAAGAAAGTGTGGGAACTACGTGTCTGCTATGGACACTGCTGCTGTTCGAGTTAGCTGGGGCAACTGTTAGGGTTCCAGTGACTGTCCCCTCCTCCTGGGTTTATGGCAGTTGCTGACATCTTTACAGGAGGAGAGGCCATTGACTCTCTCCAATCAACTGGGTATTAATGGAATTGCCATATCTCTGTCATGCTGAGATTTTAATTGCCTGTGCAAGGCCCTCCAGGGCTCTTTTCCTGCTGGTGTAGCAGCCGGCAATATTTAAGATGAGGAGTCATCAAACTTTTCCTATAATTGTCCAGATTGTAAATATTTTCAGCATTGTAGGCCATCTTGTCTCTGGGGCAACTACCAAACTTTGCTATTAAATCACAAAAGCCATTATAAACAATATGTAAACAAACTGGTATGACTGTATGCCACCACAATTTTATTTATGGAAACTGAAACTTGAGTTCTATGCAATTGAGGGGACTTTTGATTTTTTTTTTCTAGCCATTCTTAGCTTGTGGGCCATATAAATTAGATGGTGGGCTAGACTGGACTAGTTTGCCGACCCTATTTTAGAGGATAGCTGTTCCAGAAGTTCTTGAGTAACTACAACAAACACAGTCCCAGTGGTGAATCCCGATAGGTATATTGTATAATCAAGGAATAAATCTTTGCTGTTTTAAGCCAGTGAGATTTGGAGATTGTTGCTACAGCTTAACATAGCCCGATCTGCTACTATATAGTCATGTGTCACTTATGCAAGGGGATATGTTCTCAGAAATGCATTCTTGGGTGATTTTGTCATGGTGCAAACATCATAGACTGTACTCATACAAGCCTAGATGGTACAACGTACTACACACCTAGGCTAGAGTAGACAAAGTGAGGCTGTAACATAAAGTTTCATTTCCTCTCTGGCTGCATAGATGTGATCAGAAGTCTAAGGCCATCTGAATTCACTTACTTTGGCCACCAGGCAGAGGCTAAGCTACCCAGGACTGTCTGTGCTTGAAGTGAGCTTCACTTAGTGGATCCTCACTGAGCAGGTCAGTGCTAACCAAGGCATGTTTGCATGAGCCCATGAGCACTGGGGCATTCAGGGTGGGACTGGGGTTGGAGGGAAGAGAGTTATTTATGCTGGAAATTCTGCTGTCTAGAAATCTTACGCTAACCAATTTAAAAATGCACAGCTAGTTCTGTCTTCTGGGTTTCAGTAGATACTGCAAAGCAAGCTGGTTAAATTCTCAACATGCCAAGAATGTAGATAGAATGAGTTTTTTCTGGGGAGATATTGTAAGAAGCCCTTTTAAAATGAGTGTTTTTTCTTAGTATTGTTATTATTGTCATTGCTAGCTGTGGTGGTCATTAATGCCATTAGTTAGTTCTACTTTGTTTCGGCTTTCTGCCTGCTCAGCAAACAGTTCTACTGACAACTGCTTCTTGGTTTTCCAAGGTGGGAAGAGTTTATAAAGTTTGGGAAGTGTTGGTTTTATTCCCTGCTCCAAGAGAGGGCACATGACTCCCGACAGGTTATAAGGATTGTGCCACCTCCAGTGACCATGTGACTACTACAAGGGCTGGTACCTGTATCAAGCTACACACTGCAAGATCCACTTGTAAAATATTTATTATAGCAAAGTATAGTGCTTTTCTCTAAATGTTATTGTTGAAAAGACATAAGTCTGGAGAACTTGCCACTATCTTTGCTCCATGATGACAAAGCCTACACACAAATGGGGTCAACACCAAGAGAAGCTGAGTAGAGAGGTAGAGCACTTTCTGACACCACTGTTAATACACCTTGATGCAGCTGTACCTGAAGCTGAAGATGCATTTAACCAGTACAAGCCCATTTTTCTAGATTGAGTTTGAATAAGATTTTCTGCCACTCAAACACAAACAGCTATGAATCACAGTCATATTAAAGGTATCAGGAATATTTTTCTGCCTCACTCATGGCTGTGAACATTTGCCACCTATCTCTTTGGACTATGGATTTATTACATGCAGGCCCCTACAGTAATTGCCAAAGTTGAACGAGACACCACCCCATCTCAAGTGCTGCCTCCTCTGGGAAGCCTTCCTTACCTCCCTGTTAAGTCAGTTTCCACCTCCATTCTATTCTGAACTCTGAGTATCAGGACCTTATCTACTTCATTATATTCACAACTGCAATTTTATTGCGTTTGTGAAATACTTTTTATTTCAGATTAATATGAGAGTGCAAATGATTAGGTTGCATTGTTTGCATTTCTAACATAAAGTTCAGGTTATAGTTGAGACTCCTTATCCAGGAGGTGTGCTGTGTAACCTTACATGACACAAATTAGGTGAGAGTACACAAATGCCCCTCCTCCCTCCCCCTCACTTGACTATACTTGTGTTTTTCTCTTATGTGGATACGTAGTTGTTTTTCTACTGATTTCATATTACTACTGGGTACATTGGATACTTGTTTTTCCATTCTTGTAATATTTTGCTAAAGATAATGTTCTTCAACTCTATCCTGGTTAATACAAAAGATATAAAGTCTCTATCTTTTTATGGCTGAATAGTACTCCATGGTATACATATACCACAGTTTATTAATTCATTCATGGGGTAACAGGCACTTGGATTGCTTCCATGTCTTGGCAATTGTGAATTGAGCTCTAATAAACATTCTAGTACAATTGTCCTTGTGATAAAATTATTTTTTTCATCCGAATTGATACCTAATAATGGGATTGTGGGATTAAATGGAAGGCCTATTTTCAATTTTTTGAGGATTTTTCCATACTTTCTTCCATAGTGGCTGTATTAGTTTGCAATCCCACCAGCAGTATAGAAGTGTGCTCTCTCCACATCAATGCCAGCATCTGCAGCTTGGGGATTTCGTATGTGAGCTATTGTCACTAGAGTTAGGGGATAACTCACAGTGGTTTTGATTTGTATTTCTCTGATGGTTAGGGATAATGAACATTAGTACTTTTTATCATCTGCTTCCTCTAAGAAGCAAAAAAGCTCTATGAAGTAGGGGTCATGTCTGTTTCATTAATGTTTTCCCAACTGTCCATCACAATGCCTGACTACTGAAATCACTGTTGCCAATACTATACTTATTCTTTTCTTTTTCTATATGTATAGGGCAATAATTTTCCCACATTTAAGAAAATATTTTTCTGCCTCACTCATGGCTGTGAACATTTGCCACAGTTTTTCTCAATGGGATAAATATGAAAGGCTGAGGCCACCTAGGCCATCTCCCTTCTGAGGCCACCCAGGAAGAATTTGCCTTCCTGATATAGCTAGTATTCCTTGTTTCTATCTATCACCTCGTTTCTACCTAGAGAATTTTTCATCAGCTTTTTAGTTTGGTATTCATTAGGTAACTTCCATGTATAACTGTCCACCAAGTTTGGTGTTTGAGTCTAGTTACCAAGACATTAAGAATCAACAGTGTTTATAAGATTTATACAAATATGAAAACATAGATTTTGTTCTTTGAGAATCTGATCTAGAATTTAGCAATTTCTACTTTACCCAGCCTAAATAGAACTTCTTGTTCTCCTTATAGTTGTGATGGATTCCTGGGGTTCAAGTGCTAATGGTTCCTTGTTAGGTTTGGAAGAAGCAGCGGAAGCAAAAATAAATAAATAAATAAATAAATGAACAAAAAAAAGAAAAAGAAAAAAAAAGAAGGGTGGCGCCTGTGGCTCAGTGAGTAGGGCGCCGGCCCCATATGCCAAGGGAGGGGGGTTCAAACCCAGCCCGGCCAAACCGCAACAAAAAAATAGCCGGGCGTTGTGGCGGGCGCCTGTAGTCCCAGCTACTCGGGAAGCTGAGGCAAGAGAATCGCTGAAGCCCTAGAGTTAGAGGTTGCTGTGAGCCATGTGACACCATGGCACTCTACCGGAGGGTGGTACAGTGAGACTCTGTCTCTACAAAAAAAAAAAAAAGAAAATTTTACCTGTAGGTATAAACTTGGTAGGGAAGCACTGTAGTTTTGTGACTACCCTGAAGGTCTTTGGCTGAAATACTGTCAATGTTTTATACCTGGCAGATTTCAACAAGTCAACCTTCCTGAACCTTAGTTTACTAACCTGTGAAATGGGAATAATGTTGACTGTAACTACCTGTAGTGGAAATCCACTGTTCTCACTTGTCTGTGTCTCATTTCCTCTTCTAGTACCAGCATATCCAGGACCCTATAGTGAGTGACCACCCCTGCCCTGTTTTCAGTTGATGCAGTGTAAGTGAATAAGAGCTCCCAGGGTGGGACTGTGACCTGGACCCAGCCAACCAGCATGGTCTTTTCCCAGCCACAGTGAATAGTTCAAGGATGGGTTTGTGATCCAAGTTGTTTCAGTAAGACTGAACATGAGAGCTGTGTAGAAATATTGGGTAGAAACAAAGCTTTAGTTCTGCTGAAATTGAAGATGTGGGCTGACCTTTGGAGAGATCTTATGTGAGATGAGGTTGAGCTGACATGGTGAATAGTGCAGGGAAGCGATGGAGATAGACCCAGCCCTCCCACTAGAATCAACACTGCTGGTTCTACCTCTGAAATTGTTATTTCAGCATGCCAATATATGCTCCCTCTTTTATTTGCTTAATTCCTTTAGAATTAAGTTTTAGTGTTCTAACAATGTACCTTGTTGAGTAGTTGTGAAAATTGTTTTAAGAAAATAGCACATAAGGCACAGTGCCTAGAACATAGTATGCACTCAAAGTGAGTAGTCATTTGTTACTATTATTAGCATATTCATTTTAATGAAATGACAAGAATTGTATTTATGCTAATATGCATTATGGACCTGCAAGAATTCTTAAATATCTCTAAATTTGCTGAGAACAATTAGGAGAAAGAATCAATTAGATACAGATTTTCTGAAACTTCTACTGCGGGCAAAGTCCAAATAACTCACCATATTGATTCCTAGCAATTGATAGTTAAACAATCAGTTGAACTGACTCTCAGTCAACTGTAGGGTTGACCTTTCATTGTTAAGAAATTCCAAATATCAGGGAAATGAAATGATTGGTAAAATACTATTGATAAATCTCCTGGGTTCAGTAATCTATCAAATGTGGGTCCATATCCCAACTCTAATGCGACATGTAAAATGGTTATGTTTTACATAAACTCTCTGAGTTCTGTAAAATGGGAATATGAGAACACTTTTTCATAAATTAATTATAAAGAATAAATGTTGTAATATATATGAACTGCTCAGTATAGCCTGGCTCAGATTGTAAAATCTCATAGTCATCATCACTTTCAATGTTTTATTTATATTGACTATCATGAATAAATTAGTTCAGCTCTAAAGTGATGCAAATTAGACCTTAACATTTTTATGGCTAAAAAATATTAACTGTCACTTGAACAATATAATGGAAATGTGTAGAAATGAAATAATTTTGAAGTTAAATTGTTTAGACTAAATGAAGAGAAATTCTTCTACTTAATCTAAAAGAATGCAATGTGAAAATATTTATACTTATTCTTTCAGATAAGTTAAAATAAAGAATGTGTGACCCTGCAGTGAGAAGTCTGTCAAAGATGACTCCTCTTCTTTGATTAGCTGTCAGTTGGTCAGGAAACATTCTTTGAGTGATAATCCAAAGAGCAGAATACGGTTACTACAGTTTTGGGTTTCCTAAAGAAATAAGTGCATGACCATATGAAATTACATTAGGGAAAAACTGGCCAAAAAACACATACATTTCAAACTAATATTCAAGTTTTGTTCTCCACAGCTAATTATATCCAGATTCATTGGGTCAACATGGGAATTAAAGCTATTAGGGAGGCCCAGCCATCTCATACTAAACTTCAGTCAATATTCGCACTGCTGTCAATATGGAAGACATGGGGAAGGATGCCATCTCCAATGGCATTTGTGAAATTGCCAGGTTTTAAAAGAAAGTCTAAGAGAAAAAACACCTTTCTCCTTTTTTCCTCTTTAGTTTCTTAAGTCTTTGTTGGTAAGTGGAGAAGTTTTGCCCTAAATAAAATTGCCATCATTTTCAGTATGGCTGGAGATTAAAGCGCTGGATCAACATGTGGGAAGTTTCTGCCCAAGATAAGAAGAAGGAAAAGTGTAAAAGATAGTATGTCATAAATTCATAACTCACCTTAAAATACATTTTCAAATGTTCGTAGTTTATTAGCAGGACACTGAATTTCTTTTAAGATTTGAACAGGTAAAATGACATGACCAAAGTAGCATTTTAATACAATGGTTTAAAATTTTATAGACAATTGTTACCCCTCTCCCATGCATCTACTCAAGAATAATAAATATATCTACCAGGAAACATATAAAAATTTGCATAGAATCTTTATTCATTCAAACTGGAGGTAGCTGAGATGTTTATCAATAGCAGAGCTAAATTGTGGTATGTGTATACAGTAGAGTACTTGGCAGCAACAAGACGAACAATTTACTGCTATGTGCAACAAAAGTCAACAAAAGCAACCAGACGCCAAGGAGGATATAATATATAAATCTATGTACATACAAGTTTTTTTTTTTTTTAAAGACAAAACTCATCCATAGTGTTGGAAATTAGAGCTGTTGTTACTTTGGGAGAAGTGGTCGTGACAGGAGGGGTCACCAGGGGTTTTTCTGAACTGCTGGGTAACATTCCAGTTCTGGATGTGAGTTGTGTTGTCATGGTTGAGGTCAGTTATTGAAAACTCACCGAGCTGTTCATTCCTGACTTGTCTGCTTTTTGCCACATATGTTGTATTTCACTTTAAAATTTTCTTTAAAAATGAAGCAAAATACTAGAATTTCTGCTTTATAAGATCCCCCTTGAAACAGGGTTTATAACTCTAAAATAAATAAGGAAATAAATGAGCAAAACCAGAAGATCTCACTTATAACAAGAAAATATAAAGTAAACCTAGAAATATTCTTTCCCTAGTTCAGCAAAAATGATAAAGAGCATTAATATCTAAAGCTGATGAAGGTACACAGAAACAGACATTCTCAAGCACAATTGGAGAGAAGGTTAATAGTCATTTTTAAAAATAACATAATTTGGCAGTATTTACCAGTGTTTTGATGGATATATACTTTAATAACCCAGTACTATTAATTTCTAAAAGTCTCTTCTAATGATATCCTTGCAAAATTTTACAAAGCTATATGTACAAAGATATTCGGTGCAAACTTATTCATAGTAGACAGAAAAATGGGATACCTTTTAAAGATGATATAAAAATAAATTATGTTTAGTCACAAAGAGACCAGGCTGATTCAAAGCTTTCTTTTTATATGTGGCCAGTGTTCCCTCTGGTAAAAAATGTGAGCTTAGAAAGCCCTATCAAACACCTACTATACTTAAGCTTAGATGAGATAATGTAAAAATCAAGGCCAAGCATAGCACAGCCTTGAAGCTATCCTGGATGCAGAATAGAGATTGTCTAGGCATGTTCTCTGGGTCCTACATGCATAAACTTCAAAAATGCAGAACTGTCCTCATAAACATGAACGAGGTACTAAATGGCATGTTTTAATTTTAAATAAAAAAGAAATTTTAATTAAAAACTTCTTTCACCTTTAAATAATGGTGAGAGGCAGTTTTCTTATTTTTGTTGTAGAACAAGTTCACTCGAAAAGGATAAATAATGTATCATGGTTAATTAACTTTCACAAAAGAAAATTCTTTTCCAAACCACCTGTGTACAATGAGCCTCTTGGGCTAGTTTCCAAGATAAACATTACCTTACCCAACAAAACAAAAAAATTACAACCTAATCTTATAAGAAACAGATTTTCAACTTATCTCCATGTGGCTAATCACATGGAGATCTCTATTCCATTGTGATAGAATTGTTGGTTAATTACTAAGGTTTTAACAGGACCATTCAAAAGGACCCTTTTGTCCCCGAAGCTTATATTGAAATCACATGGCCATAAACTCTTTAAAAAGAATGTCTTTATTCAGAATGATTTGGTCCAGTAGAGTTGTTTGCCAGGTTCAGAATTTGGAATGTAGGCCCAAAGGGATCTGAAGGGACCCGGCACAATGAAGATCCAGTCAGCATGTTGTCTAATCTGTATATCACGGGGATTTGCTGGGAATAGCAAATAAATAGGATGCTGACAGTGAGGTCCAAAAAGAAATTTGTAGGCAGCAAAATGAGCTGAATATAGCAAAAAAGGAGATAATAGAGACAAATGTTAAATATAATACATGAGAGGAAAAGTGCACAGTATAGATGGAAAGGAGGTTTGGGGCAGCAGTGGTTTAAAAAATAGGGTCTGGAGTGGCGCCTGTGGCTGAGTGAGTAGGGCACTGGCCCCATATACCAAGGGTGGCAGGTTCAAACGTGGCCCCGGCCACACTGCAACAACAACAACAAAAAAATAGCCAGGTGTTGTGGCGGCCACCTGTAATCTCAGCTACATGGGAGGCTGAGGCAAGAGAATCGCCTGGAGAGTTGCTGTGAGCTGTGATGCCACGGCACTCTACTGAGGGCAACAAAGTGAGACTCTGTCTCAAAAAAAAAAAATAGGGTCTTAAATTGACAGTCAATTCAGAAAAGTCCTCTGTATTATTAAGTCACTAAAATGCTAGTGGGTTTTTAATCTTTATTAATAAAAGTTTATACTGAAAGCAAACAATTTTTTTCCTTGAAATCCACACTACCTTTTTATAAACATAAAGTTCAAATCCAGTGGTTCTCATTTGCATTCATTCAGTGCCATGTCCCTCCAAACCTCTGATAAGAATAATTATTTTTCTGAACATATCTTCCAACAAAGATTATTTTGATTCTAACTTTTTGTAATGTGAATTAAACAAGAGGAAATTTACCTTGCTTTCTAAAAATAACATTGCAAGTTTGTCTTAAAAATCACCTGTAAAGTCACTACACATGGGGAAAACGAGAAATTGTAGCTAAAGTACCTTTATTTATAAAATATTCAGTAAAAATATTTACAAAATATTCCCTTAGCTCTGAACAACTCTTTGTAAAATGTTGTAATGAATATTTAGTAAATAAAGGTACACTTAGCTACAATTTCCCATTTCCTTACATATGGTGACTTTAGGGAAAACTTTAGGGACATCTTGTATATTGAAATACTGAATATGCCCTTTCAAATGATGTAGAACATGCTTATTATGAGATTAATACTTAACATTCCTTCATAAAATGTATGAATTCCATTGGTAGAATGAGGAATTTTACCCTGAACCTCAGTAATTAGTTTTAATGATGCAGTCAGAGATGATTTAGACACTTTATTGAACATAGTGATAATTGTTTTATATGAAAACCTAAAGCTGAATGGACTGAATATTACAAATAAATGTGCAAGGCTATGGTCTCAGAAAGCGACCTTGAGTTTCTTGACACTGTCAGAACCGTATGAGAAGCCTTGACTAGAGCAGAGAACTGCCTTTCAAATGATGTCCTGAGTAAGAAGAGAAAGAAGACTCAATAAAGGAAGCAGAAAATCAGAGAAAATAGATCAATTTAATAGATGCTCATGCTTTTATTTCCCCAGCACCCAACATAATGCCAGGCACAGTTATTTCTCAGTAAATATTTATTGAAGGTTGAACACAAGGTAAAGACATACCAAGACTCTCTATTGAGACATAAATTTTTCATGGTATACTGGCACAAAATGCTATGCACAAAAGTTGCCTGGATGGCACTATTTAATATAAAAAGCATAAATAAATACAAATTAAGCTCTACAAACTATATTTAACCAATGACCCAAAGGAGATGGTTTTTGTGTAACTGGAGAACTTCAGATATAATTCTACAGTCCAATAATGTCTTTCTTAGTGTCTTGAAATAATCCTCTTTTGCAAACTGAACTAGACTGCCATTTGAAGTGTAGCATAGAAAATGTCAGGTTTGTGAGAAACCTAATTATCACTGGAAGTACAATGTCTGGATTTATAGTCACCAGAATTTTTAGTCCTACTTAGCCAACAAAAAAGACAGCTTTTTGAAGCTGTAGATTTGAGATTCATTCCATCAGACTCTTCTTGTGCTTAAGGACTTCATCCTTCAGAAAGTGTCTATATGCAGACAGCAAAAAAGAAACATTAGGCCCAGAGAGTATGGATTTAATCTTGAACTTTACAAAGAAAATTCTGAGCACACTGGTAATCTAGATGTAGGGCAAGTGTATATATTTACATATCAAACCAACATACACAAGAGAATGATTTTTCTTTCTAAACTAAAGGTTCTTGCAAATTGATCTCCTGGGAAATTTTTCCTAGGACCTAATTCTTATGCATATAATATATTTCAAAAATGAATCAAAGGGCAAAGAAGATGAAATATTTGGGAATTTATCTAACAAAGGACGTGAAAGATCTCTATAAAGAGAACTGTGAAACTCTAAGAAAAGAAATAGCTGAAAATATTAACAAATGGAAAAACATACCATGCTCATGGCTGGGAAGAATCAACACTGTTAAAATGTCCATACTATCCAAAGCAATATATAATTTCAATGCAATCCCTATTAAAGCTCCACTGTCATACTTTAAAGATCTTGAAAAAACAATACTTCATTTTATATGGAATCTGAAAAAACCTCGAATAGCCAAGACAATACTCAGAAATAAAAACAAAGCAGGAGGAATCATGCTACCAGACCTCAGACTATACTACAAATCAATAGTGATCAAAACAAGCATGGTATTGGCACAAAAACAGAGAAGTAGATGTCTGGAACAGAATAGAGAACCAAGAGATGAATCCAGCTAATTACCGTTATTTAATCTTTGATAAGCCAATTAAAAACATTCAGTGGGGAAAAGATTCCCTATTTAACAGATGGTGCTGGGTGAACTGGCTGGCAACCTGCAGAAGACTGAAACTGGACCCACACCTTTCACCATTAACTAAGAGACTCTCACTGGATCAAAGATTTAAACTTAAGACATGAAACTATAAAAATACTAGAGGAGAGTGCAGGGAAAACCCTTGAAGAAATCTGTCTGGGCGAGTATTTTATGAGGAGGACCCCCCGGGCAATTGAAGCAGCTTCAAAAATACACTACTGGGACTTGATCAATCTAAAAAGCTCCTGCACAGCCAAGAACACAGTAAGTAAAGCAAGCAAACAGCCCTCAGAATGGGAGAAGATACTTGCAGGTTATGTCTCCGACTAGGGTTTAATAACCAGAATCCACAGAGAACTAAAATGCATTAGCAAGAAAAGAATGAGGGATCCCATCACAGGCTGGGCAAGGGATTTGAAGAGAAACTTCTCTGAAGAAGACAGGCACATAGCCTTCAGACATATGAAAAAATGCTCATCATCTTTAATCATCAGAGAAATGCAAATCAAAACTACTTTGAGATATCCTCTAACTCCAGTGAGACTAGCCTACATCACAAAATCCCAAGACCAGAGATGTTGGTGTGGATGTGGAGAAAAGGGAACACTTTTGCATTGCTGGTGGGAATGCAAATTAATACATTCCTTTTGGAAAGAGATATGGAGAACACTTAGAGATCTAAAAATAGATCTGCCATTCAATCCTGTAATCCCTCTACTGGGCATATACCCAGAAGACCAAAAATCACATCATAACAAAGATATTTGTATTAGAATATTTATTGCATCCCTATTCGTAATTGCTAAGTCATGGAAAAAGCCTAAGTGCCCATCGATCCACGAATGGATTAATAAATTGTGGTATATGTACACCATGGAATATTATGCAGCCTTAAAGAAAGATAGAGACTTTTCCTCTTTCATGTTTACATGGATGGAGCTGGAACATATTCTTCTTAGTAAAGTATCTCAAGAATGGAAGAAAAAGTACCCAATGTAGTCAGCCCTACTATGAAACTAATTTAGGGTTTTCACATGAAAGCTATAACCCAGTTACAACCTAAGAATAGGGGGGAGGGGGAAAGGGAGAGGAGGGAGGGGGAGGTGGATAGAGGGAGGAGGATTGGTAGGATTACACCTGTGGTGCATCTTACAAGGGTATATGTGAAATTTGGTAAATGTGGAATGTAAGTGTCTTGGCACAGTAACTGAGAGAATGCCAGGAAGGCTATGTTAACCAGTGTGATGAAAGTGTGTCAAACTGTCTGTGAAGCTAGTGAATGATGCCCCATGATCATATCAATGTACACACCTATGATTTAATAATAAAAAAAAGAATCAAAGGGAAATGGTACCATCTCAAACAAAATGAGCTTCTGTCAGGCAAATCTTCAGATATACATTTCTACGGACTTCACATCTACTGGCTACAAAGCAGACATATAAGAGGCAAACAGAAAAGAAACCCATAGTCTACAAAATGAATTCACTGGCTACACAGCTGGGCTAGTCTTCCAAAGGCAATGCTGTTGGTGAAGGCAAATAGTTTTCTTTAGGGAAGGGGAAGATAGTGGTTAGCAAAGATACAACACATTTTTCTCAGCCAGGCCAGTGTCACCCAGCACTATCAGGCTAGATCATGTCCATAGCACTCTCTGTGAGTTCTCACCCTAGGTGAGATGGAACAGATCAAATATGTGCCATTGGATCCATCTACATATGAGATTAGAGACCAAGAAAAAGAGTAACTAGTAATCATTTCAGTCAGTATACTGTATTTTGCCATGTATATTGCACATCCACATTTTTAGCCCAAACTTTCAGGAAAAAAATCTTTTTTTCATTTAAATTTTTATTTGTGTATATTTAGGTATGTGTTATTTGTATTATAAAGAATTTTTTTTTTTTTTTTGTAGAGACAGAGTCTCACTTTATGGCCCTCGGTAGAGTGCCGTGGCCTCATGCAGCTCACAGCAACCTCCAACTCCTGGGCTTAAGCGATTCTCTTGCCTCAGCCTCCCGAGTATCTGGGACTACAGGCGCCCGCCACAACGCCCGGCTATTTTTTTTTTTTTTTGTTTGCAGTTTGGCCGGGGCCAGGCTCGAACCCGCCACCCTTGGCATATGGGGCCGGCGCCCTACCGACTGAGCCACAGGTGCCGCCCCTAAAGAATTTTTAGCATTTTTTTTTAAATGTATTATGGTATGAGAAAGAGATATACTTTTAATGCCTGGGCATAAGTAAAAGAATTAAAACATTTATAAAGATATGGAATTAGTGCTACCCAGGTATAATACACAACCTTATTTTTTCTCTAAAACATTTGTGCAAAAAGGTGTGCATCATACACAGCAAAATACAGTACGTCATCAAAGAACACTCCACCTTGACCTGAAAAGTATGATTAGGACTGAGGATATGGGCGGGGTGGGGCTGGGGTGGTGGTGTCCTACAATAGTGCTTCAAGTTTCAGCTTTGCCTTTTTTTGGTTGTGAGACTTTGGACATTTTACATGGTATGCTGAGTCTTTGTTTTCTCACATACAAAACAGAGATAACAATAGCACCTACCTAATGCTACTGACAGACAACGTACTCCATGGTATGGCCAAAGAGAAAAAGCTTTATGCTCTGGGGGCCGTATAAACTCTGCTGCAACTACTTAACCTGCCCTTGGGGCACAAAAGCAGTTACATTATAGAACCATAGCATGATTAGAGTTACCAATGACATACAGTTTCAAATATCCAGAAAGAGGACACTGAATGATCCCAATTAAAAAAAAAAAGACAAATATTTGTGGTGACATATATGCTAATTACTTGAGCTGATTGCTAGACAGTATGTGTATTGAAACATCTCTATGTACCCCTTAAATATATACATTATATGTTAATGGCGTGGATGTGGAGAAGAGGGAACACTTCTGCACTGCTGGTAGGAATGCAATCTAATACGGTCCTTTTGGAAAGATGTTTGGAGAATACTTAGAGATCTAAAAATAGATCTGCTATTCGATCCTATAATTCCTCTACTAGGTATATATCCAGAAGACCAAAAATCGCACTATAACAAAGATATTTGTACCAGAATGTTTATTGCATCCCAATTCATAATTGCTAAGTCATGGAAAAAAACCCAAGTGCCCATCGACTCATGAATGGATCAATAAATTGTGGTATTTGTACACCATGGAATATTATGCAGCCATAAAGAAAGATGGGGACTATACCTCCTTCATGTTTACATGGATGGAGCTGGAAAATATTCTTAGCAAGGTATCCAAAAAATGGAAGAAAAAGTACCCAATGTACTCAGCCCTAATATGAAACTAATTTATAGCTATAACCCAATCTCAGCACAAGAATATGGGGAAGCGGGCAAGGGAGGAGAAGAGAGGGGGAAGTATGGTAGAGGGAGGGTGATTGGGGGGTCCACACCTAGGGTGCATCTTGGAAGGGTGCAGGTGAAGTTTACTAAGTGTAGAGTATAAGGGTTTGAGCACAATAATTAAGAAAATGCCATGAAGGCTATGTTAACCAGTTTGGTGAAAATATTTCAGACTGTATAAGGAACCAGCACATTGTATCTCATGATTGCATTATTGTACACAGCTATGATTTAATAAAAAAAAAAAAGCCTCAATTTGTAAATGAATGAGTCTGTGTTCTAATAGAACTTCATTTATAGCAATAAAAATCCAGAAAGCAAGCTGGATTTGGCTGGAATGGTTTATAGACATGCTTAATAATATTATGAATAAATCTAATTATATTGAATATTTGAAATTGCTTATAATATGCCACATACTCCACTAAATGCTTCACCTGGATTAATTCATTGACTTCATAACAACTAATACTATCTCAATTTTAACAAGCTAAAACAGCCCTAGACACTTTAATTACTCACTCACAATTCCACAGCTAATAAGCTAAAAAGTCAGGATTCAACTATAGATTCTTAGGCCTTCAAGTCTATCCTTTTAGCCACTCACTCTGACACTGACCATTATCTACTAATAAATTGGTTTACCAAATATATAGTCTTTGACCAGAGTTTATGGGAGGGGAACACCATGTGTTTGCAGGGTCATTGGAAAATATTTCAAAATAATAAACAAAAGTTCATCCCATCTATGGGAAATGGTGCAGAGAACAATTCTTTGCCTGTTCCTCATAACAGCCTACATGTTTCATAATCTAATTTACTTATCAAGAGAAAATACCAGAAAGGGGGCTATGTTATCTCTATTTAACAGATGAGGAACTTGAAGTTCTGGGAAAGCAACCATCTTGTTCAAGATCACATAGTTACTAATTGTGCAGGGAGGACAGAATCCCAATGTATTAGATTCCAAAGTTTAAATCTTAGGGCACTTAAATTCTGCATAGAAATGTCCCTTTCAGCTCAGGGATCTCATATAATTGATACAGATTGAGGACTTGGGGCTCAAAGGCCCACATTCTGGTCAGTTTTATAGATCCTTGGAGAAGGGCTAATACAGCAGATACTAGTGCAAAGACCAAAAGACAGACAAAAGATAAAGTTTGAAACAAAGAGGAAGGTGAATGAAAAAACATCATTTAATTAAGATAGTATGTCACTAGCAATGCCTTTGGGAGGTTTTAAAAATATGTATGTCTCAGGTGCTTCTCCTAAGATTCACATTCATTTATAACCGGGGTGGTGTTAAAAGGCGGTATCCCCCTCTAGAGTACATTAGAATCCTCTGTGGGATATTATATAAACACATATAAAAATGGGCCACACTAATGCTCTTGAACTTGGACACACATTTGAATCACTTGTGTATGTCAAGTACTTGGCACAGAGCCTGATACACAAAAAACATTCAAAAAAGTATTAGTTATTATTGTTAATTAGGAGTGTTAAGAATGAAAAAGCAGACTTCGTAACTATTTAATGGATTGAGTTGAACAAGGAGCAATGATTCATAGTGGTCCTTGGACATCATCTGTAAAGTTAAGCTGATATTGATGACTTTTCCCAGACATGAGAGTTGATTAGACTTATTATATACAGAATATATAAATGGTGACTTCCTTAAAGTCAGGGACAAAATCTGATTCATCTTTATTCTGTTCTGTTCAGTGCTGTGTGAAGTGTGCCAATATGTGCTTCTTTGAATTGATTCAAAATATGTGTCATGTAGGTAAGCCAGCATTTATGATTTTAATCAACTATATTTTAATCAAAATAGTCTTAAAACTTAAGTCCAAGCTAATAGAAAGTCCTGATAAATATTGTCATATGATAATATCACTGTCTGGAGTAGGATACACAGTAGAAACCCAGCCAGTTCAAACAAAAGCAAGCTCTCTCTTTCACTGACAAAAGATGACCACAAAGCAGAGGGAAAAGAGTCAAGGCAGCTATTTACATTTGGGAGGATTAAAGTTCAGGTGGGAACACAGAGAAAATCTGGTGGAATCGTGTCAAAATTGGATCTTGTACAAAGATGCGGTTTTTTTATTTTTTATTTTTATTTTTTTATTGTTAAATCATAGCTGTGTACATTAGTGCAATCGCCTGTACCCATTCTAAGATGCACCATAGATGTGGCCCCACCCATTACCCTCCCTCCACCAAAACCTCCCCCCTCCCTTCCCCTTCCTTAGCACTTTCCCCATAGTCTTGTGCTATACTTTTTGTTCCATTCCTGAGATATTTGGGCTTCTTCCATGACTTAGCAATTATGAATTGGGCTGCAATAAAAGTGATCAAGGAATATAGCAATGTCTCAGGCTACAAAATCAACACCCATAAATCTGTAGCCTTTATATATACCAACAATAACCAAGCCGAACAAACTGTCAAGGACTCTATTTCTTTCACAGTAGTGCCAAAGAAGATGAAATATTTGGGAGTATACCTAACAAAGGACGTGAAAGTCTCTAGAAAGAGAACTATGAAACTCTAAGAAAAGAAATAGCTGAAGATGTTAACAGATGGAAAAACATACCATGCTCATGGCTGGGAAGAATCAACATTGTTAAAATGTCCAGACTGCCCAAAGCAATATATAACTTTAATGCAATTCCTATTAAAGCTCCATTGTCATCCTTTAAAGATCTTGAAAAAATACTTCATTTTATATGGAATCAGAAAAAACCTCGAATTGCCAAAACATTACTGAGCAATAAAAACAAAGCAGGAGGAATCACGCTACCAGACCTGAGACTGTACTATAAATCCATAGTGATCAAAACAGCATGGTACTGGCACAAAAGCAGAGAAGTAGATGTCTGGAACAGAATAGAGAACCAAGAGATGGATCCAGCTACTTACCGTTATTTGATCTTTGACAAGCCAATTAAAAACATTCAGTGGGAACTTGGATGGAAGTGGAAGACATTATTCTTAGTAAAGCATCACAAGAATGGAGAAGCATGAATCCTATGTACTCAATTTTGATATGAGGACAATTAATGACAATTAAGGTTATGTGGGGGGAGGGAGGAAAAGCTGAAAGAGGTATGGAGGGAGGGGGGTGGGGCCTTGGTGTGTGTCACACTTTATGGGGGCAAGACATGATTGCAAGAGGGACTTTACCTAACAATTGCAATCAGTGTAACCTGGCTTATTGTACCCTCAATGAATCCCCAACAATAAAAAAAAAAAAAAAAACATTCAGTGGGGAAAAGATTCCCTATGTAACAAATGGTGCTGGGTGAATTGGCTGGCAACCTGTAGAAGGTTGAAACTGGACCCACACCTTTCACCATTAACTAAGATAGACTCTCACTGGATAAAAGATTTAAACTTAAGACATGAAACTATAGAAATACTTCAAGAAAGTGCAGGGAAAACTCTTGAAGGAATCGGCCTGGGTGAATATTTTATGAGGAGGACTTCCCAGGCAATTGAAGCAGTATCAAAAATACACTACTGGGACCTGATCAAACTAAAAAGCTTCTGCACAGCCAAGAACATCGTGAGTAAAACAAGCAGACAGCCCTCAGAATGGGAGAAAATATTTGCAGGTTATACCTCCGATAAAGGTCTAATAACCAGAATCCACAGAGAACTCAAACGTATTAACAAGAAAAGAACATGTGACCCCATCTCAGCGTGGGCAAGGGACTTGAAGAGAAACTTCTCTAAAGAAGACGCACAATCTACAAACACATGAAAAAAAGCTCATCATCCTTAATCATCAGAGAAATGCAAATCAAAAAAATGTGTCAAATGGTTTATGAAGTGAGTGTATGATGCCCCATAATCATATCATTGTATACAGTTATGATTTAATAAAAAAATTAAAAAAAAAAAAAGTACTTTGAGATATCACCTAACGCCAGTAAGAGTAGCCCACAGAACAAAATCCCAAGACCAAAGATGTTGGCATGGATGTGGAGAAAAGGGCACACTTCTACACTGCTGGTGGGAATGCACACTAATACGTTCCTTCTGGAAGGATGTTTGGAGAATACTTAGGGACCTAAAAATAGACCTGCCATTCGATCCTATAATTCCTTTACTAGGTTTATACCCAGAAAACCAAAAATCACAATATAACAAAGACATCTGTACCAGAATGTTTATTGCAGCCCAATTCATAATTGCTAAGTCATGGAAGAAGCCCAAGTGCCCATCGACCCCTGAATAGACTAGCAAATTGTGGTACATGTATACCATGGAATATTATGCAACTTTAAAGAAAGATGGAGACTTTATCTCTTTCATGTTTACATGGATGGAGCTGGAACATACTCTTCTTAGCAAAGTATCTCAGGAATGGAAGAAAAAGTATCCAGTGTACCCAGCCCTACTATGAAGCTAAATTATAGCTTTCACATGAAGACTATAACCCAACTATAGCACAAGACTATGAGGAAAGGGCCAAGGAAGGGAAGGGAGGGGGGAGGTTATGGTGGAGGGAGGGTAATGGGTGGGGCCACACCTATGGTGCATCCTAGAATGGGTACAGGCGAAACTTACTAAAGGCAGAATACAAATGTCTACATACAATAACTAAGAACAGGCCATGAAGGCTACATTGAACAGTTTGATAAGAATATTTCAGATTGTAGATGAAACCAGCACATTGTACCCCTTGATTGCACTAATGTACACAGCTATGATTTAACAATAAAAAAAAATATATATATATAATAGGAGGAAATACACAACAACAACAACAAAAACCCTTTACAATCAGTAAACTCACACTCCAAATTTCGCCTTTGTGTTTGATTGTACACAGTAGGGATATATTTTTATCAGTACACATAGATAATGAATGGTATAGCTGGCAACTGAAGAGCGGTTAATCTTCTCAAAACCCATTCTCCCTCATTCCCCTCTTATGGCACCACACTTTTTTATAGCTGTGCTTCATCCATGCAGTTACCATGTAAGGAGCAATCACATCTATAAAATATGACCCATACTTTCCTAGTTTTAGTGGATTGGCTGGGAAACTGACCCAAGGCCGGATCAAAGGGAATTTAGAATTTTCATGATCTTAAACCTAGTTTGTCTCTTAAATAAAAGAATGTAATCACTAGTGTTATGGACAGATATGTTTCACCACGTGTGATGAGAAGCACAGAAAACTAGTTTGCAGGGTAGAAAGATAAAGAGAGGAGAGTAACACCATCTTTGGTCTGTTTTTGAGTCTCAGATACTTTCCTCAAGTTCCAGGAGACACTGTATTTCTTTATAATAAATTTCTGCCTTGTGTTTATTCTTGCTCTAGTTGGTGTCTATTCCTGCTCAATCAGAGTCTGAATACAAAAATGGGCTCTAGCTATTTGCAGAATCCATTCACTTTTACTCATGAAAGAAGGTCCTAACACAATGAATGTTTTCCAGGCAAGTTTTGGGTTTTCCAACCCAAGTTTTCGGTTTGAATACTGAAAAGTATTTCCCTCAATTGGAGTCAGGTTTGAAAATCTGGTCTCAGATTAAAATTGGCATTGACTACTGTCTTGATGTAAAATGAAATGACTTCTGTCTCTTATAGTAGCTCTGATAATCAACTTTTATTACACAGTCATAATGTGCTGGGTATCTGCTTTGTAAAACACGCTCGAAAGGTATCATTTGCCAAGGGCTCCTATGCGGAAATCAAAGCAGGTATGGAGATTTGGAATCTCCATACCCCAAGGGAAAAGAGGGGTAGAGAAGCTAAACTGGATTTACATTTTCTGTTTCTTTGAATATCTGGAACTCCCCTTCAGCTTATACTGAAGCTAAACAGAATAGTATGCAGAGAAAATATGCTCTTAAAGAATTAACTAGCCACAGGTCCAACTCTTCAACTTTTGCTATGAACTAGTCATATGAATTTAATTTAAGCTTTCTGAGTCTCAATTTCCTACTCTGTAAAATAAAAACTATGCTCTCTTCTCCCCTTAGAGAATTATAAGAGATATCATAAGAGCTCGGCACATAGTATTTATTACACAATAGTCACAGTTATTAGGCCAAATCAAAGTGTATTTCCTTCAGTTTTTCATTTACATATTCATTCATTCCACAAACATTTTCTGTGCCTATTTACCCACCAGGTACATTGTTAGGGGCTGGAATTACATAAGCAAAAAACAAAAATAATAATAAAAGGAATGTCTATGTCTTCAGGGTACTTCAAACTCAGTGGGCACTAAGACATTAAATGAATGCACTAGAAGATCAGACTTCCTGGTCTTTGAAGACTGTTAAACGCAGGTCATCATATAAGGTACTGTGGCCTTCTTGGTTGCTATCATTTTAAATACAACATTCATAAATGTCTTTTCTTTCTCCTGTTCATTCTTCAAGCATCCATAGGAAGGTTTAAACATTTGGGTAATTTTTTACTGGACACAATTTTCTAGGCTCTGATCTGTATCTTCTCTGCAGGCAGCATCCTGGTACTGAACAAATGGTAATGAAGACTGGCAATTTAATACTAGAAACATATATTAACTGTAATCTTTCCATATTGAGGGACCAATTTTTTTCCACTGGGATTTAAGTCAAACAAATCCATTTCCATCTATGGTGGGAAGATTGCCTGAGGGCAATTTGGGGGCCTTACACATCAGCTTCCTCTATAAATCTCAACAGTTTTTCAAATATATTTATATTTCTCAGCAGATTCCTAGACTGCTACTTATTGGAGCTATTCCTTTGTGTCTCTCACCATCCCCATCCCCACCCCAATCACTGATTTCTTTAGAGTTGATTTTATTTTTTTCCATCTGATTGGTTGGGCTATTTCATTTTATTAATTCAACCTTTGTTGCACATAGGTCTTTGCAGTTTATTCCACAAATTGTGCTCTTCCAGCTCCATTTTTATTTTATGTTGTATGACAACAGAGCTGTGCTGCATTGTGCTCTAAAATTTCTTCACTCTGCAATTTCATATCACTTGCCCTGTCTACAATAGGCTATTTGTCCTGTGATTAGCAATTAGTAAAAATGGCATTTTGAATGCATGCTGAGAGGAACACCAGAGATTGGTAGTCCGTCTCCAAACCCACCTGGCTCTCTTCATCAAAGCACTCATTAACTCAGAGTTTGGGCTCCCATGCTGTCAGTGTTTGGGACTGATTATTTTTCAGTAGATACTGGACAGTCTTTTCTTTACTTACATATACATTTGCATCTGTTACTAAATTATCATACTGCACCAGGTTCCAGAGAAACAAGGTTATGTTCTTCAGAGATTCCCTGGGCATTGGCCAGACCACAAAAACGTTATAGGAATCATTGTCTTTGTTGTAGTTTGAAAACAAATAAGCAACAACTAACTACTGTGATTTTTCTGTTCACTAATTTTCAACCTGTGGCCAAATCTTAAGTAACTTAAATATTTATCCTATAATTTAGACAAAAGTGGAGAAATAGGGAGGCACTTTTATCAAATACTTTGTTTGACTGCAAATCTCCAACTGCCTACAAAGTATTGGCCCAGTAGATACTGGCCTGCTTCGAGGTTTTCAAAAGTATAGATTGCTCACAATCTAATTTCACTAAGAATCTATATTTTTAGTTTCTCTGAAAAATATCAGGTTTGGCAACACTGGGTTACCATGTCCCCAGGGTAAAATTAGCAGGGGTTGACACTAACCAGTAGCTCTATTCCTAGTTAAAAAGAGCATGTGGTTACAGTGATCCCCACCACCCCCTTTAGTCTCCAAATTGAGCATTTTGGTTATTTTTAAATTTTTGGCATTACTTTATGCATCATTTGAGGTTTGAAATCTGGCTTATAACTTCAAGCATTTTAGTTTCATAAAAACCTTGAGAAATAAGAATTACGTGCAGTGTAGTAATAAGAAACAAAGGCTCTATAGAAAACAAAGGTTTTCTCTATAATCTGAGTACACCTGTGCTTATTTATATGGCATCAGCGGGGAGAAGAAAAAAATCAAAATCTCTTCTTAACAAAAAAGTCAATAAGAAAAATAAAGCGTTTTTGACTTGCTTGGCCTGTTGTATTTTCTTTGCTAATTTCTAGATTATTAAATCGTTCAGTTTTATAGTTAGAGAAAAGAAATAACTAATAAAAAAATACCTTAAGATTGAAAAAGGGAAAGAGATTTGCTGAAATACTATACCCCCAAATATCTTCTCGAATTAGAAGATACAGCCACAGATGGCAGTTAATTAAGGTAATAGATTTTTTTTTTCCTTTCTCCACTGAACTTGTTTGTTCTATTTGTTCCCTCACTGGCAAGAAATCAGAGCTGGCTGGTTGGCATCTTTGTACCACATAGAAGGAGAAAGGAATGCTTGGTGGTAAGCACCCATCCTGCATACTCTCTGGCTTCTCCCTAGCACTCCTCATGCTATTCAGGGGTTATAAAACTATTAAAGATCAATAGCAAAACACAAAACACCCAAAGGAAGTTTAACAAAGAGAAGAGCCATTCTCCAATTGTCTAAGACTAATTTTATAGCTCTTACATGTGGTTTCATGAAGATAACTTTTACTTCTTATAAGGTTTTCAATATCATGTTCCTTCTTCCACATACTAAAAAAGAAACTCCACCATTCTACTTCTAACATTTCTTTCCTTAAGTAGTCAAGAAATCATTTCAAGTCCTTTGCAATAAAAGTACAGCTATTTCTTTTACCTTGGTTAAATTTGAGAGGCAAACATTTTTAAAATTATGAATACTTTATATTTTAAAGCAAATATTTATTCAGGCATCAAATCCTTTGAGTGTTTTAAAGGCATATGGTGGTCTTCTTTTCTTTTCTATGGTCTTAAGGGAGGATTTTTCTTGTCTTTTAAAGGTGTGGAACTTGCAAATCCTTTGAGAAGGAACTGAGGTCTATTCCTAATAGACATGTGAAAATGTGCACACAACTCTAAAGATGGGAGCTCTTATTTAAGAAGAGTATTCAGAGAGACAACACAAGAGACAGCACCAATTTATTTTGAAATTGAAATGTGAGAGTGATGGCAAATGTCTATACTTCCCAAAGCAATCTACCTATTCAATGCCATTCCTATCAAAATACCAACATCGTACTTTCAAGATTTGGAAAAAATGATTCTGCGTTTTGTATGGAACCGGAAAAAACCCCGTATAGCTAAGGCAGTTCTCTGTAACAAAAATAAAGCTGGGGGCATCAGCATACCAGATTTTAGTCTGTACTACAAAGCCATAGTGCTCAAGACAGCATGGTACTGGCACAAAAACAGAGACATAGACACTTGGAATCGAATTGAAAACCAAGAAATGAAACTAACATTTTACAACCACCTAATCTTTGATAAACCAAACAAGATCATACCTTGGGGGAAAGACTCCCTATTCAATAAATGGTGTTGGGAGAACTGGATGTCTACATGTAAAAGACTGAAACTGGACCCACACCTTTCCCCACTCACAAAAATTGATTCAAGATGGATAAAGGACTTAAACTTAAGGCATGAAATAATAAAAATCCTCCAAGAAAGCATAGGAAAAACACTGGAAGATATTGGCCTGGGGAAAGACTTCATGAAGAAGACTGCCATGGCAATTGCAACAACAACAAAAATAAACAAATGGGACTTCATTAAACTGAAAAGCTTCTGTACAGCTAAGGACACAATAACCAAAGCAAAGAGACAACCTACACAATGGGAAAGGATATTTGCATATTTTCAATCAGACAAAAGCTTGATAACTAGGATCTATAGAGAACTCAAATTAATCCACATGAAAAAAGCCAACAATCCCTTATATCAATGGGAAAGAGACATGAATAGAACTTTCTCTAAAGACGACAGATGAATGGCTAACAAACACATGAAAAAATGTTCATCACCTCTATATATTAGAGAAATGCAAATCAAAACAACCCTGAGATATCATCTAACCCCAGTGAGAATGGCCCACATCACAAAATCTCAAAACTGCAGATGCTGGCGTGGATGTGGAGAGAAGGGAACACTTTTACACTGCTGGTGGGACTGCAAACTAGTACAACCTTTCTGGAAGGAAGTATGGAGAAACCTCAAAGCACTGAAGCTAGACCTCCCATTTGATCCTGCAATCCCATTACTGGGCATCTACCCAGAAGGAAAGAAGTCCTTTTATCATAAGGACACTTGTACTAGACTGTTTATTGCAGCTCAATTTACAATCGCCAAAATGTGGAAACAGCCTAAATGCCCACCAACCCAGGAATGGATTAACAAGCTGTGGTATATGTATACCATGGAATACTATTCAGCCATTAAAAAAAATGGAGACTTTACATCCTTCGTATTAACCTGGATGGACGTGGAAAACATTATTCTTAGTAAAGCATCACAAGAATGGAGAAGCATGAATCCTATGTACTCAATTTTGATATGAGGACAATTAATGACAATTATGGTTATGGGGGGGGAACAGAAAGAGGGATGGAGGGAGGTGGGTGGGGCTTTGGTGTGTGTCACACTTTATGGGGGCAAGACATGATTGCAAGAGGGACTTTACCTAACAATTGCAATCAGTGTAACCTGGCTTATTGTACCCTCAATGAATCCCCAACAATAAAAAAAAAAAAAAAGAGTTATAAAAATAAAATTGGTCAAAAGAGAAAGATCATTCAGAAGCAAGGTGGGACAATACCATTTGGAACTGTGACTACTTCTGTCGGCTAGTTAAATGTTAAAATTGGGTCTCAAATATATTTTATCAGCTTTAGATAGACCCTCATTGTTGACATGATTTCTGTGCAAAGAATACAAAATTCAGTCTTACGTTTTTTTTTTTCTTTTGTGCTTCAGCAAGTCAGTGCATGGCTTTCTTCATATCTAAGATAAAAGATATTTTGATCCAAAGGTTTTGTCAAAAGCTCATCTCAATTATTACAATGATTGGTAGCCTTTGTTAGCTTTTTACTACTAAATAATTTCTGAACTCTTTAGTTTGATTTTTGTTGCCTTTGTGTGTGTGAGAGTGCGCATATGCACTGGCACAAGTGTGTACTAGATGAATATCCCTGAACATCTCTCTCCTGAATAGGCATGAGGGATGGGAGCTGCAAAACCTGTTTTACAGAAATGAAGTATCTGCCACAGCAAAACACAGGCTATATATTATGACAATGTTAGAAAGTCATATTAGACAATAAAATAGCACTTTATATATTTTTTTGATATATCATACATAACAAATCTTATGTTCATCAGATGGTTTTCCTGAGTGATTTCATAACTCTTCCACCACACTCTGGTCCTGGGTCTAACATAAAGTTATTCACAAAGAAAAGAACAGGAAAGAAGTACGGGTATAAGCAATGAATTCAGAATACATTCTTGTGTGACACTGTCTTACTTCTAAATAGTAACTAACTTCATGAATGTGTTGCCTCCAATTTCCCTTGGTCTAGGCCCAGGTGAGCTGGGGAAGACATTGGTAGCACAGGTAGATGGGATTTTTATTTTGTGTTCCTTTTCCTTCTTTCATTTGGGCAAACAGTAAATGTTAAAAAAAATGATGCTCAGAAATTGAAAGAGGGAGTAGGGACGATAATCAAGAACCAAAAAATTTTTTCTCCATTACAAAGAACACTAAAAATCTCAAGATGGTCTCTGGTTAGTGGCCACCCTAACATGCCACCTGCTGTATTGATGTTCTGTAGGACAATCTTTTTTTTCTTAGACTACATTATCTCTTTGGGCCACAGTGATTTAAGGGTTTTAAAGTCTATCAGAAATGATTTTGTGATCTAGTGATGAGGTCATTGAACTTGTGATCCCAAAGAAGACCCGAAAAACATCTGTTCTCTTTACTGGGCTAAATTCTACACTGCTCAGCACCTAACTTGTTTAAAAGCTTAAGGATTATGGGTGCCAAGAGAAAACTTATTTATAAATATATATATATATCTTTTTTTTTGTAGTTTTTGGCCAGGGCTGGGTTTGAAACCACCACCTCTGGCATATGGGGTTGGCACCCTACTCCGTTGAACCACAGGCGCCGTCCAAGAGAAAACTTATATTAATCTAATATTAATTTATTAGATTTATTTCACCTCATCAATTTAGCTTAAGGAATAATGAAACAATGATGTTGAGCATGTTTTCAAAGACTACACAAGTTGTTTGCTACTTGGGGAAAAACAATTCCGTACTTTTCTCACTTGGAAATATTGACAAAATATAAATTCTGGGCAATTAACTGGCAGAATTGCATGTATATTTACACACAGAATGGCTTATTTTTCATTATAATTAGCTTTGAGAGTATTGCTAGGGATTCAAATAAATGTATGGCAATGTGTACATATAAATAAACTTTGCATTTTAGTTAATTTTTTTCACCACTAGATATAGGCAGCAGCTAAGTGAGCCATTAATGTTGAACATTAGTTTTACAGATAACAGAATCACTTCCTCCATCCAAATAGTTGTTTTTTATTTTTCTGTCTCCATCCAGGAATCTGATTTATTAAAACATTTATATCCTATTTCTTTTTTCTTTTTATTAAATCATAGCTGTGTACATTGATATGATCATGGGGCATCATACACTAGCTTCATAAACCGTTTGAAACATTTTCATCACATTGGTTAACATAGCCTTCCTGGCGTTTTTTTAAGTTATTGTGCTAAGACATTTACATTCTACATTTACTAAGTTTCACATATATCCTTGTAAGATGCACCCTGGCTTAAACTTAGAATTGCCCAGGGAGCTTTAAAGCAAGCAAACAAACAAACAAAGCAAGCAGATATTTGAATCCTACCTCAGAAAACTTCTTATTTTACCTAGAGTATGGATGGAATAGAAGATTTTAAAAATTGGCTCAGTGCCTGTAGCATAGTGGTTATGGCATCAACCACATACACCAAGGCTGGCAAGTTGGAATCCAGCCTGGGCTAGCTAAACAACAATGACAACTGCAACAAAATATAGTTGGGCATTGTAGCGGGCACCTGTATTCCCAGCTATTTGGGAGGCTGAGGCAAGAGAATCGCTTGAGCCCAGGAGTTTGAGGTTGCTATGAGCTGTGATGCCACAGCACTCTACCAAGGGCAACAAAGTGAGAATCTGTCTCAAAAAAAAAAAGAAGATTCTAAAAATCTTCTCAGGTGATTCTAACATGTGTCTGAGGTGGTGTTCACTGAATCACAACATGAGTTTTGTTAGATTTTAGGGACATAACCTTGATGAGTGCAACTCTTCCAGCCCTGTCTCCTTGCTTACAGGTGACTTGTGTTGTCTTTAATATGTTTATCCTTTGCCTTCTAATGGAGGAAAATCATGGCATGTGACTGTTGATGGACATTGAAAGCTATTACTAGACCAGAGGGCTGGAACTGTGTTTAATCTAATTGTTTTCTTTTGCTCCATTTTAATCTCACCACTGCAACATTATTAAAGCCTAAAGAAATCTTGCACAATTGACAAGATAATTCCAACAAGTTTCAGTTCAGGGCTGCTAAATGGATTGAGATTACCTGAGGATGGCACTGGTCATTTAGAAAAAGTTTAATTTTCCAGGGAAAAACCAAAGTGCGTTATACTCTGACGGTGTCACCCAACCTAAAACTTTAGGTGAGACTAAAAACAGGCAGCCTCGTCATTTATGTGCTGCCCGAGTCATAACATCCGGAGTACTTTACATATGGTAATCACCACATCCTCATGTGCACCCTGTAAGGCAGTGTGACACCTCATGATGATCTTGAATATGGTCATGCTGCTTAGGAGGTGAGGAAATGAAGGCTAACTAAGAAGAACTGGACTAGACAATATAGATGATGAATTCTGGAAGCTTTGACTGATTCATGGTCAATGTGCAGAGTGTCAAAACTGACAGGGAGCTCAACATGTAAATATCTTTAAATATGGCCAGGCTCAGGAGTGGCAGATATGATTCTTGGTTTTTCCTTCTAAATCTTGCTTCCAATAAAAGTGATGGGTCCTATTTATCAGGCACTTTACTGAACACTTCATATTCATTAATTCATTTAATAGCTATGAATCTTAGAAAAATACAATTATTCTTTCTGATTTACAGAAAAGAAAAATGTAGGCTTAGAGAAGTTTAAATAACCTGCCCCAAATCCAAAGTTTAGTATGAATGGTCTGGACTTGAAACCCCTATTCTGAAGCCATGCCACATACTGCCTTTTTCTCAGTGAAGAGATCACTTATATCTGTATCTACCACACGACACTATTTCATGGTTCTTTACATTTCCACCGAATGATGTTCCTGTTTCCATTTTTGACATTTCTACTTAGGAAGAATCAACACCATATCATACAATGATTGAACTGAGGATGTCAAAAGAAGACCCCGAATTACTGCTTCATATCCTTATGTTCTCTGCTCTTCTGAAAGTTAGGATTGAAAGCAATTTCCTTCCCTACTTACCTCTTATGATGAGTCTCTGCCAGGCTCTGCTACCCCTGCATGAGGGAAACTGGAAAGTGCACTCACCCATCTTTGTTGGAAGCATCCTTTGTGGCAACTCACATCTTTGATTTTTTTGAGTCAATGCCCCTTCTGCTTCCCTAAACCCCTTTCCCCTCTCATGGTCAAAGTGTGTTATACATTCCATTGTTGAAATATCCAAACTTCATCTCTTGCCCTCCTCTGTAATTTGGAAGTTCCACTAATACATTTAGATTCAGACATGCCCTCAGAAGCCGTGGTCCTTGCATTAGAAGTCTCATATAACCCTTGGATCTCATGTCCCCTGACTATAAATATTGATTCTACAAGCAACAACAGGTGGAATGGCCAGGTTTGTACATTCAGGAAACCTAAATCTATCATTTATTACCTGTGTGAGCTTATGAAAGTTACTGAGGATTTTACAAAAAAAATTGGTGTACTTGTTGGGTAATTCACAAGATAATACATATGAAGTGTTAGCGCATTGCTTGCTTAATGTACATGAGCTGCTATGATGAATACTTATTATTATAAACTCTCCCCCCATAAAAGGATCTCTCAGCTTGATGATCAAGGTCAAAGGCAAAAGGTTCTTTATAGACAAGCTAACTGAGCATCACCCAGAATAAAAGGTATATGTGGCAGGCAGATGTCTGAATTTAAACCCCTGCCTTGCCACTCTCGTACTACGTGACATTTATTAAGCTACTTTAGCTTCCCTATGCCTCAGATGCTTCATTTATGAAATGAGGATAAAAATAATACTTACATTGTGGGTTTGTTGTGTGGATTCAAAAGTTAATGAGAGTTAACATGTGAGAAGTCCTCAGAACTGTGTCTGGTACCCATCCAGCAGTATTTCAGTGTCAGCTACATTTGTTAATTGTTTCAGCTAATTTAATTTACCCCAAATTTACAATGACAAAATGGAATGGAAAAATATATATAGTCTATGATAATCTTAGATATATAAGTTTCCCTTGAAACTTATATGCTTATACATTATAAACTTATGTCTACAAATTTATAAGCTAAATGAGTTTCTCTAAAAATGTTTTCCCTGAAATACATCCCTCTCTTCACTACCCTTATCCTCCTTAATTAAGTCTTTGCATCAAATTCATCTTTAAAAAGTACTCTTCTTGTCATCTTATAACTTCTGTAATTTTGAAAATGTGCCTTCTGAATTAAACATAGTATCCAAGCTATGAAGTGCAAATAATAATTGTCATGGATCATTGCTTCCTAAAGTTCCCTGCTAGGGGTCACTGAAAGTGC